>NC_053493.1:297255457-297903791 GCF_905171775.1 Rana temporaria
TAAGTTGGGACAGCGGAGTGTAAGTGCCCTAAGCGCAGCAGGCGGATATTTTTCGAGAATATGGGCCAGAGTGATTTTTTTTTTATTTCTTTTTTTATAGTTAGAGGCAATTTTTTTTCTTTTTTAAATAACAAACAAGTTATACTCATCTGCTCTGTGCAGAGATTTTGCACAGAACAGTCCCCGATCCTCCTCTTCTCCTGGCCCCTCCCTCCTGCTGAGTGCCCCCAGAGCAAGCAGCTTGCTATGGTGGCACTCAAGCAGGCTCTCTCCCGAGCCGCTGCTCTGAGTGTCCATTCAAGACACAGAGAAGTGGCTTGGCTCTGCCCCCATCTCTCCTCACTGTCTGTGATTGACAGCAGCAGTAGCCAATGGTTTCCACTGCTGCCCAGGGTGAAAAAAAAAGGGGGAAATCCATTTTTTTTATTTAAATCTGATTTTATTTTAATCAATTTATTTTTAGCAAATTTATTTTAACAAAATGCATTTGGAGTAAAAGATGCAATAATAATTTTGTTTATTCAGCATGAAATTAAGCTTAGTTATGGAGCATGAGGCTGTATATTCTGCAATAGTTACAATTTTGGTAAACGCATTTAATAAATCCAAACTATGCAAGCTGAGATAACATGCACTACATTCACAATCTCACAATAGCCATGAGATAAAACAAAGTTCAGGAATATTCCTTTATCCCATTGTTTTGCAAATCTATGTACATTGCCAACTGTACGATTGATGATATCGCTGTTTTACTAACCTGACAGCTTATTCTTCCAAACAGGAAACCTTCATTTTGTTTGCAGATATTAAAGATTCTAACTACCAGCAATAATAAGTCCTTACATTTAAAGAGCCCCTGTACTTTCAGAGCCATCATGGCAGTGCCTGTTAGCGGGCATCCACTCACCTGCTTCCGCCACGTCCCTAGCTTTGTTGTGTCACTGCCGCATCACCAGCCGTCCCATTAAAGTAAATGGGACTGTCGGGAAGTCAACAGCGGGTCAGAGGAGGAGCTACTGCAGGACAGAGATGACAGTTGCTCTTTAAAAATTATAATTTAAATCAAATCTACCCTGCTGCTGCCTCAGCCAATAAGAAGGCAGAGTCCCGGGAAGCCGATGCACTCATGCACATCGTTGGAAGTATTGGGGGAGCTGTGGGAGGGGCTGCTGCACAGAGAAGGTTTTTTACCTTCATGCATAGAATGCTTGAAAATAAAAAACCTTGAGCTTTTACAAACAATAGACTGGAACTCCACTTTAAGTTCCTAATAATAATCGAACTGATCACGGGTTCCCATTCATTAATCTCCCCTTGCTATGCAAAATGTCTTAAAGCCGTAATAAACCCAGAAACAAAAATGTAACATATTGTAGTTTACCAATCCTCCATATTAAAAGGCTCATATTTTTAATTTTTTTACTCAACCACTTGCTTACTGGGCACTTAAACCCCCCTTCCAGCCCAGGCCAATTATCAGAGCTGTCAAACATTGAATGATAATTGCGCGGTCATGCAACACTGTACCCATATGACATTTTCACACAAATAGAGCTTTCTTTTGGTGGTATTTAATCACCACTGTTTTTTTTTATTTTTGGCTAAACAAACAAGAAAAGGCCGAAAATTTTGCAAACAGGTAATTTTTCTCTTTTACTGATGTGCGCTGATGAGGCGCCACTAATGGGCAGCACTTTCAGCATGGCTAAGCTCTCGGGGGTGGAGTAAAATGTGCTGGGGGTGTGGCCTTATTGGAGTCCAGGCTGAGGTTGTCACTCCATTCATTGCAGTAGGACACCATAAATGTGCACCTTCCAGGGGTTACCCTTCCTTGCTTAAACCTTTGCAGAAGCCAAGATGGGCTCTATCCCCTGTCAGCGCTCTAGCAGCAGCTGGGGATACCCTGTCCACATACCCCCTCCCTATCGAGCCTGAATGGACCACACACTTTTCCCCAGGTCACGATGAGGAGATACTGGTGGGCACTGATCAGGAGGCACTAATGAGGTTGCACTGATAATGATGCATTGATTGGCAACACTGATGGGCACTGATAAGCAGCACTGGAGAGCACTGATGTGTACTAATGTCCCTCTAACAGAAGCCGGTTAATGGCTTTCTCCTTTTCTTCACGCTGACAGCATGAGGGGGAAAAAAATAAAAAATAACCAGCTTCCGTTTGCTTCAATGAACAGTGGTCATTGGCTGACAGATAATCTGGAACTGAACAATGTGCATCCATAGGACACACACAGCGTGGCTTGGCCACACACCCCTTCTAATAGGATCTGACCAAAAGCAGCAGGAACCAGTGGCTCCCGCTGCTCTTGGAATCTCCTGTGAGACCAGGCAGAGAGACTAGCATTGCGGCACACAGGCACAGTGCTGGATCGAGAGCGGTGATGAGTTAAAAGTTAAGAGTTGTAAAAGGTAAAAAAAAAATACCCTAAATAGCTTCCTGTACCTTAGTGCAGTCCTCCTTCACTTACCTCATCCTTCAATTTTGCTTTTAAATGTCCTTATTTCTTCTTAGAAATCCTCACTTCCTGTTCTTCTGTCTGTAACTAAACACAGTAATGGGAGACTTTCTCCCTGGTGTGGAGAAAGTCTCTTGAGGGGGGAGGGGGCGAGCAGGAGTGTCAGGACGCCTACTAACACAGAGGTCTTTTCTCTATCTGCAGGGTAGAGAGTGTCCTCACACTCCTGCTCACCCCCTCCCACCTCAAGAGGCTTTCTCCACACCAGGGAGAAAGTTTTGCATTACTGTGTTGAGTTACAGACAGAAGAACAGGAAGTGAGTATTTCTCAGAAGAAAAAAGGACATTTAAAAGCAAAATGGAAGGATGAGGTAAGTGAAGGAGGACTGCACTAAGGTAAAGGAACCTTTTTAGGGAAAACAAAAATTACCTTTACAACCCCTTTAATGTTTAGGGAGAGGGAGGGAAAGGAGCAGCTAGTGGAAGGAGTTTCATCTAAATGTGGCGGCTGCATTAGTTTTCTTTTTTTTCTAGGGTTTTTTCCCCAAATTCTCACCTGGTAATCTGGCCAGTAACACAAAGGGTGTCTCCACTTTGGATGGAGGAACAATGGAAACACCTTTGGACAGACGAATGGTCAATCTGAATAGAAGGTAATGATGGATGTACTGGCAGAATTAAATGGACTTAACTAACAATGTGAAGCCAAACTCCAGCTGACACTTTTTAAGCATTTACAGCAACAGCTTTTTTTTTCTTTTGGGATAAAGGTTGTACGTAAATGAGTAAAAGCTGATCATTGTAAGTACCCCGTCATTATTAAATGGTTTGTCTCTCAACCCTCCAACTGGCAATTTAGTATATTAAAGAAGATGAAAAATAACAGACTTACCACCCAGATCACTAGGTAGAAAAAGGGAAAAAGCCTAATGCCGCGTACGCACGGTCGGAATTTCCGACAGAAAAAACTTGATGTGAGCTTTTGGTTCCGACCGTGAGTAGGCCCCATCTGAATTTTTCTGTCGGAACTTCCGACAGCAAAAATTTGAGAGCTGGTTCTCAAATTTTCCGGCAGGAAAAGTTCTTGTCGGAAATTCAGATCGCTTGTATGCAATTCCGTCACGCAAAAAAACATGCATGCTCAGAATCAATTCGACACATGCTCGGAATCATCTAACTTCATTTTTCTCGGCTCGTTGTACGTCACTGCATTCTTGACGGTCATAATTTTGTGTGACAGCGTGTATGCAACCCAAGTTTGAGCCAAAATTTAGTCGGAAAAAAATCCACGGTTTTCTTGTAGGAATTTCCGATGGTGTGTACGCGGCATAAGAAAAGGAAACTGATGCTGCCGCCACATTGAAGAATTGGTGATCTGCAATATAACGTGCTTAATATCGCTTTAAATTCTGGGGAAAATATCTAGACTGCCAATCATTCTCTCCTTTTAAACATTCTGGTTACCTGGCTGCCTTGCCTCGGTAATGTCTAAATCACTGATCCAGAATCTGAAAGCTGCTGGCAAAAATGTACAGAACATCCTCAATGAATGTACTGAAGCCTTTGGATCAGCATGACAGCCCGGCAGCTAAGTATTTTCTTAGTACTGGTTTCCTTTACACACCAACATTGATTCACATCGGCTCCAATAATATGCCATGTTAGCAGCCAGTGTATGGCACTCAGATTGTAGCCTATAAAGGGCAATACATGCCAAATTCCTAGTTATCTGGATGACAGCAGTGACAGAGCTGTAGCCTTTGCCAAAGGCAGCACAAGAATGTAAAGTGGCAAATAAAATAAACAGCTGTACTCAATGGCCAAACAGAAATCCACAAAACCCAATCTAATAATGAAATCATTAATACCATCAGATACATATAGAAAAATATCCATACATGTCACAAGTCAAAGCTCAATATTCCCAACGCACATGTTCCAGAAAGTGGGTGTTGCCGCGACCATTGGCTGGAGACCCAAGACAATCAAAGCAAGAGGTAGGTTACCAGCACACCAAGGATCTCCAGAAAAGGTCTAAAGCTTTATCTGGTGATCACATCGTAGTCACAAAAGCGACATGTCTGAGCCTCACAGGACCCCTTCATCAGGCACGTGACCAAATGTTGCTGAAAGCGGGGGTTCATCCTAAAAAAAAAAAATTCTAATAATTACATCCAGCATATTAAGCATACTAAGGACATTTACTGTATGCAGGTCATTTTTTTTTTATCCGTACATACCGTTATATTGTCATTTTGTCCAGGGCTTCCGGGTTCTGATGACTGCGGGACTGGGCGTTCCTATCCTTCGGTTAGATGATTGACGGCTTGTGAAACAGTTCCACTGTCGCACAACGCGAGTCACCAGATTTCTTGAAATAGCCGAGCTGCGAGTCGGCACTATACGGCGCCTGCGCAATCAGCTTTACACAGCGGGCGCAGGCACCGTATAGTGCCGACTCGCAGCTCGGCTATTTCCGGAAATCTGGTGACGCGCGTTGTGCGACAGGGGAACTGTTTCACAAGCCGTCAATCATTTACCCCAAGGATAGGAACGCCCAGTCCCGCAGTCATCAGAATGCGGAAGCCCTGGACAAAATCAGAATATAACGGTATGTACGGATAAAAAAAAAAAAAAAGAAGACCTGCATACAGTAAATGTCCTTAGTATGCCGGTTGTAATGTTAGAAATTGGGTTTTAGGGTGAACCTCCGCTTGAAGGTTTGGACCCTTTTTTGGAGATCCTTGGTGTGCTGGTGACATACTTCTCGCTATACATGTTAGAAGGGAACATATTCATGTGTTGCATTAGCTGTGTGGATGAGTGCAGTCTATTTGCTATCAGGATGGGCAGAGGCTCCCTACAGCCTTCATTGACATTACTGGATCGGAATTTCAGGGGAGTGCAGGAAACTGACTTTCCACTAGCATTCAGTGCCGTTCACACCTCAAACATGTCCTCCAAATCCGTTCTGGATGCGTTTCTGTATGCACAGTTTTAACGCGTTCTCGTGAATTTTTTTTATGCGTTTTCAGATGCTCTTTTTTACCCCCCTTATTTTTTTCCACTGCATTTTACCACATTCCAGTATAGATCTGTGCAGGAAAAAAGCAGCATGTTGTACTTTTTCCCCCCTGTAACTGAAACGTACTGAACCGGTGTGAACGAGGCCATTCGAACCCATATAACCTACTTTCCATGCGTTTTTGAAGCAGGAAAAAATAGCACTGCGTGTGGTGTAAACGGGCCCTTACAATTTTAGACTAGATATTATATGAATTATAATACCAGTAAGCCCTCGTTCACGCCGGGGCGGCTTTGAAATCACGCTACTTCTGCCACATCGAGGCTTTCAACTTCATACAACAGAAGTGTATGCGAGTCGCAATAAAAATCGGCAAAAAGTAGTGCAGGAACCTTTTTCGGAGTCGCAGCAATTCGAGCAGTTTAAATGCGGACAGTGGGGTGCGACTTGTCATGCAATTTGAAACTGTCAAATCACTACATACAAATGGACAATCACGTGAAAAAAAATTATCGCATGACAAATTGCAGCGGTGTGAAAGGGGGCTAAATGTCACTTTTAATAAAAAAATATATAAAAATACACTACGTACAGTGTATTATCTGGATTATGGTGGCCATACACGTTTCAATAAATGGTTGATCTCCCTTTCCAATCAATCTCTCCCGTCTCTAATAAATTATCTATAGTCAACAACCCATTGGATCAATATGCCACACTTGGGGTAGTGGATTTCGATCGATAGTTGGAAGGTACAATCGTAAGTTATTGATAGCATCTCTGTTTTCGCTTTCTTATTGATCGAAATACCATTGTATTCGTAACCAAGTGCTGCCACTCAATGCAAAACGATTGATCATTTTCCCATCCTCAAATCGAATCTGTTTTCTCTGCTGGGTTCACCTCTAAGCCACATGCGGCTCATAGCAGGGGTTCGGTGCGTCCCCGATGACCGTTTTAGGTCCGATTTCAGCCCGAAATTTTTAAATCAAGTCTAAATCGATCGGAAGGGAAGTTATGCCTATTTGATTTTTGATTGATATGATTGCATCACGCATCGACTGGATAATAAAATCAAGGCGTGTATGACCATCATGAGGTTTACCAATCCTTATGCCGCGTACACACGATCATTTTTCGGCATGAAAAAAAACATAGTTTTTCAGCATTTCATCATTAAAAAACGACGTTGCCCACACACCATCGTTTTTTAAAAATGATGAAAAAAGTGCAGTGACGTACAACACGTACCACGGCACTCTAAAAGGGAAGTTCTATTCGCCTTTGGGCTGCTTTAGCTGATTCCGTGTTAGTAAAAGACGATTCACGCTTTTCTGTCTGTTACAGCGTGATGAATGTGCTTACTCCATTATGAATGGTAGTTTTACCAGAACGAGCGTTCCCGTCTCATAACTTGCTTCTGAGCATGCGTGGGTTTAAAACGTCGTTTTAGCCCACACACGATCATTTTTTACAACCCGAAAAACAACATTTTTTAAAACGACGTTAAAAAATGCAGCATGTTCGAATTTTATTTTTGACGTTTTTCAGAAGCCGAAAAACGATGTGAAGCCCACACACGATCATTTTAAAAGACGTTTTCATGCCGAAAAAATGATCGTGTGTACGCGGCATTAGACTTCATAAAACTTATCTGAGATGTAAAATATTTTGGAAACTTAAGTAATCACAATGGAGACAATGGGCCAGATCCACAAAAGGGATACGCAGGCGTATCTGCTGATACGCCGTCGTATCCCTGTTTCTATCTATGCGGCTGATTCATAGAATCAGTTACGCATAGATATTCCTAAGATCCGGCAGGTGTAATAGTTTTACACTGTCGGATCTTAGGATGCAGTACCTCGGCCGCCGCTGGGGGCATTTCTCGTCGAAATTCCGCGTCGGGTATGCAAATTAGCACTTACGGAGATCCACAAAGGTTTTTCCCTTCGTTAAGTCTCCGTAAGTGTTAGTTTGCCGTCGCAAAGATAGGGCTGCTTTTACAAAGTGTAAAGTTAGTACACCATGTAAAAGTATACTTGTCTTTCCCGCATCGCTGTCAAATTTCTTTTTACATTTTTTTTTTCCCGCCGCATCTCTTTTTTACCCGTCGCGATTCACAAAACTCGGCGCAACGTAACGTAACGCCAAGCACGTCGGGAAAATAGCGTCGGGAGCATGCGCAGTACATCTGGCGCGGGAGCGCGCCTAATTTAAATGGGACTCGCCCCATTAGATTGGGCACGCCTTGCGCCGGACGGATTTAAGTTACACCGCTGCAAATTTCTAGGTAAGTGCTTTGTGGATCGGGCACTTAGGTAGAAATTTTGCTGCGGTGTAACTTAAATCGGAATATTTAAGTTGCGCCCGCTGGCTGTGGATCTGGCCCAATGATCACAAGAAGAAAGAAATGATAACAATAAGAAAACATTAGTAAATAAGATGATCACAAGAGGAAAAAGATGATAACAATAGGAAATAAGATGATAAAAATAAAAAATAAACTATAAGAAAACAGTAAATAAGTTGATCGCAGTAGGAAAGAAATAGGAAACACGATCATAAGAAGAGGAAATAAGCTGATAACAATAGTAAATAATAATAATAATAATAATAATAATAATAATAATAATAATAAATAGTAGTTGATGGTAAGAATAGGAAAACTCTGGGCTGGTACAATGAAGGATCCCTAATACAGAGAAGTTATTATCACTAATAGTAACAGTAAATAGTAATAGTAAATAGTAGTTGATGGTAAGAATAAGAAAACTCTGAAGGATCCCTAATACAGAGAAGTTATTATCACTAATAGTAACAGTAAATAGTAATAGTAAATAGTAGTTGATGGTAAGAATAAGAAAACTCTGAAGGATCCCTAATACAGAGAAGTTATTATCACTAATAGTAAATAGTAGTAGGAATAAGAAAACTCTGAAGGATCCCTCATACAGAGAAGCTATTATCACTAATAGTAATAGTAATAGTAATAGTAATAGTAAATAGTAGTTGATGGTAAGAATATGAAAACTCTGGGCTGGTACAATGAAGGATCCCTCATACAGAGAAGTTATTATCACTAATAGTAAAATGAGAAGCAGCTGAAGGCTTGGATCATAGGACTCTCCCTCCAAAGCTCCATGTGGACGGAGTTGGTAACAATGGTGTGGGGTAAAGGTTGGTGACCTAAGTGCACTTACTTGCCCCTCTGTGCCGGGCGGTGGTAGGTGAGCTGTGGTGGGGTTCCCTCAATAAGCAGTCCTCCAGTGATGAGAAGAAGAAGGAGCCCCGTCCATAGACTGACTCCAGCAGGCTCCCCTGACCGCCCCATCATCTCACACTCCGCACACAACTTGTCCCCAGAAGCTGCGATCAGCGATCCTGGGCAGAAGACGATGAGTGTAGAGGAGGAAAGCTCCGATCCCGGCCAGATTCCTCTCTAGTGATGGGATGGATGGGGAATGGATGTGATCCTCCCTGTTAGCGGAGATCCTTTCTTTCTCTGTAGACCCGAGCAATGCTTCATCCTTCCCTTCCACACCTCCTCCTCCCACTCCGCTCCTCATGACGTCATAGATGAAAGTCCTAGTCCGGACTGCTGGGACTTCGTGCTGAGCCGTCACCCTATGATGAGAGCAGGTCTGTCCATGTAGGGATGTGCTCAGGACGATCCCAGCCTACCTTGTCTGGAGGCTTCTGTTAGTTTACAAGATGACTAGAGCGGCTTTGGCCGATGTTCCAGCTCTAATGGTTCGCTTTGCAGCCAAAGTCATTGATGGCCCAGAGCCTGTTGCTAGAAAAGTCCAAATGAGAAGTGTACATGTCATGGAAATCTTTTCTTACTTGTACTAGAAAATATTACTGAACTCTGGGAAAGCCAAAATCCTTCCTCTGGTGTGGGGCTGTGTCTGTAATTCAAGGCAGAGGCATAACTAGAACCTTCAGGGCCCCGGAGCAAGAATCATGAAGGTCTTCCCACTGATCCCATCATGGGACCCTTTATTACGGTCCTGCAGTGGGCCACCTCCCGCCCTTCACGGCGGTGAAACGCCAGAGCCCAGTCGCAAGTGCGACCATAGGTGTGCGCATGGGGTATGCTAGGTGTGCCTGGGCACACCCTAATCACTAGGGTTGCCACCTGTCCAGGATTCACCCGGACAGTTCGGGTTTTGAATCAGGTGTCCGGGTTTTAGTCTACATGAAACCCGGACACATTATTTAGACCAGGCTGTGGCTCCCCAAGTAACCAAGATAGTCATACACAAAACTGTTGCCGCTGCAGGCGGCTGTTTGGGGGCAGGTTTGGCATCACTGAAGGGTGGGGTGGTGATGTCAGCCAGCAAGAGCAATTTGGCCACGCCCACTGGCGAGCTCTGTGCACTATGTTACTACTTTCCTTGGGGCACCTAAATGTCTCCCAGGTCTTTTATAATCCTATAGTGTTCAGGGGTCTTCAAACGATGGCCCTCCAGTTGTTCAAGAACTACAATTCCCATCATGCCTAGTCATGTCTGTGAATGTCAGAGTTTTACAATGCCTCATGGGATGTGTAGTTCCGCAACAGCTGGAGGGCCGTAGTTTGATGATCCCTGATAAAAGGAATGTCAAAATCAGGTAACCCATAAAAAAGGATTATAGTTCTGCTAATGGGGAAAGTAAAACTCATGGCATTTCTATTAAATCACCAGTAGATGGCAGCATAGAGTAAAAAGCCTGAATGACAGATAGCACATTCTAAAGGAACCATTGCTAATAGCAGGGGGAACCAAAAGATTGACCTTTGTTTCTGGTGGAACACAGAGGCAGTTGCTGCCCAGTCTATTATTCTGAAGGTCACGTGTTTGTGTCATTGCAGAAACTTTTTAATGAAAACACTTCTGGTTTCACCCGGCCCGCTCCCTTCGCACATTGGAATTATTGACCATACTTTCAGCATATATGCAACATTTACTGCAAAAAATAATAATAATGCGCCGCAAGTGTTCGGGTTTGGCTTGAAGAAAAGGTGGCAACCCTAGTAGCCAGGGCAGCACAGATTCCCCCTGTTGCCCAAGCCCAACTGACACCATCCACTGCTATATTGACACTATCCATGTTTTTATAAATTATTAAATGTTTGTTTACATTTATTTATAAGAGTGTGTCTGTTTGTGTATATATGTGTATACATACACATGCAGGCACACACACACACACACACACACACACGTGTTTTTGAGCTTTGGGGTGCACACCCTAATGCATAAGGCTGCACACACCTATGAGTGCGACCCTGGTAGTTCTGCCACTGGTGTCAGTAGTTTTTTTTATTTTTGTGTTATTTTTTTGTATTATAATTTTTTACCATTTATTTAATTATTTTTTTACATATTTTTTTTTTTCAACTTTCAATTTTTTATTGAAGTATCACATATACAAGAAATGATTCCAGATAATTTTTATTTATTTTTTTATTTTTTAGGACTTCCGTTGGGGAGCTTAGGTGAAATATCAGGGGTCTAAGCAGACCCCCGATGTCTCACTTTTGAGACAGAGAAAGGGACTGAAGGCAGATTCATCAGCCCTTTCTTTGCAGTCTCAGCTGCACAGAATAATGAACAGGAATCAGAGATTCCTGTTCATTCATAAACTAAGGCATAGCAAATAGTTTTACTGGATATATAATTTAAATATTTTGCACTTACCAAAGTAGTGATGTGAACGTGATTATAATTTTTTTAAGATTTTTTTTTTCGTTAGCACCCAAAGCCCCCCCCCCCGACTTCTATGGGGCCCGTTGGTCCCCAGGGCCCTGGACGGCATCCCCATTTTTTTTCATCAGCACCCAAAGCCCCCTGACCTCTAAGGGGCCGAGAGAGCATCCCCCTTTTTTTTTAAAAAAAAATCGTCAGCAGCCAACCCTAATTTGCGGCGGCAGCTCCCCCCGCTTTTCAACTTGCGACACTCCCCCCTGCTTCTCAACTTGCGTCACCCCCTCGCTTCTCAGTTTGCGGCGGCAGCACCCCCCCTTCCCCCAGGTTCTCTTCTCCAGGGGGCCCATGCCTGAAGCTGTGTAAGGGGCCCCAAAATTCCCAATGGCAGCCCTGTACGTGACAAAAGTGATAAAATAAAATATAATCCCAATAGATTTCTAATCCATGTAGTTCTTGATATTACATTTTTTTTTCAAATATATATTCTTTTCATCCGGCTTAGTATGTGCTCACAGAACTCTCGCCTCCAAAACGTAAAAATATCGAGCAAACGATATAAGGTCCTTCAACACTCGTAAGATTCCACCTCACGATCTTTGTTAGGGTATTCACGTCTTGCTCTGACATACCAGGTCACCAAGCGTTTGGATTCCAAATAACAGCCAGCTATCAAGTGTCTAAAGGCTCCAGTACAAACAGAGATTGAGGGGAAAAAGATGCCTCCCATACCGTAGTAAATTAAAAAACTAGAGTATTTATTGAAAATGAATGGACTCTTACATCAAACAATCCTAACATTTGCGTAAAGATAAAAAACAGAGTTTGTGCGCCTTCTGACTTCACTTTCGGTGTGTGTCGACGTCAGTCTCCGGCCATGCGTTACGTCACAACACATGGCTTCATCATTGTCCCCTATATATAATATATAAGGCCAGCCATATCTGCAATATATAATGTAAAAAAAATGTATGTGAAAAATACTTTATCACAAACATATATACATATATGATGATGGAAAATGTGCAAGAATTAAATACTCAATTCACACACACACACACACACACACACATTATATATATATATATATATATATATATATATATATATATATATATATATATATATATATATATATATATATATATAGGAGTTGCGCAAACCTAAACCACATACAGTATTAGTGATGTAAATCTATTGATACACGTGTGAAACCACATTAGTGATATTGGTCCATCAATCAGTGGGAATCAATAATTAAAATAATCAAATAAATGTGTTGCTTTGCTGTATAATTTAGAAGTCCCAAAGACAGAGCTTAAAATCAGGTGATAAATGTTCATATGAACTTCTGATGCGGCGCCTTTGGTATCTGCAATATTGCTAATACGTTTTTGGAGGAAGGGGAGTGGCTAATGTTTGGAGCAGGCCGATATAAATCACTTATTAGCAATATTGCAGATATGGCTGGCCTTAGGAAAATTCTCATGTTTGTTTGTTGTTCAAAAGATTTTGTTTGCTTTCAACATTTGATTTTGGAATGAATGGACTTTTTTTAGTTTAGTAAGAGTGGATGCTATAAACAACCTATGAACATGGTTGGTTGCTAAATATTCGCCAATGTGCATGGCAAATTAGCCAGGCTGCTTTTCAGAAAAATATATCTGCCATAGACATACAGTAAATTTGTGCAGATTCATATGTGAAAGAAGTTCCCCTGCGGAATCCAATGGCTACACCTTTCTCTTTACTTATGTTCGAGAGACTGTAGTACCAGAGTGGATAATTTGGAGAAAATAGTTTTACTGCAGTAGTGTGAGTTAGGTGGTCTTCTGTAAGAAGACCATGTCTCCCTGTAATCATTTGAGTTCTCTAAACAGATTGTGTCTTTTCCCAGGGGTGTGTAGACCCCTAACATTAAGGGATATCAAATTAATCAATGCCATTGGGACCACAGAGGGACCTCTCTCATAGCAAAAATCTTCTACTATTAGTATTGAGGCAGGCCAAAAGAGGGGGGAGTAGAAACAGAGAAAGTGAAAATTGAAAAAAAAATTTAAGAAAAGGGGAAGGAGAAAAAGCAAAAGAATTTATAGAAAACAAGACAGATTGTATATAAACAACCTAAACGTGCACGCAAAGCCTTGCAGTGCGTATACAGGACACCAACATGGACACCCACCCCCCCAAGCGCGACACCCAATTAAGAGCAGTTAAAAGGAGGGCTGGAGCCATGTGGAACCCTGTAAGGGAGAGGGGGTAGCTCCGAGAACCAGATAATGCATCAATGGTAAAGATGGACACTATCTAGGTGCTCCCAGTTGGATACAGTGCAGACTTAAATGCCATCAAATATAAGTGCAGATAGTAACATAACAGCATAACATTAAATAACATCCCATGAACAATGGGGGCAGTAAACGAGACAAATGACCAGTCATATAAGGTAGGGCCTATAGGACAAAGCCTGGGGTAGAAAAAACATGGGGAAACAAATATAAAGTCATCAGCCCAAACGGTATGGAAAGGAAATTAATATGCAGGCTCCAAGATACCAAACATTTGGTTAAAGAAGATAAAAGGCCATACTGTAAAGGTGCAAATCCAGCAGTTATTCAATAAGTAAGAAGGATATTACTCCAGTTGTGGAGTTGAGTTTAGCGTGGTAAAGCGGTGCTTCCTTGAGACCTTTGCCGTGTCCCCTCATGGCAGAAGGGGAAAGAGCTGGAATATCTTCCTGCCAGCTCGGGAGTTCTAGTGGATTGATGTTGAGATCCAGGCAGAACTTCTACAGATCCTCCAGGAAGCAGAGAATGTCCGACTTGCCATCCCTGTTAGCTTTAAGACAAGCTGTAAATCCCCATCGAAATTAATGGCGGTATTGCGCAGCTTTTCCATAAGGGGTTTCAGGGCCCTGCGACACCCCAGCATCTCCCTGACAAGGTCAGGGAAGAAAGATAAGTGAACACCGTTGAATTCCAAAGTGGTGGCCTCTCTCATTAAAGTTTTTTCGCCTCAAAATAGTGGACCCGAATTCGGGTGTTGTTCCTCCGATTGCCATTCTCCTGATCCTTTATCTTATAGAGGGCCATTTGATGAGCGATAATAAGGCTGCGTGTGCTTTGCTGGAGATCTCAAATGGCTGCCGCGTGGCGATCCAGACGGTGTTCTGACCCTTCCACTCAGACCAAAATCTGTGAGAGGTCCGCTCACCCTGCTGACACTTTTTTTTTTTGACCGCCCTTTCCAAACTGAGAAGCATAGATTTAGTAGGGAGACCACTTATTAAGGCTGCAACTTCAGAGCAGTGAGAAGAAGCCTCGTCCCTGTCGGAGTCGATGGATGAAGCCGGAGACGGGTGTCTGGGTGCAGGCCTGAGTTTGGAGACAGAGCCAGTGCCATCACCATGAAGAGAGCAGCCTGGTCTGTCTGTCTTATGGGAATCATCTGGTTCCGTGCACAAGGATGTTTTAATAGAGCTCAAAGAGCTACTTTTCATAGACAGGGTCTTTCCCGTTCTCTTGGCCATAGTGTGTGTTTTCGGCATGCCGCTATAACAAGTTAGAGAAAGTACCAGTGTTGGAGCTCACTAAAGAAACATTATCACAGCTCCATGCAGAAACCACGCCCCCCTTACCTGCCATTTTGTATGTGAATAATTTTTTATGCTAAATAAAAATCTTTAAAAAAAGAGTGTTAGCTGGAGTTCAGCTTCAATTTGTTAGCCCATGTAATTCTGCTAGTGCATCTAACACTACCGTCTACATAGATTAACAATGCTGCTGTCGAACAGTGTCTCTGTTGCTTCTGCAATCGAATGGAGACACCCTAGGACATGTGTTACTGGCCTGATCACCAGGGGATGACAAAGGGGGGAGAAGAAAACTCAGGCAGTTACCAATTTAAGAAATAGTAAGTTGCAATATATTACATTTTTGTTTTTGAGTTTAAAGCGGAGTTCCGGCCACAATTTCACTTTTTAAATATAAATACCCCTGTAATACACAAGCTTAATGTATTCTAGTAAAGTTAGTCTGTAAACTAAGGTCCGTTTTGTTAGGTTGTTACAGCATTTAGACACTTTATAAAATAGAAATTGACCGGGGCCATCTTAAGTGTGGGCATCATGAAGCCAGACAGTATGACTTCCTGGATTTCAGCCTTGCAGATCTCGCACATGCTCAGTGCTGCACAAGCAGTGTAATAGGTTTCAGATCAGGTTTCAACACCTGTACTGTCCAAGTCACATGATTCTTCGAGACTGGGGAGTGCACAGACTCCTGGAAAGTTACACCCACTACATTCCCAAGAGTCCGTGCAGTGTAGGTTAGGAAGCTTAAGCACATAGGTGCAGGAAGAGGGAAGATTAACTATTCTGCCTAGCAACAACACTTTGAAGGCATCTTAAAAAAAAAAAAAATTCTTAAAGGACTAATGACATTTTTTTAAAACTACTGATGTAATGTTATATTTATGGGTGGAACTCCACTTTAATACTGATTTACTAGTAAAGGTCAACTCCACCAAGTAATATGTGACAGTGCATAGGGATATGTATTATTGATATATTGTGACTCACTGACCATGGTTGGGTCATGATGCTTCTTCAGGAAAAAATCCCCACAAACATACACACAGTACATCTGGAGTTTACTGGCCTCCATTGCTGAAATGCTCAGGGTTCTTCTTAGTTAGGAAATACTCCTATCTGTCTGATGTTCACAACCATGCAGCTTACACTCACAATACACTGCTATCAACATTAAAAGCCCCTGTTTAATTTTTATTGTGCTTAGTTTTCGTTATATATCATACACATTATATGAATTGGGAATCTGTCCTAGAATAGGTCATCTCTGCAGTTTGTTGTAAGGGTTAAATTTAGAGAACACCCGGAGACGCGGTGGGAGTGGCCAGAGCTGCCATATGCAATTCCTTCAGATCACATGCGCCAGTGACATCACCAGCATGCACTTCAGTAAATATCTCCTAAACTGTGCTAGTTTATAAGATATTTACAGTACTTATAGGTAAGCCTTATCATTGGCTTTCCTATAAGTAAAAGTCAGAGATAGAAGTTTACTGCCACTTTAATCTCTTTTTGGCTGCATCACATCAGACCCTTTATACAGTATGTACCACATTTATGTGGTACCTTCTCCTGGTGATGTATCAATTCTGAACCTTGATGTATCTTTTCTTGAAAATTTTCTAAAAGTATATTTAAAAAAAAAAAAGAAAAAAACTCCTGTTTAACATAAACTTTATATCTGAAAGACAAAAACAATGTAACAGCATAAATATGTGTCATAAACTGTAAAAGGAAACATAACCTTGATTTCTAAAAATATTTACAAACAGGCTTCAACAAAGCAGACACATCCACCTACATGAATCACCTCCCATTCCAGGAAAACCTCAAATACTCTAGAAGCCATTCCTACACATGGGACATTTATCGTACTGGTTCTCTTCTTAATATAGTGGCACTAAGCCAATACCATTATTATTATTATTATTACTATGACTTGAATTTAACTAAGCATACACTATGGTGTGCATGTCCTCAAAGATACCAATAGAATATTAGTTGTATACTCTGCAAAAGCTGATTCGTTGCAGCTAGATTTGATCTTTTATTACGTGTACAAATAACTGTCTTAAAGTGGGAGTGGGGTGGAAGCAGGGACAAAGTAAGTACAGTATATCTAAATACTTTTTTTCAACTTACGTGTTTTCTGACAGTTTAGTGCGGCAAACTAAAATGAGGGAGAACCCTCGTCTAATAAGCTAACCTTGTCATTTAGGTGCAAGGCCTACTATAAAATCCCTTTCATGATTAATGCCGCGTACACATGATCAGACTTTTGACCGGGCAAAACTCTGTCTGAATTTCCGATGGAAAAATAGAGCACCTGCTCTCTAGCTAAAGTCTGATGGAAAAAGTCAGATAGGGCATACACACGGTCGGAATATCCGATGGAAAGCTCCCATCTGACTTTTTCCATTGGAATTTCCGACCGTGTGTACACGGCATAACCCTATTTCTGACATTTGGTGTTTACAAGTTAAAATCTGTATTTTTTGCTAGAAAATTACTTAGAACCCCCAAACATTATATATATATATATATATATATATATATATATATATATATATATATATATATATATATATATATATATATATATATATATATATTAGCAGATAATCTAGAGAATAAAATGCCGATTGTTGCAATATTGTATGCCACACGTTATTTGTGCAGCGGTCTTATAAGCGCAACTTTTTGGGGAAAAGGACACTTTCATGAATTTCAAAAAAAACTATACAGTAAAGTTAACCCGATTTTTTTGTATAATTTGAAATATGATGTTACATCGAGTAAATAGATACCAAACACGTCATGCTTTAAAATTGTGCACATTCGTGGACAAACTACAGTCCCTAAAAATCTCCATAGGTGATGTTTAAAAAAAAAAAATAACGGTTACCAGGTTAGAGTTACAGAGGAGGTCTAGTGTGAGAATTATTGCTCTCACTCTGACAATCGCAGCAATACCTCACATGTGTGATTTAAATACCATTTACATATGCGGTCACGACTTACGTATTCGTTTTCATTGCTGTGCAAGCTCCCGGGGGCAGGGGCTCTTTAAAACATAATTTTTTTCTTATTTATTTTTTAATTTGATATATTTTTTTTACATTGTATTAAAAAAAAAAATGTAAACATCCCTTGTGACAGTAATAGGTAGTGACAGGTACTCTTTATGGAGGGACCGGGGGTCTAGAACAGGGTTTCTCAACTCCAGTCCTCGAGGCGCCCCAACAGGTCATGTTTTCAGGCTTTCCATTATTTTGCACAGGTGATTTGAATGAATGAATGAAAAACTTATAAAGCGCGGCGCATGCGAAATGAATCGCTTCTGGGCGCTAGTTGTTCGTGTCTCATGACATCAAAAGAGCAGAGTTTTGATCTGTCTTCTGAAAGTCAGGTGGTTTTCCTCCAACCGAATGCTGGTTGGTAAAGCGTTCCATAGTCTAGGACCCTGAAAAGCAAACCTTCTTTCTCCTTTGGACTTGTATTTGGTTTTTGGTACCCTGACCAGATTTTGGTCGGTGGATCGCAGAACGCGATTCGAATTGTGAGGTTCTATCTTGTCGCAAAGATATTGCGGAGCCTTCCCATGGATGCACTTATGTGTCAGGCAGAGTGCTTTAAATGCAATTCTGTCTTTTACTGGCAGCCAGTGAAGGGTTCTCAACGAAGGTGAGATTGATTCCCATTTTTTTTTCCCAGTCACCAGTCTGGCGGCCGTATTCTGAACGACTTGCAGACGGGAGATTTGGTACTTTGGGAGTCCGAGGTACAGGGCGTTGGCATAGTCCAGTCTGGAATTCACGATTGTTCCCACCACGACTGCTACGTCTTCTTTGGGGATAAATGGAATAAGTCTGCGTAGTAGGCGCAACAGATGGTGTGCTCCGCTGACTACTGACCCTATTTGTGCGTCCATTGTCATGAAGGTGTCGAAGATGACCCCGAGACTTTTGACTTTGGAGCTAGGGGTGATGATTTGGCCCAGAATGGGCGGGGGTGTCCAGGTTGTTGCCAGTTGACTCTTTCGGCTGGCGTGAAACATAAGGAGTTCTGTTTTGGAACTGTTGAGTTTAAGATAACTCTTTGTCATCCAGTTTTCTATCAAAGAGAGACATTTCTCTAAACTGGGATGATGATCCTTTTTGTTGCAGATGCGAAAATACAGTTGCGTATCGTCTGCATAAGAGTGATAGAGTAGTTCTTGGCTACTGATAATATCAAAGAGAGGGCGAAGATAGATGTTGAAAAGCACCGGTGACAGGGGGGATCCTTGGGGGACTCATGACACCGTGCGCTTTTCCGACGTGAAAGAACCCAATTTAACTGTTTGTGATCGGTTTTCAAGAAAGGAAGAAAACCATGGTAAATCACCTTCTAGGACTTCTGCTACCTTGGCTAGTCGCATCAGTAACAGTTTGTGGTCTACCGTGTCAAAGGCTGCGCTTAGGTCCAGCAGAACCAGGAGACAAGATTCTCCTTCGTCTGCGGCCTCGAGGGCATCGTCCCATATTTTGAGTAAGGCCGTTTCTGTCCCGTGTCCGGGACGGAAGCCTGATTGTAATGGATCCAGTAGATTGTGGGTATCTAGATGCTGTTGCAGCTGTTGTACCACTACTTTCTCCATTATCTTGGAGAGAACATTTAGGCCTGTTATGGGACGGCGGTGAGTTGGGTCCTTGGGATCCAGGTTAGGTTTTTTCAAGATGGGCTGGATTGTGCCCTCTTTCAACAGGGATGGCACTGTGCCTTCCTTAAATGACTGGTTTATAAGCTGTGTGATGGGTGGTGCCAGGATGTCGGCACATTCCTTCAGCAGTTTGGTGGGGATGATATCATTGGGCGATGTGCTGTTCCGCAAAGCACCAATGATATTTTTTGTGGTATCGATGGAGATCGGTTCCAGAGTGAACTTCGTTGATTGTAGAGCGTTTCTGTGGGTGTTTTGTGGTTGATTGACAGTGGGGTTGAGGGGGGTATTGTTTTGCAAGATGCTTTCCCGGATTCTTTCAATTTTGTTGATGAAGAAATCCGATAGTTCATTACAGAACTCTTGGGTGTCTGAGTTGGGGACTTCAAGACATCCTGGATTCATGGTCTGGGTGACCATCTTGAAGAGTTCGCGGGGGCGGTTTAGGGCGCTGTTAATCGCCACAGAAAAATGATGTTTCTTGGCTTTGAAGATTTCTTTATGATATCGTGTTGTTATTGCCTTGTAGATGATGAGGTTATCCTCTGCAGGGCTTCTTTTCCAGGCGGCTTCCGCCCTTCTGCGCTCTTGCTTCAGAAGCGACAGCTGGTTGTTGAACCAGCCAGACTTTCTTTTTCGGATGCAGGCTTTGCGTTTCGGTGCTACTAAATCGGCTGACTGTAGCAGGGCTGCGTTTATGGCATCCAGTGTATCTGCGGCTGTTTGATGTGGATGGATTGTTCTGATTCTGTTTTCCAAGGTGGATTTGAAGAGTTCCGAATGGAGCTTCTTCTGAGATCTAGCCCAGTGTATTGTCACCGGCTTGGGTGCTTTTATCACTGGGGGAATTTTGGAGATTATGAAATTGATTGCATGGTGGTCTGTCCATGGCAATGGTTCATTTTCTAAAATGCTTATTTTCAGATTTTGTCTAAAAATTAGGTCGAGTGTGTGACCTGAAGCATGTGTTGGCCCGCAAATAAGTTGCTGTAGCCCTAATCCCTCCAGGTGATCGATGCAGGCGTCCGCAATGGGATCCTGTGCGGAGTTGGCCCACAGATTAAAGTCCCCGAGCAGCAAAAGGTGTTTGCTGTTAAGGGTATAAGTGGAGATAAACTCCATTAATGATGGCAGAAGCTGCGATTTTGGCCCAGGTGGCCTATAGCAGAGGAGAATGTGAACAGTCTCCTGGGGGGAAGTTTGAAGTTGAAGAGTTAGGGTTTCCATGAATGGAAGAGGATTTTGAAGGACCGGCTTAGTGATTGTAATGTGATTCTTGTGGATCACCGCCAGGCCTCCTCCTCTTTGCCCTATTCTATTTTCCGTTATAATGCGATAGTTTTCTGGCACCAATTCTCCGAGAATGGTGTTGCAGTCGTCTGAGAGCCAGCTTTCTGTAATAAAGAGGCAGTCTAGATCGTTTTGTAGTAAGAAATCGTGGATTTCTAATCGGTGTTTTACTGCCGATCTTGTGTTGATCAAGGCACATGATATGTGCTTGAGCTGGGTTAAATAGTTTACATTTTTGATGGTCGATCGTCGATCGAATCTCAAAAGTTGCTCTATTTTTAAGGCCTTTTTGGTGACGGCTGGTAATGCTGTTGCGAATTGTCTCAGACCCCGAATAGAGTCCGCAGAGTATCGCAGATTAGCCATTGTCGCCAGTCACATTGTCGTCAGTCTTTCCTAATTGCGGCGGCCGCGAATGAGGCCTGGTCTGGCGCGGATGCGGGAAGAGCTGCGAGACGCCGGACGTGATGGGTGGAAGACTGTCCAAGTGAGCCGTCACTCGTTGAGTCTTCTCTCCCCGATTGGTCCAGATTTGATCAGTTTCACTGCCTTAGTAATTACCACAGCCAATTCATCGGAGGAAAATCCTGAAAACATGACCTGTTGGGGCGCCTTGAGGACTGGAGTTGAGAAACACTGGTCTAGAAGACCCCCAATTCCTCCTCTGCACTTCAAAGTATTCAGATCGGCAAAAACGGCGATTCTGAATATTGTATTTTTTTTTCAAAACCTGCGCCATTGGCAGCCGAGTAAACTGGAAGTGACGTTGTGACTTTGCTTCCGTGTTTACAGAAAGAAGACTGGAACAAAGCCATTTCTGCCTTCCTGCCAGTCTGTCTCTACCTGCCGGATCAAGGAGCTGGTCTCCCGGTGGGATGGGAGGCACGGTAAGATCGGCGGAAGGCGGCGGGAGGGGGGATGTCCCCTCCCGCTCCTCTGGGATAACAGCCGAGCGGCTTTTAGCCGCATCGGTTGTTATCCATGGAAAGCCGACTGCCCACTCTAAAATACAGAGATGATGCCTGCAGCTGCGGGCATCATGCCGGTATAACCCCCTTAAGCTGAGGCCGCATATATGCATACGCTCGGCGCAAAGGGGTTAAGAGCAGTCTGAACAATGAAAGATTACTTCTGGTGGTTTGCCATGGTTTACTGCAATAAGCACATTAAATTAGCCCATGTGTGTCTAATGTGTGTTCACTATGCTCTGTAAAGTCATGGGTAATGTTAATACAGCAGGATTCTATTCCACATGCTAACTCATGCATTCAGCTACCATACTGTCTTCCAATATGATATGACGGCAGACAGCCTCTAATGTTAACAACACCCAGACTATATCACATGTAATGGCAGGTGGCCCAGTTCTGGAATGGCTCACACCCAGCCATGTAACTAGCTTGGGGTCCCAGTGCAATTCAGTTACAAGGTTATGTAGATTTTAAAACCTCTGTTCTCTTTCACTATGTTTTTGCATCAAGGAAAAGAGGGCCCAGATGTGTGCCATTGCCTGCAACATGTGTTTGGGACTGCTTTATTTCAAAAGGCAGAGTTTCATGCTTGCTTGGATTGGTAATCCTTATGTCATGTATTTTCCTTACAGTGTGTTTTACAATAAATAATTAAAATTGTAACTGTAGCTTTGTTACTTAGCATTATATTTATATACATTTTGAGAAAACATTTGTTAATATACAGCTGACCATGTAGCGTAGAGATATTTATGAATACATTTTGTAGTATAATAATAAATAAAATATGGTCAGAGAAGACAACATGGAGGAATTTTAATATTGTGGGCAGAGCATAAGTTGGTCAAGGATGGAGGAAGTGAAAGATATGCAGCAGAGAGAAGGTTCTCCTTTGTGGATAGGGGGCAGAGGGCTGAGTGACATACATCATGGACCATTTCGAGAACAGGTTTAGTCGGTCGAGGGACAAAAAGGAAGATTGTGATGGTGAGAGTGAGGTAAAATAGGAGCTGCATATGTTCAGGGTAGAGAAAAGAGACAGATATTGATCTAATTTTTGCAGAGGGGTAGATGTTAGAGAGGAGCTGTAGCTGACCACCAGGGGCGGACTGACAACTCATAGGGCCCCCGGGCAAAAGAAGATTATGGGGATTATGAGAAAGTAACAAACAAAATAACATATAGAGTAAAGCAGTCGGGATGAGCGCCACACTCACATCAGAGTCCTCCCTTACATCAAAGTCCCAACATTCTCCCTATACATCACAGTCCGCAGAGTCCTACCTTATGGCAGAGCCCCCCCAGTGTATCACCTTCTATCAGTGTCCCCTTGCACACACACACACCTTTGTGCTTGGTGTGGCAGGCAGCTGGCAGGAAATGGCCTTTAAATTAGAAAAAAAAAATCCACTTGTTGCAGCCTCTGAACTACGCAAGTGAGTCTCAGGCCTTGTACACACGACCGAACATGTCCGCTGAAACTGGTCCGTTGGACAAGTTTCCGCGGACATGTCCGACCGTGTGTAGGGCCTACCGAACAGTTTTCCAGCCTAGCGGACAGGTTTCCAGCGGACAAAAGTTTCTTAGCATGCTAAGAAACTTGTCCGGTGAAAACTTGTCCGTCGGACACGTCCGATGGTCAGTACGACTCATCGTACATGTCCGCTGGCCCGAAATCCCACGCATACTTCGAAGTGATTCGACGCATGTGTGGAAGCATTGAACTTCCTGGTGTGCGCACGTCGCTGCGTCATTGTCGCCGCCGCGTATTCTGTCTGCGGGGAATTTGGTCTGATGGTGTGTACACACATCAGACCAAAATCACCCAGCAGACATGTCCGATGAAAACGGTCCGCGGACTGTTTTCATCGGACATGTCTGGTCGTGTGTACGAGGCCTTAGAGCCAGCGGAATAGTGAACTGCTGTAGTTGGCCTCAGATAGGGCAGCGGGGCGTGCTTGATGTGTGCCATAATATCACCGCACAGGTGTGTACCCAGACCTGCCCTACTGCCTGATCTAAGGCCGAGCTAGCAGTTCACCATTCAGCTGCCTCCGAATGGCAACAAGTGGATCTTTCACGGGCACGGGATTGTTAGATCGACTTCTGTTTAGCGGCAGTAGGTACAAATGAAAACACACACACACATTATACCAGGGCTTGACAAATTTGCTTGGAATCTAGGAGCCAGCTAAAAAAGTTATAAGCCGAGCTCGCGTGCAGAAGCGAATGCATACGTGAGTAGCGCCTGCATATGAAAGTGGTGTTCAAACCAAACGATTGGTAGAGCGAGACCAATAATTCTAGCCCCAGACCTCCTCTGTAACTCAAAACATTCAACCTGTAGAATTTTTTAAACATCGCCTATGGAGATTTTAAAGGGTAAAAGTTATATATACACAGACACCAGTGGCGGTTGGTGCTCAAAATTTATGGGGGCGCAAACAAACTAAAAAAAAAAAAAAAAAAACATTAATTGCAGCCACTGTGCCCATCAAACACAGCCACTGTGACCATCAATTGCCACCACTGTGCCTATCAATTGCTGCTGTGCCCCATCAAATGCTTCCAGTGTGCACATCAATTGCCGATACTGTGCCCAATCAAATGCAGCCAGTGTACATCGCCCGGCACTTACCTGTTTCGCAGCGGGTCAGCGGCGGTGTCCTGCACGTCCGTGATGTCTTCTTCCGTCCTCTCTGTAACAGACCCGAGCACCTGATTGGCTGAGAGGCGGTTTAGTGTTAGCAAAGCGAATTCCTTCACTTTCCTAACACACAGCTGAATAAACAGCGAACGCACAGCTTGGCGCCCGCTGTTCACCTTTTTGGGCGCCTATTAGAGCCTGTGGCTCTAATCAGGTGCTTCCCAAAAACACCCCCGCCACTGTAATTCAGGTGCCTGGCACCCAAAAAGGGGCTGGACACCTGAATAGGGGGTGTCAGTGGTGACCATAGATAGATTCATTCTATGCATAGACAGGTGGAGGAGAGAGGAAATGGTGCCCGTTATAGACTCATTGCCACTGATAGACACACAGGCCGCGTAAGTGTCAATGTGCGCCGTCGTATCTGTGCGCCGTGCCCACAGAACTAAATATGCCTGAAAATAGGCTTCCTACGACCGATGTAAGTTTCTTACGCCGTCATATCGTGGGCGCATATTTACGCTGGCCGCAAGGGGCGCTCCCATTGATTTACGATTCGAATATGAAAATGAGTGAGATACGCCTATTCACGAACGTACTTGCGCCCAGCGCATTAATATACACGGTTTACATAAGTCGTACGTCCGGCGTAAAGTTAAGCCTCATAAAGCAGGTGTAAGTCATGTTAAGGTATGGACCAGGGAACAGCCGTCGTATTTTACGTTGTTTACGTAGTAGTACGTGAATAGGGCTGGGCGTAGGTTACGTTCACGTCGTAGGCAGTGATTCGACGTATCGTAGGGAGTATTTCCGACGTGATTCTGAGCATGCGCACTGGGATGCGTCCACGGGACGGCGCATGCGCCGTTCGTTTGGCCCATCATTTGCATGGGGTCACGCTTCATTTAAATGGATCACGCCCACTTCCACCTACTTTGAATTAGGTAAGAAAGCTGCTGCTCCAGGTGAGCTCACTAGGGTAATTGATGTCCACTCAGAAGCAGATGGGTGCTGGCAATGCACTGGATGTGCAAAAAAACTACAAGGATATGGACAGCCGCACTCCAGTAACTTGAAAAAGACGCGCCCTTTATTGGGTACAGGAAAAAATACACTACAGGTATCAGCACACAGTGGGATAAACAGCTGATGCTATGATTAAGCATTGACACTCAATGCGAAACGCGTCAGCTGTTTATCCCACTGTGTGCTGATACCTGTAGTGTATTTTTTCCTGTACCCAATAAAGGGCACGTTACTGGAGTGCGGCTGTCCATATCCTTGTCGTTTTTTACTTTGAATTAGGCCGGCTTACGCCTTACGAATTTACGTTACGCCAGCATTTGCTTTGAGAATACTGTGCTCGCCACTCTGCGATAAGTCGGCGTAGCGTATATTCGATACACGACACCGGCATAACTATGCGCCGCTCTACGTGAATCCGGGCCACAGTATACACATAGACACACATTATACATATATACACACATAGACACACAGTATATATATATATATATATATATATATATATATATATATATATGCATACATACATACATACACATACACACAGTTTACACATAGACCTAGACACACAGTAGTACTTTCCCCCCAAAAATCTGCCTGATTGAACACAGTGCTGCCCCCATCTCCTGGCATGCTGGGACTTGTAGTGCCCCAGCAGCTCACAGACACATTAGGTGGTAATGCAGGCGAGGAGGGCACTATGCCTGTGTATTGGTGGGCAGCTGAGTAGGCAGGGTAGCAGAGATTGGGGGAGAAATTCACAACATCCTTCCTCCATGAGCATGGCACTTCTCACACACAAAATTGATCTATCAGCTTCATAGACAGGAGGAGCCATGCTAGAGGAAAAACGCATCCTCCCCTCCCCCCTGCTCACCAGGGTAAGCCACTGACAAAAATAAACTCAGTTCTGCTCAGCAAGCTTACCTTCAGGCCGGATTCACACCTATGCGAATTGAGTGCGGATTAAACCGCATCCAATTCGCAGAACATTTCAAAATACATTGTTTTCAATGAAGGCTGGTTCACATATGTGCGATGCATTCGCACTGCACATTGCCGCCAAACCGTGTGCGTTTTTTAGGCATTGCGGTGCGGCTCAGGTGCGAATTCAGGCCCATTATCTTCTATGGGTACGCAGCTGATTCGCAGATGTGTTCATTTCTCTTCAGGATTTCTCTCATTCAGCTCAATACACTTCCCCCCTCCCCCTCCCCTCTCCCAGGTCTCCAAATTCACAGCTAATCTGCAGCTAAAACGCAATGGATCTGCTGAACACTTCTCTTATCTCTCTGCAGAGATAAGAGAGCTGAAATTCGCACCGCACTAGTGTGAGCCCAGCCTCAGGCAGACTGCAGCCCTTCCCACACTGCAGGCTGTGTCTCTTCCTTCATCTCCTCCAGCTGTCGGCAATTTCCTGCTCTAAAATCAAATAAGCCGCAGGAGGGGAAGGGGCGTGTACACTATGTTCCCATTGGCTGAGGAGACAGTACAGAGGCGGGGCAGCTATAGCCTCACGATTTTCACACAAAAATTATGTCGGCAAGGGACATATCAGGGATAGATGTAAAAATATGCATATTTTTACATACTTTCCCTGGTTTTACGGAGGCTGTACATCCTTATGGGGCCCCCTAGTGGCATGGGGCCCTCGGTCCATGCCCGAGTGCCCTAATGGTCAGTCCGCCCCTGCTGACCACGTCCCATTGAGAGAGACCCTGTTTATAGACATGAGGGAAAGCAATCGTAGGCAAGAGGGTTATGTGCGAAATTTGATTTTGTAAGACTCCGTTTGTTCTTTTTTCTTCTTTTTAATGGTTTGCCATGGCAAGTTCCAATATCAATGTAAACTGTACAAATGGAGAAAAACCAGATTGCTTAAAAAAAAAAGGAAAAATTAAATTAAATAAAAAAAATAGTAAAAAGCCAGATTGCTAAAATAAACAAAAGGTAAAAAAAAGAAAAAAGAAAAATTCCTTTCATTGAAAATAATGGATATTGTCAAGTTGGAAATGAGGGGGAGGGGGGCATACTTTGTCACCTGCATATTTGTACTGGTGACCATTGTCACTGTGAAAGAAAGATTGCTGAGATGCTGATAGAGACTAGCTACATACAGTGCCTTGAAAGGGTATTCTTACCCCTTGAAATTTTCCACATTTTGTTATGTTACATTCAAAAACGTAAATGTATTTTATTGGGATTTTATGTGATAGACCAACACAAAGTGGCACATAATGGTGAAGTGGAAGGAAAATGGTAAATGGTTTTAATTTTTTTTTACAAATAAATATGTGAAAAGTGTGGTGTGCATTTGTATTCAGCCCCCCTGAGTCAATACTTTGTAGAACCACCTTTCGCTGCAATTATAGCGGCAAGTCTTTTTGGGGATGTCTCTACCAGCTTTTCACATCTGGAGAGTGAAATTTTTTCCCATTCTTATTTGCAAAATAGTTCTGTCATATTGTATGGAGAGCATCTATGAACAGCACTTTTCAAGTCTTGCCACAGATTTTCAATTGAATTTAGGTCTGGACTTTGATTGAGCCATTCTAACACATGAATATACTTTGATCTAAACAATTCCATTGTAGCTCTGGCTGTATGTTTACGGTCACTGTCCTGCTGGAAGATGAACCTACGCCCCAGTCTCAAGTCTTTTGCAGACTCTTAACAGGTTTTCTTCCAAAATTGCCCTGTATTTGGCACCATCCATCTTCCCATCAACTCTGACCAGCTTCCCTGTCCCTGCTGAAGAAAAGCATCCCCACAACATGATGCTGCCACCACCATGTTTCACGGTGAGGATGGTGTGTTCAGGGTGATGTGCACTGTTAGTTTTCCCCCCACACATAGGGCCAGATCCACATAGAAATAGATCAGAGATACGCTACGCCTCCGTACCTTACCTGGCGTAATTTCGAATCCTTAAAGATTTTGCGCCGTAAGTTACGGCGGCGTAGTGTATCTCTGGCGGTAGAATTCAAATCGGCGATTAGGGGGCGTGTTTCATTTAAATGAAGCGCGTCCCCTCGCCAAATGAACTGCGCATGCTCCGTTTCTAAATTTCCCGCCATGCATTGCGCTAAATGACGTCGCAACGACGTAATTTTTTTTAACTTAGACTTGAATTACGTCCATCCTTATTCACGGACGACTTATGAAAAAAAAAATGTTGACGCGGGAACGACGGCCATACTTAACATGGCAAGTCTAACTATACGCCGCAAAATACCAGCTTTAACTATACGCCGGAATAAGCCGACTAGAGACGCCGTAAAAAAATGAGCCGGCCGATTGTACATTCGTGGATCGTCGGAAATAGCTAATTTGCATACCCAAAGCGGAAAACGACGTGAACGCCACCCAGCGGACGCCAAAGTATTGCATCTTAGATCCGAAGGCGTACGAGGACGTACACCTGTCGGATCTAACCCAGATGCCGTCGTATCTTGGTTTGAGGATTCAAACTAAAGATACGACGCGGTTAATTTGAAAGTACGCCGGCGTACTCTGTCTGTGGATCTGCCCCATAGTGTTTTGCTTTTAGGCCAAAAAGTTACATTTTGGTCTCATCTGACCAGAGCACCTTCTCCCATGTGTTTGCTGTGTCTCCCACATGACTTCTTGCAAACAGGACCTCTTGTGGCTTTCTTTCAACAATGGCTTTCTTTTTGCCACTCTTCCATAAAGGTCAGATTTGTGGAGTGCACGACTAATAATTGTCATGTGGATAGATTCTCCCACCTAAGCTGTGGATCTCTGCAGCTCCTCCAGAGTTACCATGGGCCTCTTGGCTGCTTCTCTAATTAATGCTCTCCTTGCCTGCCCTTTCAGTTTAGGTGAATGGCGATGTCTTGGTAGGTTTGCAGTTGTGCCATACTCTTTCCACTTTTGGATGATGGGTTGAACAGTGCTCTGTGAGATGTTCAAAGCGTGGAATATTTTTTTATAACCTAACCCTGCTTTAAACTTCCCTAAAATGTTATTTCTGACCTGATTGGTGTGTTCCTTAGCCTTCATGATGCTGTTTGTTCACTAACGTTCTCTAACAAACCTCAGAGGGCTTCACAGAACAGCTGTGTTTATACTGAGATTAAATTACATACAGGTGGACTCTATTTACTAATTAGGGGACTTCTGAAGGCAATTGGTTACACTAGATTTTAGTTGGGGGTATCAGAGTCAAGGGGGCTGAATACAAATGCACACCACACTTTTCAGATATTTATTCATACGAAAAATTAAAAAACATTTATCATTTTCCTTCCACTTCACAATTATGCACCACTTTGTGTTGGTCTATCACATAATATTCCAATAAAATACATTTAAGTTTTTGGTTGTAACCTGACAAAATGGAAAATTTCAGGGGGTATGAATACTTTTTAAAGGCACTGTATATATAGATAGATCTATCTATATATACTGTATATACACCCACACAGTACTGGTTTGACATATTGAAGACAGGCTGCACATTGTCGTATGTCAGGTTTGATGTGGGAACTGTCAGTGTACACTATTCCTTTTACTTTAAGACAGCTGTTGTTGAACATCATGGTATGCATTGAAAGAGGCGTGGGAATGCAAGGATTGAGAGTTATTTCACTCACACAAGGGGTGACATTGACTCGGACATTTCTTATAAGCTGCTTCTCTGGTGTAGGTCTGGCTCTTCTTCTCTGGTGGAGGTCTTTTTCCTATAATATCTGTCTGTTCATACTATGGAATCTACAGACATGTTTATTTCCCTGTCAGTAAGCCATACAATGATTTAGAACCCAACCTAAACCTGAAAAGGACAATTTAGCAGGATAATGACGGAGTTATTTAGCTTACTTGGTTTGCTTTATTTCTTCCTCACCATTTTTCAATAGGGAAACAAAATGTTGAATGCAATATTCAACAAATGATACAAACAAACATTTCGCAGTTTCAGATTAATGAAAAACATAAAGCAAATGGCAACAAAACTAGCGTTTTCATATAGAGAGGACGTCAATGGCGGCCTATAGATTTCTACAGTACAGATTCCCATTATAAAAGCATGTTTAGGTGTTCAAGGGCCATAAGGGAAACCTGTCATGTAGGAAATGTGGAGGCTGCCAGCTAAATCTAAACACAATAACAAAAACTTTATACATTTCAGTTTACTAGTCCTTAGAAGTGATGGCTGCATTAGTTTCCTCTTTCAAAGTGTTTTTTTCATTACATTTTACTTGGTTATTCTTTCCGTAACAAGTGTTTTTTGCACCAATTAAACAGATATAACAAACATCTTTGAATTATACACATTGGCCTAGATTCAGATAGCCCTGCGTAATTTAGTGCTGGCGTAACGTATCTCCGATACGTTACGCTGCCGTAAATTAGGGTTCCGTATTCATAAAGAACTTGCGCCCTAAGTTACGGCGGCGTAACGTATGTGGGCCGGCGCAAGCCCGCCTAATTCAAATGGGGATGATGTGGGCGTGTTTTATTTAAATTATTGTTGACCCCGCGTATTTTACGTTTTTTACGAACGGCGCATGTGCGCATGCTCGAAATTCCGCCGCAAATCGTCATTGCTTTAGACGTGAACATAACTTACGTACAGCCCTATTCGCGAACGACTTACGCAAACGACGTAAAAATTTAAAAATTTGACGCGGGAACGACGTCCATACTTAACATTGCGTACGCCTCATAATAGCAGGAGCAACCTTACGCCAAAAAAGCCTAATGTAAACGACGTAAAAAATTCCGCCGGGCGCACGTACGTTTGTGAATCGGCGTATCTAGGTCATTTGCATATTCTACGCCGAAAACGACGGAAGCGCCACCTAGCGGCCAGCGTAAATATGCACCCTAAGATACGATGGCGTAAGAGACTTACGCCAGTCGGATCTTAGCCTAATTTCGGCGTATCTTGCTTTCTGAATACAGAAAGAAGGTACGCCGGCACAGCTTTGAATTTACGTGGCGTATCTATAGATACGCCGGCGTAAATCCTTGCTGAATCTAGCCCATTGTATACCGATCAGCCGTAATATTATGACCACTGACAGGTAAAGTGAATAACATTTATTATCTCATTACAATGGTATCTGAAAGCGGGTGAGGTATATTAGGCAGCAAGTGAACATGTTGTCCCTGAAGTTAATGTGTTCAAAGAGGAAAAAAAATGGACAAGCATAAGGATTTGAGCATGGAGGTGCAATGTGTGCAGAGGCAGTGAATCACACAGTTCGGTGCAAATTAAAACTAAACAATGCAGCAACAGTTCACAACAAACCCGGTGGGCAGGTTACCCAGCCGAGTGCACTCACAGTTTCCAACAATGTGAGGAGGCAGATTCCAGCTGTACTGACAGCATTTGTATAGAGGGAGCAGAATGTGGTCTGGCCGTCTCACACCCAATCGGGAAGGTGTCCAGAAGAGATGTGACCCTAAGCTTTCCCTCCTCTTCAGGAACTACACCTCCCTCACAGACCAGGTGTGTGTCCCTCACAGGCGGGGTACCTGTCCCTACTCTACCACCTCGCAAAATGTGTGATAAACCTGAAAGCCAGGGCCTTAAAAAGGCATTGCCAGAAGCAAGATGGTCACGAGGGTCACATGAGGCAGCAGCATCCAGAGGGTTTGATTCCCCGACCCAGGAAACTATACAGGAACCATGTTTCTCCTGACTTCCTCCCAAATTACAGTCTGGCTGTGGACAGTACCACCTGCAGTGAAGAAAGTAGACTACACCTGCCTACAAGAGACTTTGTCACAGGCCACATTGTAATGGCTAGATGACTAGACAGAGTACCTCCAAAACTGCAGCTCTTGTGGAATGTTTCTGGTCTGCAGTCGTCAGGACCTATGAAGTGGTCTGAGGAAGGAAAACCATTGAACGGGTCATGGGCAGCCAAGGTCCATTGATGCACATAGGAGCGAAGGCTGGCCATTGAAGTCGGATCCAATAGAAAAGCTACTGTAGCTCAAATTGCTGAAAAAGTTAAAGTTCTGATAGAAAGGTGTCAGAACACACAATGCAGCACAGTTTGTTGTGTATGGGTCAGGGTGCCCATGTTGACCCGTTTCCTCAGCCAAAAGTGCCTACAATGGGCACGTTAGCATCAGAAGTTGACCATGAAGCAATGGAAGAAGTTGACCTCGTCTGATGAATACAAGAATAGTTTGAGCAACACAAAGAGTTTGAGGTGTTTACTTTGCCTCAAAATTTTCAATCCATTTGAACATCTGTGAGATGTGCTGGAGAAACAAGTCTGATGGATTTGGGTCTGCTACTGATGGCTTGGTGCCAGATACTACAACGTACCTTCAGAGGGCTAATGGAGTCCTTATCTCGACAGGCTATGGTGGGTGGTGATAACTTTATGGCTGATCAGTGTATGTTTTACAGATTAAATGGGAGAAAATAAGAAATATTAATTGTTAGGTTTTAAAGGTAATAAATAAATACCGTATTTATCAGGGTATAACGCGCACCCCAAGCTTTGTCGGTCTGCTGTCTTGCCCGGCGTCCATCGGTGGTCTTGTCCGGCGTCCGTCTGTGGCCTTGCGCGGGGTCCGTCCAGCCTTGTCAGTGTCCGTCGCATCCATCTGCCGGTCCGTCCAGCATTGTCGGTGTCCGTCGCGTCCGTCTGCCGGGGGTTGCAGCGTTGTACGCCAGATACTACAACATACCTTCAGAGGGCTAATGGAGTCTTTATCTCGACAGGCTATGGTGGGTGGTGATAACTTTATGGCTGATCAGTGTATGTTTTACAGATTAAATGGGAGAAAATAAGAAATATTAATTGTTAGGTTTTAAAGGTAATAAATAAATACCGTATTTATCGGGGTATAACGCGCACCCCAAGCTTAGAAGGGAAGTTTAGGAAAAAACTTACATTTTGGATGCACAGCCTTGTCGGTGTCCGTCTGCTGTCGGCGTCCATGTCCGTCGTCCGTCTGCGGCCTTGCGCGGGGTCCATCCAGCCTTTTCGGTGTCCGTCTGCTGTCTTGCCCGGCGTCCATCGGCGGTCTTGTCCGGCGTCCGTCTGCGGCCTTGCGCGGGGTCCGTCCAGCCTTGTCAGTGTCCGTCGCATCCATCTGCCGGTCCGTCCAGCCTTGTTGGTGTCCGTCGCGTCCGTCTGCCGGGGGTTGCAGCGTTGTGTGTTTGAGTTTGGCGCCTCGGTCGAGCTGTGCAGAGTCGGATTTCAGGGGTGTTCGGCTCCTCTCGCGTGGCTGCGGGCGGAGCCAAGCGTGGCCGTGCCTAGCCGAGTGCGCAGTACACTCGGCTCGGTCTTTGTCGGCGGCGCTCAGAGACAGCGGGGATCGGCGTAAAACGCGCACCCACGATTTCCCCCTGATTTTAAGGGGAAAAAAGTGAGCGTTATACGCCGATAAATACAGTAGTTTTGTCAACACTAGCCTTATCAGGTTTTTTATTTAATAACTGTGAGAAAAAATTACAATCTAACCAGTAAAAGCAAGGACTATGAAGAGCCTTGTTATAATGACCATATTTAACCATCTTGGATTTCACAGTAGCTTACTCACGTCCTTGTAAATCCCCAGCTGTTAGAATATGAAATTTTTAGTGTATTCCCAGTTGTGCTGGTTGACAATGCAGTCTCTATTTCCCAGAATTCTTCTGGAGACCACCTCCATTACAAAATCACTTCTGCTATCAAGGAAATGTCTAAGTTTTCGTTTGTTCAGGAAACGTCCTTGTCCAGTTAAGACCGGAACATTCTGTCCCCAGGCAAGAACGACTGATGTAATGATCATAACAATTTAATCACTTAATTACTATCACTAATTATATATGACTAACAGATTAAACATTATTTTTTAGAGTAAAAACATAAGTCATTACAGTACTTGTAACAAATATTTCTCAAACAGTGTTAATTTTCTCAAAACTGTCTTCAAAAGGATTTAAAATAGATTAATGGATTATGCAAAAAAAAATAAAAAATATCTGTACATTCCAGTACAGAATTATTACATTGCATGTGTATTTGGTAATTTATTACCCCAAAATCTCTTGCTTAATTGGCTATCAGCCTAGGTTCACACTGCTGCGAATTAAAAATCGCGGTAAAATGCGCGATTTTACCGCGATTTGCCGCGATTTTGCCGCAATTTAATGTAAATCGCGGCCCGAAATCGCAAAAAGTAGTACAGGAACTACTTTTTGAAATCGCAGATGCGGCGTCGCACTGATTAGGACAGTGCCATTGCCGACAATTGCCGCCGATTTGAGATGCGATTTGACATGTCAAATCGCATCTCAAATCGTTCCAAATCGTACCCAGTGTGAACCAGGGCTAAAGATGAATCTTTAACAGGAAATGTATATTTAGCTGCCCATACCACCTGAGAAAAAAAATTCTCAAATAAATAATAATAATTAAAAAAAAAAGAACATTAACCACCTCACCCTCGGACCATTTGGCTGGCCAAAGACCAGGCTACTTTTTGCGATTGGGCACTGTGTCGCTTTAACTGACAATTGCGTGGTCGTGCGATGTGGCTCCCAAACAAATTTTTTTCCCCCATATATAAAGCTGTCTTTTGGTGGTATTTGATCACCTCTGCGGTTTGATTTTTTTGCGCTATTAACAAAAATAGAGTGACTATAATAAATATCCCCAAAAATATATAATTTTTTTCCCTCAGTTTAGGCCGATACGTATTCTTCTACATATTTTTGGTAAAAAAAAACGCAATAAGCGTTTATTGATTGGTTTGCGCAAAAAAGTTTTATGGCATTTTTATTAATATATTTTTTTTTACTAGTAATGGCGGCGATCAGAAATTTTTATCATGACTGCGACATTATGGCGGACATATCGGACCATTGTCATTTTTACAGTAATCAGTGCTATAAAAATGCACTGATAACTGTAAAAATTACACTGGCAGTGAAGGGGTTAACCTGTAGGGGGTGCTGAAGGGGTTAAAGTGGAGTTTCCATCCCAAATGTTTTGTTTCATTATTGTGCTAATTAGACCTAAAAAAAAAAAAAAATTATAATTTTTTTTTTTTTTACTCATCTGGAAATGCCTGTTGCTATGCAGTTCCACGAAATCTGCCTTTGGAATCACCTAGGATTCTGACATCATCTCCCTCTAATACGCCTGGGAAATGTGTGTCATCATTTCCCAGGATGCAGTGCGCTACCCAATTATCACTCCCCATACAAGACTTTCAGGATGTAAGTGCTTGTGGGCTTCACAATGCCCACAAGCAAAATGACAACGGTGTGGACATAGTTTATAAACTATCTTTTTTGAATAACTATGTGGAGCGGCGGCGGATTGTAAAATAGTAAGTGACCAGATTTATATTATAAAAACGCATGATAAAAGGACATACATTTAAAAAATGCTAATTGTGGTTGGAACCCCGCTTTAAGTGTGACCTAGGGAGTGATTCTGACTGTTAGGGGGCGTGGCTTTCCGGGACACGTCACTGATCATTTGTTTCATTTGGAAGACTCACCATTGTCATAACACAAAAGCAGTACAAAATGTGACAGTTGTCATTGGAACAAGAGGTGAGGGAAATTTCCCGATGGGGACACTTGTCGTGGTGACAGCTGTTTAGGAGAGGATTTCCAATCACTTCTTGTTGAGCCTCCAGGGCAGGAAGTGAAGAAAAATCTCATCAATGGGACAAAGAAAACTTTTAGCTTTAAATACATTTTAAGACAAAGAAAGGACATAGAGCCATGTTCTCCTAGATTTCCCGCGGGCGGCGCGTAAGCCATTTACACTCCGCCGCCCCAACCTACAGGAGCAAGTGCTGTATTCCCCAAACACTTGCTCCGTAGTTTGGGGCGGCGGAGTGTAAATGGCCCGGCGTAGCCACGCGTATCTCCAAGGGGGCGGCTTCTATTTAAATTAAGCGCACCCCCGATTCAAACGAACTGCGCATGCGCCGGGCTTAAAATAGCCCAGTGCGCATGCTCCAGTTCTCGGCGTAAAACGTCAATGACGCCGACGTGTGCATCATTGACGGACCCGACGCCATACTTAACATGGCCTACGTGGGACTTGCTTAAACTTACCCCTCATATAGCAGGGGTAAGTTTACGCTTACGCAAACGACGTTAGCGACGGTTACGCGACACAAATTCGTTCGGGAATCGGCGTATCAGGCTCATTTGCATAAACAAATGAGACCTGAACGTAAACGCCATCTAGCGGCGGGCGGAGTAATTACATTTAAGATCCGCCAGTGTAAGTGACTTACACATGGCGGATCTTAAGTGTATCTATGCGAAAATGATTCTAAGAATCAGTCGCATAGATACACGGGCCAAAAAAGAGAGATACAATGGAGTATTCTGAGATACTCTATCGTATCCTTACTCAGAATATGGCCCAGAAACTCTGACCTGCAAATGTTATTCGATCTTGGTGATACAGAAAGTATTTAAACCACTAGATTAGCTTGATAGCCTGACGACTAGCATTTTCAGTGGCAGCCTAGATAGTTCCCCTATGATGGGTTGCTTTTCAGCTATTCCCGTGGCATAATATTTAAGTGCTGGAAGTATAAATCTGCATCTGCTGTTATGTTTAAACAAGGTTTAGTAAACAGTTACAATCAAAGGCAATGGTTCTTTGAACCTAAATTTCAAAGCTAACACTTGTCTATGATTCCTTTGGCAGAAGATGACGGCCTGCCACTTAAGTAGTAGTTTCATTACTCTTATTAACATGATCTGATCTCCCCTATTTCTGCTCTCACAACAACCCCTATCGCACGTCTTCTTTTTATGTCTAATTCTGGGATGTTTGTGTAACTAAAGGAAGCAGGATTCACTTTTAATACTTCAGAGGAATATAAAGGAAATTCAGTTTGACTTATCACAATGTCATGCTTCTCAGGTAATGCATACTGGTTCATGTATACGCTATGACAAAACTATTTCTCCTACTAGCAAAAAACTAAAACCACTGCAGATTAAAAAACTTTTATCAATAATTATAATTAGCCAGATTCACGTAGACGTGCCTAACGTTAGGCAGGCGTAGCGTATCTCATTAGGCAGGCGTAGCGTAAAGGTGCCGGCATAAGCACGCCTAATTCAAATTGGTTTTATGCCAATAAGGCATGACCCCACGTAAAAAAACGATCGTGTCCAACGCGGTGACGTAAAACACAACGACGTGCAGAGACAAATGAAGTTCAATGCTTCCGAGCATGCGTCGACTTGATTCTGAGCATGCGTGGATTTTTGACTGATGCATTTCCCCACAGACGATCATTTTTTTCTATCATTTTTTTTAACCATACGAAAAATTGAAAACAGGTTCTATTTTTTTTCACAGATGGGAAAAAACTGATGGGGCCCACACATGATCGGTTCGTCTGATGAAAACGGTCCGTCGGGCCTGTTTTCATCAGACGAACCGATCGTGCGTTCAGGGCATAAGTGTAGCACCAGTCTTATGGGGCAGACTGGCCCATAGAACTAGTGTTTCCACTTGAAATTTTCAAACACAAATGGGTGTGGCCTTGACAGGAAGGGGTGGATCATATTTAAATTGGGGGGGGTGCGCATGAGTTTAGTCAGGCCTAGGGCAGTACAAAACCTAAATACACTACTGGGGAGGTGTCTCCAAAATACTAGTGCACCAAAGAACCAAAACATGGTTTTGATGGTCAGGAGGCCTGTAAATGCTGCACAGTGCTCTGGACGGTGGTCAGAGGAGGCCTGTAATGCTGCATAGTGCTAAGCACGGCACACCACTAAGCATGCTACGATCGCTACCTTGCTTGTTAGGAGGGGAAACACTCACAGGCTTTACAGGCCAAAGAAAACCGGAAGTTCACGTGGGTAAATGTCCTTCATTCACATTTTTGTTCCATTTTAGTTTGTTGACGAAAATTGGAATTGATTTTCATCATAGTTTCATCAATTGATAAAAATTTGGGGTAATTTTTGTTTAGTTTTTGTCACTAGAAACATGCCGCTGATGAAAATTATAACAAAAATATTTTCATTAACGAAATTAACACTGTTCTGTAGTATTACATATACTAAATATTTTGTGCAGCCACAGTTTAGACCCCCAATACCTTGTAAGTTCACAACCACTACTCTGTACAATGACAATGAAAATAGTTAGTTTTCTCTAGAGACATTTCCTGAAATTGAGAATATGGGCCCTCTAATACATAGTTATGGCCCTGACTATTATTATTAATATTATAATTGGTATTATTAGAATTTATACATGATTAGGATGAGGAGTGCCCTTTCACACAATTATGTTGCTATAAAGCACAGTAGAACCTGTGTTTTACATACATTACTGCAATGAGTTACACACAGTGGATTGTGGCGCTATTCATTTTGAATGCCACTCCAAGGCCTAGTACACACGAGAGGATTTATCCACAGATACGGTCCACCGGACCGTATCCGCGGATAAATCCTCTCGAGGATTTCCACGGATTTGGATCCGATGGAGTGTACTCACCATCGGATCGAAATCCGCGCCGAAATCCCCTCGCGATGATGTGTCGCGCCGTCGCCGCGATGATGACGCGGCGACGTGCGCGACGCTGTCATAAAAGGAATTCCACGCATGCGTCGAATCATTACGACGCATGCGGGGGATCCCTTCGGACGGATCGATCCGGTGAGTCTGTACAGACCACCGGATCGATCCGCAGGAGCCAATTCAAGCGGATAGATTTGTAGACATGTCTACAAATTTTTATCTGCTGGAATTGGGAAATTTACGCGGATAAATATCCGCAGGAATGTACACACCATAGAATCCATCCGCTGAAACCGATCCGCTGAGATTTTTCAGCGGATGGATTCTATCGTGTGTACGGGGCCCAACACATCTAGGCAGCGCAGCCATTTGTGCATTGTGGTATGCAACATTAATTTTTTTTTAAATAAAATATTTATAATAATAATTAATAGCGTTGGGGTCAGGGCCGGATTCCAGACAAGGCCAACAATTCCAGGCCTCGGGGCGGCAGTGGGTGCAGGGGCGGCACTGCAGCTGAGAGGACACTTTCATTTCCCCCCTGTCATGTCACGGATGGTGAGAGGAGAGAAAACAGAGAGAAGAGGAGGTGAGATGGTTTTCAATGTAATTTTCGGCAGCAGCACCCCCCCAATGATCAATGTCATTTTTGGCAGCAGCATCCCCCTGCTTCCCAGTGTCCTGCCGAAAAAGTCCCCCGGCGGATAATGCCCCCCCTGTGCTGCGCAGGCAGGGGCGGCATTGATAAACCCGGCCTTGGGGCGACAAAGGGTGTAAATCCGGGCCTGGTTGGGGTGTGATGGCATTCACAATGAATTGTCTTACAGTACATTAACCTAATGAATTGCTGTGCAGTAAGTGTGTTGGACGAAGACAGGGGTTTATGTAAAAAAAAATAATCTGTGTGACTGTCTCATTTGCACAGAAACAATGAATCTTCACCGTAATTTGCTTAACCACTTCAATACCGCCCATTGTCATATGACGTCTGCAGATGGGATCTCCCATCCTGGGGGGCGACATATGACGTCCTCGGCTTTGCAGCAGTATAGGGGGCGTGCGCCGGGCACCCGCGATCGCTCGTGACAGAGCAGGAACGTGGATCTGTGTGTATAAACACACAGATCCACGTCCTGTCAGGGGAGAGGAGAAAGATTGTGTGTTCCTAGTATATAGGAACACCGGTCGGTATCCTCCCCTAGTCAGGCTCATCCCTCCACAGTTAGAATAACTCCCTAGGTAACACAGTTAATCCCTTGATTGCCCCTAGTGTTCCCTGCCAGTGACATTTATACAGTAATCAGTGCATATTTATAGTACTGATCGCTGTATAAATGTTAATGGTCCCAAAATAGTGTCAAAAGTGGCCGATCTGTCCACCACAATGTCACAGTCCCGATAAAAATCGCAGATCGCAACCATTACTAGTAAAAAAATAAAAATAATTATAAAATACCATAAATCTATCCCCTATTTTGTAAGCGCTATAACTTTGGCTCAAACCAATCAATATACGCTTAGTGCAATTTTTTTTACCAAAAATATGTAGAAGGATATATATCAGCCTAAACTGAGGAAGAATGTGTTTGTTTTTTTCAAAAATTTGGATATAATAATATAGCAAAAAGTAAAAAATATTGGGCCAGATTCAGATAGCCTTTACGTTGGCATATCTATTGATACGCCACGTAAGTTCTATGTTTCTGTATTCAGAAAGCAAGATACGCCAGAATTTTACTAAGATACGGCCGGCGTAAGTCTCTTACACCGTCGTATCTTAGGCTGCATATTTACGCTGGACGCTAGGTGGCGCTTCCGTAGATTTCCGCGTTGAATATGCAAATTAGGTAGTTACGCCGAATTCAGAAACGTACGTCCGCCTGGCGCATTTTTTAACATCGTTTACCTAAGGCTTTTTCCGGCGTAAGGTTACCCCTGCTATATGATACGTAGCCAATGTTAAGTATGGACGTCGAATTTTGCGTCGTTTACGTTGTTTGCGCAAGTCGTTCGCGTAAGTTACGTTCACGTCGAAACCAATGAGGCTTTGCGGCGTAATTTGGAGCATGCGCACTGGGATACGTCCATGGACGGCGCATGCGTCGTTAGTAAAAAACTTCATTTACGTGGGGTCACCGTTCATCAACATACAACACGCCCACTGCCTGAATAATTTGAACAACGCGGGCTTACGTCGGACCACATACGCTACGCCGCCGTAACTTTAGCTGCAAGTTTTTTCTGAATACAGAACCTGCCTCAGGTTACGGCGGCGTAGCGTATCTGAGATACGCTACGCCCACACAAAATTACGCCGGGCTATCTGAATCTGGCCCTTTGTGGGGTTTTTTTCAAACTTTTTGCTCTTTTTTTGTTTATAGTGCAAAAAATAAAAACCGCAGAGGTAATCAAATACCACCAAAATAAAGCTCTATTTGTGGGGAAAAAAATTATATTAAATTTAATTTGGGTACATTGTTGCATGACTGCGCATTCAAAATGTTACAGCGCTGAAAATTGGCCTGGGCAGGAAGGGGGTGAAAATGCCCTGTATTGAAGTGGTTAATATGTTTTTTTCTAGGATTGAAGCCATCTAATGGCAACAATGTAGATTATTTCTTGAAACACCTCAGTCGGTGAAAATACTGCATTATTGCCATTAGTGGGCTCTGACAATCCTAATAAATGGATTAAAAAAACAGAAAAATGTATCAAATACTTACCATCCTTTTTTTTTTCTGACACCAAACCATGGCAGCATTCTAGTGATAGAGCTCCACCTCTTGTCCACTCCCTCAGGACCAATGAATAGCATAAAAAAAAAGACATGGCTAGCCGCCCCCCATTCTTTGTAACAAGCCACATACCAAAACATACAAGGGTCCGTATGCTGCCATGGTTTGGCATCAGCAAAGGAAAATTACGGTAAATATTTGATACAATTTTCAGTTTTCCTGATGCCAACATGGCAGCATACTAGTGATAAATAACTAGCCGACAGGGTGGGTACTGACTTAAACAATATCAGTTGTATTTACAATGCAAGAGAAGATTGGATTGTCCTCCTCTCAAAGTCTACAGATGATACGGCAATCGGATCGACACTATAATGTCTTAGGAAAGCATCTTGGGAAGACCATGATGCCCCTCTGCAGATGGTCTCCATCAATTCCCACAAGGCTTCTACAGCCCTGGTAGAGTGTGCAGTCACCGTTGAGGAAAGCTCACACCCTCTTGCTCCGTACGCTCTGCAAAAAAGCTTGGCGATCCAGCTTGACCAAGATCCTTGAGGTAGCCTCCTTTCCTTTATGTTTCCCTGCTGGAAAGTGCTTATCTGAGTGTCTGAAGGGAGCGGTGGCTGACTGGTATTACCTTAATGTTCTGGAAACATCCAGCTCATGAAGTCTGCCCGAGTCCTCTTTTGGGAAGTTAGGTAAAGCCCCAGGTGTCTGGTGAAATTAAGTGGCTACATTTGGAAGTAAATGTACTACTGGTCATAGTTCCACTTGATCTGGAAAAAGGTAATATGCCTCTCTGAGGCCCCCTGGGCCTGAAGTTCAGAAACTCTTCTGCCTGAAGTTATCGCAGTGAAAAGACAACCGTACTACCAATGGACCTTCCGGGTCCTTCCTTCCCCTTTAATTTTTGTTACTGCTGAGACGGGGGAAACTTGTACTTTCAGGAAACTCAGGTTAAGGCCTGCTTGCAGAAAATCCAGGACAGCTGAAAGTGGAGGCGCAGAAAGATCCATCCCCTTACCAGGCAGGAAATTTGAAAACTTGTCCTAAACTTTTGCGCACGCTTGGATTGTGGAAGGTTTTCTGGATCTTAAAAGAGAAGAGATTACCCTAAAAGAGCACCCTAGGTCCTCCAGCTTCCCCCTCCCAACAGCCATGCTCGTAGCTCCAGTTTGCATATGCTTGAATGTAGGAAATCTTCCTGAACTAGAAGGTATGGGAATACTGGGAGGGGAACTGGTTGCTGTATGCAGAGGTGGATTACCAGTAGAAACCAGGGCCTCCATGGCCAGAATGGAAGAACCGGCATGACCCTCATGTTCTCCTTCAACAGCCTCTAAATGAACCTCATTATTAGTCTAGGGCATATGAATGCAGAAACCTGGACAGGAATCTTGGGAGTTTTTAATTTGCTGGGAGAAGCAAAGAGATCCATTTCGGGTGCATCCCACATGTGAACCAATTGGGGGTATAGAGCCCCTGGGAGATAGACTGCCCTTTGGGCCTGAATGTGATTTTTTGCCCAGGACATTGGCTCCACTTCCTTCAGTAGGATGCTCTGCGGGATCCTGCCTGGCGTCATTTATAAGCGACTGCTGCCTTGTTGTCCATCTTCATAGTGACCGTTTTTTCCTGGATCTTGTGCTGCAAAGCCTTGCGAGACAGAAAAGCTGCTCAAATCTCTAGCACATTTGACATTATGCCTTTCCCGGGAATCTCCCTCTGCCCTGGACTAACTGTCCTTTGCAGGGTGCCCCCCCAGCCTGTCTTGCTGGCATCCATTGTAACAAAGAACAAGGAGAAGCACAACGTTCCAGGCAAAATCAAGTGCAAGGTAGATCACAGGTACAGACCCCGGCTCACCACCATGGAAGATGAATAAAACAAGAAATTGGTCGCACACTGGAACTCCAACTTATCTTGATGTCATCTTTATTGTCAAAAGGGTCAGACAGATGCAGGCAATGGTAGACATCTAGTTAGTAGTTCTTGAAGTTGATGATCATCGAGCATGCTCGGCCTGGTCTGATGATGTCATCACAGGGTTCCCTAGTAAGAAAATGAGCACAGGGCGGCTGTGCTGGCCCTATAGGGCTGATGGACCAGCCAAACAAACGTGCTCTACATTCCAGGATGGCGCGAACACTGAGCCACTGCCCAGGATCTGAGAAAAAAAAGAAAAAGGAAGACAAGATTAAAGGGTAAGACAAATGGAAACAAAAGGGAAAACAACCCTGCATAGCGCAAGTGGCCAAAACAAACAAAATAAAGGCAATAGCTGGCTCCCCCCTCCACACCTCTGCCCACAGTCACTTAGTAATTGGCAGATGTCGTTCCTAGTGAGAAAACACTGCAGGGCACACAGGCTATTCAGCACATTTACTAGCCTGAGCACTGGGACTTTAAACTGGGAGAGGCTGAACCCAGCCGTATGCTGCACGGAGGCAGAGGTGGGGACATAACACGGCTTACTTCATCATGCGTAGAGGTGGGAGGGAAAAAAAGAATGGGGAAGGGCAGCTAACCACACCTTTTTTTATGCTATTCACTGATCTTAAGGGAGTGGACAAGAGGTGGAGCTCTATCACTAGTATGCTGCCATGTTGGCATCAGGAAAGTAACTTCACTTTTTTTGACAAAAAAAGCAATTCCCCTCTGGGTGATCAATGTAGAATGCAAGGATTTTAACAATTTTTTTTTGCAGATTCCTATCTGTTTCTGCTCTAAAGAAAAATCTGTTTGAATATGTCAATGTGCAGAGTGACTTTTTCATTATTAATCAGCTTTTGGAGTGTTCTGAGGAAAGTCACAGGGTCAGCATCCCTTTAGAATTAATCCTTTGGGAGTATCTCACTAAAACATACATTCGTGTTGCATGGGATGCCTAAAATGTTACTTGTATCTTAGTGAAGACTTCTTTTTTTTGTTTACAAACTTTTTTATTGGGTACAAAAACAAATTGACATACTTATAAAAGCACAAAAAATGTCTAGTAAGTCAATTTACAGATATGTGCTGTCTATACAATCTTTGCGTTAAACTAAAATTACAAAGATGTAGACTATAGATATTCCAGTACAGAATCAAAAAGTAGTTATTAAACAATACATACTATAAAAATAAACAAACATGTGGTGTAAAGTATTTTAGTCAGGGTTGAAAAATGATGTAGAATGCTCAAACCATGGGTCCCATTTTTTATTGTAAAAAAAGGATCGAATTTTGTACTGTGTGGTAGATTTTTTCCATATGGTTTATATTACTAATTCTTGTTTTCAAGTGTTCTATTGGAACTGTGGGGGATTTCCAGTGGAAGGCAATCAGCCAATGGACTGCGACAGAAATCAAATTGTGTGTATCAATCTCATGTTCTGTATGGGAAGGCCTATAATAGGGGAGAACAAATGGCAATTTTGAATAGTTAGCTTAATATTGTAGTTTGAGATTTTAGAGGCGAATTTCTCTAATTGATTCCATATATATGCGATCTTATTACAGTTCCAGAAAATGTGTGAGAATGAACCGATGGAGTTGCAATTTCTAAAGCATAGTTGGGAAGTAGTGGGGAAGATTACATGGAGTTTAGCTGGGGTGTAGTACCATCTTGTGAATAGTTTCAGTGCAGTCTCCTTAATTGTGATTGATCTAGTGCATTTGTGCAGGTTATTGATGCATTCGTCCCAGTTATCAGAGTCATAAGAAAAGGTTACTTCTTGTTCCCATTTCTGCATGTAAGGGAGCTTGAGAGAGTCTGTATTATTGATAAGGTTGGTGTATACTTCTGATATGAACTCGTGTTTTCTAGGAGATTTCAAACAGAGGTTCTCAAAAAAGGAAGGCGGATTCGTGTTTGTGGTTTAAAAGTATGTGTTAAAGAAGTGTTTTTTATTGTGTAATTTCCATAATTGGTATGATTGCGACACTATATGGTTGAGGGATTCTATAGATTGATTAGGAATTTAGATACCTGAAATAGGAGTATGGTAGCATGGAGTCTCTCTCAAATACCACCCATGGGAGATTGGGGTTGGGGGTGTGCCATTGTGCCATTTGGAACCATCTGGCGGCTAGATAGTATAGCCAAAAATCTGGGAGGCCTAAACCACCGTAACTATGTGATTTAAATAATACAGACCTCAAGAGGCGTGGGTGCGAGTCTGACCAAATACATTTATGAACATCTGACTGAAATTTTGTAATATTTATATTTTGTAATTATTTTATTGATTCTGATTGGGAGTATCCTAAATAGGTAAAGAATTTTTGGTAATATTGTCATTTTTATTGCTGTCATTCTACCCAGGAATGAAATGTTGAAGGGCTTCCACATTTTAAGTGTTGATCTCAGTTTCTGCATTAACGGGATATCATTTTTGGAAACTAGATCTTTGATGTTGGGGGTAAGAAGAATAAAGTATGGGAGAGATTCCAGTGACCAAGTGAGATTGAAAGTCAAACATAGGGAGTCCAATTGGGCAGGAGGAATGTTTATTGGCATACCTATTGATTTGGATACATTAACTGACAAACCTGATAGAGATGTGAACATATTGAGGGTTTGCAAGAGGTTGGGAAGAGCTATATTCAGTTGAGTGAGGAATAATAGCATGTCGTCTGCATACCTGCTTAATTTATATGTGCTATTTTTAGTAGTATAGCCCTTGATGTCTGTGTGTCCAAGAATTGCTGTTGCTAATGGTTCTATCGCCAGTGCGAATAAAAATGGGGACATAGGGCATCCCTGCCATGTACCCCTACCAACTTTGAAGAATTCAGAGTTGCAGCCCGGTAATCTTATTCTGGTAACTGGGTTGTGATATAGAGCATGGAAGGCATGTATACATTTACCCTGGAAACCATATTTATTCAAGACTATGTCTAAGAAATTCCAGGAAACACAATCAAACGCCTTGTTGATATCAAGGCTTAGCATTAAGAGTGGTTGGGAGTGTATATTTGCATCTTGGATAATGTTTGTGACTAATCTAATGTTATCAGTGATTTGTCTGCTGTGGATAAATCCGGATTGATATGGGGAAATTAGAGAGGGGATAATTGTGGTTAGTCTGTTTGCTAGGAGTCTACTAAAAATGTTAAGATCATTGTTAATGACTGAAATTGGTCTATAATTTTGGGGCAGTGTGTGGTCTTTGTTCGGTTTTGGAATAAGGGACATATTTGCGAGTAACCTTTCCTCTGGGAATTGTTCACCTTTTCTGGGGAAGTTCTGTACACCAAGTGTATTTGACCACATGCAAAAAAGGGTGTGACACATGTTGGGCATCATAGTGATAAATGATGCAACCTAACAACCAAAACCCACCCATGTAACCCTAGCTTACCATCTCTCCTACCATGGAGCTCTGATTTTAAACATTAATTTGCGCAATATTTCATACTGATATGTCAGGCAATATAGAAGTGATGTTTTTATTCACATTTTCTGTTCTAATTAATAACTGGGTCAGTCAGCCACATACAGGGCCAGATTCTCAGAAGAGTTACGCCGGTGTATGTACTGATACACCGGCGTAATTCGAATTTCCTGCCGGCGTATCATTATTTTGTATTCACAAAACAAGATACGCCGGAATTAGGCTAGGATCCGACTGGTGTAAATCACTTACACCGTCGGATCCTAAATGCAATACAACGCCGACCGCTAGGTGGCGTTTAGGTCTCATTTGTTTATGCAAATGAGCCTGATACGCCGATTCCCGAACGAATAAGCGGCACGTAGCCGTCGTTTCCGTAAGGTTACCCCTGCTATATGAGGGGTAACCTTACGCCAGTCCGCCGTATGCCATGTTAAGTATGGCGTCGGGTCCGCGTCTGCTTGTTCCGTCGGTTACGTCGTTTTCCTAAGTCGTCCGCGAATACAACTTTACGTCAATGACGCCCACGTCGGCGTCATTGACGTTTTCCGTCGAGAACTGGAGCATGCGCACTGGGCTATTTTAAGCCCGGCGCATGCGCAGTTCGATCGGCTCGGGGGCGCGCTTAATTTAAATACAAGCCGCCCCCTTTGAATTACGCGGGGATACGCCGGGCCAATTACACTACGCCGCCGCAAATTACGGAGCAAGTGTTTGGGGAATACGGCACTTGCTCCTGTAAGTTGTGGCGGCGTAGTGTAAATGGCTTACGCGCCGCCGCCGCAGGATCTACAAGAATCTGGCCCACAGTGTTGCCAACCTACCAGATTCAAATGTACAGACACAACACCCAAAATTTACTGGCACAGCCAAGTTTTTACTGGCATTTCCAAAAGTTACAAAATTACAGTTTTATGTGCAAATTAGAGTATTTAGGCTACAAATACAATATGCAATTAGCAATATGATTTAAGGTAGATACATAGGTGTGCGCAGCCTATTGCATTTGGGTGTGCACCCCAAAGCTCAAACACACATGAACACCACCTGCTGCCACATGGAGGAGGCTCTGGTGGTGGGAGACAGATGATTGAGAGCATATTATGCTACACTCTAAATACGAGTGTAGTGTGTTCCTATGGTTGAACCTAGCCTTTAATATAATGGGACATTTACACTGGCCACTGGCACCCAAAACCACCCACCTGGTCCCACTCCTGGATAATGTTAATGTACATAGGGTGATTAGGGTGTGCCCAGGCACACCCAGCACACCCTGTGCGCACACCTATGTGGGTAGATAAGGCAAAAAACATATTTCTTATATATATTTTTTTTAATATAGTAAGTAGCTCAGGGACACAACTCAGGTGGGCAAGAAATTTGAATGGGCGGCACACACACATAAAATTGACTCTCACCGTGACAATGACAGCAGTGTGCAGCAGCACAGATGATGATGAGACCTCACTGACACAACACGTCCCCTCCTGAGTCGCAGTGACAGTTTCTATCCAAGCCAAGCGGTCCCTCCAGTCCACTCCATTCTAAATAGCACTGACGGTCCCGGTCCCAGCCTGCCTTTTTCCCATACCACAGACCCACACACAAGGCTCTGGCCACTCTGCTTGGCTCCATTGCACCATGACATCACACGACATGCTTAGGCACCACCTCCGCCGGAGCTGCCCAGTCACACTGTAGCAGGCACCCGCATGATCTCAGCCGGCTCTGGACCAAGCCTAGCGTCAAAGCCATATATTTTACTGGCAACCTTTTACATTTATTGGCATTTACTGGCAGGAGAAAATTGCCTGTTTTTTACTGGCTGCCAGTAAAAATACTGACAGTTGGCAACACTGGCTACATATGATTTCTATGTATTCAGAAATTCACATATTTAACAATTAACAGCATTGATGGATGTAATAATTACTTAAACATGCTTCTTGATAACTGATTATTTCTAAAAACCTTCCATGACCGTTTCAGGAGAAAACATAACGTGCTGTTTTAACTTGTTTTATTGTAATAGGATATGACATAATGCTCTAAATCTGCATGCTGTCATACTTCGTTTACATTTTATATATAATCATGATTGCATAATAGAAATGTAATGGTAATAATTATTTATTATGAAATTTTCTTGTAGCTTCACTTATATTATGCACTAGCTCAAGTGTGTTGCAACTGCCCCCAGAGCCCCCTTTTTCTTACCTGAAAATTATCGTAACAGGGATATACACAAGCCCAGCGACTCCAGCCGCTGTCTTGGGTCCTCATTGAAAATAATTCATAGGCGTGCCCAGCCTATTGCATTAGGATGTGCACCCCAAAGCTCCAACACGTGTATGTATGTATATATATATATATATATATATATATATATATATATTTTTACACTAAATTACCAGAAGTATTTGGACACCCGCCTTTACATGCACATGAACTTTAATGGCATCCCAGCCTTTGTCCATAGGGTTAAATATTGAGTTGGCCCACCCTTTGCAGCTATAACAGCTTCAACTCTTCTGTGAAGGCTGTCCACAGGATTTAGGAGAGTGTCTATGGGAACGATTGACCATTCTTCAAGAAGAGCATTTGTGAGGTCAGGCACTGATGTTGAATGATAGACAGCACCGATTGATGGCATCGGTTGGCACTGCATCGGTTGGCACTGATAGGCAGCACTGATGGGTACTCATTGGCATTCATTGGCAGCACTGGTGGTCACTGATAGGTGGCATAGGTTGGCACTGATAGGTGGCATTGGTTGGCACTGACAGGTGGCACTGGTGGGCATTGACAGGTGACACTGGTGGGTATTGATTGGCACTGACAGGTGGCACAGATCTAGGAGAGGGGGAGTTTCACATTGAGCAGTCAGCAAGGCATGTAAGAGCCGCTCAGTGCATGAAACTGTCATGTAATGTCACTGCTTGCAGAGACCAGCTGTCAAAACTTGGCGCTGATGTCGGGGATGTGCGCGACCGAACAGTTAGCCTATCGAACACAAGCCAACGGGACAGGGGCTGGGCGAGACGCTCCGTGTATGTGGTTTCGCCCCTTTCTACCAGCTATCAAACACCAGCCAATGGAATAGGGGCTGGGCGGCCACTCCGTGTATGTGGCGTTGAACTCTTTTTTAAGCATTCCAATCATTGGCTGGTGTTTGATAGCTGATGCAAAGGGGGTGGAGCCACATACACGGAGAGGCCCGCCCAGCTCAGCCCATATTCCGTTGGCTTGTGTTTGATAGGCTAGCAGCTCTACGTGGGAGCACCCGATGAAGAGGAGGAGCCCTTCCCGAACCTTAAAAGAAGAAATGTAGGGCCAAAGCTTTTTTGACTCTACTTCTGGGGATCAGAGTCCGCTTTCATCACTCAGCTCATCCAGCAGTGTTGCCAACCTACCAGATTGAAATTTACTGACACAACACCCAAAGTTTACTGGCACAGTCAAGTTTTTACTAGCCTATTCCAAAAGTTACAAAATTACAGTTTTAAGTGCAAATTTCAGTATTTAGGTTACAAACAAGTACAACGTGCAATGAGAATGGGCAGGCACCACTTGGCTACCTTGCACTGCACCATTACATCACACAACACACTCAGGCACCACCTCTGCCTGACCCACTCCCCACTGGTGCCAACCGTATGCACTGTAGCAGGCACTCGAATGGTCTTGGCCGGCTCTGAACCAAATCTGCGCATTCACAGTTAGTGTCACAGCCATATTTTGTACTGGCAACCTTTTCCTGTCACTGGCAATTACTGGCAGTAGAAAAATGCAATTTTTTTACTGGCTGCCAGTAAAAATACTGATGGTTGGCAACACTGCAGTCCAGACTCTGGAGAGATTCTGACTTTATTGTCAGGATTCACCCAAATGCCTGGTCCGGCAGCTGGTCTAGCCTCTCAATGTGCCACTGAGAGCCAGAGCCAGCCGCTGCTGCCCCCTCCATTGCCCAGTGCTCCTGTGAGCACTAGAGGGGCAGAGCAGAGAACCGGTGACTGACAGTCACTGGCTCTCTGCTTACTGAAGACAGAGGACTGAGCAATCAGTGGTCTTTGCTTAGTTCTTAGTGTAGAGGCAGCATGAGACAGCTGCAGCATCGGACAAATGCTGCATCCACCTAGGTTAGTATAAATGTTTGTTTAAAGCAGAGTTCCACTCTTTTTTCTGTTTATTAAAAGTCAGCAGCTACAAAAAGTGTAGTTGCACACTTTTAATAAACACACACTCACCTGTTCCACAGTCCAGCGATGTGGTCCCCCGAAGCCTCGGTTCTCTACACCGCCGGTTGCGCGTCCCTGAATGGCGGAGAAATCTTCTGGGACCTGTGACATGTCCCAGAAGCTTGTAGGGAGGGAGGGGGAGAGGAGGAGTCTCCTAGGCGGAAGAGCGGAAGTGGGAGCTGGGTACCTGTCAAAACAAGGTACCCACTCCCCCCAAAAAAATTACAGATGGGTTAGGAGTCCTTAAAGCGGAAGCTCCACGTTTGGGTGGAACTCTGCTTTAATATCATATCCCACACTTCTCTTTTAAGTTCATCCCTACTTGTCAGGAGCATTAGGTTTCCTTATAGTGAAAGAATCTCTGTAAGTACCATACTGTACTAGCTGAGCATATATCATAATTGAGAAACATTTAATATAATGTTTCTTCTAAAAATGCATACTATTGCATATGACCTAATGGTCCTATCTGGGTGGCCCAAAGCTGAAATCTCAGATACCACAAACCAAGTCGATTTTCAAGATGTTTATTATCCATCTGTTACTAACCAAGACTACTTTATTGTGGTCAAACCCCAGAACATTGTCCATTAAAGAAAACCCATAGTCTTGCAAAACATGTTTTATTAGACCTTACCAGATTTTAAAGCTTGCTACGCACATTATACACTAATTATACCTTCCTTTAGATTTACCAACAGCTATGAGGTGTGATAGTCTAATCAGAGATATGCAATAAGCGGACCTCCACTACAAGTCCCATCATGCCTCTGCCCCTGGGTGTCATGCTTGTGGCTGTCAGAGTCTTGCTATGCCTCATGGGACTTGTAGTTCTGCAACAGCTGGAGGTCCGCTATTTGCATATCCCTCGACCTTATTGGTAATAAAACAGGAATGTTTGGGTAGACCTTCACACTACATAGATGTTGGCAAATCAAAGGAAATTGCAAAGTCAGATTGTGATGTGTGTGGCTTCCTAAGGACTTATGAATGCAGGCATTGATATTTACGCAGAATGTTACTGGCATAAAAAATGGTTTGTAGTGCAACTCAACTCATATGGACATACATGCATATTTATTTATTTATTTATTAAAATGCTTATAAAACACAGCGCAGTCTTACACACGTGCCTCGATGCGCTGTCCATATAAAGTTGAAATGCATACGAAAACAGAGTCATTCATTCAAAATGAAGGCCAATGTCACTCTGTGCCACTACTGCTGCCTATTACTTTGTTTATGTTTACATATCCCCTAGCTCTAAATGACTCTAATGCTTAATTTAATAGGCAGCAGTGGCAGTGCAGAATGAACTAAACCTTTATGAACACACAGAAGCAGGTTCAGACAGGGTCCACTAGACAGTATAATCACTATGTCAAGGTAACGTAGAACAGAGTCCTGTACCACTAGACTGGGATCAACTCATAAATCAGCGAAGTCAGCAATAAACAGTGCATATAAGCATTAACTGCAATGTGAATAATAAGACTATAACTAGTCTAGGGTGCACTCTAGGAGAATGGCTAGGATAGGGTGCAATGTCCCTTGAGAGGTACCTCTTAGCATAAGCAATAGGTGAAGGTCTCTCTGTAGCAAGTGTAAGGGGACAGTTTTTAGTCCTAACTCTTCAGCCAGCTGGTGTTGGGGCCCCAGTTGTACCGTTAGTGTACATGCGATGAGTCCCAGTCAAGCCTGCAAGGCTGCTAGATGGTTATATGGTCAATTCCTAAAGGGTTTGGTCTTTGTATCAGCAGATAGTAAATCCCCATATTTGCCCTGCAAATGGGGGTACCTTACTCATGGGCATGCTCATCACTACCAGGGACCAGGCAGGAACAGCATTCAAGTGAAAATCAAACATTATGGTGGTTCCGTTGCTTAGAGATGAGCTGTACACAGTGTGCAGCAATACAAGTAGGGAGTCCTTCTGTAAGAGTAATGTTGTGTGTCCTCCTCCTGGCAATCTCCCATTGGAAAATGCAGTTCAAAAGCTTAATTACAGTAGAGTCTCTTTCCTGTGGACTATGGTTCCCAAAGTGCAGTGTTGCTTGCCTGAACTGCAGCTCCTTCCTCTTGCTGATATAGCTGTTAACCAGCTTAGCATTGCAGGGCAGCAGCTACAGAGAACACTTGCAGCCAGTGTTTCACTCACTCTCCATTTTTAGCTGGACACCTGGCGGCACCTGCTTTGTATCCTGCTACCATACTGGCAGGCACACACCTTGTTCACTGCACTGAGCTGTCCACCCACATGAGTACATGTTTGCAGTCCAACATATATAATAGTGGTGACTCTTCCAATTGCTGAGTGAGTGAGAAACTTATATAACGCAACACATGCAAACTGAATCGCCTCTGGGTGCTTAGTATCCTTTCCCTACTGTACTTTTGCCCTCAGAAAAGATGCAGCCCCCCACCATTAGAAGCAGCCCCCCACCATTTGCCAGTGTTTATCTGGCTTACCGATCTTATCGGTGAACCCGGGAAACGATCAAACGGTTCATGTGGCAGTCCATAGAGGTGAACAGAGACCAGATCAGCTCTGATCACCTCTATGATTTAGGAGGACTGGAGTGACCTCATGACATCACTTCCAGAAGTAAACCTATTTTTTTTTAACGCAAAAGATTTAAAAATAAATTCTGATCTTTTGCTTTTAAAGGTAGAGGAGAGATTTGGGGTCTTATAGACACCAGATCTCTCCATAAAGAGAACCTGTCATCCCTTATTTCTATTATAAGGGATGTTTACATTACTTGTAATAGGAACAAAAGTGATCTAATATAAAAAAATTAAAGGGACAGTGTAAAAAATAAAAAGTAAAGCGCCCCCATCCCTTCATGCTCATGCGCACACATATGTAAAATGGTGCTCGCACCACACATGTGAGGTATCGCCACCAATGTTAGAGTGAGAGCAATAATTCTAGTGCTAGACCTCCTCTGTAACTCTTAACAGAGTAAAATAAAAAAATTGAAAGTGTCGCCTAAAAAGAGTCTTAAGTATCGTAGTTTGACGCCATTCCATGTGCACATGCAATTTTAAAGTTGACATGTTAGGTATCTATTTACTCGGCATAACACCATCCTTTATATTTTACCAAAGAATTGGGTTATTTGCATTAAAATTCATTAAAGTGTATTTTTTTCCAAAAAACATTGTGTATGAAAAAACGCTGTGCAAATACAATGTGACATAAAAAAATGCAACAATCGCCATTTATTCTCTAGTGTTTCTGCCAAAAAAAAAATATATATATAATTCTAAAATAGTATATATATATATATATATATATATATATATATATATATCAACGACTCTTCCTGTTTACATTGTGATCAGCCGTGGTTGGACACGGCTGATCACGTGGTAAAGAGCCTCCTCCGGAGGCTCTTTACCGAGATCGGAGATGCAGGGTGTCAGACTGACACCCCGCATCACCGATGGGCGCGCGACGGCATGAAATCCTGCAGGAAGTCAATAGACGTCCAGTCAGGATTTCACAACCACTTCCCGGACGTCATCTGACTATTGACCGGGCGGGAAATGGTTAAGTTGTTAAACTGACTTAATTTGCAGACCAAATTTCATCCATTTGATCTAAAAGAACCACATGATAGATTGTTTCTTTTTGCCCTGGTTCACATTGATGCGATTTGGCATGCAATTTGACATGTCAAATCGCATCCAAATCGGCGGAAATTGCGACTCCGCACTGATTCCCAAAAGTACTTTCTGTACTACTTTTGGCAATTTGGGGGTGCGATTTCCATTGACATCGGTGCAGAAACCTGCACAAATATTGCTGAAATTGCCCCCAAAGTCGAGACTGACATGCGAGAATGAAATTGTGCGAGTTCAGCCGATCTCGCACGATTTCATTCCAGCACTTCGTGTGAACCTAGGCTGAATCTCAGAGCTGAGCAATGTTGTGCTAAACTTTGCCATCTGCCTTTTTTTTTTTAACAGCTCTGACAGTCCTTAAAGTGGTTGTAAACCCTTAACAACCACTTTATGCTACAGGTATGCCTATAATAAGCCTTACCTGTAGCTACCTAGGATATCTCCTAAACCTGCACAGTTTTGCAGATATCCCCTGTGCCCTGCATGTGCTGATGTCATCGTGCCGTCATGTGTATATGCCGTTGCTTCAGTCATTGTGCTGTTACCGGCGTGCGCAGGAGTTACGTCATCGTCACAGTGCCAGAGCCACGATACCCGGAAGTAACCCCTGGGAGAGATGTCGCTGGCCAAAGGGGTGTACAATGTAAGGTAAGTAATTAATAAGGAGCTAGTATGCTATGCATACTAGCTCATTATGCATTTGTCTTGCAGGTTTTTTTTTTTTTAAATAGGGTTTACAACCACTTTAAATGGTTAATGTACTTGATATAAATTAGTGCAAAATCACACCTCCTCTTGCTAAGTCCTGTGCATTTTTGTTGTATAGTCTTGGACCCTAATAAGCAAATGACCCTAAAACACAGTTACTTTACTTTGCTAACATAGCTATATCTTTTTCATTAACATATAATAATTTGAAAGTAATATTCTTTTAGCATTAGTATTTTTTTGTAAAATGTTGCTAGTTTCCTAAGGTCCTATATACACGATTAGATCTTCTGCAGATTTTTGTCTTCAGATTTACCAAAACCATGAAGTGCCAGGGCCTGCCTGATTGCATACAAATTGAGGGCCAGATTCTCGTAGGAGTTACACCGGCGTATCTCCAGATACGCTGTCGTAACTCTGAGTGTGAGGAGTCGTATCTATGCGCCTGATTCTTAGAATCAGTTACGCATAGATTTGTCTTAGATCCGACTGGCGTAAGTCTCTTACGCTGTCGTATCTAAGTTGCATATTTACGCTGGCCGCTAGGTGGCGCTTCCGTTGATTTACGCGTCGAATGAGCTAGTTACGCCGATTCTCAAACGTATGTGCGCCTGGCGCATTTTTTTACGTCGTTTCCGTAAAGGCTTTTTTGGCCGTAAAGTTACCCCTGCTCTATGAGGCGTACATGAGGCGTACCAATGTTAGCATAGGTGTGCGCAGCCTATTGCATTAGGGTGTGCACCCCAAAGCTAAAACACGTACTACTGATCACTCACGATGAAAGGGAAGGGGCCGGTAAGTTACATATTTATTGGCCCCTTCCCCACACATCCTAAAACATTCCTGCAGCAACAGCCAGAGGGAGAGGAGAGTAGGGAAGCCGGAAGTGCTGCAAGGGGAAGGAGGGGGGACCTAGGCAGTAGGGGGAATCTGTGCTGCACAGAGTGATTAGGGTGTGCCTGGGCACACCTGGCACACCCTGTGCGCACGCCTATGAATGTTAGGTATGGACGTCGGAACAGCGTGAAATTTTTCACGTTTTACATCGTTTGCGTAAGTCGTCCGTGAATGGGGCTGGACGTAAGTTACGTTCACGTAGTCTAGGCATTGAGCGGGCGCAATTTAATTTGAAAAATCAACGTGATACTCAGCATGCGCCGTTCGATAAAAGTGTCATTTACGTGGGGTCACAAAACATTTACATACAACACGCCCCCTACCAGCCTATTTTGAATTAGGCGGGCTTACGCCGTTTCAGATACACTACGCCGCCGTAACTTAGAGCGGAAGATGTTTCAGAATACGGGACCTGCCGCTCTAAGTTACGGCGGTGTAGTGTATCTCAGATACGCTACGCCTGCCTAAAGATAGGCATTTTTCAGAGAATCTGGACCTGAAACTCTTAAGGTTTGACCTCATATTACATGGTTTTGGTAAATCTGAAGAGGAAAATCAGCAGAGCGGAGCGATTCCCGCTGAGCAAGCGGAGGTTCACGGGGCGGATCATCACGGATCCGTCCCGTGTGAAAGGGCCCTTAAGCTGTTTTTCCAGAGACTGGTTGCAGTGTTGATGTGTAGGGAAAATGGCAAAATATCAAGGTGTTGACTGGAGACAGCTAACCTGTAGTTTTATATTAGTACAAAATAATTTGAATATGAAAATGTCATACAAAGAAATACCATTTTTAAAATGTACTAGTAGGAATTAATACTATTAAGTTGGCTAAGTATATAAAGTAGATGATTAAATGAACTAACAGATCTTGACCAGAAAAATAATATTTACATTGTTAGTATATGCACAAGTAGTTGGCTTGGATGGTGAGCAGCTGTTATGTCAGTTTATTGCTAGCATCCTGGAGCACTTCATTCTGTCAAATGCTAAAGATGTTTTTCTATAGGATAAAAGTGTGGGACTACATAGACAAAATATGGCGAAAGATCTGAGCAGTTCATGAATATAAAGTAAGATATGTGGACAATTTGCAGCTGGGCTTTTTACATACAGGATAAAACACCGTCAGAAGTCCTCTTGTAGGGCATCTATTAGTTTCAGGCCATCCGCTTACGCATACAAGATGGTGAGTCATTGCGAAGCCCAATACCACCAGATCACTACTATGGTTTGTGGCAAGCAATTACCAATAGAAACACTACAAGTGTCTGACTCTGGAATTACATAGCTGCTTTCATGTGGGGTTTTCTTGTGGTAAGCCCTTGCTGTGAAATCTTAAGAAAACCCAGGAGACGCCACTGCAGCCCAATGCTAATAGTAACAAACTATTTCTCAGTTAGTGCTTTATCTGCCAGTAATTCGTAAAGGTGAGTGTGGCAGGGTTCTTGCCAATATTAAAATAGGATATAGTGGGCAATGGTTAGAACACGTGTCAGGTTTTTACTACTGTATGTAACTCAGCTGGGGAGATTCACTTTTATTTTTTTGTTTTGACAACAGTGTTTGGCTGCACTGTAAAAAAAGTTTTAACTTTAGAGCCAAAAAGATTCAGCGTTAAAATCTATGCAGAAAACCACATATGGTGAGCATATGAAGACAGGTTTTTTGATCATGTTCTGTCACCATAAGGCCTATATCCAGATAAAATTGCAGGAATAACTTCTAGCACCCTCTAGTGTGCTACTAGCGGTAGTGAAGGTAAATTCTAGTCTGGCCAAGGGCTAAACCTGAGCCATGGAATCCGGCTCAGGATTACTAGAGTTTAGGGCTGGATGACTCATTCATTCTGGCAGCTCTCTGTTGCCTCCTACTGGTTCTAGCATATTGGAGAACCCTAGTTCACATTGGAGCGATTTGGCGTGCGATTTCACATGTCAAATCGCATGCTAAATCGGCGGCAATTGCCGGAAATGGCAGCATCCGATTCCCAAAAGTAGTTTCTGTACTACTTTTGGTGATTTCGGGGTGCGATTTTAATTGAAACCCGCACAAATGTCTCTAAAATCGCCCCCGATGTGGTTTTATTGCCATCAGGAATAAAGAGATATGATTATGGGTATTCTGGTCTGTGTTTCCTCATTGTCCGACATCACTCGGCACAAGCGTCCCTGGTTGCAGGTTTCACATTGCATGGGGTTGGAGCTGACCAGGTATTGATTTCACAGGTTCTGTGGCTCATTGAGGTGGTAATTAGCCCACCTAGTGCCTTGTATGCATTTATTTAGTCTTGGGGGCTGGGTGATGGGTATGTGTTTGGTTTGGAGGCGTGATGTAGCAACCGCAAGACCCCATACACACTGCAACTTTGTTGTCCGATTTCCTTTAGGTTCACTGGAGCCATGTAGTGCAGGGGCTGCCTGGATTGCATACAAATTTAAGCCTTGAGGTTGTCCTTGTGAGACATAGTTTGGTGAATCTGGGGGAGGTGGTCGACAGGAGATTGTATAGTGTGTATTCAGCTTTCACTCTACCACAGCCCGTTTCAAGTCCGGTCGCGTCGGCAGCACAATGATGCGTATCGGTTATTGCATACATTCATATCACACACTTAACAGTCCAATTTGAATCGAGTCGCATCTGCGGCACACCGTTTCATATCAGCTTCATTCATACAGATAAAGCTACTTTCTTGCAAGAATCGTTGCAAGCATGTCTTCAGTGGCACTCAATCCGGTCAACTAAGTTATCAACCTAGGGTGCCTGTCAGTTCCAAAAGTTACAAAATTAGTTTTAAGTGCAAATTCCAGTATTTATGCTACAAATAAGTACAATATGCAATTAGCAATATGATTTAAGGTAGATATTAAGGCAAAGAGCATATTTCTTATTTTTTTTCCGATATAGTAAGTAGCTAAGGGACAGGACTTAGGAGGGCAATACATTAGAATGGGCGAAGCACTCATGAAATTGACTCTCACAGTGATACTGACAGCAGTGTGCAACAGCACAGTTGATGCCGACACCTCACCTACATGACACATCCCCTCCTGAGTCACAGTGACAGTCTCTCTCCGTGCCAGATGGTCTCTTGCCTTACTTCCATCCTGCAGACCCCCACACGAGGCTCTGGCCACTCCGCTCGGCTCCCTTGCACCATGACATCACACGACACGCTCAGACACCGCCTCCAATGCACAGTTCCGAGCCGAGCATCACAGCCATATTTTTTACTGGCAACCTTTTTCCTCTTACTGGCATTTACTGGCAGGAGAAAAGTGCCCATTTTTTACTGGCTGCCAGGAAAAATACTGGAGGTTGGCAACACTGCACATAACCCTGCAGCACTTTTTTCACTAAACGTTCATTTTGGCTGCTCATTGGGCGTTAGTTACTGCAACATGTTTCTTTGCATTAAACTGTTTTTTTGAAAGGGTGACCCTTCCCTTATGCGGACAAGGCTGCCAAACGTTGAGTTTGCTGAAAGTGCAAGCATTGGCAAGCCGAGCACACGTCCCGAACTACAGAATGCAACATTCCTACTTAGGCCATACCAGACTTCAGCTTCTCGCCCCAGTACCCCCCCGGAGCTCTGGTTTCACAGGTCTGTGCTCAGCACAGACGGGCACCCGAGCTATCGGTGACCTGGCTAGTCACCTCCTGGCTCACCTCGGTTGCCAAGCACTCTGAGTTTTCAAAATTTCCACTCAACAGTGTTCATACGCAAACTGGCTTCTTCACTACCGTGTTTCCCCTGAAAGTACGCCCTACCCCGAAAATAAGCCCTATCTGGACTATCGGGGGGGCTGCAATATAAGCCCTACCCCGAAAATAAGACCTAGTAAATCTCCGTAAAAAAAATGTTTTAAATGCTGGCTATTGTCTCAGTTTGCTGCTATGTTTAAAACAAACATGTTTGCACCCACCGCTGCCCCGCCGGAGGTCCTCTTCTCTCCTCCCGGCTGATGTCTGCTGCTGCTTCCTCTTGTGCGAGCGTCAGCCGGGGATCTCGGCTATTCTCTTTCCTCCTCTCCTCCCACCTCCTCCGACCAGATGTCTTCAGCGCACAGGCGGCAATCACGGCTCTTCTTTTTCCTCCTCTCCTCCCGCTGACGTCTGCGCCCCCTCCCTCTTTAGTGCACGGAGCGGGCTGACGTCACCACAGCCGAACTTCTCCATCACCTCAGAGATCAGAGATCTCAGGGAAGAATACGGTACCGGTGTTAAACAGGTACTTTTAACAGTATACCAGTATAAAACTACATACAGTACCAGTAATAATGATTTTAAAAACTGACTCCTGACATGACAATGGGGGGTGACCTGAGGGGAAGACAGAGGACACAGAATTTTTAGATTTTAACAGGTTTTTTAGAAAATAGAGAGGGATAAATGAATAAATTGCTGTAAATGAGAGATTAGGACCAATGGTTCAAAGGGAAATGGAGATGACTGTATTTGAATACAGGTAAATGTTGTTTAGTGTACATACCGTAAATAAATAAGCCCTACCCTGAAAATAAGCCCTAGTGTGTTTTTTGAGACTAAAATTAATATAAGACCCGGTCTTATTTTCGGGGAAACACGGTACACCTGTTGTTCCCTTTTTCTGTCCTCTTTTTCCTTCTTATCTTTTTTTTTTTTCTGTATACAACTCTGCTTACTACCCTACCTTTTACAACTCCTCTTACACACACATCCCCCTCTCCTTGCCTCATGGCTGCTAAAGGGAGATTGCAATTGGTCATTTCCTTCTAGTTGCATTTGGCAGGTATCTTGGGGTTCTATAGTGGTTCATCAGCTCTTTCCCCTTCACCTTATCTTATAGCTGGAGCCATGACGCAGGTCGACAGCGAAGACCGCACTTCTGCCCCTCTGTCACCCTTTGTGGGTGACAGCGTGCAGTCCCTCAGGGGCTGGACCATCCCCAAGCTCACAGCAGAGCCGTGGCGTAGGGGCTTTCTCCACCCCGCCACAGCCAAGAAAGCCAAGCTCTTCAGGATGCTCTCCCCACCTCCAGCGGCAGTGGAGCCCGACACCTAGTAGGCATCCCTGCAGTCTAATCCAGTTGCGCAAGCGGCACAACGGTTCGTCGTCTCGGTTCTATTACACAGCTTACTACAGTTCGGTCTCTATCCAGAGGCATCTGCCATAAGCTACTAATTCACTCGTACATACCCATAACTCAGCCAATACCCTACTTCATGTACTCTGTCAGCTCATTCACACATCCTACTGCCCGATTCGGATCTAGTGGTGTTGGCGACGAGTCCTCGGTATGACACTACACCATTCCATTTGTCACACAGCTTCCGCAGCCTGGTCAACATCGTGAGGCACTTGCCATGAGCCACCAGTCGTTACTCTGTAAAATAATTTACATAATCATATGGCTTTCCGTTACCCACTGTATTTTATTGAAAATCAATTAAAATATCACTCACATAACACTTTAAAATTACAGGTTGTGTTTCTTTAAGTCAATGTGTATGGTCACTCTTACATAGTGGCCTGCACTTCTCCCTACTTCATCTCCAGATTAAGCCATGTGATTGTGACATAACGCGTAGCAAGAAGCCGCTGACACCACGCCACAAACCGGAACTGAGCAGGCTGATATTTTAATTGCATTGTAATAAAATATAGTGTTAAGTGTATACTGTTTTTTATATATATATATATATATATATATATATATATATATATATACAGTGCTTTAAGTGGGCCAAAAGAGGTGCCGGTACTCTATTAGGCGCCGGTGCTCCCCCCCCCCCAATACTGAACATGAAAATATATATATTTTACAAACCCTCTCTTAGACGAAACCTAATATTTGATTTTGCTGCTAAAATTACATAAACCAGCTGATGATGTCAGAAACTAAAAAAAGAGAAGATAAAATGGGCACAAAGCATGACAAGGGACAGACACCACAGAAAATAGATAGAATAATGGATGTTATTCATCAGTCTGAGCAGTCCATGTGCAAGCTTGCAACAATAATCATACAATGAACATCTTCCTACTTTTCAAGACAAAACCGAGAAAATAAACATAAAAGAAAAATAACAGGGCAAGTCTGCATGGCTGTCTGAAACGAGCAATGATAAATTGCAGAGTTCCTAATCTCTATAGGAGGAGACGCTGTGAGATGTCATTCCCCATCACCTCTTCAACCTTCTGGTGTAATACACAGGTGAGTCCATGCCATGTATATTACAATCCTGTGAGATGTCATTCCCCATCACCTCTCCATCCTTCTGGTGTAATACACAGGTGAGTCCATGCCATGTATATTACAATCCTAACCGTTGACATCTCACAGGATTGAGGCAATGTCCCCATCAGCATAGCAATGTCCCCATCAGCCATCAATGTCCCCATCAGCACACCAATGTCCCCATCAGCACACCAATGTCCCCATCAGCACACCAATGTCCCCATCAGCCATCATTGTCCCCATCAGCCATCAATGTCCCCATCAGCATAGCAATGTCCCCATCAGCATAGCAATGTCCCCATCAGCCATCAATGTCCCCATCAGCCATCAATGTCCCCATCAGTATAGCAATGTCCCCATCAGCCATCAATGTCCCCATCAGCACACCAATGTCCCCATCAGCACACCAATGTCCCCATCAGCATTGTGCAGCACATTTACCTCCTCTCATCAGCACATCAATGTCCCCATCAGCACATCAATGTCCCCATCAGCCTTCAATGTCCCCATCAGCCACCAATGTCCCCATCAGCACACCAATGTCCCCATCAGCACACCAATGTCCCCATCAGCACACCAATGTCCCCATCAGCACACCAATGTCCCCATCAGCCACCAATGTCCCCATCAGCACACCAATGTCCCCATCAGCACACCAATGTCCCCATCAGCCATCAATGTCCCCATCAGCCATCAATGTCCCCATCAGCATAGCAATGTCCCCATCAGCCATCAATGTCCCCATCAGCCATCAATGTCCCCATCAGTACACCAATGTCCCCATCAGCACACCAATGTCCCCATCAGCCATCAATGTCCCCATCAGCCATCAATGTCCCCATCAGCACACCAATGTCCCCATCAGCCATCAATGTCCCCATCAGCCATCAATGTCCCCATCAGCATTGTGCAGCACATTTACCTCCTCTCATCAGCACATCAATGTCCCCATCAGCACATCAATGTCCCCATCAGCCTTCAATGTCCCCATCAGCCTTCAATGTCCCCATCAGCACAGAAATGTCCCCATCAGCACAGCAATGTCCCCATCAGCACAGCAATGTCCCCATCAGCACAGCAATGTCCCCATCAGCACAGCAATGTCCCCATCAGCCAGCAATGTCCCCATCAGCCATCAATGTCCCCATCAGCCTTCAATGTCCCCATCAGCACAGCAATGTCCCCATCAGCACACCAATGTCCCCATCAGCACACCAATGTCCCCATCAGCACACCAATGTCCCCATCAGCCATCAATGTCCCCATCAGCCATCAATGTCCCCATCAGCCATCAATGTCCCCATCAGCATTGAGCAGCACATTTACCTCCTGCCTCCGCACTAGACGACTTCAGCTCTTCTGTAACTCCTGACTCCCGCCCGCTGCTACACACGCGAAGGATCATTATTTCAAACAGCGGGCGGGAAGAGGGGAGTGATGTCACTGGTTGCCGGGACATCGGCAGTGACGGTCCCAGCAGCCAATCCAAAAGCACGGCCTGGCAGCATGGGCGGGTGTGCGGCTTTGCTTGCAGGACCTGTCAGCTGTGTGCGGGCGGGCGGATAAAGCACACGAGCGGGCCGGGGGTTTGGAGACCCCTGCCATAGACTAGTCCTCCTGCGTCCAGGCTGCTCTCCCCCAGACACTGCCACACTCCTACCGACTGGGCAAGCTACATGACTCGTCTCACCTGCTCTTCCTCCTGCACACGATATACGCTGCCTGGGTGAAGTGCGTTCCGGTATGGGAAACCCACGTACTGGGCGCACGGAGAGGTGCTGGTACTCTCTCCAGGGCCATTTTTGGAAGTGGCGGTACTGAGTACCGCCGCGTTCCGGCCCAGTTAAAGCACTGTATATATATATATATATATATATACACACATTAGTTAGTTTTTGGTGTGGAAACACAAAGTGTTAGCAGCAGTATTGACACAAATATACCGTATGTAAAAAAAGTAAGAAATACATTGTGCTGAAGTTTTTTCACTTTAGTGGCATGTATTTCCTACATCTTTTGAGAAAACCTGTTCTGTGCATTATTGACCAGCTTTATTGCTATTACTTTTATTTTTTATAAGGGATCAAATCATTTTGGTAAGTGACCACCTTTGAAGGAGCTTGGAGGAGCACATAATGTACGTAAGTAATGTTTAAAGAATTTGTTTCATCACAAGAAGTGGAACACTTTATATGGACACTTAATTGTGGATATTATGGACACCTTTTATGCACTATGATTGTACTGGGTAGGCATTAGCTGGTAGCAGATGAGGTCAGACTGGCAGCACACAGCAGATAGAGGACCAGCGTCACCAGGCACAATTCAGAGAAGGATAGATCAATGACTGGATGCAGGGTCAGACAAGCCAAGTCAGCAACAGACAATCAGGTATAAGCATAAACGGCAGGCAGAGAATGGTCAAGGTATAGGCAGAGGTTGGCAACAGGATATAAGGCAGGTGTGTAGAGATAAACAAAGTCTTAAGGCAAGCCCGAGTCAGGACAGGTGGAAAGCAAAAGTGGTCAGGATATACCGGGTCCAACACAGGGCACATGAACACGGGTAAAGTAAAGACAAAGGACTAGTGCAGCATCTGTGCTTATAGAGGTCATTTGGCGCCAGTATTAACACGCATGTGCATAGGTGTCCGCATCTTTCTGTGAATGTGTGTGCATGCGCATATTTGTGCGCCTGTGCCTGGCAAGACAGGCACCTGCAGGATCGCGCCTTTGAGCTTTGGCTGCTTTATGGCCAGCACGTCCCTGACACAGGGTATGGAGACGAGCCGTAATATGTAATACGTCCCTCGACATGCTCACGGCGCCGTTGTGTCACACATTTTGCGACAGAGGTGACGACAGTGGTCGGGGCTCCAGCCTTCCGGGATGCCGAGGGAGACACATGTGGGCCGCCCTCAGGGGTGTATTTAGGTTTTGTGCTGCCCTAGGCCTGGTGAAACTCACGCACCCCCTACTTTATATATGACGCACCCCTTCCTTTTTAAGACTCGTCCTGTCATTTTCATGGGATGAGGACAGAGGGACAGGGTGGGATGAGGACAGGGTGGAATGAGGACAGGGGGGGGATGAGCACAGGGGGACAGGGTGGGATGAGGACAGGGTGGGATGAGCAAAGGGGGACAGGGTGGGATGAGCAAAGGGGGACAGGGTGGGATGGGGACAGGGTGGGATGAGGACAGGGGGACAGGGTGGGATGAGGACAGGGGGACAGGGTGGGATGAGGACAGGGGGACAGGGTGGGATGAGCACAGGGGGACAGGGTGGGATGAGCACAGGGGGACAGGGTGGGATGAGGACAGGGGGACAGGGTGGGATGAGGACAGGGGGACAGGGTGGGATGAGCACAGGGGGACAGGGTGGGATGACAGGGGGACGGGGTGGGATGAGCACAGGGGGACAGGGTGGGATGAGCACAGGGTGGGATGAGCACAGGGTGGGATGAGCACAGGGGGACAGGGTGGGATAAGGACAGGGGGACAGGGTGGGATGAGGACAGGGGGACAGGGTGGGATGAGGACAGGGTGGGATAAGCACAGGGGGACAGGGTGGGATGAGGACAGGGTGGGATGAGCACAGGGGGACAGGGTGGGATGAGCACAGGGGGACAGGGTGGGATGAGGACAGGGTGGGAGGGGGACAGGGTGGGATGAGGACAGGGGGACAGGGTGGGATGAGGACAGGGTGGGATGAGCACAGGGGGACAGAGCATCTTTTAATTTGGGGGGAGAGGGTGGTATGGGGATATGTACTGGGGAGTGATTTGAGAGGGAAGAAGATATGTGCTAGTGGGGGGGGGGGAAATCGGACCCCCCCACTAGCAATATCTTCCCTCTCAAATCACTCCCCAGCACATATCCCCATACCACCCTCTATTCTCCCATCACTTCATTCGTTCACCTCGTATCTGCACAGGGGGACAGGGTGGGATGAGGACAGGGGGACAGTGTGGGATGAGGACAGGGTGGGATGAGGACAGGGGGACAGGGTGGGATGAGCACAGGGGGACAGGGTGGGAAGAGGACAGGGTGGGATGAGCACAGGGGGACAGGGTGGGATGAGGACAGGGTGGGATTAGCACAGGGGGACAGGGTGGGATGAGGACAGGGTGGGATGAGGACAGGGTGGGATGAGGACAGGGTGGGATGAGGACAGGGGGACAGGGTGGGATGAGCACAGGGGGACAGGGTGGAATGAGGACAGGGTGGGATGAGCACAGGGGGACAGTGTGGGATGAGGACAGGGAGACAGGGTGGGATGAGGACAGGGGGACAGGGTGGGATGAGGACAGGGGGACAGGGTGGGATGAGCACAGGGGGACAGGGTGGGATGGGGACAGGGTGGGATGAGGACAGGGGGAGAGGGTGGGATGAGCACAGGGGGACAGGGTGGGATGAGCACAGGGGGACAGGGTGGGATGAGGACAGGGTGGGATGAGCACAGGGGGACAGAGCATCTTTTAATTTGGGGGGGGAGAGGGTGGTATGGGGATATGTGCTGGGGAGTGATTTGAGAGGGAAGAAGATATGTGCTAGTGGGGGGGGGGGGAATCAGACCCCCCACTAGCAATATCTTCCTCCCTCTCAAATCACTCCCCAGCACATATCCCCATACCACCCACTATTCTCCCATCACTTAATTCGTTCATCTCGTATCTGCCCCCCCCTTACCTCCTGGTTACTGTGCAGCACGGCTCTCTCAGTTGTGTCTCTCCTCAGCTCCTCCTCCTGGCTGTGTACACAGGAACATTGAGCCAAGAGGGGGGGAGGAGCCGAAGAGTGACTGTGTATTGCAGTCAGTGGAGAGAGAGGGACGACTGCACTGTAGCCGAATGATGCTGCGGGACCCCGGGCGGCCGATGTCCCGGTTGACCGCGCCACTTTGTGGGGGGCGGCGAAAAAGCGCCCCCCGCGAATCCCCCTCCTCCCGCACGGAGAGCCGCACAGCTGAATCCTGGAGTTCAGTGAAACTGAAACTGAACTCCAGGATTCAGCTGTGCGGCTCTCCGTGCGGGAGGAAGGGGGTTCGGGCGCTTTTTCGCCGCCCCCCCAAAGTGCCGCCATAGGCCTGTGCCTTGTCGGCCTATGCCATAATACATCTCTGGCCGCCCTACCAGCGGCTTATACACTATACCCTTGAGGAGGAGGGAACCTGCATCCAATCACCCACTTGCCAATCCCTTGGGGCTATATATAAATACATGGTTGCATGAGGATTGTCATATTATCCCATGCAGGCCAAAATAGATAGCCAGAACATACATATGGCTCCATGTGAGTATATAATTTAACCAGAATAGATTAACCAGCCCGCTATGCAAGCCATCTTAGGGTTAGGCTATACCATTGTTCCTGTTGTGGATTTGATTTAATTTAAACTACAACTAAAAATTCATACATACTTACTGTCTTTTGATATATTTGCTTATAAAGCTCCTACTCCCCTAGCTCAACTGCAGATGGGCATTATATCACATTAAGCCAACAACTTATTCAATCCAACATTAGTACTTAAACACCAACCCAGGTACCCACATATACACATTTCCTTTTCTTTTTTAATTTTTTAGTCCCACTTTTTGCTTGGTCACAATTGCACCACATTTTTCCATATACTTTGACATACACGGTAGCTGGACACCCATTTGGTTCTCATACCCCCATCAGCTCCCTAAGTGAGTTTGTTTCTCACTTAGTTCACTACACCATTCACTTCATAATTGTATTCCTTCACCACACATCACTGCATCCCCCAGACTACTCCATCTGATAGTCTCCTACACAACACTCTTTCTATTTTTCCCCTTTTCTTCATCCCCCTTCACGTTCACACTTACCCAACACACTCAGTCTTCCCTCTGATTATTAAATAAAAACAATACATATAGGTTATGTAATATGCCAACTCTCACAAAATATCCTTATTTATCTAGTGTCGTACCTAAAATACGACACTAGATCTAGCCCCTATAATGATAATAAATTAACTATATAGATATTTCTATTAGTCCATTCAAGAACCTATTGACTTGATTGCGATTCCTAATATATATCTTTACTACTTGGGAATTCGCTGCAGGTGCTGTTCTCCCCCTTCCCTCCAGGGGCGTACAGAGTGTGGCTCCTTGCAAGCCCTCTGGGGAGTCGGGAACCATCACAGAATCCTCCGGATCATTCACCTGGTTTTAAAAAATTGCTGGCTATGAGATCACCCACTTCATTCCTTAGTGGTGAATATCAGTAATACCATATATAATTAACATGATGCATGTTCGAATATGTCCCAAGTTGTATAAATGGTCTAATGTATCTCTCTACAGCAAACCTTCCCCCAGAAGAAGACCGATACTGTTTAGGTCAAAACGCGCCAGGGTTTTTTCACGTCTCAACATTATAATGTAACGCTGTACATTTTTGTGTTTTCACACTGCACTATTGAATATGTGTTGTAATATATAGCCAGTACGTCTATTTTAATTCAGAATATGACATTGTAATTAGACCAATAAAGAACCTTTTCTTTTTTAGGTTCAATAAAAGTTTTATTAGAAAATTTTGACAGAAATCAAAGAAAACAGGAACCGAGCCCCCAACAATGGGTGGGACGATCCACAATGTAATACAGTATCACCTTCCATAATATTGATTACAGCATGGGTACAATTGCATTACCCGCAAAAACATTGACACCGACATCTCCCGCATACCCCCCCCCACACATCCAACCGTTGCCTCTCCTAGCCCTGGTGCCCCACTGGGAACCTACTGCGCCCATGGCCAGGAGAAAGCATGAGAATAACACACTTACACTAGGAGTGCTGCCACTAGGGAGGTAGTGGGCTAACCATGCATCTAAATCAACGAAAAAAAAAAGAAAATAGGCCAAGGGAATTAACCTGTAACATTGGGAGATCATCAAATAGCCTTGGTCCAATTTAATACATTTGTGGAAGGTAATAAGAGTAACATAAAAGAACAAAGAAAGAATAAGTCCGGAAAATAGAACAGAAAAGAGAGAGAAAAGAGAACAAAGAAAGGGTAGAAAGAAGAAGGGGGGTGGGAAGGGAAGGGGGTGTGGGTGGTGTGCCTGGGTTCCCCGAGCCCCTAGTCTATATGACTAGCTCAAATCCCCTCAAACCTTTCAGGCCAGAGGGGAGATTGGGTCAGGTGAAAGAAGTTTCTTCAACGCATCTGAGGAAGAGTAATGCCTCCAGAGGAAAACTTAGCATGATTTTCTAGAACTTTAGCTTGGAGTTCTTCCATCAGCATGACTCCATTCATTTCATTGACCCATTCAGCCAGGGATGGGGGCGAGGAGGATTTCCAATGTCTAGATATCAGTTGCCTACCCGTACTGAGGCAGAATCTTAGAAAAGTGTGTTTCTGAAACTTAAAAGTCCCCGGGAGGATAGACAACAGAGCAACCATAGGGGTGGGAGTGAGGGGTTTATCATACATATTTGAGTAAATCTGAAATATCTGGGTCCAAAACGGACGAATACCTTCACAGTCCCACCATATGTGTAGATACGTACCAACAGCCGAGTTACATCTCCAGCATGAGTCAGAAGCCGAGGGAAACATGATCCTGAGGGTAGACGGTACCCTATACCACCGTGACATTACTTTATAATTTTTTTCCCGGACATAACTCGAGATAGATGATTTGTGTGTGTAATAAAAGGCTTTCTGCCAGGCTGCCTCACTAATATCTTTATAAACAAAGAGGATGGGGGTAGTGGCGCTGTCTGCGTGTACCCTGTGTGACCAGGGTGTGATCTGGCTAGAAAGCCTGTGAGTATCCTAACGCAAATCAGCGAGGATCATAAGTGAATAACACAAAATAATATAATAAAGTGAAACCGGATGGCCACTAGATGGCAATACTGATGGTTCTGTGATCTGACTAAAAAAGTCAAATTGATTAGTGCTAATGCACTAAGAGTATGGCCAGCTGATAGGACAATAATAATCAATTTAAATGTATAGGCCACTGTGTAAGGTGAGTGGTTCTATACAATGAGCCAGTGAACATATGTGAAATATGTTAACCACAAGTGTCAGCAAACCTAATATGCTAAGTAAACTATATAATTTGACAACCATCTGTTAAATAAATAAATAAATCAAAAAAAGGTCATAAGCACTTATGACATTAAATAAAAAACAGCATCAGCCAGTTCATTCAGAGGATGTCATCTGAGTAGCTTAATAAGTCGGCAATCATAAACCAAAGAATATACTATATCAACCGCAGGTACCAGCAGGGAGTGGTATGCTAAATATATTGAAATAATAGTGTAATATGGGTATAGAACAAAGTCCTTCCAATTTGTGACAGTAGGTATATGACAGCTTAAACAGTTCATTCAAAGGGGTGCCATCTCAGTGACTTGCTTGGTGGGCAAACTTAATACTTCAGGTGCACTCGCTGTGGCTCCGGTGCTCCCCCTTATGCGTCCCCACTCACCAGAGTTGAACACCCCTACAGGGGTAGACAGCGTAGATAGGGTATCCACCAGATTTTCCACAGCTTGGACCTCTAGGCACTGGATTTCCCGGTGTTCCTTTTATTCCAATGTAGGACTGGGTAGTTATCTTTGTATACCTCCAGAAAAAAGGACAGAAACTCCCATAGCGTAGTAAGTTTTGAAATAGCCTATGGGCTAGGTTTTATTGGCAGTGCCAGTAAAAAATAAAATTAAAATGAAGTGGCAAGAATACAAAAACTGACAGGGGTTAAATAATAAAATAAAAATATGAAAGTAAAAAATCGGGCTGGTGATCCCAGCCGTGGGATATAAAAACAAAGTCAAAGTCTGCAAATACTGCAGTGTTCCCACAACGCACTAACAATCCGGCGCTTGTGACTGAGCTGTAGAGCGGCGTGCGCTCCAGGTGCGTTCCAGCTCGTCTCCCGGAAGTGCTTGGGGGTATGCGTGTATCCGCTTGACGATCGTTTCGTCCAATCACGTCTTCTGAAGACGTGATTGGACGAAACGATCGTCAAGCGGATACACGCATACCCCCAAGCACTTCCGGGAGACGAGCTGGAACGCACCTGGAGCGCACGCCGCTCTACAGCTCAGTCACAAGCGCCGGATTGTTAGTGCGTTGTGGGAACACTGCAGTATTTGCAGACTTTGACTTTGTTTTTATATCCCACGGCTGGGATCACCAGCCCGATTTTTTACTTTCATATTTTTATTTTATTATTTAACCCCTGTCAGTTTTTGTATTCTTGCCACTTCATTTTAATTTTATTTTTTACTGGCACTGCCAATAAAACCTAGCCCATAGGCTATTTCAAAACTTACTACGCTATGGGAGTTTCTGTCCTTTTTTCTGGAGGTATACAAAGATAACTACCCAGTCCTACATTGGAATAAAAGGAACACCGGGAAATCCAGTGCCTAGAGGTCCAAGCTGTGGAAAATCTGGTGGATACCCTATCTACGCTGTCTACCCCTGTAGGGGTGTTCAACTCTGGTGAGTGGGGACGCATAAGGGGGAGCACCGGAGCCACAGCGAGTGCACCTGAAGTATTAAGTTTGCCCACCAAGCAAGTCACTGAGATGGCACCCCTTTGAATGAACTGTTTAAGCTGTCATATACCTACTGTCACAAATTGGAAGGACTTTGTTCTATACCCATATTACACTATTATTTCAATATATTTAGCATACCACTCCCTGCTGGTACCTGCGGTTGATATAGTATATTCTTTGGTTTATGATTGCCGACTTATTAAGCTACTCAGATGACATCCTCTGAATGAACTGGCTGATGCTGTTTTTTATTTAATGTCATAAGTGCTTATGACCTTTTTTTGATTTATTTATTTATTTAACAGATGGTTGTCAAATTATATAGTTTACTTAGCATATTAGGTTTGCTGACACTTGTGGTTAACATATTTCACATATGTTCACTGGCTCATTGTATAGAACCACTCACCTTACACAGTGGCCTATACATTTAAATTGATTATTATTGTCCTATCAGCTGGCCATACTCTTAGTGCATTAGCACTAATCAATTTGACTTTTTTAGTCAGATCACAGAACCATCAGTATTGCCATCTAGTGGCCATCCGGTTTCACTTTATTATATTATTTTGTGTTATTCACTTATGATCCTCGCTGATTTGCGTTAGGATACTCACAGGCTTTCTAGCCAGATCACACCCTGGTCACACAGGGTACACGCAGACAGCGCCACTACCCCCATCCTCTTTGTTTATATTTGTATTTCTGTTTGCCTTGGTAAACATGTTTTAGGGGGGGCAGCAGTCTGTTCACATTTACCTTCCTCACATTCACCTTTCATACGCGCAGGTTTTGCTTTTTTATTTTATTTTTTTATTTTTATTTCACTAATATCTTTCCCCAGATCCCCCGAACAGGCTGCTGTGAATTTAGGAAGAGAAGAATTTGAGTGCCCCAACATCATTTTATATAGCAGAGAAAGAGTGTGACGAGGGGTTTCCGGGAGTATGCATAATTGTTCGAATTCCGTCGGGGGCCTATGTATTTGTCTTGAGTCATGTAGGTGTTTGCAATAGGTGGTCAAATGGATGCGTGTAAGCCTTGAGAACACCACCGCCGCGTGAAAGTTCGAAATCGGGGAGACCCGCTCCCCCCCTAGTTATAGGGGAGCACAATAACTTATGTTTCAATCTTGGGTGGCTGCCCCTCCATACAAATCGTATAGACATTGATCGCAACGCCCGGAAGAACGCAGAGGGGAGGACAATCGGTAAAGCCTGGAACACATATAGCAGTTTGGGCAATATGTCCATCTTCAAGGTGTTCATACGCCCAAACCAGGACACCGGCAGATTCAAACGTTCCTCAGTAAGACGCTTGACCTTGTTCAGGAGAGGGCCATGATTAAGGGAATATATCTCCGAAAGATTGGCAGGTATCTCCGTCCCAAGATAAGTAACAGATTTAGACCGCCATTGAAAGGAGAAATTCGATTTCAAAATCGCTAAAACCGGTTGCGACAACGAGACATTAAGAGCCTCCGTCTTGGATAAGTTAAGTTTATAATTGCTCAGGGCACCAAACCTGGCAATCTCCGCCAAAATAGACGGGATGGTGACATGTGGGTGCGTGACATATAACAAAAGATCGTCAGCGTATAGGGAAAGTTTGCAGTGAGATGAGGGGGTCGATATTCCCTGTATGCTTTGATTCGCTCTAAGTGCCTGTGCCAGGTGCTCTATGACAAGAGCGAACAGGAGAGGGGAAAGGGGACACCTCTGTCTGGTACCATTTTTTATAGAGAACGTATCTGACACAACGCCGTTGACCAGGACCGACGCGGAGGGGTTACTATAGAGGGACATAACTCGTGCTAACATCTTTTGGCCCAGGCCTATTTGGGCCAGAGTGGATCTCAGAAAGGGCCAACTGACCCTATCGAAGGCCTTTTCCGCGTCACAAGAGAGAAGACAGGTCGGGATACGGTGGCGTTTAGCGTATGCGATTAAGTGAATCGTTTTGGTAGTGTTGTCACGGCCTCTCGGCCCAGGACAAAACCCACCTGATCACCATGTATGATATTAGGGAGTAAGGGGGAAAGGCGTTCCGATAGAATCTTAGAAAACAATTTCAGGTCGACATTTAACAAGGAAATTGGCCTGTAGTTGGGACAAAGTGAGTGGTCCTTTCCTGGCTTTGGAATCACAACTATTTGGGCATGTAGTAGGCCTGGAGAAGGGGAAAGAGTCTCATCTATAGCGTTAAAGGCCCTGGCAAGGAGAGGAGAGAGCTGGGTTGCGAAAGTTTTATAAAACCGAGGGGTAAACCCGTCGGGACCCGGGCTCTTACCATTTTTTAATTTCTTGATTGCCAACAAAAAGTCCGCCCTCCGCCAAGGGCGCCTCAAGCTCCTCAGCCATCGGGATGAGTGAAAGGGCACATAGGAAGATATAGCATCCCCTGGGTCGGGTCCCTGATCAGGGGACCCCATCCCCGAGGGGGGGAGATTGTAAAGACCCGCATATAACCGCCGAAACTCTTCTGCTATCGCTGCATTATTATAAGCCTTTTTTCCATTGGCTGAGGCAATGAAGGGAATGTGCTTCCTAGCCTGACGGGGTTGGAGTGTGTTCGCTAGGAGCTTGCCACAATTGTTAGCTTGGGCATAGTGTGTAAATCGCCCCTTATCTCTGGCCACTAGGGCGCGCTCTGCAAAAATTTGTAAGAGATCTCTATGGGCATTGGCTAAGTCCACTAATTTAGAGGGTTCCGGGGATCGCTTATGAGAGTCCTCCAAGGTGGCAATAGTGCCGAGAAGACGAGTAATGTCCATGGTGCGAGCTTTCTTTAGCCGAGACCCATGCTGAATAAATTTGCCCCGAAGAACACACTTCAGGGGTTCCCACTTCGTCAATGAATTAGTCTCATCCTGAGCGTGGTCAGAGTTAAAGTGTACAATTGTCTGAATGATATCTGCTGTACAGGCCGAGTCTGAGAGCAGATTATCATTGAGCCTCCAGGACGACCTAGGTTTGAAGGGAGGGATCTTCCCCAAGGTCAAGTGAACAGGGGCATGGTCAGACCATAATTTAATACCTATAGATGCTGTCGGTGAAAGGTCCAATAGGGACTGTGAAATCAGAAGATAGTCTAACCTACTGTATGAAGAGTGTGCAGGGGAAAAGTAAGTGTAGTCCCTCCCCGACGGGTGCAGAACCCTCCACACATCGGTGAGGGAGAGATCGGACAACAGAGAGCGCAGCCTGGTCAGGGCAGCCAAAGAAAGCGAGGACTTACCTGTGGATGTATCCACCCGGGGAATCAGAGCAGCATTAAAGTCACCACCCAGGATCATGTTTGTCGTGCCAAACTTCTTCAGGCGGGAGATCACTGAGGAGAAGAACTGTGGTTGGTCCTGGTTGGGAGAGTAAACATTAATGATAGTATAGATCATATTCTTGTATGACAGTTTAAGCATGATATATCTTCCCGAAGGGTCAACCCAAGTGTCTAGTACATCAGGCATAAAGGAGGAATGGAAGGCTATCGAAAGCCCTTTAGATTTAGCCAGGGGGTTGGTGCTATGGAACCAAGTGGGGTAGTGTTTACTTGTAATTTTGGGGAGCGAATCCGATCTAAAATGGGTTTCTTGAAGGAGAAGGATCTGTGTACGGGACTTATGAAAATGGTATAAGATCTGTCTCCTTTTCTCATGAACATTGAGGCCCCTGCAATTCAGGGAGGAAATCTTCAGGGCTGTAGGGGTAGCCATAGAAAGCATAAAGGGGGGGTCCAGGGGGCATCAGGGAGAGACAGGCACACCACGGGAGGGAGGTGGGTAGGGAAAGAGGGGGGGGGGAATGGGCAAGAGGCCCAAAAAGAAAAGACAGAAAAAAGAAAAAAGAAAAAAAGAGAGACCGCAAAGGAAAAACGTGACCTTGAGGGCCGTACTAAACTTGTTGCTAGCAACATTCCAGCTAACGCCACAGTGGCTGCTGAATATCCTAGGTGGGGAAACGCGGTCAACGCATGGCGAGATGCCCGCACACACCGCAAGCATGGAACTAAATAAACAGTAACAAAATAAATCTTAAACGACAATTCAATTATTCTGGAATCCCCCGGGCGGCAGAAAAAAAAAATACTTAACACCCACCGACATGGGGCGATGAAGCCCCTGTCCGTGATCCTGAAATCATGCCATCCGGGGGGCCCCAGTCAACATACATCTACACACCACATAAAACCTTAGTACAAAAGGAGGGGGCAGGGGGGGGGGGGGTTGAGAAAGTGCTAGGAGAGCTCTCACTCCATCTGGGGTCAGGGCCGAACCCGGGGATAAGGGGCCAGAGCAAAACTGAGGATATAGGCAAACATGAAAAAGTATAGGCAGTCCTGCAGCATACATAGTAATAAAAAAAAAAGGGGGGGGGAAAAACCAATACCACAAAATGACACTTCAGGAACTGTTGATAGTGCAATGCTCCAACCTTTTTCAGGTCAAAAGGTCCACCAGAAAACTGTTCAGCCGACCTGTATCCCAAGTTTGGGAAAACTGAGAGCAAAATGGGAAAAAAAAGATAAAATGTTAGAGAGGACTCCACCTCTCAATCAGCAGGTGGTGCAGGGGCTTCAGCCCTGGAGCGTCTCGGTTTCTTGGCCTGTCTACGCCATCCAGAGGAGGGCTGGAATCCAGGAGTTGCGGCCTTCAATGGCCAGTCAGGTAGGGATATCTGCGGCAGTTCAAAGGCACCCAGGAACTTGGGGAGATCCCAGAGGGTTCGGAAGATAGCCGATTTCCCCTCATGGGATCCTGAGAGTTGAAAAGGGAAGCCCCATCGGTATCGGATCTGCTTGGCTTGCAATGCTCCGGTCAATGGTTTCAGTGATCTGCGGAGATCCAATGTCAATTTGGACACATCTGGTAACAGGTGGATGCGGACTTCATTATGATAAATGGATTCTTGATTGCGGGCAGCCTGCATAATGGTGTCCTTGATGGCATAAAAATTAACCCTGCAGATCACATCTCTGGGATAATCTGGGTTAGGATTCTTGGGCCCCAGGGCTCTGTGGATCCGATCAAGCTCAATTGGGTCTTCTTTATCTTTCTGCAACAGTTCGTTAAATACACCAATCACTACTGGGGCCAAGTCCTTAATTTCAATTGTTTCAGGGAGGCCTCGAACCCGAATATTATTGCGTCTGGCCCTATTTTCCTGTTCATCCTGAGACAGCATGAGCTGCTGGATCTGGGCAGTGTGTTCGTTCAGGATAACCTCATGAGCCTGCAGCGTGGAGACTGTTTCTTCCACACTATGTTCCACCTCCTCCAGCTTATCTGTAACAGCCCTCCTGAGCTCAGATATCTCCTGCTTATCCTCTGTACACAGGCCTCAAAGTCATGCCTAGTCGGCAAGGCCTTGATGTAGGCCTCAAGATTCCAGTCTCCATAGGAGCGATGGGATTCAGGGGAATGACACGCTGAGCGGGTCGAGCCCGCATCCGACTCAGGGGGGGAGATGGCCCTCTGCCTGGTTCTCATTAATGAGGAACTCTTGTGGGACGAGGAGCCCTGGGAGGCCGAGTGTGTCCCTGCAGAGCGGGCCGCCGCCATCTTGGATGGGATGGGGTCACGCTGCTCTGGCCGGACTTTGTGAAAAAATCTATCGATTTCACCATTGCGACCCGGATCGGGGGTATGGTGAGCGTCTCCCCCACCTTTCCTGCCCATTACCGACCTGTATAGTGGTGTGCAGTCGGTCAAAATGCCGTTTGTGAGCGCGGTGTGTGCAGGAGCTCACGAGTCAGCGTCTTACTCTGCCATGCGCCAGGCCACGCCCCCCCTTTTCTTTTTTATAACTTCTTTATTTTATTCTTTGACCTATCATATTGCTGTTACAAAGCCCCTTGGGGGAATTTCTTTATATTGTCTGTTTTTGGGGTGTACAGCACCCATATCTCTCCGTTATGTGTCCTCCCAATTATTGCATTAAATTTGATCAACTTAGCCCAATCCAAGGATATACTGACAATACTGACAAGGATATACTGACAATCTCCTTGTCCAGTCTCCGCCTATCATTGTGGGCATACCCTTGAAGGGGTCTTTAGGGTCTGGGTATCACAGGGATGGACTATGGCCTTGGGCCTGTACAGCATCCTGCATTGCACAAAGTGCTGAGGAGAGCACCAATGCAGGATACAGTGCATGTGTCAGGAAAAGTTCCTTCCGCTGGTGACACTGCCTGATATTTGGCGTGCAGTACTGTGGTCCACCAGCAGGTGTCTCCTGGCAGTCTGGAACTGCCAGGGGAGCTCTCACCTGGTGGTGGTATTATGTGATCTTTGGGCCGCAGTACTGGCATCCACCAGCGGGGGGTTCCTGGCAGTGTGGGGCCGACATCTCCTGCAATTAGGCGTCACCTGTGACTAATTGCAGGAGATGTGTACAAATACCCGGCCGTGACAATCAGACTTTGCCTTGGTATCTCTCCATGCGCCCTGACCCTGAGTAGCTCTGCATCTACACCAGATCCTGACTGTTACCTGAACCTAGAATCCTGTACCCTGTGCCTTGTACCGGGTACAGTATGCTTGCATGAAAGCTGAACCTGATAAACCACCTGATTCTACCGAACCTCTGCAATCCGGACAGTCTCCCATCCTGAAGTTCCTGTGCCAGTCTCCCAGCCTGAAGTTCCTGTGCCAGTCTCCCAGCCTGATGTCTTGGCGCCTGCCTTCCAGCCTGATGTCTTGGCGCCTGCCTTCCAGCCTGATGTCTTGGCGCCTGCCTTCCAGCCTGATGTCTTGGCGCCTGCCTTCCAGCCTGATGTCTTGGCGCCTGCCTTCCAGCCTGATGTCTTGGCGCCTGCCTTCCAGCCTGATGTCCTGGTGCCTGCCTTCCAGCCTGATGTCCTGGTGTCTGCCTTCCAGTCTGAGGTGCCGGTGTTCCTGCCTGGGGAGCCAGTGTCCCAGCCTGAAGTGCCGGAGCCGGTGTCCCAGCCTGAAGTGCCGGAGCCGGTGTCCCAGCCTGAAGTGCCGGAGCCGGTGTCCCAGCCTGAAGTGCCAGAGCCGGTGTCCCAGCCTGAAGTGCCAGAGCCGGTGTCCCAGCCTGAAGTGCCAGAGCCGGTGTCCCAGCCTGAAGTGCCAGAGCCGGTGTCCCAGCCTGAAGTGCCAGAGCCGGTGTCCCAGCCTGAAGTGCCAGAGCCGGTGTCCCAGCCTGAAGTGCCAGAGCCGGTGTCCCAGCCTGAAGATTCCCGGCCCGAGGAGCCCGCTACCCAGTCTGCTGCCCGGCCCGATGAGCTTCTGTCTGCTGCCCGGCACGATGAGCTTCTGTCTGCTGCCCGGCCCGATGAGCTTCTGTCTGCTGCCCAGCCCGATGAGCTTCTGTCTGCTGCCCAGCCCGATGAGCTTCTGTCTGCTGCCCGGCCTGATGAGCTTCGGTCTGCTGCCCGGCCCGATGAGTTTCTGTCCGCTGCCCAGCCCGATGAGCTTCTGTCCGCTGCCAGCCCGATGAGCTTCTGTCCGCTGCCCTGCTTTGAGGGGGGGTACTGTCAGGAAAGGTTCCTTCCGCTGGTGACACTGCCTGATATTTGGCGTGCAGTACTGTGGTCCACCAGCAGGTGTCTCCTGGCAGTCGAACTGCCAGGGGAGATCTCCTCTGGTGGTGGTATTATGTGATCTTTGGGCCACAGTACTGGCATCCACCAGCGGGGGGTTCCTGGCAGTGTGGGGCCAACATCTTCTGCAATTAGGCGTCACTTGAGACTGATTGCAGGAGATGTGTACAAATACCCGGCAGTGACAATCAGACTTTGCCTTGGTATCTCTCCATGCGCCCTGACCCCGAGTAGCTCTGCATCTACACCCGATCCTGATCCTGTCTGTTACCTGAACCTGGAATCCTGTACCCTGTGCCTTGTACCTGTCCCCCCTGTGATCCATCCATCCTCTCCTTGTCCTGTTTGTTTTCCCTTTCCCCAGCTGCTGACCTCCCATTGACAACCCTGGCCTGGCCCTGTGTCACAAACTATGGCTATATGCAGTGGCGGCTGGTGCTCCATTTTTTTGAGGGGGGCGCAAACAATACCACAACCAACCCTCCCCCCCCCCCGATCATTCGCCCGCAATAGGGCCTACAGACAGACAGGTAGATAGATAGATAGATAGATAGATAGATAGATAGATAGATAGATAGATGGATATAGATAGATAGACATGTAGATAGAAAAATAGATAACCAGAAATGCAGATAGATAGATAGAGAGATAGAGAGATAGAGAGATGTAGATAGATAGATAGAGAGACAGACATGTAGATAGATAGATAAATAAATAACTAGAGAGACATACATGTAGATAGATAAATAACTAGAGAGACATACATGTAGATAGATAGATAGAGAACTAGAGAGACATACATGTTGTGAGGGGTTAGCTCGGTAGCGGGGTGTGTGACCCCTTGGATGGGTTCACCACACACTGAACTTATACAGACTGGCAATCAAAAACGGTTGAAAACAAAGTTTCTGGTTTATTTTCCTTCTTGCTGCAAAACAATTGCAAGTATCCAAACAGCATAAACAAAATCAAAACATAAAATAAACTCTAGCCACTCTGGGCGTCTACCTTCCACACAGGAACCTATCTATGAAGTCTAACACAGCCTACCGCTGGATAGACAGTGCTGCTCATACAGCACAAACAATAGTCTTTGGACTTTTTATCACACAGAAAAGTCAATGGTCTCCTCACCTCATCAGGAGACTGTCTGGCACTGCTTCTCCTGTTCACACAGCCTTAGGAGTGATGCAGCCCATTAGTGGTTATCTTCTGGGCTACTTTATAGAGGCCCTTAATTGCCTCACTCTGAACAGCTGGAGTCTTCCAACGGCCCTTAGCCTTCCTGGCTATTTCTGGCAGCCGACGCCTAATAATGATTGGTGTATTGTCTAACAAGGCAGAAACTTATTTCCCAGCAGTGACAACACCCACAGATTTACCTGACTTCCTGTCACATACCCCCCCCCCCTATTGTTTCAACCCTAGGGTTGGGACACAGGTTACCAGGCAGGCATGCACTCGGGACAACCCATCTGCATTCCCCATTTTAGCACCGGGGCGATGCTAAATTACATTTTTTTAATTTTCTTCTGAAGCTCATCTATCATGCTCTGTTTACTGTCCAGAAGGGACTTGCTCTGTACGCTGCTCATCAAATGTTTACCCTTTTTTTCAGTTTTTCATTTTCCTTGTTTACTTCATCTTTTCCCTTCTGTTGCTTTTTAAGGGTTCTCTGCTTTGTTCGCAACTCTTGGTTTAGGTTTTCCAGGTCTTCTGTGAGGTTATTCTCTCTAGTCTTGCTAGTTTTTAGGGTCTCTTTAAGCTTTAGTTGTAGCTTATTTAAATCTTCAATCTGTGCCTTTAAATCTTTGGTCTGTGCCCTCCACTTCAATGAGGCATGATCCGTCAGCAGTTCAAACTGTCTACCCATGAGGTAGTACCGGAGAGAATCCAAAGCCCATTTCACCCAGGGGATTTGTATTTGTGTCATTATCTCTTGTTTTATTGAATTGATCACAAACAGCAATTTATCATATTCAGTATTCAGGCCGCACAGCTTCACTTTATTGGCTTCATACTGGGCTTTCTTTTTTTGACGGCCAGCTCTGGAAGCCAGCTTGTTTTTCTCCTTACGAGATCGCGGCCTGGCAGTGACAGGAAGCTCCGATACGGGTGTTATGTCACTGATTACTTTATTCAGTTTACGCAGTTCACCACCAATCTGCAGAAGTTTTCTTGGATTTGGAGTTAGGTCTTCCACACCTGTCCTGCGAGATTTCTTCACAGTGTACTTGCCGTGATGCAGACCATTCTTCTGGTACATATTTCTGGGAAGCGTGTGTCTGTCCCATTCAGACGGTCTCAGCATCCCTTCCTGTTGAGAAGGCATTAATTGCTCGCTATATTCCCAGAAATACCTTCGCTTTCGTCTTTTCCTCGATGACACGGCAGTTATTCCTTTCAAATCTTCAACAGAATCATTTTCATAACCTGGCTCTGAAAAGGTATCACTGATATCAGGTTTGTCATCTTCATTGTCGTCTTCTTCTTCCACCTCTCTAGTAAACTCCACTTTCTTATCTTTGTGGTGCCACACAGGATTCATGCTCTCCATGAAATATTTCACATCGCTGTAAATCTTAATTCCGTCAGCTGTGCCTTTACCTTTCAGTGGGGAGGCAGACATTGCACTTTTTCTACAAATTTCCTGCATTATATCTTCAATACCTTCTTTGGTAAGATCCATTTCAGTCGTGTCGTCTCCTCTGCTATCTTTTACCACAGCTTTGTAAAGTCCTTTATCTTCATTTGTAAACTTTTTCATTACAAGTGTCGCTGACCCAGTTTGATTATCAAATTGTCCGTTAGATAGTGGTTTCTTGTCCACATGGTCTGTGGTCTCTGTTTTGGTATTTTTAACTTTGCATATCATAATAACGTGGCAGTCTTCTGTGACCTTCTTTTGGGACTCATCATAAACTTTATCAAAATCTTCCTCAGTAAGGGTAACAATGAGCTGGTTTGATGCTTTTCTATCTACTACTTTTTCAGTATACGTTCCTTTATCTTCTTCACCAAAGTCTTCCTTAATTATTTCAATAAGTCCATTTTCCTTGTCAAATGTTATTTTTCGTTTCGGTGTATTTTGGATGACTTTGTCATTGAGAATCATCTCCAAATCTGCATCAGAGGACAGTTTTTCTACTTGTAACCAGAGGCGCACATCTCCATTCTCCAGTACTTCCACATTCCAGCCTGAGATTTTCTGTATCAATGGATGTCGTACATCATGGCTTTTGCGCATCAGTTCCTCTAGTTCTTCCTTTGTTAGCATGTGACTAGCAGATACTCCATCTGTATTTGGCTCTTCAACAGCATAGGTGCCTACATCTTCCTCAGAAGGGTTTGTTAGAATAAGTTTAGACTTATTTCCATCGGTAGAAATGTCTGTTCTCTCTGAGTCTGGAGCTCCCTTGTAGTCCTTGGACCAGAGGAACTGTGGATTGTCAACTGGCTCCGGGTTTTCAAATGAAACGTAAATAAATCCTTCCTCGTCTATCCCAACCTCAATTTAATTTGTGCCTTTTTTTCCGGTTGGCTCATCATCCAAATCACTGGCAATGTGATTTTGAGCATCTTCATTTTCAGAGTCACTAGCATTACGATTATTGCTACCATTTTCTACATCGCTGGATGTTCGCTCCCTAGATTCATCATCTTCTGAATCATCAGAGTCATGCTCATCTTGAACTGAGGTTGCACCACCGTCATCTGAGTCATCCAGACAGTCAGATTGTCCACCGCAAACAGCATTAGTTGGAACACAATTACGATTTTTACACTGATACTCGTTACTTTTGCACATCTGCAGTTTGCAGTGAACTTCATCACTGCCATCATGGCAGTCCGTGCGACTATCACACCGCCAGAAGGTCGGAATACATTGATCTTCACTGGCACAAGCCCACTGCTCATTTTCACAAGTGATCTTCTCCAATTTACAGTCCTTTTCATCACTTCCATCTTTACAGTCTTTTGCACCATCACATTTCCATTCCATTAGCAAGCATTCACCAGATGGACATTTAAATTCCTCACTTTGACAGCGGACGTGTTTAGTGACTGTACAGTTTTGTTCATCTGAATGGTCACCACAATCACTGTCTCCATTGCAGTGCATAGTATAGGGAATACACTGTCCATTAGTACACTGGAACTTGTTACTGCCACATTCCTTACGTTCACAGCCTTGTTCATCAGGCTCATCAATGTAGTCTGGTTTACCATCACAGATCCAATTCTGAGGAACGCAGCAAGTCTTCGAAAGACACCAAACAGAAGGATATGTTGATCTCCAGCAGTTTTTTTCATCAGATCCATTAGAACACTGTGGCACCCCATCACACCGGTATTTCTTCTCAAAACATTTTGTACTACTTTCACACTGAAAAAAGTCTTCATTTGTCTTTTCCTGTTTTTTGGCTACAGCACCACAAAAACAAGTATTTTCCTTGGCTGCATCTCGAACTTTAGGTACACAAGTGGCTCCACCCACTATGATCACGTGATCAATTTCATCCATGTTCATTTCAGCACCACTCAAAGCCTTTTGCACAGGTATGGGGACTCTTTCAAATAGGTCTTTACAAAGCTCCTCACTGTTTAGCTGAGCAAGAGTGGGAGTTTTACTGATAACTTTTTCATCCGGATAGGGACTTGAAAAGTCATCAAGACGAAGATAATCCAGCTCTTTTGTTCCCCATGTTTCCAAACTAGTTAGCTTTGTGTACTTGGTCAGATCCTCACAATATGTATCCCACCGCTCCCAGTGAGATGTTAAGGGTGGACTGTTTCCAAGGATACCAGTAAACGAATCAAATATTTCAAAGTCTTTGCACTCCTCCAACAACAGACAATTCTCTGCTGGGCTTTGTTGCTGTGTCATGATGGCCTCCATTTGCTGCTGGTGTCTCTGTTCCCAGCCTGCCATGCTCTCTCGGTGAGCTGCAAGGCTCTCTTGGTGAACCTGTTGTTGAGCTGCCATGCTCTCTTGGTGAGCCTGTTGAGCTGCAAGGCTCTCTTGATGAGCCTGTTTTTGAGCTGCAATGCTCCGCTCCAAATCTGCATTCATCTGCTGTTGATTTGCATTCATCTGCTGTTGATTTGCATTTGATAAAACCAGCTGTTTCAGCATCTCCTCCATTTTGGGTTTACTTTAACTGCCCGCATTCTCCACCATATGTGAGGGGTTAGCTCGGTAGCGGGGTGTGTGACCCCTTGGATGGGTTCACCACACACTGAACGTATACAGACTGGCAATCAAAAACGGTTGAAAACAAAGTTTCTGGTTTATTTTCCTTCTTGCTGGAAAACAATTGCAAGTATCCAAACAGCATAAACAAAATCAAAACATAAAATAAACTCTAGCCACTCTGGGCGTCTACCTTCCACACAGGAACCTATCTATGAAGTCTAACACAGCCTACCGCTGGATAGACAGTGCTGCTCATACAGCACAAACAATAGTCGTTGGACTTTTTATCACACAGAAAAGTCAATGGTCTCCTCACCTCATCAGGAGACTGTCTGGCACTGCTTCTCCTGTTCACACAGCCTTAGGAGTGATGCAGCCCATTAGTGGTTATCTTCTGGGCTACTTTATAGAGGTCCTTAATTGCCTCACTCTGAACAGCTGGAGTCTTCCAACGGCCCTTAGCCTTCCTGGCTATTTCTGGCAGCCGACGCCTAATAATGATTGGTGTATTGTCTAACAAGGCAGAAACGTATGTCCCAGCAGTGACAACACCCACAGATTTACCTGACTTCCTGTCACAATGTATATAGATAAATAGATAACTAGAGAGACATACATGTACATAGATAGATAGATAGATAACTAGAGAGACATACATGTAGATAGATAGATAGATGGATAGATAACTAGAGAGACATACATGTAGATAGATAGATAGATAGATGGATAGATAACTAGAGAGACATACATGTAGATAGATAGATAGATAGATAGATAGATAGAGATAGATAGATAGATAGATAGATAGATAGATAGATAGATAGATAGATAGATAGATAGATAAACTAGAGAGACATACATGTAGATAGATAGATAGATAGATATATATATATATATATATAGATAGATAGATATATAGAGAGACATACATGTAAATAGATAGATATATAGATAGATAGAGAGACATACATGTACATAGATAGATAGATAGATGGATAACTAGAGAGACATACATGTAGATAGATAGATAGATGGATAGATAACTAGAGAGACATACATGTAGATAGATAGATAGATAGATAGATAGATAGATAGATAAACTAGAGAGACATACATGTAGATAGATAGATAGATAGATAGATATATATAGATAGATAGATATATAGAGAGACATACATGTAAATAGATAGATATATAGATAGATAGAGAGACATACATGTAAATAGATAGATAGATAGATAGATAGATAGATAGATAGATAGATAGATAAACTAGAGAGACATACATGTAGATAGATAGATAGATAGATAGATGGATATAGATAGATAAAGACATGTAGATAGAAAAACAGATAACCAGAAATGCATATAGATAGATAGATAGATAGACGGACATGTAGATAGATAGACAGATAGATAGATAGATAGATAGATAGATAGATAAATAACTAGAGAGACATACATGTAGATAGATAGATAGATAGATAGATGGATAGATAACTAGAGAGACATACATGTAGATAGATAGATAGATGGATAGATAACTAGAGAGACATACATGTAGATAGATAGATAGATGGATAGATAACTAGAGAGACATACATGTAGATAGATAGATAGATAGATAGATAGATAGATAGATAGATAGATAGATAGATAAACTAGAGAGACATACATGTAGATAGATAGATAGATATATAGATAGATAGATATATAGAGAGACATACATGTAAATAGATAGATAGATAGATAGATAAACTAGAGAGACATACATGTAGATAGATAGATAGATAGATAGATAGATAGATAGATAGATAGATAGATAGATAGATAGATAGAGAGACATACATGTAAATAGATAGATAGATAAATAACTAGAGAGACATACATGTAGATAGATAGATAGATAGATAACTAGAGAGACATACATGTAGATAAATAGATAGATAGATAGAGAGACATACATGTAAATAGATATATAGATAGATAGATAAACTAGAGAGACATACATGTAGATAGATAGATAGATAGATAGATACATACATGTAAATAAAGGGATTTTTAAATACAGCTTACCTGTAAAATCCTTTTCTTGGAGTACATCACGGGACACAGAGCGGCATATTCATTACTATGTGGGTTATATGGAGTACCTTCAGGTGATGGACACTGGCAATCTCAAACAGGAAGTCCCCTCCCTATATAACCCCCTCCCATAGGAGGAGTACCTCAGTTTTGTAGCAAGCAGTATGCCTCCCAAAATGGTCCCTAAAGAGGGGTGGGAGCTCTGTGTCCCGTGATGTACTCCAAGAAAAGGATTTTACAGGTAAGCTGTATTTAAAAATCCCTTTTTCTTTATCGTACATCACGGGACACAGAGCGGCATATTCATTACTATGTGGGATGTCCCAAAGCAATGCTTTAATGAGGGGAGGGAGACATTTTCCCAAGGATTTAATTCCGAGATAAACTCAAATAATAATAATAAATCCAACTTAGTCGAGAAATAAAATTTAAATTTTTTAACTCAAGGGTGCCCCCGATTCTGAGGGTCTTAAAAACGCAGCCTGCAGCAGTTCCTGCCAAAAAGGCTGTATCAGTATTCCTTCTTACGTCCAACCGGTATGATTTAGAACACGTGTGGACTGCAGACCAGGTTGCCGCCTTGCATACTTGAGCCATAGAGAACTGATGGTGTGCTGCCCAGGAGGCGCCCATGGCCCTGGTAGAATGAGCCTTTACTGGCAACGGAAGAGGCAGTCTTTTCAAGCTGTAGGCCTGAGTAATTAATAGTTTAATCCCTCTCGAGAGGGTGGATTTTGCAGCTGCCTGCCCCTTCTTGGCCCATCTGGCAAAAATGAACAACACATCTGTTTCCCGAAACTTCTCTGTAGCTCTAAGATAGGCCTTTATGGCCCTGACAATACCCAAGGTATGCAGCAACCCTTCCTTCTGGAAGTAGGTTTCGGAAGAAGGATGATAGTACCAAATCCTGGTTTAGGTAAAAACTGGATATAACCTTTGGTAGAAAGGGAGGATGAGGATGGAGAACCACCTCGTCCTTGTGAGAAAAAATAAGATATAGCTCCTTATAAGATAAGGCTGCTATTTCTGCTCTCTTTTGGCTGAAACTATGGCAACCAGAAATCCCAGCTTCCTTGATAGCCAAACCACAGGAATTTCAGCCAACGACTCAAAAGGTTGTTTCTGCAGAGTTGACCGAACTAGATCCAAGTCCCACGGCAAAGTGGTGACATACCCGGAGGATTAATACGCAAGACCCTCTGTAAGAAGGTCTCAACCAGCGAGTGGGAGGCCACCACTCCTAGCTGGAGAAAACTTAACACTTGGTCAATGGTATACTTGCGGGGCAAGCTATTTCTTTGACACATACCAGTCTACATATGCTTCCCGGACCCTGTAACAAATCACCCTGGAGACCAGCTTTCTAATCCTGATCAGGGTAGAGATTAGCTGCCTAGAACGGCCTCTACTACTGAGAATCAGGGATTCAGCCGCCAGGCCGTCAAATTTAGACGCCGTAATGCAGGGTGTAGGATCGGGCCTTGTGAGAGTAGGTCTGGCCGTAGAGGAAGCGTCCAAGGTTCTCCCACTGCCATCTTCAGGATTAGTGAGTACCATGCCCTCCTGGGCCATGCTGGAGCTACCAGGATGACTGGTTTGTGCTCCACCCTGATCCTGCGTAACAGGCGGGGTAGCAATTGTAGCGGGGGAAAGGCATATAGCAGTTTGAACTGATGCCAAGGACAAACCAACGCATCGGCTCCGCAGGCCATAGGGTCCCGCGTACGGGACATGAACCTGTCTAGTTTTTTGTTGAATCTTGATGCCATGACGTCCACGTCCGGTATTCCCCACCTCTGGCAGATTATCTGAAAAATTTCCGGGTGCAGAGACCACTCCCCTGGCGACAGAGACTGACGACTCAAGAAGTCTGCTTGCAAGTTGTCCACCCCGGGAATGAAAATTGCCGATATGCAGGGCACATGAGTCTCTGCCCACAGGAAAATCGAGCTCACCTCTCTCTGAGCTGATTGACTCTTGGTTCCTCCTTGGTGATTTATATATGCTACAGCCGTGGCATTGTCCGATTGAATCCTCACCGGGAACCCCTGTAATTTGGATGTCCAAGCCTCGAGGGCTAGCCGAGCAGCTCTGAGCTCCAAGATGTTGATGGGCAACTGCCTCTCCGCCTGTGCCCAAGTACCTTGGCGAGTGCAACCATCCAAGAATCGCTCCCCAGCCCTTTAGGCTGGCATCTGTGGTCACTATCTTCCAGGCTATGGGACTGAAAGATCTTCCCTTTAGCAGGTTCTGAGGGTTTAACCACCAGCACAGACTTTGCCGGACTCTTGCTGATAGTGGCAACGGAAACTCCAAGGCCTGTGCCTTCTTGCTCCAAGCTGCCAGAATGGCTGCCTGTAGGATGCGAGTGTGGCTCTGAGCGTAAGGTACCGCCTCGAACGTGGCCACTAGCTTGCCTAGTAAATGCATACATAGGCGAATAGTTGGTTCTCTTTTGCTTAGAACCAGCTGAATCAATTCTTTGATAGCCTTGACCTTTACCAGGGGTAGAAATACCTTTTGCTGAGCTGTGTCTAACCTCATGCCGAGATATTCCAACTGTTTTGTGGGTTGGAATGCTGATTTTTCTCGGTTTATGACCCAGCCGAACCTCTCGAGGATCTGAACCGTGAGGGCAACCGCTCGCTCCAAACAAGGAGATGAGTGGTCTATGATCAAGAGGTCGGCCAAATATGCTAGGACCGTGACCCCTTGGATTCTTAGACTGGCTAACATTGGAGCTAGAACCTTCGTGAACACCCGGGGGGCCGTAGCCAGCCCGAAAGGAAGCGCCACAAATTGGAAGTGACGCTGAGCCACTGAGAAACGTAAAAATCTCTGATGTGGCTGAAAGATCGGTATATGAAGGTAAGCATCCTTTATGTCTATGGAGGCCAGAAAATCGCCCTTCTGGAGCGCGGCGGCTGCTGACCGAACAGACTCCATCCGGAACGACTGAACCTTTAGATAAATGTTTAAATTCTTTAGGTCCAAAATTGGCCTGACATCGCCGTTGGGCTTTGGCACGACAAATAGATTGGAGTAGAAACCTAGCCCTTGCTCTTGGACTGGTACTTCTACTATCACGCCTTGATAAATCAGACGATCCAATGCCGCCAAAAAGGGGGACCTCTTTGTTGGATCGTTTGGAATTCTTGATTCCTGATAATGGGGAGGAGGAAACTTTAGAAACTCTAATCTGTAGCCTGTGGCCACAGAAGATCGGACCCATCTGTCGGGGATGTTGGCTTCCCAGATCTTTGAAAAGAAACGAAGCCTTCCCCCTATCCTCGTGGGTGGGGGCGTCCCTTCATAAGGCAGACTTAGGGGCAGGCTTTGCTGGCTTGCGATACCAAGGCTTTTTGCCTCCCGGGGCCTGTCCCTGCGATTTAAAGTTTGATCGCGCAGGAGGCCGTCGATACTGCCTGGAATTAGAGGGCCCTGACACAGGGGAGAGTTGCCTCTTAAATGTAGGACCCCGAAATCTCTTCTTGACTGGCAAAAGGGTACTTTTGCCACTTGAGATAGTCTGAATGTATTTATCCAGATCTTCTCCGAAGAGTCGACCTCCATGGAAAGGGAAACCTGCCAGAAGCTTTTTGCATGGGGGCTCGGCCGCCCAGTTCTTTAACCATAAGAGTCTTCTCATATGCACTAAAAATAGTGATAAACGAGACGCCTGCTGAATGGAATCTTTTATAGCATCCACCGCAAAGCATAGAGCTCTGGGTATATCGGACAGCTCTTCTGCCTGTTGGGCAGGGATGTCCTTAAGCATCTGTTTAGTCTGGTCCTTTAAAGCCTGACAGACTCCTATAGCAGGCACCGCTGGCTGTACCACTGCCCCTGCCGTAGAAAAAGAAGCTTTTAAAAGAGTTTCCAACCGTTTATCAACCGGGTCCTTAAACATCTGTATGTTTTCTACCGGGCAAGTTAGTGATTTATTTACACAAGAGATGGCAGCATCCACAGCCGGGAGCGCCCATTTTTTGGCAAACTTCTCCTCCAACGGGTAGATAACAGAAATTTTTTTAGGTGGCAAAAAAATTCTGTCTGGTCGTACCCAATCTTGGAAAATTAGCTCCTCTAACAGCGGATGGACTGGAAAAACTGCGTTATTCAAGGGCGCCTTTAAGGAGCCCAAAGAGGAAACTGCCGGACCCCGGAGCTCCGGTAAAGGCAGGTTAAATGCTGAGTGTACCATGTCCGTCAAAGACTGGACCCACAGGCTCTCCGCTTGGGAGGCTGAGAATGGTTCCTCAATAGTAGATTCCTCAATTTCTGAACCCTCTGGGTTCTCGTCCAATAGGTCCTCCTGAAATTCTGATTCCTCCAGCGAAACCACTTCAGCATCCGAGGATACACATTTTGGCGAAGGGGACCTAGTCCGCTTCCTGCCTGGTAAAGATTTAGTGAGCATAGCTGCCAATCTTTTCTCTAGCCCTTCTAATGCGGTAGCTAGTTTTTCCTCTGTGACGAACACAGGGTTGGGTGGATCTGGGCCAGCCGCCGCACCAGACCCCCCTATTGGCTCAACCAAGGCGGCCACAACTGGGTTAACAGGTGGGGAGAGTACAGGCATAGCCTGACTCGTATCCTCAGAATCCGAGGGGGAACCCTTTTGCTTTTTGACATTTTTAGACCCCCTTGATCCTGAGCCTTTGGGTGCCATGGTACAAAACCAAGGTCCTTTGCCTGCAACAACTGACTGTACGCAGCTAGGAAATAATTTAAAAGGTTTAGGGAACAACAGGATTACTAGTGTCCAAAAACCCTGGTGAGGCCGAATATGTCAATCAAATATAAAGGAAAAATTTTTTTTTTTTTTTTTTCAATATGCTATTATGTTCCTTTTAATTAGAAAGTATTTATATTCAACTTTATTTTTTTTTATTTTTTTTCACGGCCCCACCAATATCTTTTCCAGCCCTTTAACCTGCTGACAAAGGGGAACTTTTTTGGCTTAATAAGTAAAATAGGCCAAGCCTATAATGTACTACCCCTTTCTTGCCACCGGGGGTCGCCGGAGTGCCGCTCTGTGTCCTCTCTCCTCCAGATCAGCCTCAGACTGATCTATGCGCGCACCCTGTCATCTTTAACAGAGGCGAGGCACGCCTCTTCCTGCGTGCTCCCGCCCCCCCCTCCTCCCGACGGCGCGAAATTCTCCTATTTCTTGCGTGCCCGCGCGCGACAGGGAGGGGAAGAGAGACACACGGAGACGCCAGACACCCACAGAGCTGGGAGAGAGGACCCGCTGCAGGGCGGCAAGTTTGAACCCCCGGACAGGTAGGCTGCAATAGAGACTCTACAGGACTCAGTTGCTTTAGCCCAGAGGTCTCTTCCCAGACCCTGTATGACCAGCAGAGCAGCAGGTAGCCAGAAAAGATTACTTGGACAGGGGGCCAGAAATGGGGAGAAACAAAACAGATCATCCTGTCCACTTACAGACATAGTGACCACGGTGCCCATGCAGAGCATACTTAGGCTGCCCCCCCTTTTGGTCCCCCTTGGGAAGCCCGCAGTCGAACCAAGTTCCGCAGGCTCCCCACTTACCTGCTCCATGCCGCAGGACGTTTGTAATCAAACATAGTCCAATCTTCTCCCATCTCCGTGGGTAGTGTAGTAGACCTTCAGGCACTGGGGTCCTGGAAGGAACCGCTGTCCTGGACCTATATAGCACCTCTGGCAAACAGGGAACTCTTGGCTTTAGAAAAAGCTGTGAGCCCTGGGCCCAAGGTCCAGCCCTCCAGAGAGGGCATTATAGGCAAAACCCCACGGATTTGGGGCCCGGGTACTGTCCACTTCGGCACTGAGGCACTCTGGACAGATCCGGTTAGCCCGCCTTGATCCCAAGGATATGGAGGCAAGCTATTCGGTGACCAACACCTAAGACACTGGCGAAAAAACTGAGGTACTCCTCCTATGGGAGGGGGTTATATAGGGAGGGGACTTCCTGTTTGAGATTGCCAGTGTCCATCACCTGAAGGATGGAGTACCCACATAACCCACATAGTAATGAATATGCCGCTCTGTGTCCCGTGATGTACGATAAAGAAAGATAGATAGATGGATAGATAAACTAGAGAGACATACATGTAGATAGATAGATAGATAGATAGATAGACATACATGTAAATAGATAAATAGATAGAGAGACATACATGTAAATAGATAGATAGATAGATAGATAGATAGATAGATAGATAGATAGATAGATAGATAAACTAGAGAGACATACATGTAAATAGATAGATAGATAACTAGAGAGACATACATGTAGATAGATAGATATAGATAGATAGATACATGAGAGAGAGGGAGATGTATCACTGTCCTTCACCAGGGATTTAGTAATGAATAAGAGAAGCATTAGATCAGTCCCCCATGGCCCCCCTTCTCTCCCCTCTCCTGCCTGACACATGTCTCTCTGACACAGCAGCACACTGTCGGGTAAATGGCTGATTTTAGGGCAAAGTTGATTGCCGGGACACAGAAGCAGATCTCCCTCCACCTGCAGTCCGATCATCACAGATCACAGTACAAGATGCTGCTGTATGACACTGACAGGATAACACACGCTCTGCTCTGCTCAGATCAGATCACAGTACCTCCACCACCCCGCATACCAACCCCCACACTCCACTGCACATGATCCTCACCCTTTCCTTTGCTATGACCCCTCTGGTTGCATGTCACCATTTAATTTATCACTGCACTGATTCCTTCACTAGGACCGTGATGTACCCTTCAGTATTCAACAAACAGGGACACTTTTGCTAATTACTGAGCCTGCTTCTGTACCTGTAGAACGGCTGGCTCACGGGGATGTGTGGCTGACGGGGATGCGTCCCTCTGAGATGCAGAGTGCCGACGTCACTTCCTGATGTCGGCACTATGCACAGCAATATACTGGGTGCAGTGCACGCGCCCGGCCACAATATAGTTCAATACGCCGGAAGCTGTGGCGCGATCGGCTCCGCCACAAATGCATTTTTTTTCTGCCAATGTAGCGCCTCGTCTGCAGTCTTGTGATTGCACAGACGTGGCGCTACTCGTACTGAACTGCACCCGGCGCCCGACACAGTGCACATAAGGACCTTTTTTTGCATTTTTTTTTTAAAGGGACATGTTTAAAAAAAAAAATTTTTTTTATTATTATATTTTTTTAACTGACTTGGGGAGGGGGGGGCGGCGCCCGGGCGCCCCCTATGGACGGGCCGCCACTGGCTATATGCCCTGAATGGCTATATGCCGGATTCAGACTGTCACCAGAGCTGCAGCATGCTGCTGGATTTTCCAGTGAATTCCCAAAGCGAGGTCTCTCGTAGTGTGCAGTCACATGACCGGTCAGGTATGCAAAAGGAAAGTCTGGAACACAGTGTTAGATCAGCATGGGCGGTAGTGGACTGTGGATAGCGGTGCCCTGAATGTAGTCAGTTACAGCAAGTGAGTCCTTTGCATTGCTGGATTGGATAGCAAACTTGAAGCCAGCTTACTAGCTCTGCATAGGCTAGGTTAACGTTTCGTGCATCTCAATGCACTTCTTAGGAACAAATTAGTGTTGGCATATATGTTACTTATATAGAGATAGATATTCAATCACATCAATCAACACTAAAGTTATTACTATGCCATCTTGTGGTCATATTTGATAATGCAGTAATTAAAAGAAAGAAAGAAAAAGGTGCTGATAGAATGCTATATAAAGTCTTACCGCGGGGAGAGTTTTAAATGGTGGGCAGGATAAAACAATCTGTTTTCCAAAATCACAGCCCTCCCCAACTCAAACCCACGGGATAATAGCATATGTAAATGTAACTTCACCAAATAGGATGGCCCTTCTCCCGCCCTGAGTAGATCCAGTACCTGAAGTAGTGAAAGGTGTGTGTGTGTGGGGGTGAAGTGAAGTAAGCCCATAAAGTTACCATATTTCTCTAGCTCACCTACCCCTCATCAATACACTAATACCATTTCTGAATAAAACTTTTCCATATTCATTACACTTCTTTTTCTAGACCCAGCGTCATCATGCACTGGGTCTCTATGCTTCTCTATGCAATGCCGTCAGATCATGGCTGGTAGAGGATGCCAGCTGTGGAGGAAAGGACAAGATAATACTGGATGTCCTGCAGCCAGGAAAACTAGGCGTGGGCTCTGACTTTCTGCAGCTTCTAAAAAAAATAAATAAAAAAAAAAATGGGAAGGGAGTGGGAATAGAGAGGGGGGGGGGGGGGAAAGGAGGGAAAAGGGACTAGGATGATTGACACTCTAATACGTGGAGGAGGAGAGAGAGCCAACTAAGGTTCAAGGAAGACAGTTAGGCTGAGTTCATGGTTTAGGCCCCTCGGCTGAAGGGTCCTGAGCCTAAAAATCCAGCTCTTCTCCTTACGTAGGAGCACAGTGTCAAAATCTCCTCTGCGATCAGTCAGGGAGAGGGAGAAGAAACCCTTCACAGTTAAGCTAGAGGTTTTACCCTCATGGAAGTTGAAAAAATTTGGCGATTTTGACGCGGTGCTCCTACGTAAGGAGAAGAGCTGGATTTTTAGACTCAGGACCCTTCAGCTGAGGGGCCTGAACCATGAACTCAGCCCAAGTGTCTTCCTTGAACCTTAGTTGGCTCTCTCCTCCTCCACGTATTAGAGTGTCAATCATCCTAGTACATATTCCCTCCTTTTTCCCCTCCCCCTCTCTATTCCCACTCCCTTCCCGTTTTTTTTTTCTTTTCTGGACAAATGCAGTCTGCAAATTTTTGATGCCTGTCAGAGCGCTCTGCATTTTTAATTTATATTTGCTGCAGCATGTTTTTTAATTAAATGGTTAGGTATTGTGAGATATACTGTGTATCATTGGATACATTGTTCTCCTCACATATGCTTGATATTTAATGTATATGACACCCCCACCCCTAATAAAGCCTTTCATATTTTTGTACCTTAAGCCGTTGTTGACCCGCCATTTTTTGCTTTCTGGGGGCTCCCTTGTCCCCTCCACACCTTTTTATAGAGTCATAGAAGAGGCACCCAGGGGGCATATCCTCAACAGCTTTGTCAGTGTCCAGTTGCCTGAGGGAAAGGGCCTAGTGTCTATGAATGCTCAGCCTGCATCCTGTACGTTATGATTAAGATACTGCTTTTATTACTCCCTGTAAAAGTGTTTCAGGGCAGCTACTGGGAGTTCAGTCCCTATTGAGTTAGTTATGGGATCACATGCACCAATTTTTGACCCAGAGAAAAAACACCCAAACATGCATAGAGAAAATAAAGACCACAAGACCCAGGAAAAATCCTATAATTTGTTTATTAAATGTTAGTCCATATATTACACAACATATATGACCATTCTGACACGCACGAACAATAACATTTTTGGAATATATTGGCCACGGCCTGGTCCACTGGTTTAATAAAAACTGTTGATTCAACTTTGTTTAACACTTTAATTTTTTGAAAACCACTTTAATACCAACCTTACCCAGCCCAGCCACTTGAGACTCGGGCTGATCCATCATTAACCATACAACATGACTTAAATCTCCCAACCGACAGAAGGGCGCTACTTGCCGCCCTTCTGTCCCCACCCCCCCCAGACCGCGGCCATCTCTATGCATGTTTGCAATCCCATGTTAAAAATGTCCAAACCGATCTCTGCTAGGTGAACCCCATCACTCCTATATAAACCTTGCACTCCTCCCTCTAACTCCAAATGGCGAAAGGAAAACCCCAGCTCTGGAGCGAGGAATTTTTCCATCGCTCTGTTGATGCGTTTCCGTACTTTTTCCAATGGTTTAAAAACCATTGACTCTGACCAACGTAATCTTGGTATTATTTCTGAGAATATCAGGACTGAATTTGGGGAAGACCGTCTCAGAAACCTGAATGTCTCCTTCATTTCTGACAGTAACTCAAAAGTCTTCGTTTTCCCGATGTCGTTCCCTCCAACGTGAATAATTAAAATATCCGGGGCGGAATATAAAGAGTATAACCTACTCAACTCAAATAACAAATCCCCCCATAACATCCCCCTACGTCCATACCAAAATACACGAAAGATTGAGGGATCCAAACCTAAATTCTCCAAATAAACTCTTTCTGCTGCTCGCTTCTGAGCCCAAAAAATAAAAGAGTGCCCTATTATCCAAACAGAGCGCTGATATCCTGTAATAAAAATAACAGATTAACACGGGCGTATATAACTTTTGTACGCATTCGACCTCCATCTCCCAATTTTCTTGATGGTACCTTCCTCCAACCCCAACCTTGCTGCTTCTGTGGCAGCCCCGATTCTAAATGAGTGTGTAGTTATCCTCAAATGCTCCAACTGAAGAAACACAACGATTTTTCTTAACACGGCAGAAAATTGATACATTGACACCGGAGCTCCATTTTCGTGAACGAACAAAAGTTTTGCCAATGGGGGGCGGATTTCTAAGTAAGCTTGTAGCGCTGATACTGGGCAAATGTTCCTGACTCGACATCTGCCTAACTTGACCCATGCTCCCATACCCAAAGGGTCGGTTTTGCTAGATCTCACAAAGACCCTTAACTCATTCTGTAGAACCATGACCTCGGACATTAAGATGCCCGCACCCTTAGCTCCTGAAGAAGGGAGAATTTCTGATAGACGGAATGCTCCAAAAAATGCTAACGAAAAAATGGAAGAAAATAAAATAGATTCGTAACCCGAAAAACAAATCGACGAGGTTGCCCCACAAATCCGGGACAGAATGTCCGGAGTGATGGGTGACCTATTATCCTGCGTAGCCCCACTTCTTCTGTAACCCTTAAGCACACGTTTGACAGAAAAAAAATCATGACATGCCGGTAAATTATAGAGTCGAAGAAAAAAGGATATACCCGATAGGGTTTTATTAATGTGGGACCAAGAATATTTTTTCATAATCAATGAGTGTAAAAAAGACAGAATTACCTGTTCTGAATGATCAGACACAGATAATTGTATTGAATTTAGAAACGACACCCATAATAACCATGAAGAAACATAATTCCTCCACGTCGAAGGGGCCACCGAACTCCTAATGTTCTGACAGATCAGATTAGGTCCCATAAATGCAAAGTGGGGGGCACCCCAACCTTCTCTGCCACTGGTAGAAGTTTGAAAAAACGATCCATCTGTCGACGAGAAAGAGAGTCGGCGATCTCGTTATTTTTTCCCGGAACATACCTCGCTTTTATCCATACATTCCATCTTAAACAAAGAAACACTAAATGTCTTAAAAAGACCACTACTAGCTGAGATTTGGATGACAGGCTGTTCACTGCAAACGCCACCCCTTTATTGTCTGTGCTTACTAATATCCTTTTGTTAGCAAACAAGGGGCCCCAAATTTCCAAAGCTACTACCACAGGGAACAGTTCTAATAAAACTATGTTTTTACAAAAACCATTTACCACCCACCTGTCTGGCCAACATTCTGCGCACCAATGGGGTCCCCATACTGCCCCGAAGCCCACCGACCCGGCTGCGTCCGTCTGAAACATGAAATCACTATCCGGGACAAACTCTTGCTGCCACATCGTTTTCCCGTTGTAATGCTCTAAAAATTTTATCCATACCAACAAATCTTTCTTGATTTCTGCTGATACCCTAACATGCGCAGACGGATTCTTCAGGCCCGAAATCGCTGAGTACAGTCGCCTAGAGAAAACTCTGCCCATGGGTAACACCCGGGTGGCAAATGCCAATTGACCTAGCAATGTCTGCATCTCTCGTAGCGTGACCTTACTCTTCCTCATAAACATCTGAAGAAGTTGAGACAGGCCATAAATTTTATCCTCAGGGAGTCTAAACTCCATGGCAACCGAATCCAGTGTAATACCCAAAAAATCTAAACAGGTTGTGGGAAGAATTGTCTTGCCCTCCGCCAGGGGAATACCAAAATATTTACAGACCAATTGAAAGGCTTCCAATAACCTCAAACAGGAGTCCGAATCTGCTGGCCCTAAGAACAAGAAGTCATCCAAATAATGGATTAGACAAGCCGATCTGGACACTTCCCTCACCACCCACTCCAAAAAAGTTGAAAAGGTTTCAAAATAAAAACAAGATAATGAACAGCCCATTGGCAAGCTTTTGTCAAAATAAAATTGGTTCTCGAAATGAATTCCTAATGAATTGAAACAAATTGGATTTAAAGGAAGAAGCCTAAAAGCAGATTTAATATCTGCCTTGGCTAGCAGCGCATGCTTACCAAAACGGCCAATCATATCCACCGCAGCATCAAATGAGGTATAGGATACTGATGACAAGGTGGCATCAATCTGGTCGTTAAGGGAAGCACCCACCGGGAATGACAGATGGTGTATTAACCTATACTCCATAGGCTCCTTCTTTGGAACCAGGCCCAAAGGAGAAATCCTGAAATTTTTAAATGGGGGTAGCTCAAAAGGACCCTCCATCCTTCCAGCTTTTACCTCTTTTAGCAATTTCGCTTTTACCAGGTGAGGTGCGGTTCTGACCGACTGTAGATTCTCCACTATGCAGCATCCTGACCCGTTAAAAGCTGGTAAACTAAAACCTACCGAAAAGCCCTCAGTTAACAAGCGAGCCTTCTGCTTGTCTGGGTACGCCTGCAGCCATGGAAGCATTTTTTCCAGTATCACTGGAGAAGTTGCTTTTTGAAAAGCCCTCCTTCGGGTGAGACTGCAATTTACGAAAGCATTTGGCTACTGGGTGAGCCCCTGCGCAAAAAGCACACTCGTGCTTGAACTTGCAGGAGTTCAACCATTTGCATTGAGAGTCATTAAATGCAAAGCACAACCCCTTTTTGTAACCTGAAGGGGTTGCCACTGCTGAAGAAACTGAATTTGTAGTGCGAGAAATTGGCTGCCTTTGTGGTAAAAATAAATTTAACCACAAACCAACATCCTTTGCACCCCAGCTAAGGGATGGTTGCACCGCCAGTTTCTGCCTAAAGGCCTCGTCATACGTAAGCCAAGCAAACCCAGAAAAACTCCTATAAGCTTCCAATATTATATCAACATGTTGGAATAATAAACAACTTTTCTCTGGGAATTTTTCACACAAAATACTTGAATAAATCATAAAAGCTTGCAACCAGCTGTAAAAGGACTTAATAATGGGTTTGCGCCTCTCCTCTTCTGCTCTCTCCTCCTTCTTCTCATACTTATAAAAATCCCTGGATGGAGGGAGGATCAGATTTAAATCCATAAACTCCCCCCTCCAGATTTTTTCCTTCAGCGTGTTTGTGACGTGAAAACCCAGAGGAGAAAGCAGACAGGGCATACATTCTTTTGACAACTTTTCAGGAGCATTTATGTTATCAGGAGCAATTTGTACAGTAATAGGGGGAGAAAGGGGTGTAGCCTTGGTGTCTGCAGAAACTGCTGCCCAGACCCCTGCTGCGTTGGGGGGATAGCCACCCGACCCCTCCTGCTGAGGATCTGTGTGCCCCCTAATCAATGCTATCAGTTGCTCTAATGAAGCAGACAAGCTAGTAAACTGAGCTCCAGTAATGGACTCACCTGCCAGCCCCTGAGCACGGTTTGCTCCAGGGGCTGCTGAAGGAGATGAACACATCACAGTGATAGGGCTGGCTGCTGGCTGAGACGCTGGCTGTGGGGCTGCTGCTGCTCCCCCTCTTCCTCTCCCCTTGCTCCTCGGCGCGCTGTGCTTCTGGCTTGACTTCCCCTGCTGACAAGAAGAAGGTCCTCCTCCCGCTCCTGCTGCTGCCGCTCCGCGCGCCGCCCGGCCTCTTCCACCTACTGCGGGCATAGCGACACCGCGCTGGGACCTGTCAGGGAAAAATGGCTCACCGTGCCCCACGCCACCCAACATGGGCGGAGCGGGGCTGTCCATCAACTTCGGCCCGCGCTTCCTCTTGCTCTGTCTCCGACCCACCGTCGCTTCAGACGAGATTTCTTCCGCTCTCGCGACATCAGTGGACCAGGGCTCCGCGGACTCCTCCTCCGAATACAGCATACCCGAAAGACGCTGTGGGCTGCATACACCGCTGGCACCCGGGACCGGATCGTCTATTTCGCCATCCTCCAGCAACCAAGGACCAGGTAGGGAGAGACACTGTCGCAGCCATGCTTCGCCACCATCTGCTTCGGCCTTGTCCAATAGCTGTCTCAGCAATGCATCCATCTTGAGGGAAAAATAGCTGCGGGACCCACGGGGAGCTTCTCCTGTCGTTCTGGAATCAGGCTGGCACCGACCCAGGCCAGACTGGACCAATAAATAGGCTTCCAGGCTGATTCCAGAACCTTCCTAGTATCACCTGACCCTTCTGACCCAATAGCTGGCTACCTCCTGAGCCCACCTGAGCTTACCTGACACACCTGAAATAAATCAAACCTGCCTCAGTTAACTACTAATTTACCACTGCTGTCCTATTCCCTGTCCTTTGTATAACCCCCTGACCGCTGCCTGACCCCAGCCAGCTTAACTCACTATACAGCAGCTCCATTAAACTACCTAATAACCAATACTGCCGCAGTGATCCCATCTAGAAAGGGAGGCCTATGACAGGCACCCCCTTCCTTTTACATTCCTCCAAACTACATATCCCAAGAACCCCTTCAGTGCAAGGGCAAAAATGTGAAAGTCAAGGCAATGTTGTTTACCAGGAAAGAAATTAATATATGATTGATTGGCAGCATTCTATAGTTTGGCAAGCAGGGCTGACAATGCTGTTTGGAATTTCATTGCAAAGAAGGCAGTGTGGTGTAGCCCAAACATGAAATTAGGAGCACACTGCATTTCTTGCAGATAAATAGGCATTTTTCTGTGTCCACGGCATTCACAAAGGATTGAAACATGGAAAAATGTGAATGCATTGAAGAGACGTATTGAATCACTACATCTTAACATGAAATAAGCTACTGGAAGCAAAAAAAAAAAAAGAAATCAGTAAACTAAGCATTGAAGTAATGAACTTGGTATTCATGTTTTATATATGCAAATCTTGTTAAAATCATTTGTTCTGTAAAGCAAAATGTATGAGCTGAATAGAGCACGAATATATTTTGGGGTCTATTTATAAAACACTACACCCTTTCCAGCAAACTATGCAATGATATTTAGTTCACACTAATATTGGAATACATGTTTAAGCTGATCAACTGCGTCAAAGTAATCCCTCTTATGGCCAGTCCTACACAGTCTTGCCACTGCAAATGCTACGGTGGACAGCATGCCAACATGGGTCATATTGACCCAAGGTGGGGCAGAGCGACTAGGTTCAGATCTGGTCACTGACCTGCAATACAACAGAGAAAAGATATACCTGAGCTCAAATCCCAATAGCTTGCACATGTATTTAAACTATCAGGTGCTAAAGGGGTGTGGCCACATATTAACACTACAGATTCTGACCCACCTTGGGTCTATATGCTCCATGTTGGCATGGTCAACTGTAGCATTTGCAGTGGCAAGTCAGTTTAGGACTGAAGAGGGATTACTTTGACGCAGTTGGTCAGCTTAAACATGTATTGCAATATATGTATATCTTTTCTCTATTTATAAAACAGAACTTCACATTCTCTGGTGAACAACCATTCAGGTGAATGCGCTTTAAATGGGAATGATTGATTCGATTTTATTTTGTATTTATAGCGTCTTTCTAAGTCCCAATACCAATTGATTATAGTTGTTTTTGAATGTGTACACCTCTATACAAAATATATGTGCAAATCATACTTTATGGGAAAGAAAGACACGGATTCATTATTCCTTTAACTATTTATTCTTTTTTTTTTCAGAAACATAAAAAATATGCAAAATAAGAGTTACGTCTTTAAAAATTAAGACAATTGTATCTGGATATTGCATCTTATACCAGTTTTTTCCCTAATAAAATAGTACATATTTAATAACATTCTGCTTCTGAGAAAAATATACCTTCTGTTGTGTTTGGCGGGCACTACTGCCTGCTGAGCGCAAACCATTCAAGTGACTTTAACGGTTCTGAAACCGCGCACAATGCACACGTCTGTGGTGCGGTAGTCCAGCATTTAGGGAATTAAAATGGTTTAATGCACTCTAAAGAGCAATCTAAATGAAGATTGTTCCGAGAGCACTGTAAGTGTGAATAAGCCCTTCGTTTTTTTTTTATAATTGTATCTTACATTTTTTTTTTATAAAAAAAAAAAAGGATCACTGTCACCAGAGCAGTGAACTGCCACTATTGTGACATTATATTGCTCTGGCCAATGATCAGAGACACTGTATACTGCAATGGCAAACTGTCTCCCATCAGAGCAGTACAATGTCACCAGAGTGAACATAAACCAGGTAGGGAAGAAGAGTAACAGATGTATACATGGAAATAAAAAAGAAGCAAATATCAATCATAAAAAAATTTAAATGTGGGTAGCCCAGAAATAGACATAAAAAACTGATACCAAGGCCGAGGATGCTGCTATGTGCTGCAAAGAGGGAACACAAACAATGAGTGAAAACAATAAGGGAAGGGAAAACACAGCAAACCACCCTAGTGTAGTAGCTTTAATAAAATTGCTGTATTTAAAGGCAAATTCTTACTCACAGAGTATGTGACATGGAACACGTGGAGCTTGCCAAGCAGGAGCTAGAAAGACCATACACCATTCACAAGCCCTGGCCAGGGGCATTTATGTAAAATGGGAAAATTAGTAATAAATCCTAGAAAACTTGAGCAATAGATATAAAAAGTTTTTACATGCATATAAACACACATCAAATCTTGTGCATGTAAATGTTTACATACACAAGGTTTCGTGTGCATTTACTGTGATCTCATGCTACATAAATGTTTTTTTGAAAATATTCACTCATTATTTATGCATTGATATCTATTAGATTATTCTACACACATACAACATTTTTTGTGTATCCCTTTATTATTATATTATATGTTTTACTGTGTTGTATTTATTTACCATTATGTCAGCCTAAGTGAGCCTTTTTTTGAATGTCTGTCTTTATCATGATGCACTGATTTTTGGAATAGCCGTATCTGTGGTAGAGTGATTAGGCTGGCAGCTCCTTTACCATTCAGTAATCTTCTGTGGATAGTCTAGTAGGTAGGCAGCTGATGAAGAGGTAGCCACCTTGAAACATGTACTGTGCATACTCTGAGGAGTAAAATCATACAGGGGAGCTAGGCTCCGGCTAGATTCCAACAAGTTTTCTACATTGCCGAGCACAGAATCAGTTCAGGCTTCTGGGAACTGTTTTCCCAGTTTACATCCATGCTCCTGGCCAGGGCTTGTGGATGGCGTATGGTCTATCTATCCCCTGCTTGGCAATCCCCTTTGTGCCATGTCACATACCATACAAGTATGAATTTGTCTTAATAAAGCACTTTTACTAATACTACTACTTTACGGTGGTTTTCACTGTGTTTTTCCCTTCCCTTATTGTTTTCACGTCACCATAGTGACACCGCCTTGCTCTAGTAACAGTGATTGGTGACATATTTTTTTACCTCTCCAGTGTGTAGTACAGTACCCAGTAGTGTACTAAACATTCTCTCTCCCCTCAAAGCCAATCAATAAGACAAGAGAGATTTAACAGGCTACAGCACTGCAAGCTGGATTTACATGTAATGAAAGGGAGGATACATTGGGCAGATCTTCAGCAGCACTTGCATCTGCAACTCAGCCACAGGACAGTGCTATACTGTATAAAGCCGACCATTTGGTGTACTCTTGATAAAGACCTTTTATTGACTACATAAAAAAATTACGCAGCATCAAAAATGCAAAGCGTTTTGGCTTATACAGCCTTCCTCACAGCATACCAAGATGGTGCTATACATTGAAGTATATGATGCAGAGCACCAAGAAGTAAAAAAAATAAGTTTAACCAGCTCCTGCCCCACCACTATACACATATAACTGACTGGAGCTGGTTAATAACATTTTTTTTCTTATTGGTGCTCTACATCATGTGGCGGAGGTGCAGATTCAAGTCTCTAGAAAATCAAGTGTTGTCAGGTTACATACATATAGTATGACGCATGGCTGTCTGCAATGATGTTTAAAGGAGGAGGGAAAGCCACACAGAAAGACTGGACCTTTTTTTTGGGCATTTCATTGTCTGATGGAATCATAAAAAACAATATTTTCACAGGTATGCATTTTTATTTTTTTTAACTGCAGTAAGATTTTGTTAAAGGGATAGTTTAGGTATAGACACTACTTACTGGAGTTGTACTTTAAAAGCATAAAATCTTTAGATGAGGGTTGAAGAGTTAAAGTGGAAGCCTGGTCTAATACTATCTAAGCTTAAACCTGCTCCCACTCCCATCTAAGCCATATACCAAGTATAATGTAAAGGAAAGATGTCTATACTTACCTAATCTAGGGGCACTCCAGTCTGGTCATGTGATCTCTCCAGCGATTGGCTGAAGAGGAGAGAGCAATGGCTGCAGTGCCTGGACAGTGAAATCATCCATAGATTTACTATGGACATCTGTTGTCCACTGTCCCTCCTATCACCTTAAACAGGTGCTGGCAGCCAATCAGGTGACTGTACCACAGCATCCATAGAGTAACGGCGTATACACATCTTTCCTTTAGAGCACGGATCTCCAAACTACGGTCCTCCAGGTGTTGCAGAACTACACTTCCCATGAGGCATTGTAAAACTCTGACTTTCACAGACATGATGGGAATTGTAGTTCCTGAATAACTGGAGGGCCATAGTTTGGAGACCCCCTGCTTTAGAGGATAGTTAGTATAGGGCTTAGAATACAGGTGGTAGCAGGTTTAAGCTAAGATAGTATTAGCCTGGACTTCCACTTTAGGTATAATTTTTCATGTAGGGTTTCCAAATTTTCAACACCCAATATTGGATGTTTTAAGTGTTTTTTTTTTTAAAGAAATCTATAATCACTACTGCAGCCAAACAAGATAGAGGCAGATTAAAAAAAAAACTTGATTAACAATTTTTTTGGGAAATAAACAATACATAGATAAATCAAGGATCCGGACAGATAATTTCCTCTGCACATTTTCTTGGATACGCTGTGGCTTTTTGGGACATGCTGCTGCTGCTGCATCAACTAATTGTAAAGAAAAAAAAAAAATGTAAATCAAAGTGCAGGACATGAAAATTTAAACCATCTCACAAGGGCAACGGATTTTTAAGTTTGCTGTTTATTTGGACACAAGCATGATCAGATTTATTTAATAAAAGCATATAAAGTAAACTACTGCAACCAGTCATATCTTTTATTTAAATGTCTAATTCCAGTTAATCAAAATCACACAGGCAGCTGTACTTTTAGAACATTAATTTGGGTGTTACCAATGCTTTACTGAATAACCCACGCACAGTAACCTTCCTACACTATGCCATATTTCTGGCCTTGGTGTTTTCATGCAGATTTTTAAAACCCTACACCAGTGGTCATCAACCCTGTCCTGCAGGGCCCACTAACAGGCCAGGTTTGCAAGATAACTGAAATACATCACAGCTGATATCATTTGCTCCTCAGTGATTGCAGTATTCTAGACTGCATCTCCCCAAGGTAATACATAAAACCTGGCCTGTTAGTGGGCCCTGCAGGACAGGGTTGATGACCACTGACCTACACCACCTACAAATAAGTCTTTAGCGTGGAGAGAAACTTTAAAGCATCTAGTTTTTATTGAACTCCTGCATGTTGCTTGATGCAAGTCATTATGCAAACTGGATCACTTTTAAGCCTCATGCACACTACTAGTTTTTTTTATTCAATGCAGCAAGTTAACCACTTAAGGACCGCCTCCTGCACATATATGTCAGCAGAATGGCACGGCTGGGCACAGTCACGTACCTACAGTAGGTGTTTGTGATATTGTGTTTTTAGCACGACAGCATCACGCTGATTCTCGGCGACATGGTGCCGAGATCTCGCCGACATCTCGCACTCACTGGAATAGTGACAGCACATCCCAGCAAGCGCGTCATAGAAGCGACGGGAGATCCGACTTAGATTCCCGCCAATTCTACACGTGTGCGGCGTTTGTTATGAATCCTGAGGGGGAAGTCCCCGCCGGATTTTAAATAAAAATCCGGCATGGGTTCCCCCTCAGGAGCATACCGGGCCCTTAGGTCTGTTATGGGTTGTAAGGAGAGCCCCCCTACGCCGAAAAAAACGGCGTAGGAGGTCCCCCTACAATCCATACCAGACCCGTATCCAAAGCACGCTAACCGGCCGGCCAGGAAGGGAGTGGGGACGAGCGAGCGCACCCCCCCCCTCCTGAGCCGTACCAGGCTGCATGCCCTCAACATGGGGGGGTTGGGTGCTCTGGGGCAGGGGGGCGCACTGCGGCCCCCCCACCTCAGAGCACCCTGTCCCCATGTTGATGAGGACAGGGCCCCTTCCCGACAACCCTGGCCGTTGGTTGTCGGGGTATGCGGGCGGGAGGCTTATCGGAATCTGGGAGCCCTCTTTAATAAGGGGGCCCCCAGATACCGGCCCCCCACCCTAAGTGAATGGATATGGGGTACATCGTACCCCTAACCATTCACCTGTAGGAAAAATGTCAAAGTTAATAAACACACCACACAAGGGTTTTTAAAATAATTTATTTTTCTGCTCCGGAGGCTCCCCCTGTCTTCTTTATTAGCTCTTTTACCAGGGGGAGCTTCTTCTTTGACGTCTTCGGGTGGGTGGGGGCCGCCGTCTGGTTCTCTTCCACCGCCGGGGGGGGTCGCTTTTAAAAAAGCCCCCACCCCCCGGCGGGTTTCCTCCGGCGTCTTCGGCGGGGGGCTTCTTCTTCCGCTATCCCGACGGGTCTTCTCCGCTATCCGGGGGTCTCCTTCTATGTTCGCCGCTCTCCGCTGTTGACTCGGCGCACCCCGGTTCTTCCTCTCGCTGTCCGGTGCCTTCTTCTTCCGTGCTGTACGTCTTCTTCTCCTTCCGTGCTGTGAGTTCTTCTTCCGTGCTGTGACGTCATGTTCTTCACTTCTCTTCTTCTCCCGATGTTGACACGTCGCCTTTCCTCGCTGCAATGACGGGTGCGCGGCTTGCATCGGATTTATATAGACCTCACAATCCCATCATGCTCTGGTACCTACCCATGTGATACCTACCCACGTGGGTAGGTATCACATGGGTAGGTACAGAGCATGATGGGACTGTGAGGCCTATATAGGTCCGATGAAAGCAGCGCACCTGCCATTTCAGCGAGAAGAGGCGGCGTGTCAACATCTGGAGAAGTGAAGAAGATGACGTCACAGCCCGGAAGAAGAAGAATACGTCACAGCACGGAAGAAGAAGATAGACGTTCAGCGCTGAAGGAGAAGGCACCGGACAGCTGGAGGAAGAACCGGGGTGCGCCGAGTCAACAGCGGAGAGCGGCGAACATAGAAGAAGACCCCCCGGATAGCCGAAGAAGACCCCCCCGGATAGCGGAAGAAGAAGCACACCACCCCCCGCCGAAGACGTCGGAGGAAACCCGCCGAGGAGTGGGCGCTTTTATAAAAGCAACCCCCCCCGGCGGTGGAAGAGAACCGGACGGCGGCGAAGAGCGGCCCCCACCCGAAGACGTCAAAGAAGAAGCCCCCCCTGGTAAACAGAGCTAAAGAAGACAGGGGGCGGCCTCCGGAGCAGACTAATAAATTATTTTAAAAACTCTTGTGTTGTGTTTATTGACTTTAACATTTTACCTCCAGGTGAATGGGTAGGGGTACGATGTACCCCATATCCATTCACTAAGGGTGGGGGGCCGGTATCTGGGGGCCCTCTTATTAAAGGGGGCTCCCAGATTCCGATAAGCCTCCCGCCCGCATACCCCGACAACCAACGGCCAGGGTTGTCGGGAAGGGGCCCTGTCCTCATCAACATGGGGACAGGGTGCTCTGGGGTGGGGGGGGGCCCCGCAGTGCGCCCCCCTGCCCCAGAGCACCCAACCCCCCCATGTTGAGGGCATGCAGCCTGGTACGGCTCAGGAGGGGGGGGCGCTCGCTCGTCCCCACTCCTTTCCTGGCCGGCCGGATAGCGTGCTTTGGATACGGGTCTGGTATGGATTGTAGGGGGAGGGGGGGGCTCTCCTTACAACCCATAACAGACTTAAGGGCCTGGTATGCTCCTGGTATGCTCCTGAGGGGGGAACCCATGCCGGATTTTTATTTAAAATCCGGCGGGGACTTCCCCCTCAGGATTCATAACAAACGCCGCACACGTGTAGAATTGGCGGGAATCCAAGTCGGATCTCCCGTCGCTTCTATGGCGGCTCTGTCTCTATCGCGGCAAGCCAGCTCGGCGCTGGCTCCCGCGATGGGGCTCGTAGGTGCTCAATCTCGCCGAGAAAGGGAGCGAGATTGACACAATATCGCGTGCACCTACTGTATACGTCACCTTTAAGAGCCCAGCCGTAAACACACCTTCCTCGTTCTTCTGTGTGGCAGTGACGTCTGGCCTACAGCCACGCCCCCCTACAGTAAGCATCGCTCCCTTAGGGCACACTTAACCCCTTAGCGCCCCTAGTGGTTAACCCCTTCACTGCCATTGTCATTTTCACAGTAATTAGTGCATTTGTATAGCACTTTTCGCTGTGAAAATGACAATGGTCCCAAAAATGTGTCAAAAGTGTCCGATGTGTCCACCATAATGTCGCAGTCACGAAAAAAAAAAAAAAAAAACGCTGATCGCCGCCATTATTAGTAAAAAAAAAAAAAAATATTAATAAAAATGCCATAAAACTATCCCCTATTTTGTAAACGCTATAACTTTTGCGCAAACCAATCAATAAACGCATATTTTTTAACCATAAATAAGTAGAAGAATACGTATCGGCCTAAACTGAGGAAAAAAATAAGTATTTTTTGGGGATATTTATTATAGCAAAAAGTAAAAAATATTGCATTTTTTTCAAAATTGTCGCTCTTTTTTTGTTTATAGCGCAAAAAATAAAAACCGCAGAGGTGATCAAATACCACCAAAAGAAAGCTCTATTTGTGTTAAAAATATGATTTTTGTACTCACCGTAAAATCCATTTCTCTGAGTTCATGGATGGACACAGCAGCATTGACCTTAGGGTTATATACCTTCCTTCTAGAAAAGACTAGGCAGAAAAAACAGCACTTAAAGTGTTAAAAACACTTCTCTCAGTACAGCCCCTCTCAGGGGGCGTGTCCCCCGGGTACATCCCACTCTGGAACATTCAGCCTCAGTTCGTAGACAAGCAGTACAAACAAAGGAGGGGTGGGTGCTGTGTCCGTCCATGAACTCAGAGAAATGGATTTTACGGTGAGTACAAAAATCCTATTTTCTCTTCCGTTCATGGACGGACACAGCAGCATTGACCTTAGGGACGTCCCCAAGCAGTGTCCAAAATTTCGAGGGGTGGGAAAAAACACAGCAAACCAAGCTTCACCCCAAACAAACCAGGGTTCCTCAACGGAGGAACTTCAACCTTAAACTGCCGCCTGTAAAACCTTGCGGCCAAAGGAGGCATCCGAAGATGCACTCACATCCACCTTGTAAAATTTTGAGAAGGTGTGGATTGACGACCAGGTCGCCGCCTTATATACCTGTAAGACAGACTCTTGATGGCGGAAAGCCCAAGAAGCACCTATCGCCTTGGTCGAATGTGCCGTAACCTGAAAGGGAGGCGCCCGCCCCTTTAGGGCATAGGCCTGGAGCACGACCTGTCTGATCCACCTAGAAATGGTGGCCGACGAGACCGCCAGACCTTTTTTAGGACCAGTCACCGACACGAACAGTGAGTCCGACTTCCGAAACGGAGCCGTAGCAGACAAGTACACCCATAGGGCCCGAACCACGTCCAAGGAATGCAAAGTGACCTCCTTCGGGTTTTTCGGCCGAGGACATAAGGATGACAAAACTATGTCCTCATTAATGTGAAAAGCCGAAACAACCTTTGGAAGGAATGATGGCTGCGGCCGCAGCACCACCTTATCCTTATGGATGATCAAGTAAGGAGCCTTGCAAGACAAGGCCGCCAGTTCAGATACCCGTCTGACCGAAGTAATTGCCACCAGAAAGACCACCTTCAGGGACAGAGTCAACAAGGGAATCTTCCGAATGTCCTCAAACGGAGCTTCTTGAAGCACCGAAAGAACTAAATTCAAGTCCCATGGGGGCAGTGGAGGACGAACAGGAGGGGCCACATGCCGGACCTCCTGCACAAACGTACGCACCAGGGAGTGCGCCGCCAAGGGTCGATGAAAGTAGACCGCTAGAGCCGAGATCTGACTCTTAACTGTACTTAAGGCGAGAGCCTGATCCACTCCACACTGTAAAAACAGCAGAATCCGGGACATCACGTATGAACAGGGGTGCCACTTCATCTCTTTACACAGAGATGTAGGCCTTCCACGTACGATGATAAATCATTTGTGAAGTGGACTTCCGTGCTCGTAGCATGGTAGAAATCACCGAGCCTGACAGACCTCGGTCCTTCAACACCTGGCTCTCAACAGCCATGCCGTTAAAGCCAGCGACTGTAAAGCAGGGTGAAAGATAGGACCTTGCGACAGAAGGTCTTCTCTCAGGGGCAGACGCCAGGGGACATCTGCCACCAGACGCACCAGGTCCGCGTACCAGGGACGGCGCAGCCAATCCGGAGCGATCAGGATTGTTGGTATCCCTTCGGCTCCCACTCTGCGCAGCAGGTGAGGAAGAAGCTGCAGGGGAGGGAAAGCGTATATTAGGCGATAGTGACCCCAAGGTGCCACCAACGCGTCTGATGCGTCCGCCCACGGGTCCCTCGACCTGGTCACGAACCGTGACACCTTCCGATTGAGACGGGACGCTAGAAGGTCCACGTCTGAAGTGCCCCATTTTTGGCACAGACTCTGAAACACCTCCGGGTGTAGTGACCATTCTCCTTGGTCTAGCTTTTGGCGACTTAGGTAATCGGCTTGCCAGTTCAACACCCCCAGAATGTACACCGCCGATAGAGCCGGAACGTAACTTTCGGCCCACCGGAGGATGTGTGCGACTTCCGTCGCTGCAGCCGAGCATCGTGTGCCCCCCTGATTATTGATGTATGCCACGGCCGTGGCGTTGTCGGACTGGATTCTGACCAGGCCAGATTCGGGGCGAGCACCTTGGTGAAAACCCGTGGTGCTGAGGCCAGGCCAAACGGGAGGGCCACAAATTGAAAGTGGTCCTCCCCGACCGCAAAGCGCAGAAATCTCTGGTGTTTTGCACATGTTGGGATATGCAGGTACGCGTCCTTGATATCCAAGGATGCCAGAAAATCCCCCTGATGGAGCGCTGATATTACTGAGCGAATCGACTCCATCCTGAATTTTTGTACCTTGACAAAGCAATTGAGGGCCTTGAGGTCCAGGATTGGACGGACCCCATCCTTCTTGGGGACTACAAACAGATTGGAGTAAAACCCCTGAAACCGTTCCGTTGAGGGAACCGGTACAATCACCCCCCTGCCCAGCAGATCCTGGAAAGCTGCTGACAGATCCTTCAGGCGATCCGAAGGAGGTTGGAGGGAAAAAATCTGTTTGGTGGACAAGAGAGTTCTATCTTGTACCCCGAGGAAACTACTTCGCAAACCCAACGGTCGGAAAGAAGAGACGACCTCCACCGAGCCGCGAATTCGCGAAGCCGGCCCCCCACCCGAGATGTGGGCGGGGCAGACCTTCATGCGGAGGCAGGCTTGTCGGGCTTGCAGAACCAGGTGCGCTTTTGCCCTTCAGCAGACGCCTTAGCACCCTGGAAACGTTTTCCTGCCGCACTTGGCGGGCGAAAAAAACGCTTGAGGGTAGTAAATGAGGGTATTACTTACGGCGAGGCTCCTTACCCTTCCCAGATTGCGGGAGCAGAGTGCTCTTACCGCCTGTGGCATCTTTTATGATGTCATCCAGGGACGCCCCAAAAAGCCGCTCACCCTTAAAGGGTAAGTCCACCAAGGCCTTCTTAGAGGACTGGTCCGCAGACCAGCACTTTAGCCACACAAGGCGGCGTAGTACCACCGCGTAGGCGGAGGCCCTGGAAAGCAAGGGAAGCGTATCCAGGGCTGACTCACAGACAAATTTTAGGCCTTGCACCAACTGGTCGGCCAGGTCCACAGAGAGCTCAGAAGCGTTCTGCGCCTCCAGCTCCTGCACCAGGGACTTAGCCCATTCGGTGAGTGTCTGTGACACCAGAGCCCCGGCCAAAACCGGTCTCATCCCACCACTGTGAATAAGAAGCGGGCCACAGCCTCAGTTCTCCTATCTGCGGGGTCCTTAAATGCGTGAGCCCCTTCCACAGGCAACGTGGTGGCCTTGTTCAGCCTGGACACCGGAGGGTCCACTGACGGAGGAGATACCCTTTTGAGGAGGATTTCCTAAAAAAGTGGGTAACGGACCGCAAAGTATTTTGGCACAGCAAAAACTTTCTGCGGTCGGTCCCATTCCTTGTATAACAGTTTGTCCAGATATGGAACACAAGGAAACACTTTTGCGGTGCGGGGTGGCTTGCGGAACCCAAAAGGGACCGGCATGTCTGATGCCTCTGCCAAATCCTCAAATTTTTGAGTGTCCCGCACCGCAGTGACAAGAGCTCCAACAAATTCCTTATCATGCTTTGACCCTGAGGCAGAGTCATCCTCACTGTCCGTGTGGGCTAAGTCTGCATCATCTGACATGACAGAACCAGAGCCAGATGCAGATGCAATAGCAGGGCCTGATTCTGTGTCAGAGACATCCCCAGAAGCAGGTGCAGGGAGGGGGCGCTTTTTACCCCCCTTCTGGCCACTTGCAGCTTCAATACTGGCAACAAACGCCTCAAGGACTGCCGTCACAGCATCCATCGAGGCCGCAGGAGCACTAAGGGTTAACTCTGGCATGGTTGGGGTAGAAGCCTCTGGTTCAGACTCCATGCTGACCCACCTGTATATGCCGCCTTAGTTGCAGAAAAAAGGGGACCCACAGGCCAACCTCCCGACTGTCACAGAGAGTAGGGGACCCCCCACCCAGGAACAGGCTGTAATACCGTGCAGAGCTGAGAACGCCGTCCGTGCGGTGTCTTAGCGCCGCTATTCCAGTCACTAGAGGCCCAAACTTTTCCAAGATGGCCGCCGATATGCAGAAAAAACAGCATGCGGGCTACAGGAAAATGGCCGCCGACATAAGGAACCGCGTCCCCGGTAAAATGGCGGCCGTACAAATGTTTAAAAAACACTCAGGAAAACACAGCAGACACTGTCCAGCATACACAGCACATAGTATAATAAAAAATAACAGCACCCCACAGCAGCACAGCCCCCCCCTCAGGTGGACCCCCCACCCAGAACGGGGAAGGAGGGATAGAGGAAAGCAGGGCGGACCCTCAGTCGACCTCCCTAGGAATGCACCAGCCAAAAAAAACACCCCGCCGAGGCAAGTGGATACTACTTACCCATCCTGCGACCACCGGCTGGGGGCATTCCAGACAGACCCAACTTCCGCAGGTAGATACGGCATGGCTGTCGGCCTGGCACACTGTGACACAGCCATAGAGACCAGTCATATGTGTGCCCTGTAGCATATAGCTCACCGGCCTCCCCTGGAGCAACGGGGCATGTCGTGGACGGCCTAGCTAAAGGCCGGCACACGCTCGATGGCCGAACATGGGGGGACTACAAGGATCAAGATCCAGCCTGTCACCCAGTCGGCAGTTGATAGTAGATCCCAGGATCCAAAAATGTAGGAAAAAATCAAATAAAAGCGAAAAATCGCAAAAAATCTCCAGAGCACATGAACTCCAGAAAGGCCATGTCTTCTCTTGACGCTAGGCAGATTAAAACTGGGGCTGAATGTTCCAGAGAGTGGGATGTACCTGGGGGACACGCCCCCTGGGAGTGCTGTTTTTTCTGCCTAATCTCTCCTAGAAGAAAGGTATATAACCCTAAGGTCAATGCTGCGGTGTCCGTCCATAAACAGAAGAGAAAAAAGGACGCCAATTTTGTTTGGGAGCCACGTCGCACGACCGCGCAATTGTCAGTTAAAGCGACGCAGTGCGGAATCGCAAAAAGGGTCAAGGTCTATAACCTGCATAATAGTCCGGGTCTTAAGTGGTTAAATAATAAAAAAAAAACTCACAGCTCTGGTCAGAGTCGCTGTACTAGCAATCCGATTGTTAGTACATCGATCTCCCCTGCTGTGCTATTGTGTTCTGACAGGGGGACAGCTCCCCCACCATAACACTCCGGTCAGCAGATTTATTTCAGTCATGACCCTTCGGACCATCTGCCGTGCACACGGACCAAATGCTGCCCGACATTCAGCCCATGTGTACTAAGCTTTACTTCCTTGTGATAATTGCTAAATAACGCAACTAAAAAAAACACAACAGGGTTTGTAGGCTCTATTCACACTAGCACTCCTGCATTTTCTAAATGCAAACGTTACCTGGGAAGCATAAACCACTTTTATGCCTCCCAGATCACTTTTAGATATCCTTTAGTTGCATTTAGTTGTGTTTATACTTGGTTAGATTGTCTATTCCGATCTTTGAACGCACAGAAATCTATCTTTCCTAAACTAAGCTAAACTGATCCTATCTAAACATATGTAGAAGCACATTTAAAATATTACACTGCTATTGTGAATGAGGACTAAAATCAAACTCAGACGACTTCTCTCAAAAGAAATGCGTGTACAAAAAGGCCAATTCCTAATAGGCGGCCAATGGTTTCTGAAACAGAACAACCAAGACTTGCCCTTTGATGGCATTAAAGCGGGAGTTCACCCAATGATGTTTTTTTTCTCTTTTACCCTTAGATGGATGCTCATTTAGTCTAGGGGAATCGGCTAGTTGTTTTAAAATCCGAGCATTACTTACCGTTGTAGAGGGCGATCTTCTCCGCCACTTCCGGGTATGGGTCTTCGGGAGTGGGCGTTCCTTCTTGATTGACAGTCTTTCGACAGGCTTCCGACGGTCGCATCCATCGCGTCACGAGTAGTCGAAAGTCGGTGCGGCCCTATACTGCGCCTGCGCACCGACGTTCGGCTACTTTCGGAAAATCGTGACGCGATGGATGCGACCGTCGGAAGCCTGTCAATCAAGAAGGAACGCCCAGTCCCGCAGCCCATACCCGAAAGTGGCGGAGAAGATCGCCCTCTACAACGGTAAGTAATGCTCGGATTTTAAAACTAGCCGATTCCCCTAGACTAAATGAGCATACATCTAAGGGTAAAAACAGCATTTTACCGGCGAACCTCCGCTTTAAGGCCAAACGCTGATCTAGACCAGACTGGAGGAAGGACAGGATGTGTCCTTTGGTGTATATCCTAGGATTGAATTTTCTGGTCCTGCACCATGAATAATAGGCTTTCTGTGTGTGATGGTAGAATCTGCTTAAAGAGGTTGTAATGGTACAATTTGTTTTCCCTAAATAGCTTCCTTTACCTTAGTGCAGTCCTCCTTCACTTACCTCATCCTTCGATTTTGCTTTTAAATGTCCTCATTTCTTCTGAGAAATCCTCACTTCCTGTTCTTCTGTCTGTAACTCCACACAGTAATGCAAGGCTATCTCCCTGGTATGTAGTGTCGTGCTCGACCCCTCCCTTGGACTACAGCCCACTAACACACAGCTCATTTCTCTATCTGCAACGTAGAGAGTGTCCTGACTCTCCTGTAGTCCAAGGGAGCGGGCGAGCACGACACTCCACACCAGGGAGAACGTTTTCCAGAACTTTGTTTTAATAAAAAAGATCAAGGAAAGCCCTTACACAGAAAAAAAGTGAATGGATGCATCCTTCAAGTTCTACCATTTGATGCTAGATTTCCCACATGTAGTGGAGGATGCATAGGGGAGAATTGGAGACCCCTGTAAAGTAGTAAGTTTATCTGTTAAATAAACGGTTTTGTGCATGAGACAGCACAATCTGTGTGCAGATTTAGGAGAACCTACAAGAGACAGTGTTCTGTTTTGTTGCTATACTGGAGTGACTGCGAGGATAAGGTCTTCAGAAATAAAAGGACAAGAGTACGTGTCAGCTGTGCAGTGGCTCCAAGGCCTACTGGCGGTGGAAAAAGCGTGCTATTGCACCTGGCAACGCTGGTGCAAGTAGACCAGCTATCGGTGTGCAGAGTCCTTAGCTTGCAAGATGATGCAGTGGGGGAGGCCTGGCCACGACTCTGATGCAAGTGCACTGTTTGCAGTGCAGTAAGTGGGGAAATGCTTTCTCCAAGTGCCCTCTGTCCCAGCTTTCAGTACAAGGTGACATAGCAAGGCAAGGATCTGCATCTGTGTTTGGAAAGTTTGACCTGAGTGCAAAGAACGAGCATCATTCCATCCCTCTCTCCTCTACCCCCCCTCTCTCTAAGCCCCCCGATTCTCTTGTGAAGACTGAGGAGAAGAATAAATTCAATACCTTCTCCATCTCCCCATCCTTTGTAAACAGATGTTCTGCCTCATTCTTTATGGGGCCCAAATGGTCTGTCCTCCCTTTTTTACTGTTTACATACTTAAATAATGTCTTGGGATTTTTTTTTGCTCTCCTCCGCCATGTGTCTTTCATGTTCTATACACACACGCACGCACGCACGCCATTAAAATGAATGGGATTTGTCTTGGTTGGACATTTTTAGAGGTGAGGCTTAGAGCAAAAAAATGCCCAAAAATGCCTAGGTGTGAACAGAGCCTAAAGCCATAAGATTCTGTGCATATGCACAGAACGTGAAGACATTCTGGAAATTTGACTGATCACATTCTCTATGGTGTCTGCGCAGAATAGTAGGGCTGAGTGCAAGAGCTTTAAAGTACAAAAGGCAAAACTTATTTTTTTTAGTTTTGGATACAGTGCAGATGTATTAAAAATGCAGGTGATCTTGCGCTAAAGAAAGTAACACTCTAAAAACACCTTGATAAGTGATACACAAAAAGTGACTATGAGATCAATTAATAAACAGGTGAGCATATATAAAGTGCTAGTGCATAAATACATCAATGAAAATGCATGAAAAAATAAATAAACAAAGTCCACTTATGATGATGTATTTATGCACTAGCACTTTATATATGCTCACCAGTTTATTAATTAATCTGATAGTCACTTTTTCTGTATCACTTATCAGGATGTTTTTAGAGTGTTACTTTATTTAGCGCAAGATCACCTACATTTTTATTTCATTATTTGTGTACAGTGAACACTTTACGATATTGCAGCTTTGGGATATTATCTCACTTACACTTTATTGACTCTCCTCCTTACTCATAGTAGCGCAAAAGACCACTTCACTTACACAAGTGTAGATGTATTAGAATGCTTGTCAGTTTTTATTGCTTTCAGTGCCCCCTCTCTATTTGTCCTATTTAACATTATCATTGAAAGTGAAAGTAAAAAAATCCCACATTTGGGCTTTCACCAGAAAAGCAATAGAGGGGAAATCTTCCAATTGGGACACTTTTTCTGGTGATCTGGGAGTCCCCAAGGAGTTCCATTAATTTCCAGAGATTTTCTGTCACTTCTTATTTTGGCTATAGGACAGGAAGTGAATTGAAATCTCTGCAATGGGACACAGGTGGCAAAAAAATATAAAAAAAATCTGACAGGGGCTACAACTCTCCTTTGCTCTATCCAAAATAAAAAAAAAAGCATTGCCTATAGTTCTACTTTAAGCTTGAAGAAAGATTAGCGTTAGCAATATCAGCAGAAAGTTCACTATGAATTTCTCCAGCCCAGTTGGCCAAAATCTGGGGTAGGACAGGTAGTGGGGCATTTTTTACCTTAATGCAGAGAATACCAAGCTTCCAAGTTGTCAAGAGGGGGAAATAACCTCTGAGTTTGGCCAATCATTGTATATGGCGCAACTTGCCTGCTCCAGAGCAGGGAAGAGCTTTCCACAAAAGACCCTCATTTTTTATTCATTTTTGAACATTGGTGGCTGTGCAGAGTCATATCTATCCAGAGATTAGTAAACACTAGAGAGGGCTCCGTCAATGAGTCCACAATAGACAGCATATAGTGAATAGCCTCTTGAAGAGATCAGACATAGTGGCAGTAAATTTTGCAATAAGTTGCATGTTGTGCACCTGTAAGGGAGCTTGAGTCAGGGGGATGAAGTGGTGTGGATGTTAGGCCTTGCTCTGGAACTAGAGAACCATTATAAGTTTGTGAGGAACTTGAAGTTTCCTGCAGTAGACTCACTGCTGTCTGTCCAGTATGTTCCCACTCCTATGTGCCTGTAATCCTCCATTGCTAATTGAGGGACTCTCTCTCTGTGAAATGAGAGGTTTAGCAGGTCCAGTATGAGGGAATTGCAGTAACCCAGTTGCCAACTGAGGTCTGATGGCTGTGTCCCTAAAAAACCTGGCAACAGGTGAGGTGGTACTGTTGAAAATGGCAACCAGAAGTGTGCAGCTAGAAATCTTATAAGTACTACGTCAGAGAAAATTGAGTACTGTCCGTGATACTTTTTTTATTTGCACTAGCATACAATTTTTCAGGACAAGCTTTCGGGGTGTTTCCCCTTCTTCAAGATCCAAGCAGTACTTGAAGAAGGGGAAACACCCCGAAAGCTTGTCCTGAAAAATTGTATGTTAGTGCAAATAAAAAAAGTATCACGGACAGTACTCTGATTTCTATGTCACAATTGCACTAATACGGCTACAATCACGTCAAGTACTACGTCATTAGGAAAGAGAAAATTATGGTTGGGAGGCAGAAAAAGACTGCAAATCTTGAATAGGTGAATGAAAGGGGCCTTCAGGGGAAGACAAAGGGGTCTTCAAGGTCTCAGGGCAACAGGAATGGATGATAGCCCTGCAATGTATAGCACCCTGCAGCCAACTACACCGATTGCATCAGGTGACAAAATTAGCACCAAACACAGGATCCAGTGCTCGAACCAAAAATTAAAGGCCAGCCCTGATGCCACGGGTTCCGTGTATAGTTCCTAAGGTGTATGAGGGTCATTGATACAGAAATTGCTAATGAGCCATGTTAAAGTAAGCAGTCAGAGCTTGATAAAAAAAAGTCATCGGAACGAGGTAAAAACATTTGATAAAAATAGTAGACAACTCTTCTCCCAGAAAGGAAGGCATCCTTCACCTAAAGATACTAGCAAAATACTGGAGCCTCATGGAGTAGGTGTGGTTATATGGGGACGCCAGGGAGGGAACCCAGCAAAACTTTTGCCATTATTCAATTACCTGGAGGTAGCGGCATACAACACATGGAGTAGGGCTCAACTCCTGTGTCCTGTATGACAAAGATAATAAAGCATTATAAAACTGTATTGCAGTGTATGTGCACAAAGCACACGCATTTTGTGCTGGCGCATGTAGGTCTGCGAGTGCATGTAGGTCTGTGAGTACCTGTGTATTTTCTTGTTGAGTATTAGTGTCAGGAAGCTAGTTAGGCAATTTGGACAGGGAATAATCCCCAATCCTCATTAAATTAATAGGTACGATGCCCGGTGGGTGTGGAGAGGCAACTCGGTGTACATCTTGCGTTCCTTGATCATCCGATCGAGGGAGATTACTGCCATGCAAAACGTAAGCACATTGTTTCCCTGGAAGCCCAGGTTTTGAATCTGGGGAAGCAACTGTCAGCACTGGAAAGACCATCCACACTAAAGGAGAGCCGGGAATGTACCTGCGGCAGGCGCCAGCACAGAGGTGGGTGGAGACAAAAGTGCAGGCACTAGAAAATAGTAGATGGTGACAGTGAGGAAGGGGAGAGGGAGAAGTGCCAGGGAGGCCGATCCAGGGGTTGAGCATCCCAATAAGTATGCTTCATTGAGTGACATTGGTAAAACCAGTCAGGTACCAGAACTGTTGGAGCTGAGGGACTCTCCTAGTTGCTGGGGGAAAAACTTCTTCAGTGAGAGTGGGGGAAGCAAAGGGAAAGGAAAAACAGATTCTGGTGGTAGGGGACTCAATTCTTAGAAGGACAGAGAGGGCAACCTGTAACAAAGACGTGAAGCGCAGAACTGGATGTCGTCTACCGGACCCTCGGGTTTCGGCACATCATGGATCTGGTGCACAGATTACTGGGAGGGGCTGGGGAAGACCCAGCTGTCATGGTGCACGTTGGCACCAATGGCAAAGTCAGAGGCAGATGGAGTGTCCTAAAGAACGATTTTAGGGACTTGGGAGCTAAATTAAGGAAAAGAACCTCCAAGGTAGTATTCTTAGGAATACTACCGGTACATCGAGCCACACCAGAAAGGCAGAGGGAGATTAGGAAAAATAGGATTTTTTGTACTCACCATAAAATCCTTTTCTCTGAGTCCATGGACGGACACAGCTCCTTAAATCTTGACAAGTGGGTTATGCTCTCTGTTTACAGGAGAGGACTAGGCAGAAACATGTTAGATAATTAAATACATGTTACATTAACAGAGTTAAACAGCCCCGCCCAGGGGCGGTCCCTCCAGACATAACCCTCCTCACTGCAGCCTCAGTTCGTAACAAGCAGTACAAACCTAAAAACGAGGGGTGGGTGCTGTGTCCGTCCATGGACTCCGAAAAGAATTTTACGGTGAGTACAAAAAATAGGATTTTTTGTACTCACCGTAAAATCCTTTTCTCTGACGTCCATGGACGGACACAGCTCCTTAAATCTTGACAAGTGGGTTATGTTCCCTGTTTACAGGAGAGGACTAGGCAGAAACATGTTAAATAGTTAAATACATGTTACATTAACAGAGTTGAACAGCCCCGCCCAGGGGGCGGTCCCTCCAGACATAACCCTCCTCACTGCAGCTTGCAGCCTCAGTTCGTAACAAGCAGTACAAACCTAAAAAGGAGGGGTGGGAGCTGTGTCCGTCCATGGACGTCAGAGAAAAGGATTTTACGGTGAGTACAAAAAATCCTATTTTCTCTTATCGTCCATGGACGGACACAGCTCCTTAAATCTTGACAAGTGGGACGTCCCCAAGCAGTGTCAAAAAACGAGGGGTGGGAAATATATCAGTAAAAACAATTTTAACTTCACCCCAAAACAAGCAGAGCTCCTCAACGGAGGAGGTGCAACTTTAAACTAGCGGCTGAAAAAAACATCATAAGATGCACTCACAGCAACCATGTAAATTCTGGAAAAAGCGTGAACGGACGAGCAAATCGCCGCCTCGCACACCTGTGAGACCGACGCATGATGTCGAAAACAAAACCCAGGAAGCACCAATTGCCCTGGCCGAAAGTGCCGTGACCGGAAAGGGGGGCCCGCCCCTTAGAAGCATAGGCCTGTATGACGGCCTGCCTGATCCACTGAGAAATGGTGGTCGACGAGACCGCCAGGCCCTTTTGTGGACCAGACACCGACACAAAAGAGAGTCAGAAGCTCCGAAATGGAGCCGTAGTAGGCTGGTATACCCGCAAAGCGCGTACCACGCCTAAAGTATGAAAGGCCGAAACCTCCTTCGGAAGAAGGGAAGGTCGCGGGCGCACCATCACCTAATCCTTATGGGGGATCAAGCATGGCGGCTTGCAAGACAAGACCGCCAACTCAGAAACCCCTCTAACAGAGGTAAAGGCCACTAAAGGGGCCACCTTCTGAGATAGTGTCAAGAGAAAATCTCTCTGATGTTTCCAAAAGGAAGGTTCCTGAAGAACCGAGAGCACCAGAGTCAAAACTCATGGGGGAAGAGATGGGCCAAGAGGGGAAAGTATATGACAAACCCCTTGCACACAAAAAAAGGGGACCCACCAGGGAATGGGCCGCAAAAAGGCCACTAAACGAACACAGCCAAGGCTGAAATCTGCCCCCAAACGGTGCTTTAAGCAATTTTTAGATCCAATCCAAGCTTTAAAAACAGCAGGACCCTTGACACCGAGAGTACGCCCGTGGACGTCACTCCATCCCTTCGCACCAAGAGAGGTGCGACGGTAGATCCTCCGGAAGAAGACTACGGTGCCCTGTTGAGATGACCGAGTCAGACAGACCCTGGTCACCTAAAGTCTGGCTTCCAATAACCATGTTGAGCAAGTCAGTGACTGTACAACAGGAGGAAGTATGGGACGTTGAGACAGGAACCTCCTGCCCTGGCAATCGCCAGGGTGCCTCCGCTACCAGGCGCCTGATATCAGCGTACCAAGGACACCGAGGTCAATCTGGAGCGATTAGAATCATCGGGATCTCCTCAGCATCCACTCTGTGGAGCGCCCGAGGAAGCAACTACCATGGAGGAATGGCAAAAAATCACTGATACAGACAACACAGGGCCACCAGCGCGACTGACGCGTCTGTACAAGATCACTAGACCTGGCCACTAACTTTGACACCCTTGCGGCGAAGACAAGCTGCCAGGAGATCCATGCCATGTGAGACTCGCCTCCTGCAAGGGAGCCGAAACAACCCAAGCACAAAGACCAATCGCCCTGGTCCAGCATCTGGCGACTCCAGTAGTCCGCCTGCCGGCATACCTGATGGTAGACTGAAGCCAAGGCCGTGGCGTTGTCTGGCTGAAACCAGATCGGTCGACCACAAGGAGAAGCATAGCCTGATCGCCTAAAATAGTAGGACAATGAACATTAGACAGCACCTGGTATTCCCAGGCGGTCTCTCACCAGGCACTAGCCAGGCCCGACCCTGGGTAGCTACCGAGACCAGACACCTTCAAGGAGGTGTGGTCATAGGTCCACGCAAGTCCAGCGACTCAGGGCCGACTGGACCCCCCAGTTTTGTGAACCTCCAGGTTCACAAACCGTGAGCTGGCATCCGTCGTAAACACCGACCACTGGAAGGAAGGAACAACTTCCCGGACGAAGAGTCGGGAATCTCTGTCACCAACTCAGAGAGACTCCGACTAGGTGGCGCACAGGAATCTAATGATTTCAGAGACAAGAGATTTTTTACCACCTGGACAGTAGTTCCCCTGGAAAACCAGGGTGTGGAACTGGGCATACAGTACCACCTTGAAGGAGGCTACCCACAGACCCCGAACCAGCAGGCGCCCGGAGAGAAGACCGATTGCGTGATGCCAATACCTTCACCGCAGACTGAAGAGTCTGCAATTTCTCCAGGGGGAAGAAGGACCTTTGCCACTGAGGAGTCTGGATCAACACTAGATACTCCAACGCTGAGTCGGAACCTAGCATGCCCATGATTTGAACCCTGGGTCGCACACATGGAGGGCAGGCTTGCTGCCACCGAGCTACACTTTCTGGCCTAAACGTTTAACATCCACCCGAATCTTCGGAGGGTCTGAATGGGAATAACCCATCCACTAGGTCGGAGACAGAAGCTGCTCTCAGAAGAAAGTCGTCCAAGTAGCCAATGAGGCAAAGCCGCGCTGTCCCAACAAAATTCAAATAAGTGCGAGCTCCTAGCTGAAAACCCATGGTGCCGACGCCAGATCAAAAGGGAGCCACCGAACAAATGGATTCCATGCAGAACTACCCGACGTTCAAAGGTATTTAGGGCCTGAGGCCCATAGAAAACCCCAAAACTCTCGTCCTGCAGGAAAGGTAAAATTACCTCGCAGCTTAGCAAATCCCACACTGCCCAAGGCAGACCGACGGGCCGAGAGAGGAAGACACAAGGACAGAACTTTGTTCTGTGGATAGGAGGAAACCCTATCTAGTACTCCGAAGAGACCACCTCGCAGACCCACTAGTCGGAGAGCAGGGAGGTTTCACTGAATTGTGAACCTGCAAGCCGCCCCTCCCACCCAGAGCCCAGGCTCACACTGCTACGAATTCAAAATCGCGGCAAAATGCACGATTTTACCGCGATTTCGCGGCTGCGATCTAGACGCGATTTTGCCGCGACTTCGGCCGCAATTTAATGTAAATCGCGGCCCGAAATTGCAAAAAGTAGTACAGGAACTACTTTTTGAAATCGCACTGATTAGGACAGTGCCATTGCCGACAATTGCCGCCGATTTGAGATGCGATTTGACATGTCAAATCGCATCTCAAATCGTTCCAAATCGCACCCAGTGTGATCCAGGGCAGAGACAGGGAGGGAAGGCTATATACATTGGCAGGATTTGGGTGAGGCGTGATCGGCTTATGCACCCAGGGACAGAATAGTCCCCCAGCTGGGCCTTTGACGGCCTGGGAGGGTTGCCCCTAAATAATACACACACATGGTGTGTATGTATATTATGTAGGTGTATGCACACATGTCTTTGGAGGAAACCGGAGTACCCGGAGGAAACCCACGCAGACACAGGGAGCGACAATGCAAGCTCCAGGAAGATTGGCGTCAGTGTGCGGATTCTAACCAATGACTCTTTTGCTGCCAAGTAATGGAGTTAAGCACTACACCACCGTGTGCATAAAACCATTCTGAAACAGACGCCCTAGATAACAAGGGCGCAGCATTCAATGAAGCATCACAGACCTATATGAGGCCCTGGACCAGCTGGTCCGCTAGGCTAATAACCTCAGGAGAGAGTCGGTGCTCCTCCACTGTCTGGTGCAAAATGCTCACTCTGTGAGTTGTATACAGCACTAGGGGTCAGAACTACTCCAGGATGGCCGCCGAGCGTTCAGAACGCGGCCACAGGAAAATGGCCGGCACAATGTAAGCTGCGCCATAGCGGGGCTACGACAAAATGGGCGCCAATGGGAGTTTTCAATGCAATTGAAAAACCTCCCAAAAAATGGTGCCAGCGTCGACTGAGACCCCAGTGTAGTGGGCACAAGCCAGACCCCAGCATGGTAAACATGGAATGGGTCAGTACTTCGGATCTTCTATCAGTCAGATCCATAGAAGTGGGGGTTCCCGCCCGGCGGTGAGGGACTACAAAAGCCCTCAGCGGCTTTTCTCATTCCGCATCTCAGAAATTATCAAAGAAGGGCACAGAAGGAAAAAACCTACACAGCGGTCTGATTTGTGTGATCCAAAAAAGACCGAGCCCTCGGCGGAAACCCAGCTGCACTATGCAGCTTAGGAGAGTCCCTTGCAGCAGTAAAAAGCGCACCCATAAATGCCTTATTCTGCCTTTTTTTTTTTTTTTTTTTTTTTTTAAACTAGGTACCTGGTCCATGGCTCCATAACAGAGCATTCCCCAGGGGATAACGGGGGAAGGGGGCACTCTTTTACCGCCCGCCCGCAGTCCACCCCCACCCTGGCACAAACTGTGTCCAGGACTAACAATAAAAGCCTCTGTGGGAATCCCAGGTGCTAACACCTGCTGCCACCACCAGCATGTGGGGAAGGACCCAGATACTGACTCCAATATTTACATAGTGTGTATTATAATATGCACACCTGTCCATAGAAATAGACAAAAGCTCCTATAGCCCTATTCAGGGCCTCTCACCCACTTGCTGCGCTGACCAGGGGTAACCAGGGGACTCCCTCAGGAGGAGACTGCCCAGCGCTGCCTGTGAGAGGAAAAGAACCGTGAGGTAACTTTTGCAGGGACCTGTGTTTAAACACAGGTCCTAGGGCTGTTTTATTTAAGGACAAGTCACAGATACAGCATAAAAAGCAAAACCATTACAGGTGTCACCAATCAGTCAGCGTCTGCTGAAGTATAATCATAAACATCTGTGCTCATCACAGGGCTTTTTACCTCACAGGAAAGCCCAATACAAAAAAGAAAAAACACAGGCCAGATAACACAGTCCCCTCAGGAAGGCCCCCTCCCCCCTGACAGCGGCAATGTTAGCAATGCAGCAAGGGAAAGGAGCAGGGAAGGGAGAAGGGACCCCCAAACCCCAGGAATGCCCAGCTGTACCAACCCACCGAAGCAGGAGGGACTGTACTTACCCGTCCAAGCGAGGACTCGCTGACGCATTCCTGACAGAACTACAACCGAAATGGAGGTAGCTGTCGGCCCGGTCCACTGTGAGTGAGACAACACCACAGCCCAGTCATATGTGGACCTCGGAGCAAAGCTCACCGGCCACCCCAGGAGTCATGGGGTATGGCGTGGCAGACCAAGCCTCTTTGCAAAGGTGTGCCCACGCTTGCTGGTCGGACTGAGTAGACTACAAGGATCTATATTATCCAGCCTGTCTCTCAGCCGACAGTTGAAAGAAGATTCTTCAAGAAAAAGTGAAAAAAAAATAAAAGAAGATAGAATAAAATAAAATTTCTCCTCAGGGCGCTGGGCCCAAAGGGAGCCATACGTCCTTCTCCTTTGCTAGGCAGAACGAAACTGAGGCTGCAAGCTGCAGTGAGGAGGGTTATGTCTGGAGGGACCGCCCCCTGGGCGGGGCTGTTCAACTCTGTTAATGTAACATGTATTTAACTATTTAACATGTTTCTGCCTAGTCCTCTCCTGTAAACAGGGAACATAACCCACTTGTCAAGATTTAAGGAGCTGTGTCCGTCCATGGACGATAAGAGAAAATCCTATTTTCTCTTATTGTCCATGGACAGACACAGCTCCTTAAATCTTGACAAGTGGGACGTCCCCAGTGTCAAAAACGAGGGGTGGGAAATATATCAGTAAAACCAATTTTAACTTCACCTCAAAACAAGCAGAGCTCCTCAACGGAGGAGGTGCAACTTTAAACAGCCGCCGGCAAAAACCTTCCGGCCGAAAAAAGCATCATAAGATGCAACCATGTAAATTCTGGAAAAAGTGTGAATGGATGACCAAGTCGCCACTTTACACACCTGTGAGACAGACGCTTGATGTCGGAAAGCCCAGGAAGCACCAATTGCCCTGGTTGAAAGTGCAGTGACCGGAAAGGGGGGCCGGCCCCTTAAGAGCATAGGCCTGCCTGATCCACCAAGAAATGGTGGTCGACGAGATTGCCAGGCCCTTTTGTGGACCAGACACCGACACAAAAAAGAGTCAGAACTCCGAAACGGAGCCGTAGTAGGCTGGTACACCCGCAAAGCGCGTACTACGCCTAAAGTATGAAAGGCAACCTCTGTAGGATGTGCCGGCAGAGGACAGAAGGATGGAAAAACAATGTCCTTATTCCTGCGAAAGGCCGAAACCTCCTTCGGAAGAAGGGAAGGTCGCGGGCGCACCATCAACTAACCCTTATGGAGGATCAAGCATGGCGGCTTGCAAGACAAGACCGCCAACTCAGAAACCCCTCTAACAGAGGTAAAGACCACTAAAGGGGCCACCTTCTGAGATAGTGTCAAGAGAAAATCTCTCTGATGTTTCCAAAAGGAAGGTTCCTGAAGAACCGAGAGCACCAGAGTCAAAACTCATGGGGGAAGAGATGGGCCAAGAGGGGAAAGTATATGACAAACCCCCTGCACACAAAAAGGGGCCCACCAGGGAACGGGCCGCAAAAAGGCCACTAAAAGAACACAGCCAAGGCTAAAATCTGCCCCCAAACGGTGCTTTAGGCAATTTTTAGATCCACTCCAAGCTTTAAAAAAAGCAGGACCCTCGACACCGAGTACGTCCGTGGACGTCACTCCATCCCTTCGCACCAAGAGATGTAGGCCTGCCAGGTGCGACGGTAGATCATCCGGAAGAAGACTACGGTGCCCTCAGCATTGTTGAGATGACCGAGTCAGACAGACCCCGGTCACCTAAAGTCTGGCTTCCAATAACCATGTTGAGCAAGTCAGTGACTGTACAACAAGGGGAAGTATGGGACCTCGAGACAGAGGAACCTCATGCCCTGGCAGCCGAGGAAGCAACTACCATGGAGGAACGGCAAAAAGTCGCCGATACAGACCTCACAGGGCCACCAGCGCGACTGACGCGTCTGTACCAGATCACTAGACTTGGCCACTAACTTCGACACCCTTGCGGCGGAGACGAGCGGCCAGGAGATCCATGCCCTGTTAGGCTCACCTCCTGCACCCCAAGTACAAAGACCAGTCGCCCTGGTCCAGCATCTGGCGACTCCAGTAGTCCGCCTGATGGTAGACCGAAGCCACGGCCGTGGCGTTGTCCGGCTGAAACCAGATCGGTCGACCACGAGGAGAAGCATAGCCTGATCGCCTAAAATATGAACAGTAGACAGCACCTGGTATTCCCAGGCGGTCTCCCACCCAGGCACTAGCCAGGCCCGACCCTGGGTAGCTACCGAGACCAGACACATTCAGGGAGGTGTGGCCGTAGTGACTCAGGGCCGACTGGACCCCCCAGGTTTGTGAACCCCCCAGGTTCACAACCCGTGAGCTGGCATTCATCGTAAACACCGACCACTGGAAAAAAGAAAACTTCCCGGACCGAAGAGTCGGGGATCTCTGTCACCAATTCAGAGAGACTCTGACTAGGTGGCGCACCGGAATCTGATGATTTCAGAGACAAGAGATTTTTACCACCTGGACAGTGTGGAACTGGGCATACAGTACCGCCTTGAAGGAGGCTACCCATAGGCCCCGAACCAGCAGGCGCCCAGAGAGAAGACCGATTGCGTGATGCCAATAACTTTACCGCAGACTGAAGAGTATGCAATTTCTCCAGGGGAAGAAGGACCTTCGCCACTGAGGAGTCTGGATCAACACTAGATACTCCAACGCTGAGTCAAAACCTAGCATGCCCAGGATTTGAACCCTGGGTCGCACACATGGAGGGCAGGCTTGCTGCCACTGAGCTACACCTTCTGGCCTAAACGTTTAACACCCACCCGAATCTTCGAAGGGTCTGAATGAGAATAACACATCCACTAGGTCGGAGACAGAAGCTGCTATCAGACAGTGCCCCCTTCCCCCGTTATCCCCTGGGGAATGCTCTATTATGGAGCCATTGTCCAGGTACCTGGGTAGTAAAAAAAAAAAAAAAGCAGGCTAAGGCATTTATGGGTGCGCTTTTTACTGCTGCAAGGGACTCTCTTAAGCTGTATTTAATTATCTAACATGTTTCAGCCTAGTCCTCTCTTGTAAACAGGGAACATAACCCACTTGTCAAGATGTAAGGAGCCGTGTCCGACCATGGACGATGAGAGAAATAAACAAGTGGCTGAGGAGCTGGTGTAGTAAGAAGGGGTTTGGGTTCCTGGAGGACTGGGCCAACTTCTCAGTCGATAACCAGTACTATAGAAGGGACGGACTGCACATAAATGAGGAGGGTGCAGATCATCTGGGAATGAAGATGGCCAAAACGTTAGAGGGGTTTTTAAACTAGGCGACAGGGGGAGGGTCCAGAGGTAGAGATAGAGCGGAACATATTCCAGAGGGTAGTAGTCGGGGCATTAGTGGTAGGGTAACCAAAGCCCATAAACCCAAGGTAAGTATAGTAGCAAGTCCTAGTTGCAATCTCTGGAACACCCAATAGGAGGATAGTATGCGACCGGTCTAAATTACGTGGCATGTTCACCAATGCTAGGAGCCTGGCGGACAAGATGGATGAACTAGAGATACTGTTGTACAAGAAGGATTTGTGTTTTTGGGAATGGCTGGCGACCATTTAAGGGTATACCCTTTATCGCAAAGATAGAGAGGGTAGAAAAGGGGGAGGGGTATGCCTATACATCAAGAATAATGTAAAAGTGACAGTGAGCGATGGAATCACTAAGGGAGCTAGGAAGGAGGTGGAATCCTTATGGGTAGAGCTCCAAAGGGATGAAGCTAAATAATACTGGGAGTATGCTATAGGCCCCCTAACCTGAGGGAGGAGGGGGGAGACAGATCTCCTATCACAATTTGGATTAGTAGCAAGGATGGGAAGTGTTATAATGGGGGATTTTAATTATCCAGACATAGACTGGGCGGAGGGAACCACGCATTCATCTAAGGCTCGCCAGTTCCTAAATGTCTTACAGGACAATTTTATGGGTCAGATGGTAGATGCACCAACTACAAATAAAGCGTTACTGGATTTACTGATTACCAACAATACAGACCTGATCACGGATGTTGAAATACGGGGCAATTTAGGTAACAGCGATCACAGGTCAACTGGCTTCAGTATAAATCACACAAATAGAAAACATAACACAAAGACACTGAATTTCAAAAGAGCCAACTTCCCTAAACTACGAACCTTGCTAGAAGGCATAAATTGGGATAAAATCTTAGGAACAAAGAACACGGAGGAGAGATGGGTTTGCTTTAAGAGCATATTAAATAAGGGCACTAGCCAATGCATCCCGTTGGGTAATACATTTAAAAGAGCGATCAAACGTCCTGGATGGCTTAACTCCAATGTAAAAATGCATATAAAAGCAAAGGAGAAGGCCTTCAAAAAAATACAAGGTTGAGGGATCATCGTTGGCATTCAGACTTTATAAAGAGTGCAACAAGAAATGTAAGGGTGTAATTAGGGCGGCTAATATAGAACATGAAATACACATGGTGGAGGAGAGCAAAAAAAAAAAAAAGACAAGAAATTCTTTAAGTATATAAATAGTAAAAGAGGGAGGACAGACCACATTGGCCCCATAAAGAATTAGGAAGGATATCCGGATACAAAGGATGAGGAGATGGCGAAGGTATTGAATTTATTCTTCTCCTCAGTCTTCACGAGGGAATCGGGGGGCTTCGGTAACCAAAATGGCAGTGTCTATCCTCATGACACATCACAGGAAGCACCTCCATGGTTAACAGAAAACAGAATTGAAATTAGACTTGGGAAACTTAACATTAATAAATCACCGGGACCAGATGGCTTGCACCTGAGGGAAATCAGTCAAGTAATTGCCAGACCATTGTTCGTAATTTTTACTGACAGTCTACTGACTGGAATGGTACCAGCAGATTGGAGAAAGGCCAATGTGGCGTCAATATTTAAAAAGGGCCCAAAATAAATCCCTGGGAATTACAGACCAGTTAGCCCAACATCAATAGCATGTAAGCTCTTGGAGGGGATGATAAGGGACTATATACAAGATTTTAGTAATGAGAACAGTATCATTAGCAGTAATCAGCATGGATTCATGAAGAATCGTTCTTGTCAAACCAATCTAATAACCTATGAGTATCTAGATTTCGCAAAAGCATTTGACACAGTTCTCCATAAACACTTACTGTACAAAATAAGGTCCGTTGGCATGGACCATAGGGTACATGGATTGAAAACTGGCTACAAGGGTGAGTTCTGAGGGTGGTGCTAAATGGGGAGTACTCACAATGGTCAGGGGTGGGTAGTGGGGTCCACCAGGGTTCTGTGCTGGGACCAATCCTATTTAATTTGTTATTTAATTTGTTCATAAATGACCTGGGGGATGGGGGTGAACAGTGCAATCTCTGTATTTGCGGACGATACAAAGCTAAGCAGGGCAATAATTTCTCTGCAGGATGTGGAAACCCTGCAAAAAGATCTGAATTAATGGGGTGGGAAACTACATAGAAAATGAGGTTCAATTAGAAAAATTTAAAATAATGCATTTGGGTGGCAAAAATATGAATGCAATCTACTCACTGGGGGGAGAACCTCTGGGGGAATTTAGGATAGAAATGGACCTGGGGGTCCTAGTAGATGATAGGCCCAGCAATGGCATGCAATGCCAAGCTGCTGCTAACAAAGCAAACTGAATATTGCATGCATTAACCACTTCCTTACTGGGCACATATACCCCTTCCTGACCAGGTGAAATTTCAGCTTGTGGCACTGCGTCACTTTAACTGACAATGGCGCGGTCGTGCGATGTGGCTCCCAAACAAAATTGACGTCCTTTTTTCCACACAAATAGAGCTTTCTTTTGGTGGTATTTGATCGCCTCTGCGGTTTGATTTTTTTGCGCTATAAACAAAAATAGAGCGACAATTCTGAAAAAAAAAAACAATATTTTTTACTTGTTGCTATAATAAATAGCCCAATTTTTTTTAAAAAACATTTTTTTCTCAGTCTAGGCGATACGTATTCTTCTACATATTTTTGGGAAAAAACAAAAAATAAATCGCAAGAAGCGCCTGGTTTGCGCAAAAGTTATTGCGCTTACAAAATAGGGGACAGAATTATTATTTTTTTTTATTATTTTTTTTTACTACTAATGGCGGCGATCAGCATTTTTTTTGGTACTGCGACATTATGGCGGACACATCGGACACTTTTGACACCATTCACATTTATACAGCGATCAGTGCTATAAAAATGCACTAATTACTGTATAAATGTGACTGGCATTGAAGGGGTTAACACTAGGGGGTGAGGAAGGGGTTAAATGTGTACCCTAAATTGTGTTCTAACTGTAGGTGGAGGGGGGGTGACCGATCTATGTCCCTATGTACAAGGGACACAGATCGGTCTCCTCTCTCCCCTGACAGGACGTGGATCTCTGTGTTTACACACAGAGCTCCACGTCTTGTCCCTGTAGCCGCCGATCCCGAGTCCCTGGCGTACATCACGGCCGCCAAGCACTCGCATCGGCATCTCAGCGATGCGGCGAGCCCGCCCGCACCGCCGTCGGACGCGCGTGCGCCTGCGTCGCACGCGCCGCTGGATGCGCACGCAGGCCGTCTTTTTAGGGCCTGTTAGAGATTCAGAACCACCACGCGGCCGTATAAAGTCGTACGGCCGTCGGGTAGTGGTTAAAAAGGGAATTCACTCCAGAGAAAAAAAACTATAATTCTTCCGCTCTACAAGACTCTGGTTCGGCTGCACCTGGAGTATGCTGTCCAGTTCTGGGCACAGTCCTCAGGAAGGATGTACTGGAAATAGACAGAGTACAAAAGAGGGAAACAAAGCTAATAAACAGTCTGGAGGATATTAGTTATGAGGAAAGTTTGCTAGCACTGAACGTATTCTCTCTGGAGAAGACACACTTGAGAGGGGATACGATTTTCAATTTACAAATACCATACTGGTGACCCCACAATAGGGATTAATTTTTTTCGCAGAATCGAGTTTAGCAAGAGACATGGCCACTCATTAAAATGAGAAGAAAAGAGGTTTAACCTTAAACTACGTAGAGAGTTCTTTACTGTAAGAGCGGCAAGGATATGGAATTCCCTTCCACAGGCGGTGGTCTCAGCGGGGGGCATCAATGGTTTCAAGAAACTATTAGATAAGCACCTGAACGACCACAACATACAGGGATATACAAGGTAATACTAACATATAATCACATACATAGGTTGGACTTGATGGACTTGTGTCTTTTTTCAACCTCACCTACTATGCAACTATGTAGCCACTGTTAGGGATTGGCATATCAATAAGATAATGGTTTTGTACTGAGGATAGGAATTTAAGATAAATTGAAAGTAACATTTTCTTTTACATTTTGTGTAATATTTATTTCTTTTAAAGTGGTAATAATCCAAGAAGCAAACATTTATTATTTCGCAGCATACCAATTCTTAGCTGTAATGGCTGCTTTCTTTTTTAGACTCTCTTTCCTTTATTTTCACCTGGTGATCGAGCCAGTAAGTCTGTTTTTCAACAGAGCAAGCTCTCCTGCAAATGTATCACTAACAGGGATGCCTACACTGATCCAATTTTTTTGTTTATTCAAATAAAAATCCCAAAAGAAAACAAACTGCTGTTGTAGCTGCTTGTGTAACTGCAATGTGAGCTGGAGTTTGGCTTCAATTTGTTAGTGTATCTAAATCTGCTAGTACATATAACACTCCCCTCCCCCTAGACTGACAATGCTGCTATTCAAAGATGCCCATGTGCTCTCATCCAGAGTGGGGGCAGTCTAATACAGAAGTGTATTGTTACTGGCCATATCACCAAGTGAAAACAGAGGTAAGGAAGCCTAAAAAAAAAAAAAAAAAAATGCAACCACCACATCCAAGGATTGATAAGCTGCAATATATTACATATTTGGTTTGGGACCATGTACATTAAATGGAAGTAGAAATATACTGCATTTTATATATATATATATATATATATATATATATATATATATATATATATATATATATATATACACACACACACATACATACATTACATGGAAGTAGAAATATACTGTATATATATATATATATATATATATATATATATATATATCTATATATATATAAATGCAGTATATTTCTACTTCCATGTAATGTATGTATGTATGTATGTATGCATGTATGTGTGTGTATATATATATATATATATATATATATATATATATATATATATATATATATATTTATATATATACATACACACACTACATGGAAGTAGAAATACTGTATACTGCATTTTATACACACACACACACACACACACACTTTTTTTAAATTCTGTACATGTTGAATAAAATCTTAACATTTTAAAACTGATGCATCAAATGCCGTATGGGAAATATGCTGGGCTTAGGCTCTAAAATGTTTTTTGTCTTTAAAACAGGCTCTCTCAAACAGGGCTCTTCTACAGAGATTGCTAGGTGTTCCTTGACCAGTAAGCAATAAAAGATTGATCTCCTACCTACAATGAATACGAATGTAAGAGGTACATTTTACCATGATATGCATTGTAAGGGGTTACTGCTACACTGATCACCAGGGCAAGGGGGCTTCTTTCCAGTGACCACCAATGTAAGTGGGAATTTCGTTAACCACTTCAGCCCCAGACCATATTGCTGGTCAATGACCGGGCCACTTTTTGCGATTCGGCACTGCGTCGCTTTAACTGACAATTGCATGGTCGTGCGATGTGGTTCCCAAACAAAATTGGCGTCCTTTTTTCCGCACAAATAGAGCTTTCTTTTGGTGGTATTTGATCACCTCTGCGCTTTTTAGTTTTTGCGCTATAAACAAAAATAGAGCGACAATTTAAAAAAAAATTATATATATTTTTTACTTTTTGCTATAATAAATATCCCCCAAAAAAATATAAAAAAACAATTTTTTTCCTTAGTTTAGGCCGATACGTATTCTTCTACATATTTTTCGTTAAAAAAAAAAATCGCAATAAGCGTTTATTGATTGGTCTGCGCAAAAGTTATAGCGTTTACAAAATAGGGGATAGTTTTATGGCATTTTTATTAATATTTTTTTTTACTAGTAATGGCGGCGATCAGCGATTTTTATCGGTACTGCGACATTATGGCAGACACTTCGAACACTTTTGACACATTTTTGGAACCATTGGCATTTTTATAGCAATCAGTGCTATAAAAATGCATTGATTACTAAAAAAATTCCACTGGCAGTGAAGGGGGCGAGGAAGGGGTTAATCGTGTTCCCTGGGTGTGTTCTAACTGAAGGGGGGGTGGGACTGACATGGGGAAATGACAAATCGCTGTTCATACATTGTATGAACAGACAATAGGTCATTTCCCCCCCTGACAGGACCGGGAGCTGTGTGTTCACACACAGCTCCCGGGTTCTCGCTCTGTAACGAGCGATCGCGGGTGCCCGGCGGTGATCACACCCGCGCGTCGGGATCAGGGACGAGCACATCCGGCGGCCGCCTCGCGAGGTGACGTATAGCTACGTGACCTCGCGCAGGGGAGCCGACCTGCCGCGGCTGGTCGCCAAGTAGTTAACTAAAGTAAGGTGACACTGCAATGTTCACAGTCTTGTTACTTTCTTACCTATCACTGTTCATTTTCATCATTAATGCTGACATATAGAGCAAGGGAGTGTTGTAAAATAATCGGTTTTGGGTGTCAAAGATACTAGATAGGTGATATTTTTTATTTAAAACTTTCAACAGCTTACTGATCATGCTAACTTACCACAAATGGTAGGTATAATAACTTTTAGTCAGGGATCCCTGAGACCTAAAAGTTACCTTCAGGATTTATTCGAGTTAAAAAGGTTGAGAAAGGCTGCTTTAAACGAATGGACAAAAGGGAAAGAATGCCTCCCTCTCCCTGTTGTAGAACTGTGATAAAATAGCAGGAAAGTAATTCTGATTAACAAACTTTTAAAGCTGTACTTAAGTAATGTATGCAAATTACCTATTTACTTATATCCCTTTTCACTCGCTTAGTTGGAATAGGGCAATCAGACAGAGCTTCGGTATTTTGATTTTTTGGTGTAATACCTAAAAAATACAAGTAAACATTGATACATACATAATTGGTTCAATTCAAATCACCCTTTACAGGGACATCAGCTTTTAATACAAATGTATTCTAATCAAACACCGGGTAAATCAAACAATCAAATTTCAAGAGAGCCAAAACAAACTACGAAAAATAGGATTTTTTGTACTCACCGTAAAATACTTCTTTGTCGTCCATGGACGGACACACAGCCTCTTCAATTCTTGACAAGTGGGTTATGTCCCCTGTTTACAGGAGAGACTAGGCAGAAACATGTTAGATATTCATATACATGTCATTTAAACAGAGTTGAACAGCCCAGCCCAGGGGGCGGTCCCTCCGGACATAACCCTCCTCCCTGCAGCATGCAGCCTCAGTTCGTAACAAGCAGTACAAACCTAAAAGGAGGGGTGGGGGCTGTGTCCGTCCATGCACGACAAAGAAAAGGATTTTACAGTGAGTACAAAAAAATCGTATTTTCTCTTGTCGTCCATGGACGGACACAGCCTCTTCAATTCTTGACAAGTAGGGCGTCCCCAAGCAGTGTCAAAAAATGAAGGGTGTGAACAGTATCAGTAAAAAACACACAACTTCACCCCAAACAGGCAGAGCTCCTCAACGGAGGAGATGCAACTTTAAACAGCCGCATGCAAAACCTTCCGGCCGAAGGAAGCATCTGAAGATGCACTCACATCAACCTTGTAAAATTTTGAGAAAGTGTAAACGGACGACCAAGTCGCCACTTTACACACCTGTGAGACAGACGCTTGATGTCAGAAAGCCCAGGAAGCACCAATTGCCCTGGTCGAATGTGCCGTGACCGGAAAGGGGGGCGCCCGCCCCCTAAGAGCATAAGCATGTATGACAGTCTGTCTGATCCACCGAGAAATGGTGGCGGACGAGACCGCCAGGCCCCTTTGTGGACCGGATACCGACACAAAAAGTGAGTCAGATCTCCGAAACAGAGCCGTAGCTGACAAGTACACCCGCAGAGCGCGTACCACGTCTAAGGAATGAAGTGCAACCTCCTTAGCATGCATCGGCCGAGGACACAAGGATGGAAGCACAATGTCCTCGTTAAGGTGAAAGGACGAAACCACCTTCGGAAGAAAGGAAGGTCGCGGGCGTAACACCGTCTTATCCTTATGGAGGACCAAGTATGGCGACTTGCAAGACAAGGCCGCCAACTCAGAAACCCTTCTGACAGATGTAATGGCCACCAAGAAGGCCACCTTCTGAGAAAGCGTCAAGAGAGGAATCTCACTGATGTCCTCGAAGGGAGGTTTCTGAAGCACTAGATTCAGATCCCATGGGGAAAGAGGTGGTCTAAGAGGGGGAAGTATATGACGAACCCCCTGCACAAAGGTACCCACCAGAGAATGGGCCGCCAAAGGCCGCTGAAAGAACACAGCCAAGGCTGAAATCTGACCCTTAATGGTGCTTAAGGCAAGCTTCTGATCCACGCCGCGCTGTAAAAACAGCAGGATCCTGGATACCGAATATGTCCGTGGACGCCAACCCATCTCTTCGCACATAGAGATGTAGGCCTTCCAAGTGCGATGGTAAATCTTCCTAGAAGAAGACTTCTGTGCCCGCAACATAGTTGGAATGACAGAGTCGGAAAGACCTCGGTCCCTTAGAACCTGGCTTTCAATAGCCATGCCGTTAAAGCCAGCGACTGTAAAGCAGGATGGAGTATAGGACCTTGAGAAAGAAGGTCCTCCCGCATTGGCAGCCGCCAAGGCGCATCCGCCACTTGGGACATGTAATTGGCGTACCAAGGACACCGGGGCGATTAGAATCATCGGGATCCCCTCAGCCTCCACTCTGCGGAGCAGTCGAGGCAGCAACTTCAATGGGGGAAAGGCATAGATTAATCGATACTGACCCCACGGGGCTACCAACGCGTCTGACGCGTCTGCCCAGGGATCCCTGGACCTGGCCACGAACCTCGACACCTTGCGGTTGAGACGAGAGGCCAGGAGATCCACATCCGGTGTTGCCCATCTCCTGCAAAGGAGTTGAAACAACTCCGGATGCAATGACCATTCTCCCTGGTCCAGCATCTGGCGACTCAGGTAGTCTGCCTGCCAGTTCTCCACGCCTGGAATGTAGACGGCCGACAGGGCCTGGCACGCTTCTTTCTGCCCACCTTAGGATGTGAGCGACCTCAGACGCTGTAGCCGAGCTCCGGGTTCCCCCCGATGGTTGATATAAGCCACCGCCGTGGTGTTGTCCGACTGGATCGTGATCGGACGGCCTTGCAACCTCCTTGACCACGAGGAGAGGCATAGCCTGATCGCCCGAAGTTCCAAGACATTGATCGGTAGGTGGGATTCTTCTAGAGTCCAACGACCCTGGGCCGACTGGACCCCCCAGACGCCCCTCCCCAGCCCATGAGGCTGGTGTCCGTCGTAACCATCGTCCACTGAAAGGGGAGAAAGGACTTCCCTGACCGAAGAGCCGGGGATCTCAGCCACCAATTCAGAGAAGCCCTGACCAGATGGCTGACCTGAATCTGACGATCCAGCGACGATGGGGATCTGTTCCACTTGGACAGGATCTCCCTATGTAGTACTCGAGTGTGGAACTGGGCGTACAGCACAGCCTTGAACGAGGCCACCATGAGGCCCAGAACTCGCATGCAAAATCGTGGAGACGACCATTTGCGGGACGTCAAATCTCTTACAGCAGACTGGAGCGTCTGCAAATTTTCCAGGGGTAGAAAGACCCTCGCTTCCGAGGAATTCAGAATCAACCCCAGATATTCCAAACGCTGACTCGGAACCAGGACCGACTTCTGAATGTTTAACACCCACCCGAATTTTTGGAGGGTCTGGCTGGTTATAGACATGTCCTCCCTTAATTCTGAGCCAGAAGCTGCTCTCGGAAGAAGATCGTCTAAGTAGCCCACGATGGCAATGCCTCACTGTCTCAGCAAAGCTAGGATCGGCGCGAGCACCTTGGTAAAAACTCTTGGTGCTGATGCCAGGCCAAAAGGGAGGGCCACAAACTGATAGTGGTCCTCCCCGATCGCAAAACGCAGAAACCTCTGGTGACTTGCACAGATTGGGACATGCAAGTATGCGTCCTTGATGTCCAAGGACACCAGAAAGTTCCCCGGGTGGAGTGCAGCTACCACCGAGCGAATCGATTCCATGCGGAACTTCCTCACGTTCACGAAGACATTCAGAGCCTTGAGGTCCAGGATCGCACGGACCCTGTCCCTCTTCGGGACCACAAACCGATTCGATTAAAAACCCAGAAACCTCTCGTCCTGCGGAATGGGTAAAATTACTCCGCAACCCAGCAAGTCCCTTACTGCCCCCAACAGGGCAGTCCGACAAACCGGTAGGAGAGGGAGACTTGAGGGAAAGAATCTGTTCGGGGGGATAGGAAAGAAACTATCTTGTACCCCGAAGAGACCACCTCACAGACCCATTCGTCAGAGAGCAGAGAGGTCCACCGAGACGTGAACCTGCAAAGCCGTCCCCCCACCCATGAGTCGGGCGGGGGCAGGCCTTCATGCAGTTGCGGTCCCCAGCTGAGCCCTTGTCGGTCTGTGTGGGAAAAGAAGGACCTGGCTTACTGCGGGGTTCCTTCCCCTTGGAGGACTGAGGGAGGAGAGTGCACTTCCCTCCCGTGACATCCTTGATAATGTCATCCAGTGAAGACCCAAAAAGCCTCCCACCTTTGAAGGGTAAATCCGCCAGGGCTTTCTTAGAGGACTGGTCCGCAGACCAGCATTTCAGCCAAAGCAGGCGGCGTAAAACCACCGCCGAAACAGAAGCCCTGTATATCAAGGGTGCTGCATCTAGTGAAGCATCACAAACAGACAAGGTCTTGGACCAGGTGGTCAGCCAGTCTAATAACCTCGGATGGGAGTTGGTGCTCCTCCGCGGTCTGGCGCAACACCTTTACTCAGTAAGTGTCTGAGACACCAGGGTAGTGGCCACAATAGGCCGTAAGGCAGACCCCAGCATGGTAAACATGGAGCGGGTCAGTGCTTCGGATCTTCTATCAGTCTGATCCTTAAAAGCAGGAGTTCTCTCTATAGGGAGAGTGGTCACCTTGTTTAACCGGGCAACCAGAGGGTCCACCACCGGGGGAGAAGTCCACTTTTTTAAAAGGTTCTCCTCAAAAGGGTACCGAACCGCCAGGCGGTAAGGGACTACAAAAGCCTTCTGCGGCTTTTCCCATTCCGCATCAATGAATCAAAGAAGGACACATAAGGAAAAACCTTAACAGAGCGATCCGATTTGTGTGATCCAAAAGAGACCGAGCCCTCAGCGGATACCTCAGCTGCACTATCCAGCTTAAGGGAGTCCCTTACGGCATTGATAAGCTCCCTGACAAGTTCCTTATCATGCCCCGACCCACTTAACCGACCTAACAAGGAAGGTCCTCAGATAAAACAGAACCAGTCACCTGAGCTGCAGATGGGTTCTGGTCTGAATCGGAAACATTCCCCAGAGGATAGCGGAGGGAGGGGCGCTTTTTACCCCCCTTACCGCCGCACGCCGCTTCCACCCTGGCAACAAATGTCTCCAGGACTGCCGACAAAGAGTCTATTGTGAGTGCAGGAGCAGAAGTACCGGCTGTCGCCTCTGTCATGCTGGGGGAAGAAGGACCAGATACTGACTCCATTATAGAGGGGAAAAAAAACTCCCAGGGCCCAGTTCAGACTGAACAGAAAAAAAAACACCACTCCTGCTGCGCTGACCGAGGGGGGGGGGGTTACCCAGGGGACTCACCACACCGGAGGAGACTGCTCAGCGCCGCTGCCCATGTCCCGCACACCGCTGTGTGTGTTTGAGAAGCCATAAGGTAAGTTGTGAGGTAGCCGTGGAGTGCTGCGTGAGGAGAACGGCACTGCGCGCCGTAGGAGTCAACACTAGAGGCCGAGGACTCAGGCAAGATGGCCGCCGAGCACCGCATATGGAGCCTGACGCGGCCATTTTCCGCCGACCGCCATATATGCTGTATCATGGCGCGGCTACAACAAAATGGACGCCAATGGGATTTTCAATAGAAACTGAAAATCCACAAAAAAATGGCGCCAGCGTGGCGGCAAAACACAGCATTTTAAAAGGTTGAAACCTAGAAAGGCTGCCCAGCACCCCAAAACGACCAGAAAAGCAGACCTCCAGCAGTAAAATACCCATAGGCCAAGCGCACAGTCCCCTCAACCAGGTCCCCCCACCCCCCACAGCAATGTAGAACAGCAGAGAGAAAAAGGGAGCAGGGAAGGGAGGATACCCAAACCCCAGGAATGCTCAGCCTTACCACCCCACCTAAGAGGGAGGGACTGTACTTACCCGTCCACGCGACGACTCACTGACGCATTCCAGACAGGCGTACAACCGCAATGGAGGTAGCCGTCGGCCCGATCCACTGAGTAAGACAACACCACAGCTCAGTCATGTGCGGACCTCGGAGCAAAGCTCACTGGCCACCCCAGGAGTCATGGGGCATGTCGTGGCAGACCCAGTCTCTTTGCAAAGGTGTGCTCACGCTCGCTGGCCTGAGAAGACTACAAGGATCTATAATATCCAGCCTGTCTCTCAGCCGACAGTTGATAGAAGTAAAAAAAACAAAATAAAAATACAAATAAAATAAAATCTTTTCCTCAGGGCGCTGGGCCCAAAGGGAGCCATACGTCCTTCTCCTTTGCTAGGCAGAACGAAACTGAGGCTGCATGCTTATGTCCGGAGGGACCGCCCCCCTGGGCAGGGCTGTTCAACTCTGTTTAAATGACATGTATATGAATATCTAACATGTTTCCCCCTAGTCTCTAATGTAAACAGGGGACATAACCCACTTGTCAAGAATTGAAGAGGCTGTGTCCGTCCATGGACGACAAGAGAAACAGGAATTTTAAACAACCTGTATATTGCATATCATGGAATGCAGTAGAGGATACAGGCTGGATATTCATAGAAAGATAATAAGCTGCACTTTTAAAGTGATATATTATCACTTTACTGTTGGGATCTGTTTCACTTCCATTGGAGGATTTTAGTACCTTCTGGAGGACTTTTTATGAGTCTATATTTCAGTATTTGGGACCTACTTCAGAGTGACACTGTCTTGTTCACTTTTTTACTTTTTATTTAATCATTTTGACAATATGACACTTTAAAAGCGCAGCTTATTATCTTTATATATACTGTAAGTTTGCGCGTATATCTCACTTAAGTCGCAGCTGTAATGTATATATTGTTTTTAGACTTTTATCCTGCGCAGTTTTTTTTCTTTGTGGATATTAATGGACCCTGGGTTATAGGCAGTTGTCCAGGTGACTGAACAATGGCAAAGCTTTTTAGAAATGTCTCCCTTGGACAAACCCATGAGACCTCAGTTTTTTTAGCAAGCGATGTAGAGTAACACAGAAACAGGGAGGAAGACTGTCCTTTGCTGTATTTCAAGATATGGCGTTTACAGGCGAGTCAAAATTCCTTTCATCTTTATGGTACAAAACAGGACACAGGCTGAACACTCAATAGACCTTGGGGCATCCCTAAGAAACTTGTGGTTGAAAGTTGCATCAGCAGAGGCCTGGACATCTACCTGGTAGAACATGGAGAATGTGTGAACTGAAGACCAGGTGGCTGTCTTAAAAAGCTGAACAGACGTTTGTTGGTGGAATGCCCAGAAAACCACCAATCTGGTAAAGTGAGCAAGTAAGGGTACTGGATGTACCACATCTTCTAGAGTATAAGCTTCTCTTTCACCTTCCCCTTTTGGATAAAGTTCCACTTTAACTACATGCTTTGCACTAAGTGTCAAGGTTAGTGCCCTAGCAGAATCCTGTGCCTGAAGCAACATTACAGTCTCCACCGCATAGTGTCCTGGTACGGCTCCTAAGGTTTTAAAGAGGTTGTACCATGCACTACTTCTACTGCAGTAGTAGAGTCAGTGAAGAGGTTGACTGAAAAGTTGAATCAAGAATTCCAAGTAAATAAAAATAAGTTAAGCACAGAAACATCTCCATAAGGGAAAAAAGGCCCATCACCTACAAAACACTAGCAAAAAAACTGAGGTCTCATGGAGTTGGGTAGGGTTATAAGTAGGGTTGTCCCGATACCGATACTAGTATCGGGACCGATACCAAGCATTTGCCCGAGTACTTGTACTCGGGCAAATGCTCCCGATGCTTTACCCGATACTTGTACTGTCAGGGGTGATCAGTGCATGGGGAAGTTACAGGCACCAATCACCGCTATATAGTGTATTCCCTCTGTGTATCCCGCTGTGTATTCCCCCGTGTATTCTGCCGTGTTTCTCTCCCCTTCCGTGCTCCTCCTCCACCCCCTGGAACTGTCAGGACGGAGAGCGGGGTAGGAGCCGGTAAATCCAGCTCCTTACTGCTCCGAATGGACAGTCAGTGATCACTGACTCGGTCCATTCACATAACTGAAACATCGTAAACTGTGATTACAATGTTTCAGTTTATGAATGAAGAGAAGACGCTGTCTTCACTCCATTCATTTTCAGCGCAGCTGATGCTGCTGAGAAAGGGACAGGGGAACATGTGTCCCTAGTCCCTTTCTCTGTCTCAAAGGGGAGATGTCAGAGGTCTGTTAAGACCCCTGACAACTCACCAAAGCCCCCCAACAGAGCTAAAAAAAATAAAGAATAATAAAAAAAAAAGAAAAGAAAAGAAAAGAAAAAAAACCACACTGACACGGTCCACCCCCCCCCCCCTTAAAAAAAGAAAGCATTATAAATAAATAAAAAAAAAATGTAAAAAAAATATTGTAAAAAATTAAAAACAAATTGTTAAAGTTAAAAAAAATAAAAATAAACTACTGACACATGCTGCTGTCACATGAGATTAAAAAAAGTATCGGTATTCGGTATCGGCGAGTACTTGAAAAAAAAGTATCGGTACTTGTACTCGGTCTTAAAAAAGTGGTATCGGGACAACCCTAGTTATAAGGATACACTCAAGGGGTGTTTGTACAAAAGCTTTGAAAGCCTTGTTCAATCAACTGAAGGTAGCAGCCTATAATCCAGAGTTTGTGAATATCCAGTCTGTATCCTGTACTGCACAATTAAGATATACCATTAAAGTGTTACTAAACCCACACAGTAAAATCAGTCTGTATATGCAGTAAAGCAAACTTGTTATACTCATTGTGGAACATAAGGGGTTAATTCTGCCCCTTGTGTAAAAATGCTGTTTCGACCCTGTCTTCTCTGATCCTCCCCTTCTTCTATTGTCCCCAATCCACCTCCTGACAGTACAGAGCCCTGGGGGCACTCTTTACATACTTAGTTTGGTGTGTATTGCTAGAGTTTTTTGTGTGTGTGATCGGCAGAGGGCCAATCAGCACTGTCCAGAGCATCAGGGGTCCTGCATTCTGATAGAACAGCCAGTGCAGTATGAAAACTCCTCCTACAAGCTTTAACCAGGCACTGATAGAAGTCATAAGTCGGCTATATACTGCTGATGAGAAAAGGTATTTAGCAGTTTATATTTGCTAAAATAATAGGATTTTTTAATACAGCTTACCTGTAAAATCCTTTTCTTGGGAATACATCACGGGACACAGAGCCTTAATTACTTAATGGGTTATGTAGTCACCACAGGTAATTGGACACTGGTAACCCCAATTAAAATTGAGTTCCTCTCCTATATAACCCCTCCCAAATGGAGAGTACCTCAGTTTTGTAGCAAAGCAATAAGTGTCCCACGTTTAAAGAAGAGGGGCGGGAGCTCTGTGTCCCGTGATGTATTCCCAAGAAAAGGGTTTTACAGGTAAGCTGTATTAAAAAATCCTATATTCTTGCTCATACATCACGGCACACAGAGCCTTAATTACTTAATGGGATGTCCCATAGCAATGCTAAAATTGAGGGGAGGGAGACACAGATCAGAAAATAAGACCGCCATCTGGCCAGAGGATCTATACTGCTGCCTGCAGTACACTACGCCCGAAGGCGGCATCCTCGTACCCTCTCACATCTACCTGGTAGAACTTAGTAAATGTATGGACTGAAGACCAAGTAGCAGCCTTACAGATCTGAGCCATGGAGGCCTGGTGATGCACTGCCCATGAAGCACCAACTGCTCTAGTCGAGCGCGCATTCACCTGAAAAGGAGGGAACTTCTTTTCTAAACCATAGGCCTGAATAATGACTTGTCAAATCCAACATGCAATAGTAGATTTTGACGCTGCCTGGCCCTTTCTTGGGCCCTGTGGCAGAATAAACAGACAATCAGTCTTTCGTATCTGAGCTGAAGCTTGCAGATAAACTTTTTCCGCTCTTACAACATCTAGAGCAGTGGTTCTCAACCTAGGGGTCGGGACCCCCTTGGGGGTCGAATGACAATTTGCCAGGGGTCCCCAAATCCTTGGCTGTTCCTGAAGCCCGCACCGCTCTCCCAGGCTTCTCGCGGCCTCCCAGCAGGGCTGTCCCTGGAGCCCGCGGCCACCCACTCAGCCTCTTCGTAGTCGCCCATTCAGTTCATGGCATGGCTGGGGGGCAGAGACTAGAGATCAGCTGACTGATGAGGAATGTGAAGTGGGAGGGGCTGGAGGAGACAATCTCCTGATTTCAGCATAAGTGTCACTGCTGCAAGACACTGCAAAGTCAGACACAGTGAAGCCAGATAACCAGTGAATAAAACTACCTGTGATTATAGTTGCCATTAAAAGTCCCCACTACAGTTCTCAGATCAGCAGATAACCTTGATCAAGAGCATCGAAGTTGGCTGATCAGAACTCCCCTTAGTGCTGCCACTGATCCCAACTCCACCAAAATAGAGAATACATGGAAGGGAGAGGAATAGAGGGAGAGGAACAAAGAAAAAGGGAGAGAAAGAACAAGAAAGATGGCTAGAGAGGGATAGGAAACATGAAATTAGGACAGAGAGGGAAAAAACAGGGAAAGAAAGGAGAAAAAAGAGAAAGAGTGGTACATCCTAAAATGTACCAAAAGGGGTTTTAATACTGTACAGGTGGAAGGGACTCGGGGAGCGCTAAATGTCCCTGGGTTAGGGACGCAAACTACTTGTCTTACCTTGGTTGCTGACAAAACACGCTATAATTTTTTTTTATTGTTAGGGGTCCCCACAACTTAGGAAATTTTATCAAGGGGTCACGGCACTAGGAAGGTTGAGAATCACTGATCTAGAGAGTGCAGACTCTCTTCCTCCGCAGACTGCGGATCTGGAAAAAAAAGACGGTAGGACTGTATCTTGATTCAGATGAAATCCTGAAACCACCTTAGGTAAGAAAGTCGAGTGAGGACGCAGCACCACCCTGTCATCATAAATAATCATATATGGTTCTTTACATGAAAGAGCCGCCAATTCCGATACGCTCCTTGCTGAGGACATGGCTACGAGCAAAAACAGTTTCTTTATCAAAAGATTTAAAGGGACACTAAAGGTTTGTTTTTTATTGCTTAAATAGCTTGCTGTAAGCTAGTGCATTGCAGTATCACTTACCTCTTCCTTCCATTTCCCCTCAAAATGACAGTAATCCAGCTTTTAAAAAGTAATTTCCTGTTCCTCTTCTTAGAGCTTTCCACCAGCATCTGAGCCGTTTTGCATGGTGGAAAGCTGAACGTGCTCGCCCCCTCGCTTGGACTACAGCCCTGCATGACCTGCGTGTCAAGACGCTGTCTATATTACACAGGCACGGGGGCAGGGCATAAGTGGGCGTCTCTACGACTCAAATGTGCTGCTGTGCCTGTGGAAGCTGGAATGGGTGGGTGTATACAAAACAGTGAATACTGAATAGTGGGCGGCATATGCAAACGAACTTTGCTCATTCTCGTGCCGGCTTAAAAAAAAAATGCACTGTGCATGTGCGATGCTGCAAAGCATAATGGGAACTGTAGTTCCGTTATTGTGGTGACGTCGCTCTAATGCACAAGCACCGCAAACCCGGAAATACAGCACAGCAAGGACACTGGAATGACGGTGGCTGTACAAGCTCCCAGAGGAGCTGGCTCCCAGTTGATGGTGGCTTCACATGTGGACTCTCTGATCAGAAGTGCATTCTTTGATCAAAAGTGCGAGTTAAAAACCAGGAGTTTGAAACAGGAGGTAAGACAGGAGTCTTCATTATTTTTTTCAATCACTGATCCAGAACAAGCTTGCAGCTAATAAAGTTGGAACTCTTGCTATATAGATTCAGCGGTGCAGCAGACGCTCTCATCTTAGTCTGCTCACCCCAGGGATAGTGAGAGCAGGACGCTCTCAAACGAGTCGGCTCTCCCCAGGGATAGTGCAGCCAGGCAGGGTCCACCACACCCCCCTAGCCAATTGATCCAGGGTTGCACCGATCGCCGTTAAGGGGTCAGGAAGGAATTTTTTCCCCCGATCGCTGCAGATTGGCACAGCACGCCTGGGGTTTTTCGCCTTCCTCTGGACCAATCGGGGAGAGAAGACTCAACGAGTGACGGCTCACTTGGACAGTCTTCCACCCATCATGTCCGGCGTCTCGCGGCTCTTCCCGCATCCGCGCCAGACCAGGCCTCATTCGCGGCCGCCGCAATTAGGAAAGACTGATGACAATGTGACTGGCGACAATGGCTAATCTGCGATACTCTGCGCACTCTATTCGGGGTCTGAGACAATTCGCAACAGCATTACCAGCCGTCACCAAAAAGGCCTTAAAAATAGAGCAACTTTTGAGATTCGATCGACGATCGACCATCAAAAATTTTAACTATTTAACCCAGCTCGAGCACATATCATGTGCTTTGATCAACACAAGATCGGCAGTAAAACACCGATTAGAAATCCACGATTTCTTACTACAAAACGATCTAGACTGCCTCTTTATTACAGAAAGCTGGCTCTCAGACGACTGCAACACCATTCTCGGAGAATTGGTGCCAGAAAACTATCGCATTATAACGGAAAACAGAATAGGGCAAAGAGGAGGAGGCCTGGCGGTGATCCACAAGAATCGCATTACAATCACTAAGCCAGCCCTTCAAAATCCTCTTCCATTCATGGAAACCCTTACTCTTCAACTTCAAACTTCCCCCCAGGAGACTGTTCACATTCTCCTCTGCTATAGGCCACCTGGGCCAAAATCGCAGTTTTTGCCATCATTAACGGAGTTTATATCCACTTATACCCTTAACAGCAAACACCTTTTGCTGCTCGGGGACTTTAATCTGTGGGCCAACTCCGCACAGGATCCCATTGCGGACGCCTGCATTGATCACCTGGAGGGATTAGGGCTACAGCAACTTATATGCGGGCCAACACATGCTTCAGGTCACACACTCGACCTAATTTTCAGACAAAATCTGAAAATAAGCATTTTAGAAAATGAACCATTGCCATGGACAGACCACCATGCAATTAATTTCATAATCTCCAAAATTCCCCCAGTGATAAAAGCACCCAAGCCGGTGACAATACACTGGGCTAGATCTCAGAAGAAGCTCCACTCGGAACTCTTCAAATCTACCTTGGGAAACAGAATCAAAACAATCCATCCACATCAAACAGCCGCAGATACACTGGATGCCATAAACGCAGCCCTGCTACAGTCAACCGATTTAGTAGCACCGAAACGCAAAGCCTGCATCCGAAAAAGAAAGTCCGGCTGGTTCAACAACCAGCTGTCGCTTCTGAAGCAAGAGCGCAGAAGGGCGGAAGCCGCCTGGAAAAGAAGTCCTGCAGAGGATAACCTCATCATCTACAAGGCAACAACAACACGATATCATAAAGAAATCTTCAAAGCCAAGAAACATCATTTTTCTATGGCGATTAACAGCGCCCTAAACCGCCCCCGCGAACTCTTCAAGATGGTCACCCAGACCATGAACCCAGGATGTCTTGAAGTCCCCAACTCAGACACCCAAGAGTTCTGCAATGAACTATCGGATTTCTTCATCAACAAAATTGAAAGAATCCGGGAAAGCATCATGCAAAACAATACCCCCCTCAACCCCACCGTCAATCAACCACAAAACACCCACAGAAACGCTCTACAATCAACAAAGTTCACTCTGGAACCGATCTCCATCGATACCACAAAAAATATCATTGGTGCTTTGCGGAACAGCACATCGCCCAATGATATCATCCCCACCAAACTGCTGAAGGAATGTGCCGACATCCTGGCACCACCCATCACACAGCTTATAAACCAGTCATTTAAGGAAGGCACAGTGCCATCCCTGTTGAAAGAGGGCACAATCCAGCCCATCTTGAAAAAACCTAACCTGGATCCCAAGGACCCAACTCACCGCCGTCCCATAACAGGCCTAAATGTTCTCTCCAAGATAATGGAGAAAGTAGTGGTACAACAGCTGCAACAGCATCTAGATACCCACAATCTACTGGATCCATTACAATCAGGCTTCCGTCCCGGACACGGGACAGAAACGGCCTTACTCAAAATATGGGACGATGCCCTCGAGGCCGCAGATGAAGGAGAATCTTGTCTCCTGATTCTGCTGGACCTAAGCGCAGCCTTTGACACGGTAGACCACAAACTGTTACTGATGCGACTAGCCAAGGTAGCAGAAGTCGCAGAAGGTGATTTACCATGGTTTTCTTCCTTTCTTGAAAACCGATCACAAACAGTTAAATTGGGTTGTTTCACGTCGGAAAAGCGCACGGTGTCATGTGGAGTCCCCCAAGGATCCCCCCTGTCACCGGTACTGTTCAACATCTATCTTCGCCCTCTCTTTGATATTATCAGTAGCCAAGAACTACTCTATCACTCTTATGCAGACGATACGCAACTGTATTTTCGCATCTGCAACAAAAAGGATCATCATCTCAGTTTAGAGAAATGTCTCTCTTTGATAGAAAACTGGATGACTAAGAGTTATCTTAAACTCAACAGTTCAAAAACAGAACTCCTTATGTTTCACGCCAGCCGAAAGAGTCAACTGGCAACAACCTGGACACCCCCGCCCATTCTGGGCCAAATCATCACCCCTAGCTCCAAAGTCAAAAGTCTCGGGGTCATCTTCGACACCTTCATGACAATGGACGCACAAATAGGGTCAGTAGTCATCTGTTGCGCCTACTACGCAGACTTATTCCATTTATCCCCAAAGAAGACGTAGCAGTCGTGGTGGGAACAATCGTGAATTCCAGACTGGACTATGCAAATGCCCTTTACCTCGGCCTCCCAAAGTACCAAATCTCTCGTCTGCAAGTCGTACAAAATACGGCCGCCAGACTTGTGACTGGGAAAAAAAAATGGGAATCAATCTCACCTTCGTTGAGAACCCTTCACTGGCTGCCAGTAAAAGACAGAATTGCATTTAAAGCACTCTGCCTGACACATAAGTGCATCCATGGGAAGGCTCCGCAATATCTTTGCGACAAGATAGAACCTCACAATTCGAATCGCGTTCTGCGATCCACCGACCAAAATCTGGTCAGGGTACCAAAAACCAAATACAAGTCCAAAGGAGAAAGAAGGTTTGCTTTTCAGGGTCCTAGACTATGGAACGCTTTACCAACCAGCATTCGGTTGGAGGAAAACCACCTGACTTTCAGAAGACGAATCAAAACTCTGCTCTTTTGATGTCATGAGACACGAACAACTAGCGCCCAGAAGCGATTCGGTTCGCATGCGCCGCGCTTTATAAGTTTTTCATTCATTCATTCATTCACGGAGGCAGATATAAAAGCTATACTTAGACAGGTATACATATTATTTTAATGACAATAACTAGATTATTCGACTACTGCACCGAACAGACATTAACTTTAGCTGATAGAAATATTATCTTTACAACCCCTTTAAGAAGCATGGTGTAATGGTTCAAAGGGTAATTTCTGTAAAACAGTCAATACAAAATTCAAATCCCATGGGCACACAAGGGACTTAAACGGCGGATTCAAGCGTAGTGCTTTCTGAACAAAAGGCCCGGACAAGGGAATGAGAGGCAAGCAGTTTTTGAAAGAATACCGACAAGGCCGAAATTTGGCCCTTGATAGTGCTCAAGGCCAACTTCATATTTAAGCCTAACTGAAGAAAGGCAAGAATCCTATTAATGGCATACTTCCTAGGATGCCACCTTCTGGGTTCACACCAGGAAACATATGCCTTCCAGATTCTGTAGTAGATGAGCCTGGAGGCCGGCTTCCTAGCATTAACTAGAGTGGATAGGAATGGACCTGAGAGCCCACGTTTTCTCAGAATGTGGGTCTCAACAGCCAAACCGTCAAATTTAGACTTTGCAAGGCAGGATGGAATATTGGACCCTGAGATAGAAGGTCTGAGCATAGTGGGAGAACCAAAGGTCTTCCTTCTGACATCCTTACGATGTCTGCGTACCAGGGTCTCCTGGGCCAAGCCGGGGCGACCAAAATCACTGGCTTTCCTTCCCTCTTGACTCTCTGAAGGAATCGTGGGAGAAACAGAAGCGGAGGGAACGCATAAATCAGAGAATATCGATCCCACTAAATTGTCAGGGCATCCGAGTCTTGAGCAAAAGGATCTATTGTTCTTGACACAAAGCTGTTCAGTTTTGTGTTGAACCTGGAAGCTAACAGGTCCACATCTGGGGTAACCCATTTTTGACATATGATTTGAAATATGTCGGGGTGTAGAGACCACTCTCCTGGACTCAGCTGCTAGCGGCCTAAAACAATCCTCCTGCCAATTTTCCACCCCTGGAATGAAGACTGCAGATAGGCAAGGAATATGCCTTTCTGCCCAGGACATGATGCGAGTCACCTCTCTTTGAGCATCCAGACTTCTGGTGCCCCCTTGGTGATTGATATAGGCCACAGCCGTAGCATTGTCGGACTGTATCCGAACAGGACAACCCTGCAGTCTGCAAGACCAGACCAAGAGCCAGATGAATTGCCCGAATCTCCAGAATGTTGATGGGTAGGAGCTTTTCGGCTCCGGACCACTTCCGCTGGGCAGATGCCTCTTCTAGAACTGCCCCCCAGCCAAGAAGGCTGGCGTCTGTGGTTACCAATTTCCAGGTAACAGGAGTAAAGGATTTTCCTTTTGATAGATTTTGGGGGAGGAAGCACCAATTGGGGCTCTGGTGAACCTTTGGAGATAAGATCATAGGAAGGTCCAGGGCCTGAACATCTTTGTTCCACGTGGACAGAATTCTGCCCTGTAACGGCCTTGAGTGAATCTGGGCGTAAGGGACAACCTTGAATGAGGCTACCATCTTTCCCAATAACTTCATGCATAGACGGATGGAAGGTCTTCTTTTTGCCTTTATCAGTCGGACCAAGTCTCCTATGGCTTGTGCCTTTGGCTCGGGAAGTAATACCTTGCTTTGGAATGTGTCTATAATCATGCCCAAATACTCCAGCCTTCTTTGAGGCTGTAAGGAGGATTTTTCCAGATTGAGGACCCAGCCTAGGTACTCTAAATACTCCACTGTGCTGTGCACATTGTGGCCCAAGCGTGCAGCAGACTGATCTATGATCAACAGATCGTCCAGAAAGGCTGTTATTGCTATGCCCCCAGCCTTGCCAGGGCAAGTATTTTTGTGAACACCCAAAGTGCGGTAGCCAGCCCGAAAGGAAGGGCCACAAACTGAAAGTGTTGCTGATCCACCGCAAACCTTAAAAATGTTTGGTGAGTGGGGAATATTGGCACATGTAGATATGCATCTCTGGTGTCTATTGATGCCAGGAATTCTTCTGCCTGGAGGGTAGAGACAACTGAACGGACAGACTCCATGCGAAAGGAGCGGATGTTTAGAAACTGATTCAGGCTTTTCAGACATCCCTGTTTGGTTTTGGAACCGTGAAAAGGTTTAAGTAAAACCCTGATCCTCTGGGGCCAACTCTATGATTATCCCTTGGGACAACAGGTGTTCCATGGCCAAAAACAAAGGCCTTCTTTTTTTCTGAATCTTTGGCAATTCTTGATCTTCCGAAACCGGGGTGGCGGAAGTTCTCTGAATTCCAGCTTGTAGCCTGAGGACACCGTGGAGATGACCCACTTGTCCTGAACTTCATCCCGCCAGGCGTTTGCAAATAGCAGCAGCCTTCCCACCACTCGGCCGAGCAGGGGCGTCCCTTCATAGGAAAGTTTTAGGGTTCTGCTTGGAAGATTTTGAACCCCAAATTATTTTCTGCCTTTGGGCTTGGCTCTGGGCCTTTGCCTTAGTGCTAGACTGGGGAGGCCATCGCCACTGCCTGGAGAATGAGGTTCCAGGGGCTCGGGAAAGAGAACGCTTAAATTAATGCCATTTACTACTCTTTTTAACCAGCAACAGAGTAGACTTGCCTCCGGTAATCTTTAGGATGTATTTATCCAAGTCATTCCCAAACAGGCATACTCCCCCAAAGGAGAACATTGCCAAGTATCTTTTACAAGAAACCTCGGCTTCCCAATGATACAACCAAATGAACCTGCAAATGTGTACCAAGCAGGATGCTTGCTGAACAGAGTCCATAATCGCATCAATCGCAAAACACAGGGCCTTAGGAAGGTCCTCATAAACCTCAATCTCCTTTGTAGGGAGGAAGTTAATTATCTGCTTCATTTGTACCTTGAGGAACTGACATATACCAATCGCTGCAACTGCAGGTTCTACTACAGCACCAGCCATAGAGGAGGAGGGTTCAATAAAGATTCCAGCTTATCAGTTGGATCCTTAAAGCCCTGAGCATTGTCTATAGGACAGGTCAGGCTTTTGTTTGCACAAGGAATAGCTGCATCTATAGCAGGTACCCCCCCCCCCGCATTTCTTAGTGAAATCTTCCCCCATAGGATAAAGGAGGGAAAACTGCTTAGGAGGAGAAAACAGTTTATCTGGGTGAACCCAGTCATCATACATCAGTTTATCCAGCAAGGGATGAACTGGAAAGGAGCATGCAGCCTGTGGGGATTTCCAGGATCCCAGAGAAGAAGCAGAGGACATAGAAGCTTCAACAGGAGGCAGTTTGTAAGTGGCACGCACCATCTCTGCATTATACTGCACCTGCATCTTTAGCGAGAGGTAAAAGGAATCCTCTCATCCTCTGAGTCCTCAGACTGCACATGATCCTCATCTCCAAAGAGGGATTTTTTACCCTCAGAATGCTCATCTGATGAGAGAGCCAGAGCAGATAAAGGGGATCTACCCCGTTTTCTGCTATCTTTTAAGGAGGTTGCAATTATATTTGCAACGCCATTCAAAGCAACTTTTAAAGCGTCCTCAGTGACGTATACAGGAGCTGCCATAGGAGAAGCTGCAAAACCAGACAGGGGCACATGATCATCCTGTGAGGCTGCTACCAGATGGTAAACTGCAGGCAAGCTCAGAATCCTTAGCCATAAGCAGGGATTTCCTGGTGCCTCTTTTACTAGCCCTTGTACCTCTTCTGGGGGACATAGTCCTTACTGCAAAGCAAAGGTACTATCCACAAAATGCAATCACTGTTGTGCTATAGTCTTACACAACACAAATATCAGCTTACTGCACAACCTGATGCTGAGTAGGTGTCTTAGGTTTGTCTGGTTCAATCCACAGGGATGCTTACAGCCCACAGCTCTGTGTCCATGCCGCATAGGATGCATTAATGTGAAAAAACATGAACCTTTACAACCCCTTTAGGTGCTGTGCAGCAGGATAAATAGAAGAGAGATCAATGTCCTGGTTAGGGTGAACAGAAGAAACCACCCTTGTAAGAAATAGAGGCCTTGGGTTCTTTACAGGTTAAGGCTGCCAACTCATAAGCTCACCTTGCAGAGGCCACGGGTAAGAGTGACAAAACATTGTAAAAATAAACAGAGGAATATCTCTGATAGATTCAAAGAGCAGTTTCTGAAAAAAAAAAAAAAAAAACAGGACCAGGCATCACTGTATATGCACAGGAGGAATTGTGCAAGTGACACACTGTATAAAAGCCATCAATTAGTGGTGAGAGTCAAGTGCTCTTTGAAAAAAATAAAAAACAATAAAAAACAGCCAGGGACAAAATTTGAGCCTTGATGGTACTCAAGGCCAAATGCAGAACCAGACCAGGCTGGAGAACAACAGAATTATTACTATGGATTACTATCCAAGATGAAATTTACTTGTCTAGCACAGTGAGAAAAATGCTTTCCCGGGAGATAGATTTGTTAAAATTAGTTCTCCTAATCTTTGAAAGGATAGAGATAACCAACCCTAGACATACCCTTATTCCTCGCCTGGGTGTCAATAACCAGGCCATTAAAGTCAGCAACTCAGAAGCAGGGCACTAAACTGATCCCTGGGACAAAAGATCTTGACAACCTGGGAAAGCTCTTGGAAAGTCTCTCAGGAGTCTGGTGAGATTTGAGGTCCACATCCATCTGGGCCAGTAGGGTGCAATAAGAGTCACTAGAATGCCCACCATGCAGAGCAGGCAAGGAAGGAGTTTCAGAGGTGGAAAGGTGTAGGTCAGGTTAAAGTGATTCCAAGGAGTCATCAAGGCATCCATTGTGAAGGTTTGAGGATCCCTGGACCTGACGACAAACTTGCTCAGTTTGTTACAGAAGAAGATCTATCATTAAATATATTTTGATGTTTTTAACTCCCTAGGATACCAAGGGAATAAAGCACTGGTTCTATTTAAATATGTCACACACATATGTCTGACAATGCTACTAGAAAGGAGATGCATATGTGATAGGATGTATTGGTCTCTGGTAGCAGGGGCCACTCCGGTGAACAGCGCTGCCATTCATAAAAAAAGATTACACAGGGCTAGATTCAGAAAGACTTACGACGGGCGTATCAGTAGATACGCCATCGTAAGTCCGAATCCGCGCCGTCGTATCTTTAAGCGTATGCTCAAATTAAGATACGCTTAAATGTTGCTAAGATACGACCGGCGTAAGTCTCCTACGCGTCGTATCTTAGTTGCATATTTACGCTGGCCGCTAGGGGCGTGTACGTCGATTTACGCCAAGAATATGTAAATTAAGTAGATACGCCTATTCACGAACGTACGCTCGCCCGTCGCATGTAAGATAAGCCGTTTACGTAAGGCGTTTTCAGGCGTAAAGATAAACCACCAAAAAGATGGCACAGCCAATGTTAAGTATGGACGTCGGAACCGCCGTCGAATTTGACGTCGTTTGCGCAAGTCGATTCAGAATAGGGCTGGGCGTAGGTTACGTTCACGTCGAAAGCATTGACTATTTGCGACGTGATTTGGAGCATGCGTACTGGGATACGTTCACGGACGGACATTCGAAACGTCATTTACGTGGGGTCACGATTAATTTCCATAAAACACGCCCACCTCTTCCACATTTGAATTAGGCGGGCTTACGCCGGCCAATTTACGCTACGCCTCTGCAACTTACGGAGCAAGTGCTTTGTGAATACTGCACTTGCCTCTCTAAATTGCGGCGGCGTAGCGTAAATAACATATGCTACGCCCGCACAAAGTTACGTCGCCCTACCTGAATCTAGCTAACAGTCGCCAGTGTTGTGTGTCTATCAGGGCTGCTTTTACAAACATACAGCCTGGCCAATGGATAACACAGCGCTGCAGCGCTGAGTGAGCTTTGCTCTCTATAAATGGGTGACCAGCAATGTCAGGCTGTGCTATACATAGCACCGCAACTCTGAGTGATCAGTGCACTATTATGAAATCAACAATCAGTGCTGCGTGATCATTCATTAAAGTTTAAATCACTCAGAGCTGCAGCTCTATGTAATGTATCTGCAACTGCTTGTACACATATATATGCTGGCTGTATCATGCCACATCATTTTACACTGAGCCACCGCAGAGTGATCTTTTAGTATTATAAATGTACAGGCAGCGCTGATTGCTTATTCATTATAGTGAAAGATCACTCAGCTTAGAGAAAGGCCAAGGCTCTGCTGACCCCCACGGGAGCAACAATATTTTGGGCTTCAAAAGGGGGTGGAGATACAGCCAGCAAATATAAGTGTGTTTAGAAGACAAATGGGCTACCAGTCAGAACAGGACCAAGTGTTCCTGCGGTGTTAAAATGTCCGGTGTCCCTCACCTGTGGCAGATATCTGGAAATGGCTCTGGAGTCTAGACTTTGATGACTAAAGAAGTCTGCCTGCCAATATTCCATATCCTTAAATGTGCATTGTGGATAGAGCTTAACCACTTCCCGACGGCCGTACGACTATTGACGGCCGCAGGGTGGTTCTAATTCTCTGAGGTGCCGTCAATAGACATCCGTCCCTTTCCGCGATCTCCGAGCGCGCAGTGGGGAAATGCTGTGCTGGTCGTGTCCCTTGGACACAGCCAATCACAGATCGCCGTGAACGGCCAATCAGAGGGGCCGTTTGCTAGGCGATCTGTGCGGCCAATGAGAGATGATCTCATATGTTTACATATGAGATCATTTCTCATTGCCGGCTCTCACAGACAGCGGTGCTGTCAGGGAGAGAGGAGACCGATCTGTGTCTCTTGTACATAGAGACACAGATCGGTCACCCCCCCACACAGTTAGAACACTATATAGGACACACATTTAACCCCTTCCTCACCCCCTAGTGTTAACCCCTTCCCTGACAGTCACATTTATACAGTAATTAGTGCATTTTTATAGCACTGATTGCAGTATAAATGTGAATGGTGCCAAAAATTTGTCAAAAGTGTCCGATGTGTCCGCCATAATGTCGCAGTCACAATAAAAATCGCAGATCGCCGCCATTACTAGTTAAAAAAAAAAAAAAAAAATTCTGTCCCTTATTTTGTAGGCGCTATAACTTTTGCGCAAACCAGTCGCTTATTGCGATTTTTATTTGTTTTTTTACTAAAAATATGTAGAATACGTATCGGCCTAGACTGAGGATAAAAAAAAAAATGTAAAAAAAAATTTAGCTATTTATTATAGCAACAAGTAAAAAAATATTTTTTTTTTCAAAATTGTCGCTCTATTTTTGTTTATAGCGCAAAAAATAAAAACCGCAGAGGTGATCAAATACCACCAAAAGAAAGCTCTATTTGTGGGGAAAAAAGGACGCCAATTTTGTTTGGGAGCCACGTCGCACGACCGCGTAATTGTCAGTTAAAGCGACGCAGTGCCGAATCGCAAAAAGTCCTCTGGGCAGGAAGGGGGTTTAAGTGCCCAGTAAGGAAGTCGTTAAACATACAGTACCTTGAAAAATTATTCATACACCTTTAAATTTTCCACATTTTCTCATGTTACAACCAAAAACATAAATGTAATTTATTGGGATTTTATGTGATAGACCAGGGGTTTCCAAACAGTCTAAAAAAAGAAAAGGGGAGATTTATTGTCCTTTAGACTCCAGGAGGGGCAGACTTTGGGAGGTGTGGAAATTTTCCTGGTATCAGTGGGAGTAAACATCTGGTATTAGGGGGAGGAATAGTACCCCATTGTTGGTATCATGTGGAGGAATATTGCCTCATTAATGGTGTCAGTGGGAGAAATGGTGCTCCATTGTCGATGTCAGATGGCAGAATAGTGTCTCGTATCAGAGGGAGAGATAGTGCCCCAAGGGTCGAAATAAAGGCAAGGAACGCAGTTTGGAGACCACTGTGATAAACCAACACAAAGTGGCACATAATTGTGAAGTGGAAAGAAAATGACAAATTGTTTTAAAAAATGGTTACATATAAACAGGGCCGGCATTTGGGGTGTGCGAGCTGTGCGACTGCACAGGGCGCCATGGGCAACAGGGGCGCCGTGCGGCCATCGCAGCTCGCAAAATGTGAGTCGCAGCATGGCCGGGCGGTCGGCGCTACCACTAGGCGGATTAGGAAGGCAGCCTCCTAGGGTGCACTGCCACCTAAGGGCTCCGCTGACTCTTGCCTCACCTCTTCCTCCTCATTGTCACTCCCCAGGCTCCCGGCAGAGGATAGAGGGGCCCCGGACAGCCTCTTTGTGTATGTTTAGGTGACCAGGGAGCAAGGGGTGAAGATGGGGGGGGGAGCGCCACAGGATTAGCTCGCACAGGGCGCCTGAACACCTAAGGCCGGCCCTGCATATAAATATGTGAAAAGTGTTGCGTGCATTTGTAATCAGCCCCCCTAAGTCAATACTCTGTAGAACCACCTTTCACTGCAATTACAGCTGCAAGCCTTTTTGGGTATGTCTCTACCAGCTTTGCACATCTGGATTGACATTTTTGCCTATTCTTCATTGCAAAATAGCTCAAGCCCTGTCAGATTGGATAAAAAGCGTCCGTGAACAGCAATTTTCAAGTCTTGCCACAGATTCTCAATTAGATCTAAGTCTGGACTTTGACTGGGTCATTCTAACACATGAATTTGCTTTGCTCTAAACCATTCCATTGTAGCTCTGGCTGTATGCTTAGGATGGTTGCCCTGCTGGAAAGTGAACCTCCCTCCGCCCTTGTCTCAAGTCTTGCAGAATCTAACAGGTTTTCTTTTAAGATTGCCCTGTATTTGGCTCCATCTTCCCATAAACTCTGATCAGCTTCCCTGTCCCTGCTGAAGAAAAGCATCTCCACAACTTGATGCTGCCACCACCATGTTTCACAGTGGGGATGGTGTGTTCAGGGCGATGTGTAGTGTTAGTTTTCCGCCATACATTAGATTTTGCTTTTAGGCCAAAAAGTTGAATTTTGGTCTCATCTGACCAGATCACCTTTCTCCACATGTTTGCTGTGTCCCCCACATGTCTTCTTGCAAACAGGACTTCTTATGGCTTTCTTTCAACAATGGCTTTCTTCTTGCCACCCTTCCATAAAGTCCAGATTTGTGGAGTGCGTGACTAATTGTCCTGTGGACAGATTCTTACACCTGAGCTGTAGATCGTTGCAGCTCCTCCAGAGTTATCATGTGCCTCTTGGCTGCTTCTCTGATTAATGCTCTCCGTGCCTGACATGCCAGTTTAGGTGGACAACCATGTCTTAGTAGGTTTGCAGTTGTGCCATACGTTTTCCATTGTTGGCTGTTTGTAGCTGGAGCCATCTTGCTACTTCTGGAAGCAGCTGTTGCTTATGTTCCAGCCTGAAGCCCGACAGCTGTACTTCCATGACATATGATGTAACAGACATTATTATTACTACATCTGTTATACTAATTCCTTGAATACGTTTTCTATGTACATGCATACTACAATGGCTAGGCTTTTTTTTATGCGTGTATCTCAGTTTAACCTGAGGAACAATATTGCATGTTTATCTGTTGCATACCCACCTGTATCCTGTGTCCTAAATACATAAATGTAAAAAACAGAAGATCAATAACCTCTTGGTAAAGCTAGTAAAATAAAATGGGACTTGTTTAAACAAACTGTTCAGGAGAAGGCTAGGGAGGCCCTGAATCTGAATCAGAGATAGTAATAGGAACCTCAGGCATAATAAAGTGTGAAGGTACGATAGCAGGCTCAGTTTTAGTATGTAACAAGGTATACTTAGAATTATTATATGTAGATTTTTGCATTAACTGCACACAGACCAAACAAAAACAAAGTTAATATCAAAGGACTCTATGTGAGGGATGGAACTCACTTTATGGAGGTGCCCAAGATCCCAGAGAGGAAGCACTATTTAGTAATAGGGGTCCCGGTATCAATGTTGCAGACAATGGGGTAGATCCACGTACATCGGCGCATATATAGACCGGCGTAGCGCATCTCATTTCCGTTACGCCGGCTCAACTTCGAGAGGCAAGTACTGTATCCTCATAGTATTTGCGCACAACGTTGCGCCGGCGCAACGTAAATTTCAAGGCGTAAGCCGGCCTAATTGAAAGTGGGAAGGAAGTGGGCGTGTTCCATCGAAATGAGCTGTGACCCCATGCAAATGAAGGGCCGGCCGGACTGCGCATGACGCTGACTATGGTCAGCGTCTCTCTGCGCATGCTCAGAACTCAGCCCGGCGTAATCAGTGAGATATGAACTAGGCCCAGCGTAATTAGTGAGATACGCCCATGGCATAAATAGGCCCAAACATGCGCCCGTCCATTGCAAAAGTACATCCATTTGTTTCCTCCCCTGAAGCAAGGTGCTTTTGTTCCGTTGTTTGTTGGTTTGTGTCGGTGTGTTTTTTGGTGCGTGTGTTTTGGAGTGATGTCAGCGAGGAAGAGGAAGCTGAACTACTCCCTGCGGGAGAAGGCCATCATTATCAGGGCCATGTCCCAATATGATCGATTTCTCTATGGGCCTGAGAGTGTGAACACCACCCAGGCCAGGAGGAGGGAGATCCTGCAAATTATTGCAGATGATATCAATGCGTTGGGGGGTGAGGCCAGGACCCCCAATAAGATCTTGAAAAAGATTAATGATCTCCGCCGCGTGGTTAGAGGTAAGCTGGCTAAGATTTCCGCTCATGCCAGGGGGACCAGCAACTGCTATCAGGCTCAGTGCTGAGGAGCGTGTGGTTGCCCAGTGCCTCCACAGGCATCAAGTGGAGGAAGTGTTTTTTTTTTATTTTTATCTGGTGTGTAGCATGTGTGGGGGGGGGGGGGAATATGTGACAAGTGTGTGGATCCTCCAACATGTGAATGTTTTGTGTCATCCACAGATGTGCAGGAGGGTGCTGGGCCATCTGGCCAGTCCGCACCATCCCCCGGGCAAGCCAGGAGTCCTCTGAGGAGGGGAGTGGCCCCAGCTCTCCTCAGGAGGTGGTTGAAGAGGAGGTGATGTCTGGGAATGAGGTCACGCTCCATTTGGAGGGGTCTAGCCCTGATGCTGGCACCAGTCAGGCCTCCATCAGGGCTAGCCCCTCCCACTCCTCCCCCAACAGGGCTTCCCCCCCAAGGGTCTCCCCTTCTCGTAGGTCCCAAGCCTCATCAGAAGGCAGGAAGGCGACCCGGAAGAAAAGGGGGGTGGCAGAGGTTCTGCCTGAAAATCTACGGAGGGACCAGGCCCGTCAGACCCGCCATCTGAGTCAGGTTACCCAGACTTTGGACCGCATGGAGGACAGCATGGCCTCCATAAAGGAGTCTGTGCAGGACATGGGTTGCAACTCCCTGGCTCTGATAACCTGCCTCAATGACATGCAGACCACCACAGCAGGCGTGGGTCAGGAGGTGCGCGCCCTGACCGAGGCTGTCCAGGCCAACACGGCAGCCCTCAATGTGGGCCTCACCCGCATCGCCCTGGCGTTGGAGGGCAGGCCGCCAGGTGGGCAGAGACCAGGGGATGCTCCTCCTTCCCCTGATTTCCCCCCGCCCCCCATGAGTCTCCCCTGAGGAGCCGGGGCCGTGGCCGCCCCAGGCGTGGGGCACGCCAGCGCCGTTAGGTATTTTTTTTTTTTTACTCAGGTCATGAGTGTTTTATGTTTCTTTGTTATTTTACTGTGATTATGATTTGTTTTATTTTTTTGTAGCCCAGGCAGGCTACAGTGTGAATGATGTATGATTGTGGAGGTGACATTCCTGACGGAAAAGGGGTGTCACCCTCGGTTGTGGTGGAGAAGGGATCCCCAGGACCAGGGAGAAGTGATCCCCAGGTCCGTGTGAATGGTGTATGAATGTACAGTGACATAATTGGAGCCTTGGCGTGGTGTTGCTGCTCCCAAGTCCTGCATGGTGGACTTGTGCTAATCCAATTTGATGAGGATGTGTGTGCTAGGGACCACAGTGGTGTGCATGCGTGCATTCTCCTTGTGCCATGATTAATGTGTGTGTTTAACGTGCAAAGATGCGTTCCACGAGGCATCTCCTGACTGCTGCTCCCTCAGAAGACGGGGTATCCTCGGTTAGGGGGGGAATGTCTGGTTGGGGGGTCAGGTCATCACGTATGTCAATCTCCAGGCCCTTTCTCACGGCGAAGTTGTGCAGCATGCAACATGCAGCGATGATCTGGCACACAAAGTTTGGGGAATACAACAGGGTACCTCCAGACTTATCCAGGCATCGGAAACGGGACTTCAGGAGGCCAAAGGTGCGTTCCACCACTCCACGGGTACGTATGTGTGCTTCATTGTATCTTTCCTCTCCTGGGGTTTGGGGATTCTGGTATGGAGTCATGATAGGGGGTCCAAGTGCATATGCAGAGTCACCTGGAAGGGAAAAGACAGGAGGATGTTCGTCATGCATGTGCCCCTCGTGATGTCTGCATCATGGGGGGGGGGACAGTCATGCCTGACACCCATGTCACTCATCAACCAGCCAGCTGTCCCCATACACGTTCTGTTCAAATTCCATTGGGATGGGGCTTTGACGGTATATGTAGCTGTCATGGCTGGACCTGGGCTGTTTGGCATGGACGTGCCATGAGGCATTGGGCATCGGCTATCACCTGTACGTTGATGGAATGCCAGTGCTTCCGATTGCGGTATATGTGCTCTGTCTCACGGGGGGGGGGCGTAGTACCACATGTGTGCAATCAATGGCCCCCACGGTGCGTGGGAATCTGGTAATTCTGTAGAAATCTGCCATTGCCTTCATCCGCAGGTCCTCCTGGGTGGGTCTGATGATTTGGTTGGCCATGCGTCTGAGGATTGCGGGGATAACCTGATGCACACATCTGCTAATGGAGGATTGTGCCATCCCAGCCACCACTCTACTTGTACGCTGAAAAGAGCCACTGGCAAGGAAATGGAGTGTTGCCAGTACCTTGACCAGTGGCTCCACTGCATGTGAGCGTTGTGTCTAGCTGGTGATGTCATCTTTCAGGGTTGTGGTTAATTCCAGGATGGCAGTAGGGGTGAATCTGAAGATGCGATACACCTCCGAATCACCCATGCCAAAGACGTTTATGCGCGGTCGGTATATCCTCTCCCGTACCCTCCTCCTTCTACGCGCATCTAAAGCCAGTAGTATAGCTATGACCATGGATGCCCCTGGCATGTTGGCATACAGATTGTTGTCCTGCAAGTGTGGCTGCTCAGCTCGTCCCCAACAATGTTGCTTTAGCTGACCTGCACACGTCTGGTGCAAAGTTAAAGCTGCTTTTATAGTTTTCAGGCGTATCTCGTTTTGGGGATATGGCGCATAGATACGCCGGCGCATATTTAAACTTACGCTGCGCATCTCGAGATACACCGGCGTAAGTGCTTTGTGGATCTGCCCCAATCTCTTCTGAAAGAACCTAGAAATCGCTGCTATTGGTGATAATGAAGTATGTGCTGAGGTCACGTTACAGTGGTACGGTCTCTAAAGTAACGTCATGATGCACTACAAAGTGGAGAACAGCTAGGCCCAAAATGAGGCAATACCCTGCTTATGCACAAATAACTGATGCTGATGAGGGTCACAGTTGGCAAGAGGGGGTCAAGTCACTATTGGCAAGCAGTGGAAGCAGAATGGGAGCCAGATGATTCCATAAGGAAATGTTGAAACCAGAGCCTTAATAGGATAGTGCTTCTTCCAGACTGAAAAGGTGGGAAACTGAAGCAGGGATGTGCCACACTCCACCTAGTGGATGATGCCAGTGCTCACTTCCCTTAGCCTAATGGTCCTCACGCCAGTAAATATAGAAAGTGCACAACTGCTTCAAATGTGTAATTCACACTACTGTATATCAGGCTCCCCAGATTTACTCACTATGTGAGTTCTTGGATACTAGGCATACCAGAGGTTGTTGCGCAGCTCTCTAAAATCAGTAAAAAAAACTCCTGAGACACTTACAAAAACTGAGGCCCAATGGTTGGAGGCAGGATTATAGAGGGTGGTGGCCTAACATGTTTTGTTTTTCAAGTATTCAAACCTCCTGAAGGTAACTTAGATATCAGACTATTCTACAATTCTGTGTGCCACAATGAACAATAAAGAAAATTCTATCTAAAGCTTTTTACTGTGTGGACATAACAATACGAAATAAAATTATGCCACTCACCCAGCTTTTTCTCAATATTCTTTAGCTGTATCTCCTGTTCATCCAACTCCTTCTTCTTCTGTTGCATATCTGGTGAGTTAAGATGTTGGACCTGCTTCTTAAGTTCTTTATCTACACTCTGTGATCTTTTCACTGCTGCACAATACTGCTGTAACAAATCTTTAAAAAAAGAAGGCTTGTGAATAGGAGTGATTTTGGCATATAGACAACCAGCAAAGGACAACTTAACATGCCCACCTTTAAATATGAGTTACACTTTACGTAAAGGTCAGTATTTTTATTTATTTATTAAGGCAAAATCATTTTTAAATGCAGACTTCCTGATAGACTAACCTTATAGGGTAATGAGATGCCATTCTTACTGTATAGCAAGCTTCATATAACAGAGTGGAATTTTCTATGATTGCAAGCTGCTTTAGAAATGCACTATAAGGCCTGTTGCACACTGCAGCTTAATAAAGGTTTGTATAGACTTTTTTTTTTACTGAGCTAAAATACAGCCCATTAATTGTAATGTGCCTATGCACACAGGCGCGTAAAGAAGCCTTGTGTAAATACAAGCACATACAAAAAAAAAAGTCTGAAAAAGTACATGCGCAAACAGGAGTATCATGTGCAAGAGGCCTAAGAACACGGAACCCCAACTATGCAAAACAGAAACTGAATAAAAAAGTCTGCTGAAAGTTTTAATTTAATTTTAGTTATATTGTAATGGGGCAAGGCCTGGCATAAATTCCTAATGACTTGTGTGCACTGACATAAAACCCACTAACACGAACTGCTTCACTCTGTCTTTGTTGTCTGTGCCAGAAGACTTCTTATTTTAATTATTTTTTATGTATTAAAAAGCTTTAGAAGTAGTATCTCCTGAAGACGTGCATTCGCATAAAAAGCATTGGGGGGGGGGGGGGGGGGGGGAGCTACATGCTTGGAATTAGCAGCTCTCTGTGTAAGTAACAGTTTTATTTGTCATGACAATCATTTTACTGACATTTGGATGAAGCCTTTTAGGCTTCATTTCCACTGACGTTTTTACAGCCACCTTTCTGAGCGTTTTTTACAGCTTAAAAACGCCTGTCCATGTTATTCTATGGCATCATGCCCACATAGGCGTTTTTGAGCTGCAAATGGCATAGGCGTTTTTGAGCTGTAAAAAAAACTCAGGACCAGGGCGTTCTGAAGCTCCAGAGTAGAGCTGTAAAAACGCCAGACATTAAAAAACGCTCAAAAACGCTACCGCTGCGTTTTTGAGCTCCAGCTCACAAAAAAAATAAATCTTTTTTTTTTTTTTACAAAATGAAATGAAGCCTTACTCTTTTTTTTATGTGGAATCTATACTTTTTAATACATATACTACACTATATGTGGTCCCCTGCTTGTGGATCCGTGTGGCGTGTGCATTTTTTCATCCAGACAGTATCGCACAAACCTTCTGACTGTTCCCAGTGGTGAGAATAGCGGTACTGCAGGATGTCCCCATTGTGAGAATGGCACTGGCTAACCACATGTGAAGGATCCCGTTGACACAAAATGTGCATGTTGCTGCTGTCTTCTGGCAGCTTTAATGTTAGTGAGTGCATTTTAGTTCTGTTGCTCAAGCGTGGTCCAAGACACTTTCTTTGCGGTGATATTTTTTACATATTTTGGACCCTTTTGCATTGGACTTTATTCACATTGCTTAATTTTTTATCATAATTTTTGAATACCGTGGATGTTTTTTGCACATGATTAATGCTGTGTTTATAGTACATGCTTTAAAGGGGTTGTAAAGGAAAACAATTTTTTTTCATAATAAGCATCCTTTACCTGCAGACATTCCTCTTTTCACTTCCTCATTGTTCGTTTTTGCTCAGAAGTTGCTCTATTTCTTCTGTTCACTTCCTGCTTGTCTGATTGTTACTCACCACCGTGAAGGTCGGCTTTACTGCGGTGGTCAGTGACGTGCTCGCCCCCTCCTGGGAACTACATCTGTGCGGCAGGACGCTCTCTACGTGTTAGAGACTTCAGGGAGGTGTGAATTACTGGGCGTGCCGCAATGCATACTGGAAAATGTAGTTCTTACATGAACGAGCGATGCAAACCAGGAAGTGAATGAGAGAACAGAAACTAGAACGCCGGAGGTGATATAGATGAAGGAATTTAATAGGTATTTACTAGTTTTTTTAACAGAATCATTACACTATTCTGTCTGTCTACCTTGCAGACATTAATTTTAGGCAAATCTTTTTTTCCTTTACAACTCCTTTAGGTTGGAATATTTATTTTTGTTTTAAAATCTTTGTTTTACAAATCCACATTTAGTACTGGGAAGACCAATGACGCTAGTTGGGAATAGTACAAATATTTCATATTTAGAAGTAAAATACCTCACACTTTCATTTATCCCATTCTTTTTTTATATTTTTATTACTGAACATAATAAATAGAAAATGTATAAACACTATGGGGTGCAGTTATAAAAAAAAGAAAAAAGAAAAGTACATTTGTTCTGTGCAAATATGTGAACAATTGTTTTTAGGCTATTGCCTGTGCAGGTCAAATGTTTTTCATTAATTTAATATTTGTTTTTTCCCCCATTCGCACAGAACGAACATACATGCACTTTCACTGGGCAAATTGCTATGCAAAAATCGTATAAATACAACTTCAAGCATTCACCTTCAAATATCAGCACAGACAGTTCCAGAAAAAAACTGATCGCAGCCATTTGTTATAACTAAAGTGCAGGATTCTGGGAGAAATTTCAGTACTGCTCTGTCATTTTATATAATTTATTAAGTCAGCAGAAATCATGGTTACAATATTGAACTGCCAATTATAGTGCAGAACAGGAGTTTTGGAATTTATATTTGACTTTATTATACATACAGTGGAAACTTGGATTATGAGCATAATCCGCTCCAGGAGAATGCTTATAATCCAAAGCACTCACATATCAAAGCGAGTTTCCCTATAGAAGTCAATGGAAAACGAAGATAATTTGTTCCACATTGACTTAAATGGCATGCAATACCGCATGTGGCCAAAGGTGGGGGGGACACCGGAGAAACTCGGAAATACTGGTAGACCGTTGGGCTGCACTTGGAGACCCTCGGAAAGGCGTATTTTCCCAGTATTTTCGAAGGGCTCCGAGTGTCACCGGCGCTCCCGCACCTCTGACCAAATGCGGTACTGCACACACCAGAGGCTTGAATCCTGCTCGTTTTTGCGAGACAACACTCGCAAACCGAGTTAGGATTAAAAAATAAATAAAAATTGCTCGTATTGTGAAACACTCGTTAACCACGTTACTTGCAATCTGAGGTTCCACTGTATAGACCAACCTATCCAGCAAAAATGACAGTTGCAGGGGTCAAAGGAGAAGTATGGGATGGGTTAAATAAATAGCACCTATTACATTCATCACAAATCAGCCAATCTTTTTTTCCTACAACTTTCCTCCAGCTGCCAAAAACAATCAATTTGCTGTTTGAGAAGTTCTCAGGGGTTGTATACAACTTCAGCAACACATCAACACACCTCCTGCCTCTGTTCCCCTTCCCCTGAGAGACATGGTTGTGCTGTGAACGAGCACGTTGGTAACATGGCTCTATTTCTATAGTGATGAGACCTCATACAGGAAAAAATAGGATTTTTATAACAACTTACCCATAAAATCCTTTTCTTGGAGTACATCACGGGACACAGAGTCTTAATCATTACTATGTGGGTTATATTCCAACATCAGGTGCTGGACACTGGTGTAATCAATTAGAACAGGAAGTTCTCCTCCCTATATAACCCCTCCCATACTGGGAGCACCTCAGTTTTTGTCCCAAGCAATAAGTGTCCCAATATCCCCAAACAAGAGGGGCGGGAACTCTGTGTCCCGTGATGTACTCGAAGAAAAGGATTTTACAGGTAAGCTGTTATAAAAATCCTATTTTCTTTATCGTACATCACGGGACACAGAGTCTTAATCATTACTATGTGGGATGTCCTAAAGCAATGCTTACTGAGGGGAGGGAGACACCAACAACGCAGACTGCCATCAGACACGAGGACCTCTAATGCTGTCTGCCGCATATTGTGCCAACAAAAAAGGCTGCATCCTCCTGCCGTCTTATGTTCACTTGATAAGATTTAGTGAACGTAAGCACAAACGACCAAGTTGCGGCCTGGCAAATCTGAGTCATAAAGGCTTGGTAATGCACCCCGCATGAAGTGCTTACTATGGTAGGGTACACCCCAAAAAGAAACAGGGGGAAGCCCTATCTATAAACCACAAGCCTGAATAATAACCTGATGAATCAACATTTGACAATAGTTGATTCAGACGCTGCCTGCCCTTTGCTGGGGCCTCCTGGTAGCGCAACAACATCAGTCTTCCGTATCCGAGCAGCCGCTTCAGATAGGTCTTGACCTCTCTTACTATAACAAGAGAGCGTGTAGCCATTTTAATAGCTGATCCGAACACTGCCCGCCCACATCTAGGGTCTTCAGGCAGCAAAACAAAACGTTAGGTTTCTATATCTGAAGCCTTCAGATAGATCTTTAACTGCTCTCATCTTTATTGAGAGAAAGCAATAACCTCTCCTTCCGCGGATCAAAGTCCTGAAAAAAAGGAAAAGGAAGGCAAGAATATCTTAATTCAAATGAACACTAGATCCTTCTAGCCAATAAGGTTGGGTGAGGATTTAACATCATATAAAGTTGCCAATACTCTTGCGGAACACCAATTTCCTCTTTAGAAAGATGAAGGGAAATATATATGGTGCATCAGCCCAAGGTGCTGACTCTGTAAGCCAGCACACTGGATCCAATCCTCCGAGCACAAGGGCGCCTTAACTGGCGGACTTATACCCGTCACCCCTTGTATAACGGCCCAGATCAAGAGTGTGCCAAGATTGGATCCTTGATGGAACTTAAGGCTAGCTCCATCTCCTTTCCAATGTAGAAGGGCAAGAATTTTACCTATGACCTACTCCCAAGGATGCCACCCCTTGGTTTCACACCAGGAACATGGGCCTTCCATATCCTAGGATATCTGGTCCTGGAGGCCAGCTGTCCTGTATGAATCAAGGTAACTGCCGTTGATTCTGAACGCCCTGATCCTCAAGAATGCAGGCTATAACAGCCAGACCATTAATACCCATGTATGCAAGACAGGATGTAACCCTGCAAAGCAGGCCTGGACAAGCTGTAAGGGACCCTGGGTCCTCTACTATCAGTTCTGCTGTCCCTGCACAGTAAGGTCATATGGGCTATGCTGGAGCAATTAAGCCAGCTTCCGTTCTCCTCTGATGTAGCATGGAAGCCACGAAGGTTGCGGCCCTGGGGGGAGAAAACACATAAACCAGTGACAACTGTTCCCCCAGGGTCACTAACAAATCTGTCCCGCATGTGGGTGGATCCCTTGTCCTTGACACAAAGTTGTTCAATCTCTTGTTGAACCTGGACATCAACACCCTTTATGTGCAGGGTACCGTTTCTGTGACATTTGGTCAGAAAAAAGTCGGGTGTAGAGGCCAATCTCCCGGACCCGATTGTTGATGGCTCCAGCGAATCGCCTGCCAATCTAGCATTCCATGAAATGACAATTGACAATAGGCAAGGCACAAGCTCCTCTCTGGTAAACAAAATAAACCACTAGAGAGGCATAGTCAGATTGTATTCAGACAGAGCGACCCTGTAACCTAAACGTTCAGGCCCTTAAGCCGGATGCTCCATCCATAGCTCTAGAAAGCTAGCAGATAAGGCTCCCAGGTAACGGGTATAAGGATATTCCCTTCTGCCAATCATTCAGTTAAAAACCATAAACTGAAATTCCAGCATATCCCTGGGACCAGACTCCTAAGATAATGCTAGGTTAGGATCCACTTGTTCCAGGCCGACAGAGTAATGTTTATATCAGCCTTGAATAAAACTGAGCATAGGGAACTGTGTTTGAAAAAGCCGGCATATTCCCTCTAGACTGGGATCCTAACCCAGGAGTTCCAGATAATTAATCATGCTGGACTCTCCTAGGCCCAGCCATGCTACCGACTGATCTGTCAGCATGGGTTTGCCTCGGAATGCCATTACTGCTATACCCTGGGCCTTTAGCCCTGCTAGAGGCGGGCCCTAGCAGCCTTGTAAATAAACACACATGCAAATAGCTCCCCCTATGTGCATGTGGCAAGATTTAAAGCCATTTGCCTCTATGGAAGCGTGTGTTCACGGAAGCGTGAGTTCATACAAATATGTTTTCCGCAAACACATGAAAAAGGGGGCGTACTGTATACACGCATACATATAGCATGTGAGCTATGAACAAGCATCCTGCAAGCAAGTATGCGCTATAAACGTGTTATGCAGCAAAGCGCAACACGTACCCCTGCAGACACGTAATCCTATGTAAGGCCAAGGAATCCTGTATAATTAAGGAAACCTAATTATAATGCCTCATAAGTCAAAATCTAGGCAAACATGCATTCTTATGCGATTCAGCAAATTTTCATGCGATCCAACATCTATGCATCTTAAGCACTCTTGCGCGGACAAGTACCCTTGTGGGACCAAGGATTCTTGTATGATTGAGCACCACTGTGCGATCCAGCAATTTTATTGAATTAAGCCTTTTAATGCGATTTTTGGCATTTCTCTGTGTGACCAAATATGTCTGAGTAATCCAGGACTCGGGTGATCAGATAACCATGTGTGATCTCGCATCTTTATGCACTCCAGCATCTTTATGCGATTTCAGGCCTTCCTGTGGAAACAAGCCTCTCTGTGTGACCAAATATCCTTGGGTAATCAAGGATTCGGGTTATCAGGTAACCCTGTGTGATCCCGCATTTCTATGCACTCCAGCATATTTATGCGATTCTAGGCATTCCTGTGGAAACAAGCCTCTCTGTGTGACCAAATACCCTTGGGTAATCAAGGACTCGGGTTATCAGATAACCATGTGTGATGTTGCATCCTTAAGCATTTCTATGCGATTTTAGGTGTTCCTGTGGAAACGAGCTTCTCTGTGTGACCTAAATAACATTGGGTAATCAAGGATCTGGGTTATCAGGTAACCATGTGTGATCCCGCATCTTTATGCACTTAAGCATTTTTATGCGATTTTAGGCACTTTGCTGTGATTAAACACCCTTATGTGACCATATAAAATCATACGAACAAAATAACATGTCTCTTTATGTGATCAACAATAAAACATGCTTTGTTACCTGTTTTTACCCCCACATGCATTTTGAACATTCCAAACTCATGTACTTCATGCAAACATGTGGACTGTAAAGAGGCAGTTATGCTCTGCAGATGTGCGTCAACGCAAACCTGCAACGTTAGCCATGTGCACAGCAGCAACTGTGCATCCCCCCCGTTGTGCATTCGGTTAGCCTGAAGCCAACCCCAGGATGAGGACTTTATAGAGAGAGGCTCTGGCCGCCTAGGCTGAGGGAAGTTATATGCAGCTTGGATCTTTGAAAAGACTGCAGCTGTAACTCGAGCTTGTGGGGCTTCTGATAGTTTTCTCCTCATTAACACCTGTTATCTGTTCTCTGACAGTGAACCTTCATCCTTAGGTCTTTCAATCCCTGGTTTGAGTATTAAGAGCAGGGTAGGGGACACACCCTGTTTTCTGCTTGTGAGGATGCTGTGAATATAGCAGTTAACCTCTTATAGACCCATACATGCAATGCAACAAAACATATGCAGAGTGCTGCAATGTTGGGGGAGGCTCACGCCTCACAGGGCTGATAGCTCATTATGTGAGCTATCTTAAGTCTCTACATGGGAGGATAGTATCATGCAAGCATAATAAAAAGGGCCACCAGATTTAGGTGGTGATACCCCTTCCTACCCCTGAACCCTCCTTTTACGGGGAGACAAAAAAGTCCTAAGCAAAAAGCAGAGGAACTTAACCCCTTAATGCCTGCTAACACAGCTAGATGCCGAGTAGGTGTCTTAGATGAATCTGTATCCAATTTCCATGAGGTGCTTACGTGCCCAAGCTACTGTGTCCCCCTGGCTTTTTCAGAGCTCTGACGTCTGGGCCGTTCGAAGGCCCTGCGTCTGCACCATGAGCCGGTGCACGTGCGCGAGCGGCAACCACATCACCCCCTGCCTACAAAGCGCGCCCCTCTCGCGCGCGTAGGGGAATGGTGGAGGCGGGGGGAGAGGGAGATCCCCCAAGGAGCGCCGTAGAGACTACGAGGGACCCCCCCCCATCGTGTCGGAAGCCTGAAGCGGAGGCAGTAAGCCGCACCCTAGATCAGCTAACCTTGAGCTTCCGTTCCTGGAAAGCATGGTAAGCGAAACACCCAGCATGTCCTTTTAGGGCCCTTAGTGGTGGAAAACAGATAAGACATACTCATGTAGGGGTACCAACCTCCTGAAGGGGAGATCTATGGGTATTACAGCTATCCTGTCTCAACAGACATAGTGGTTTCTTTGCCAAGGCACACATGCATAATAGGCAAGACCCAATAGCCCCTTCAGCGGAGGACTAGGACCCACTAGGGGAGGTATATGGTGCCAGAGCCATCCTGTCTCAGAAGACTTTGTGGTTAAGTTGCACATGCGTAGAAGCATAAAATAGGTGAGACCCATAATCCCCAATGGAGAACCCACTGTCGGACCAAGTCCCGTAGGTACCTCCGCTTACCTTTTCACGCTGCAGGGTATTGCAAAGCAAGAGGCCCAGCCTTCACCCCTCAACGTGGGCTTCGTCTCAGACCTTCAGGGACTGGGGTCCATAGCAGGTCACCTATCCCCTGGACCTATATAGCACCCTGGTAACAGAAAAAATATTTGGTCTTTGGCATCGACCAATGTACTGGAACCCAGGGTCCAGCTCTCAGAGAGAAGCATTATAGGCAAAACCTCGTTCTTCGTACCGAGGCCCGGGTACCGTCCACTTTGGCTATGAAGCACCTTGGACGGATCCGGATTTTATGGAGGCTTTTTACATCCAGCATGGATCCCTCCAGTGGAGCTCCTCAGAGCACATGTTAACTCGTGACCGACACTGGTGAAAAAACCTGATGGTGGAATATAACCCACATAGTAATGATTAAGACTCTGTGTCCCGTGATGTACGATAAAGAAAAGAAGCTGCTTTGACCAAATAGTACGGTGTGCCTCTAATCTACTGCTGATCAGACTTTCACAGAACATGTTTCACAGTCTTGTGATTTTAGTAGCATTCGCCCTCCTGTTGCTCTGCTCCTCTCACTTCACATACACACACAGGCACTCAGAGCTCCTCCTTCCCAAATACACACACTTATTACACAATTACCTTACAAACAGCCTGGAATATACACAGTGTACATAGAGATACAGCCTACATTGTTTGCAAAGACAAAGTCTTGATATGCCTACTGGATATATAAATAGCCTGCATGTGTGTGTACACTGTATATAGCTGCCTACTATGCTTGCTGCAGCTCCCACATCAGAAAATCTGAGCAGAATACCATTCGGGGGACGATTGTATGGCATCACATGCTGTACAGTGTCATCACATGCCGTACAGAGTCATCATATGACATCTACTTGTTAAAAAGGAAATGTTTTTTAAATTAGTTAACATACATGCATGAGCCATTAAAAGAAGCTAAAAAGTTTATACACACCAATTTCCAAAGAAAGTATGTCATATTCTTTAGGTAATGGTGCTCCAAAAACGGTTCCTCTGAGTTTGTCTAGTGAAGGGGCCTTATTCTGTAAGCCCCCAAACTTTCCATTGCTACGTATTCGATCTCCTTCTCTTGTCAATAGTGTTGGACAGTATGAAAAGGACACCAGCTACACAGAGGGAAAAAAAAAACAACACATGTCAAAAGTAACCAATAACAGACACTTTATCTAAAATATGCTGTATACTTTAACTTTTAAAAAATCAGGTCATAGCTAAGCAAAACAAAACAAAAAATCCTATTCTATGGTAGCAATAAACAGATTTTTTACTTACCTGTAAAATGTATTTAGGCAAACAAAACAGATAGGACAGCTGATAGAACCTCTCCCACCCCTGGCAATTCTCAATTTTTGTAGCAAGCAATCAATGGAAAACACCAGGACAGAAGGAAGGACTTCTGGCGTTAAGCTTTAGGATCCTGATCTCTCATGACATTGATTTAAAAAAACAATCTATCCATGTACAATGTTCTTGTGGGTTAATTTAGTGCCACCAAGATCACTGGTATATGCCCTCCATCTTGCTCCTGTGAAACAGCCAAAGAAGATTTTTGAAGTGGAGGGAAGGCATTTATAAGCTGCAACTGACCCCCTGAGATTACCACTGGAAAGGCCTTTGGATCCCTCAACCTGCAAACAAACCTGTCCATCTTATTGATGAATCAAGATGCCAACAGATCTACATCTGACATCCCACAGAAGTGACGACTCATGTGGACTGTGTACAAGGTTAGAAAATGCTTTTCTTAACATAATTAGTGTAACTTCTCAAGCGACTACGTGCGGGGGCAGACCTTAATGCGGAAGCAGGCTTATCCGCAGGCTTGTTGGGGTTGCGGAACCAGGGGCGCTTCTGCCCTTCAGCGGGCGCCTTAGCCCCCTGGAAGCGTTTTCCTGCCGCACCGGGCAGACAAAAAAAAACCATTGGGGGCGGCAAAGGAGGGCCCCTGCTTACGGCGAGGCTCCTTACCTTTTCCCGATTGTGGGAGCAGAGTACTCTTACCTCCCGTGGCATCTTTTATGATGTCATCCAGAGACGCCCCAAAAAGCCGGTCACCCTTAAAAGGGTAAGTCCACCAAGGCCTTTTTTGAAGACTGGTCCGCAGACCAACACTTCAGCCACACAAGGCGGCGTAGCACCACCGCGTAGGTGGAGGCCCTGGAAAGCAGGGGAAGCGTATCCAGGGCCGACTCAGACAAATTTTAGGCCCTGCACCAACTGGTCGGCCAGTTCCACACAGACCTCAGAGGCATCATGCGCCTCCAGCTCCTGCAGCAACAACTTTGCCCTTTCGGTCAGTGTCTGTGACACTAGAGCCCCAGCCAAGACCGGTCTCACCGCCGACCCCACCACTGTGAACATGGAGCGGGCCACAGCCTCAGCTCTCCTATCTGCAGGGTCCTTAAAAGCGGAAGCCCCTTGCACAGGCAACGTGGTCGCCTTGTTCAGTCTGGACACAGGGGGGCCCACTGACGGAGGAGAGGTCCACTTTTTTAGGAAATCCTCCTCAAACGGATAACGGACCACAAAGCATTTAGGAACAGAAAAAACTTTCTGCGGCCGATCCCATTCCTCGTACAATATTTTGTCCAGATATGGAACACAAGGAAACACTTTTGCGGTGCGGGCCGGCTTGCGGAACCCAAAAGGGACCGGCATCTCTGATGCCTCCGCCGAATCCTCAAGTTTTTGAGTATCCCGCACCGCAGTGATAAGAGCTCCAACAAGCGCTTTATCATGCGCTGACCCTGAAGCAGAGTCATCCTCACTGTCCGTGTGGACTAGGCCTGCATCCTCTGACATAACGGAACCAGGGCCGGACGCCGTAGCAGGGCCCGATTCTGCGTCAGACACCCCCAGAAGAAGGCGGGGGGAGGGGGCGCTTTTTACCCCCCTTCTGGCCACTCGCCGCTTCGATCCTGGCAACAAACGCCTCAAAGACTGCCATCATAGCATCCATGGAGGCCGCAGGAACAGGGGCACTAAGGGTTAACTCCGGCATGTCTGGGGGAGAAGCCTCCGGTTGGGACACCATGCTGACCCACTCCAATGCCACCCTTGTACTGCAAGGCAGGACCCACAGGCCACCCTCCCGGCTGCAACAGAGAACAGGGGATCACCACCTGACCAGGCTGTAGTGCTGCTGTGTGAGCTAGAACGCTGTCCGTGCTGCGCCGTCCCTCAGGAAGTGTGCTGGAGCCGTTCGTGCCATTATTTTGTTCACTAGAGGCAAAAACCCCCTCCAAAATGGCCGCCGACATGCAAAAAACAGCATGCGGGCTACAAGAAAATGGCCGCTAATCGTCAATAAAGGCGGCCATCACCGGCAAAATGGCGGCCGAACACATTTAAAAACACACACAGTGAAAGAAACCCAGTAAAAACAGCAAACAATACAGGACCCCTGCAGGTCCCCCCCGCACACACGGCAACAATTAAAATAAAAAACACACAGCACCCCCGACAGCAGCCGCAGCCCCCCAGTCACAGGACGGAGCTCCCCAGGTGGAGACCTCACGGCCGACCACCCAGAATGCGGGGAAGGAGGGAGAGGAAGGGAGAGAGGAAAGTAGGGCGGACCCCTGATCGACCTCCCCAGGAATGCACCAGCCGAACCACCATGCCAAAGCAAGGGGATGCTACTTACCCGTCCTGCGACCACCAGCTGGAGGCATCCCAGACAGAGCCAACGTCTGCGCAGTTACGGCATGGCTGTCGGCCCGGCACACTGTGACACGGACATAGAGACCGGTCATATGTGTGCCCTGGAGCGTATAGCTCACCAGCCCCCCCTGGAGCAACGGGGCATGTCGTGGACGGCCCAGCGCATAGCTAAAGGCCGGCACACGCTTGATGGCCGAACATGGGGGGACTACAAGAATCGAGGATCCAGCCTGTCACCCAGTCGGCAGTTGATTGTAGATCCCAGGATCCAAAAATGCAGGAAAAAAATAAAATAAAAGCGAGAAAATCGCAAAAAAATCTCCAGAGCACATGGGCCCAGAAAAGCCATGTCATCTCCTTTCACTAGGCAGAAAAAAACTGGGGCTGCATGAGGCAGAGAGAGGAATGTACCCGGGGGACCCGCCCCCCTGGGAGGTACTGTGAGAAGTGTTTTTAACACCTAACGTGCTGTTTTCTGCCAAGTCAATCTCCTAAAAGGAAGGATAATACCCTAAGGTCAATTGCTGCTGTGTCCGTCCATGAACGGAAGAGAAATACATTTTGTGATATGAAGGAGGGGGAGTTGGCCTACTTTTATTGAAAGGAAAGTTCTTAGCAGTGGTTCGAACTTAATACAGTAAACAAAAGCAGAATACAGCATCCTGGCCCTTAGCCTAGTTGAATGCAGTGTCTCTCAGTCCAAAGCACAGCCGTGTTCACACTCTGCTCCTGCAGCAATTGTAGCTGTCAGGCTGGGAAGTGCAGAGACATGCCTAGTGTTGAAACAAACCTGATACTCCCTGACAATCTCACAGACTTCTGATGAGCACTCAGCCTGCTGATCTTCGATAAGCTGTGGACATGGGTGGAGGCTTCTTCCCACCCAAACCTCTTTGAAGCCTCCAGACAATGAGCTGAGAATTACAAAACCTGGCGAGAATCAAAAGCTTAGGTTTCTTCGTTCTGAACTAAACCACTGGAGCCCCTCACTCTGAATTTGTTAGAACCCTGTGTTTTCAGTCCTTCTAACACAGTGGCAGGGCTTTGCACTGTCGCATACCCCCCACTTTGTTTCAAACTGGAGGGCGAAGCATACAAGCCCTTTAATACAAGCTTGGCCACATCCAATGCAGGGCTCAGGACACTTGGCCACATTTCCTTGCCAGCTCTTCCTTCCCGGTGACATACTCCCTCTAGATGTGGGAGATTGAATCCTCTCAGCGGAAGCTCGGGGGTGTAAGGGCTTACCTTGAGTGGAGTCCATTTTGCAGAGTTGTAAGCTCACCCTTGCAGGTACACACAGCCCACAGTAATAAGGTAAGACACTACCTGGGCTGTGAGTCTGTGCACGGGGGCTAGATAGGGATTTGCCAAGGATAGTCAAAGTATAGCCGGGGTCCAGGATTCCAGAATTCAGAGTAAATGATAAACGTTGCCAGGGTCAGAAGCCGGGGGTCAGTCTTGTAGCTGAAACAAACACAGGAACCTTTGGCACAGACAGGACAATCACAGAACAATGAACTGACAAATCCCTCAGAGTGAGGCAGTGCTTTATACCCTGGTTGATTGGGTAACCTGCCTCAGCTGGACCAGGATAGACAGGTGCAGATTGCAGGGAGATCCAAAGACAGGCAATCAGCACATAGTTCAGAACCAGGCTTCGATGGACAGCAAGCAGAATACCAACTGAGGAGTGGCTCAGAGGCAAAGACCTGGAGCAGCAGCGGAGAGGTCCTGGGTTCAATTCCACTCAGAGCCGCTTGGGGCGTAACCACGCCTCGCTGTCTGTTTGGCACGGTAGCGACCGTGACAGTCCCCCCCTTAAAAACGCCCTCCGGGCGTTGGAAGGAGCTTCCTCATAGACACAGTCTGTAACGTCCAAACCACCCTCTTCACTAGAGTAGCCAAACACATCGTCCGACAGGAGAGATATGTTGCCATAGGCATCCATGCCATACACACAGTTCTCATCCAAACCATGGGGAAACAAAGCACCAACGACAGAGTCCGAAGACTTTTTCTTTTTGGACTTCGTTGCTTTTGAAGTTCTGGTAGAGGGTGCACTCACTGCTTGTAAAGCTCGTTCAAACACTACTAGATCCTGTTTACGGACCATGGTACCATTCAAGGCATATGTGCAGTCAGGGGGAAGAACTTCACTTGGGGACACCGGAACTTCAACTGGAGACGCAGGAACTGGGGACACTGGAGACACAGGAACTGGGGACACTGGAGACACAGGAACTGGGGACACTGGAGACACAGGAACTGGGGACACTGGAACATCAAGCTGCATAGCAGGCAAAGATTCTGGGGTAGCAGGAAGGGTCCCAATAGTACCCAACTGAAGAACCCTTGGCCGAGTTGGGCAGAGATATAAGGTGCCCTCTTACACCACAGTAAAAACAAAGTCCATAGCCTCTCCTCAGCTCTCTTTCTACCTTAGATAGGCTGGACCGGATGGCCCCGATCTGCATGGGTTCCTCATCCTCCAAGGTAGGCGTGTGTGCATCTACAGGAGCGTCAAGGCTTTGTGGTGTTGGAACTTCATGGCTGGGCACATACAGAGCTTCATAGCTTGGCACATACTGGGCTGGCTTGATGTCATATCTGTACTGGGGATTCCTGTCCCTGGATACCCGTAGGCCACGTGAACCGAGAGCGGACTTGGGAACACTGGTTCTCTTGGAAACAGAAATGTTAGAGTCCAGAGCAAACATGAAAGTTTCCCAGGTGTCCAAGACTGGACTCTCTTCCTGCAACAACTGATGAGCCCATGATTTGATTTGCCCTGTGAACAGGTTGATGGAAGCGCGAACCTTAACATAGTCCGTGGCATAGGTATTAGGTTTAAGAGTAAACAACAGCTCACAATCCATCTTAAAACACAAGAAGGATGCACGGCTACCATCAAATTTCTCTGGCATAACAACAAACGGCTCAGGACATGCTGGTTCCGGGGCTGGGCGTGCTGTCCCTTTAAGTAATTGAATTTCTTGCTGTATTTCCAGAAAGGTATGGCCCAGGCTGGAGACTTGCAGATCCAGGGAGGTGAGCATTTTGTACAACTCTGCGGACTCCATGTTGTGGGTCAGTTCATTATGTAAGGGCTTACCCTTGAGTGGAGTCCATTTTGCAGAGTTGTAAGCTCACCCTTGCAGGTACACACAGCCCACAGTAATAAGGTAAGACACTACCTGGGCTGTGAGTCTGTGCACGGGGGCTAGATAGGGATTTGCTAAGGATAGTCAAAGTATAGCCGGGGTCCAGGATTCCAGAATTCAGAGTAAACGATAAACGTTGCCAGGGTCAGAAGCCGGGGGGTCAGTCTTGTAGCTGAAACAAACACAGGAACCTTTGGCACAGACCGGACAATCACAGAACAATGAACTGACAAATCCCTCAGAGTGAGGAAGTGCTTTATACCCTGGTTGATTGGGTAACCTGCCTCAGCTGGACCAGGATAGACAGGTGCAGATTGCAGGGAGATCCAAAGACAGGCAAGCAGCACATAGTTCAGAACCAGGCTTCGATGGACAGCAAGCAGAATACCAACTGAGGAGTGGCTCAGAGGCAAAGACCTGGAGCAGCAGCGGAGAGGTCCTGTGTTCAATTCCACCCAGAGCCGCTTGGGGCGTAACCACGCCTCGCTGTCTGTTTGGCACGGTAGCGACCGTGACAGGGGGCTTTCCCAGATGGAACCAGCTGCTGTAGGCAACGGCATGCCTCCACCATCCATCATCATTAGAGAGAAGGTCTTCTGAGGACATCACGTGATGATCAAATGCGTTAAGAAGAACTCTCGATGTGTTATTTATAGTCCAGGTGGAACACACACAAATCGTTAGGCGGCTTCCTAAGAGACTGGACAGATTAGGTACACATAATTTTGTCGTTTTTTTGGCAACGACCTTTGCATGCGATTGTTTTACCAATAAACTAGCGGTTTTACACGCAAGAAGTTTCCTCTTCTCTCTTTCATAATTTTTGGTCCTGGTAATTTGAGCTATTGGAATATTGATTTATTTGGCAATGGAGGAGAGGACATTCACCCCAGGCATTTATCCAGTAGTATGATATGATCTTTGAATGACCACAAAGCATGGCTGACTTCTCAAATCAAACACAGAAATTATATTATAATGGACAGAGCACTTAATATTATTTATCCATACTTTTTGTGGTAGCATTAATTGTATTCTCTAATTGTTTTGTATTGCAAGCTCTGTCTAGCACAGGTGTCTGCAACCCGCGGCTCTTTTGAACCTTTGCCGCGGCTCTGGGGCACCTTTTGAGGGTAACGAGTAATCTACCTGATTACTCTTACCCTTGCGGTAACGACGTTCCCATTACTTGGGCGGCGTTACCACAATTACATCTACCGCGCGGCGTGCGGGGGGGCAGGGGGGGTCGTGTGGCCACAATCATCATGTGTGGATTGGAAGTGTCTGGGACTGGGGGGGGGGGGGGGAGAGCGGTCTAGTCTAGGGCTGGGGCCAGCCTGGGCATGTGGAGGGGGAATCTTATCTGATATTGTACAGTATTGCATTTGCTGGGGATATGGAGGTGGAATCTGACTGCACGATCCTGTATATAGCATTAAGGTAAGAAACAATATATGCAGTGTTATATTTGTTTTAAATGTCGCAATGGTTAGGCGGCTCCCAGTTTTTTCTTTCCTTCGGAAACGGGTCCAAGTGGCTCTTTATGCCTTAAAGGTTGCAGACCCCTGGTCTAGCACATAATTGGTGTTATTTGTAACTTATTTCAATTGGTTTGAGATGACTTCTGCACAGTAGGTAGGGGGTGAATTGGCATGAGTGCTAATTTTAAATTATACATACCCTTTAAGTCTGACCAAACCCAAACATGTGGATACCATTCTCATCTTGTTATAAGTGTCTTGGCATATTTTATTACCAATTCATTCTCTAAAATGGGAACATTCTCAATTTATATCGGCTAAAGATGAAGACACTTACCCGTTTTCTGTATTCATTAGCAGCTTCTAGATTATCCAAAAGTATTGTATCTCCTAACAGCATTCCAAAAACTAGAAAGAAAAAAATAATTCTACTTTTAGGTAAGCATTGTAAGTACCGGTAGTCCCAATCCATTTAAAAGCGCTGTTATCCCTAAAGCCAGGTGAAATAAATTTTATTGTGCTATGGTGTGCTATTTAATGCTTTTGCTTAACCACTTGCTGACGGCCGTACGACTATATACGGCCGCAGTGTGGTTCTAAATCTCCGGGAGGCCGTCTTTATACGGCCTCCGCTCCTCCGGGCCACTGGGGGGCGCGCGAGCGCCGCCGGCCACATCACTGAGATGCCGATGCGCGTGCCTGGCGGCCGCGATGTCCGCCAGGCACCCGCGATCGGCGGTTACAGAGACAAGGACGTGGATCTGTGTATGTAAACACACAGATCCACGTCCTGTTAGGGAGAGAGGAGACCGATCTGTGTCCCTTGTACATAGGGACACAGATCGGTCACCTCCCCCAGTCACTCCCCTTCCCCCACAGTTAGAAACACTATGTAGGGTACACATTTAACCCCTCCCTCACTCCCTAGTGTTAACCCCTTCAATGCCAGTCACATTTATACAGTAATTAGTGCATATTTATAGCACTGATCGCAGTATAAATGTGAATGGTGTCAAAAGTGTCCGATGTGTCCGCCATAATGTCACAGTTCGCCGATCGCCGCCATTACTAATAAAAAAAAAATAATAAAAAATATTAACTCTGTCCCCTATTTTGTAGGCGCTATAACTTTTGCGCAATTTTGCTTATTGCGATTTTTTTTTAAAAAAATATGTAGAAGAATACGTATCGGCCTAGACTGAGAAAAAAAATTTGGGCTATTTATTATAGCAACAAGTAAAAAATATTTTTTTTTTCAAAAATTGTCGCTCTTTGTTTGTTTATAGCACAAAAAATTAAAACCACAGAGGTGATCAAATACCACCAAAAGAAAGCTCTATTTGTGGGAAAAAAAGGACGTCAATTTTGTTTGGGAGCCACGTCGCACGACCGCGCAATTGTCAGTTAAAACGACGCAGTGCCGTAAGCTGAAATTTCACCTGGGCATTAAGGGGGTGTTTGTGCCCAGTAAGCAAGTGGTTAAAGGGGTTGTAAAGGATATTTTTTTCCCCCTAAATAGCTTTCTTTACCTTAGTGCAGTCCTCCTTCACTTACCTCATCCTTCGATTTTGCTTTTAAATGTCCTTATTTCTTCTGAGAAATGCTCACTTCCTGTTCTTCTGTCTGTAATGCAAGGCTTTCTCCCTGGTGTGGAGAAAGCCTCTTGAGGGGGGTGGGGGCGAGCAGGCAAGTCAGGACACTCTCTACTTTGCAGATAGAGAAAGGAGCTGTGTGTTAGTGGGCATCCTGGCACTCCTGCTCGCCCCCTCCCCCCTCAAGAGGCTTTCTTCACACCAGGAGGAAAGCCTCGCATTACGGTGGTGAGTTACAGACAGAAGAACAGGAAGTGAGTATTTCTCAGAAGAAATAAGGACATTTAAAAGCAAAATCGAAGGATGAGGTAAGTGAAGGAGGACTGCACTAAGGTAAAGGAAGCTATTTAAGGAAAAAATATTTTTTCCTTTACAACCCCCTTTAAATTGTCAAACTAGGGGGAGCTACAGGCCATTTCCTAATTTGCATAAACAGTAGTATATACAAAGCAATGATCAGTGCCCAAGTATTACCCAAAGGTTTATTTGAAATTAGGAATGTTTGTGCACATTTCAAGATATGAACATGACATCATTCTGTGTGTACAGTTTAACATGCAATGGTCTAAAAACACAATGTGACTGAACCAAAACATTTATTCTATGTGGAGAAATACATCAAAGCACAATCATTAAAAGCAATAATCATATGAATTAAGATCATTGAAAATTACTGTGCAATATCAGTTCTATGTAGTTGTCACTTGGTGAATTAACTGTTCAGTAAGCTTAACAGGCCCATTAGGAATGACCTCAATTCTAACAGCAGGTATCCTGGTCCATCATCTCATAATACAAACATCAAAATACTGCTACAATTTTTTAAGATAGAACTGCCGAAAAAGAGCATGTACAAACTATAAAGTGAGTAAATATTGTATGCTATAAAAAAAAAAACTCAATCCCACTCAGCTGTGTAGAAATTACAAATATATTAAATAATTAAAAGTTTATTACAGCTCTATAATGTACCATTATACAAACATAATAAACAATAATCAACAATTTCATAATCTTAGACAGGCCATACAGGGTTCCAATGGGCAGGCTGAATATACCAAGTTGATCGATTGATCAACTTGGGTACAACCAGCATACCAGGTTTTACCTGTGATTATTACTAGCGGTTATAGCAGCCGCTAGCAATAATCACTGGCTTCAATGGCCAGGCAGGACGGATTCCCACATCAATACTGTCTGTCTTGTCTACTTGTGGTTGCAGGAAAGAAATTTGCTCCGTGTATGGCTGGACTTATACTTCTAATCAGTGACAAATATTCAGTGCATAAATCTATAGTATCCAATCTGCTTTAAAGAACTGTGCCAAAAACTGTATACAAAAATGTGTAGTCCAAGAAAAAGTCTCTTAACCACTTCCAGCCCAATCGTGTCATAGGACGTCTGAATTTCAGTGGGGACATCGGAATGATGCCTGTAGCTGCAGGCATCATTCAGTCATCATCTATTAGAGCCGGCGATTCTATGCACAGTAAGAACAATCATAGCAGCAGTTCAGCCGCTTGATCTGTCTCTCAGGTGGGTGGAGGGGATATCCCCCCTCCCTTCGATTCTTCTCTGGGCTCGCCCGGGCCATCGGTGACCCAGAGAAAAAATCCACCGATGCCAGACGATCATAGAGATTTCCGGTAACCAGATTTCCAGTAACCATTTCTATGACCGTCGGAGGCTCGAGTGCATTGTTATGACGTCACGTCCGGCGAAAGTAAACAAAGCTGGAAAGAAAGAGATCGGTCATTTTTTTATCTCAATATTTCCAGCCTGGAGGAGAGATGTGGGGTCTTAGACCCCACATCTCTCTATAAAGGGGACCTGTCACGCACCATTCCTATTACAAGGGATGTTTACATTCCTTGTAATAGGAATAAAAGCGATCAAAAAATAAATAAATATTTATAAAGAGAAAGTGTAAAAATAAAATGAAAAATTTTAGGCGCCCCATCCCACACGCAAGTCCCGCCCACATATGTGAACGCCGTTCAAATCACACATGTGAGGTATCACCGCATGCATTAGAGTGAGAGCAACAATCCTAGCACTAGACTGCCTCTGTAACTCTAAACATGCAAACTGTAGAATTCTTTAAACGTTGCATATGGAGATTTATATGGGTGAAAGTTTGTCACCATTCAACGAGCGGGCATAATTTTGAAGCAATCTAAGGTGAGTATTTCATAATGAGCATAGCATACTAGCTCATTATGCCTTTGTCTTGCAGGTGTTGTTTTTTTGTAGGTTTACAAACCACTTTAAGTGGTTAATCGCCACTGGGGTTTTTATTTATTGCTAAGCAAACAAAAGGCAGAACATTTTGAAAAAATAAATAAAACTTTTTTCTCCTTCATTGATGAGGCTGCACTGATGGGCACCAATAGGCTGTCCTGATGGACACTGATGAGGCAGCATTTGCGGACACTGATGAGGTGGCACTGCTGGGTAACACTGATAGGTGGCACAGATAGGTGACACTGATTGGCAGCACTGGTGGGCATTGATAGGTGGCACCGCATAGCAGCAGTGGGTGTGGAGTGTGCAGGACCGATGTGCCGTTTATCATTGGCTGACAGCTGATCACGTGGTAAGGTGTCGGGGATCAGCCCTTTACGCCAATCTGTGATCAGCCAGGTCTCATTGAATTGCTGATCACAGAGCGAGCCCCGCAGGTAGCTCTTGCACGGGAGGATGTACATTGACACCCTCCCGGCAATTTAGGCCGTCTTTCGGCTATCACGTGGGCGGGAAGAGTTTAAGAAAATACATTTTCATTTCCCTTCTTTTTTCAAAAATCTATTATACACCTTTGGTTGTTTATCCCTTTCATGCCTATGCCTATGTATGACATTTGGTGTTTACAAGTTAAAATCCATATTTTTGGCTCGAAAATTACTTAGAACCCCCAAACATTATATATATATTTTTAGCAGAGAATCTAGAGAATAAAATGGCGATTGTTGCAATATTTTATGTCATACGGTATTTGTGCGGCGGTGTTTTAAACACAACTTTTTGGGAAAAATTTACTTTCATGAATTTTAAAAAAATGAAAAAGTAAAATTAGCCCAATTTTTTTGCATAATGTGAAAGATGATGTTATGCCGAGTAAATAGATACCAAGCATGACACGCTTTATAATTGCACGCACTCGTGGAATGGCGACAAACTACGTTAACTAAAAATCTCCATAGGCGACGCTTTAAACTTTTTTTACGGTTGCCAGGTTAGAGTTACAGAGTAGGCCTAGTGCTATAATTATTGCTCTCGCTCTTACGATACCTCACATGTGTTATTTGAACACCGTTTTCATATGCGGGCGCGACTTCCGTATGCGCTTTCTTTGCTGCGCAAGCTCGCGGGGAGGGGGGCGCTTTAAAAAAATTTTTTTTTGTTTTCTTATTTATTTATTTATTTTTTCTAATATTAAATTTTTTTTTTTTACATTTTGATCACTTTTATTGCTGTCACAAGGAATGTAAACATCCCTTGTGACAGCAATAGGTCGTGACAGGTACTCTTTATGGAGGGATCGGGGGTCTAAAAGACCTCCGAGCCCTCCTTTGCACTTCAAAGTATTCAGATCGCCGAAAACGGCAATTCTGAATACTGTGTACTTTTTTAAATCCGGCGCCATTGGCATCTGAGAAACCCGGAAGTGACGTCATGACGCCGCTTCCGTGGTTTCAATGCGGACACTGAATCAAAGCCGTTTACGGCTTTGTTTCAGAGCGCGCCGAGACGCTGGAGGCGCCGGATCGTGGATCGGGTCTCCCGGTGGGACGGGAGGCCCGGTCAGAGAGGCGAGAGGCGGCGGGAGGGGGGGGGGTGTCCCCTCCCGCTCCTCCGGCATAACAACCGAGCGGCTTTTAGCCGCATCGGTTGTTATGTTTGGAAAGCCGATCGCCCGCTCTGAACAACGGTACCGGGATGATGCCTGCGGCTGCAGGCATCATCCCGGTATAACCCCTGAAAGCCGAGGACGCATATATGCGTTCCGTCGGCGTGAAAGGGTTATTTAGCATAAGCACAAGCTTTGTAGTCAGAGGTGTGATTGATTTTTAATAGGTTGATTTTAGTGCAACTTGTTGTGTTTTAATAACCATACAGGTTAGCTTTTATATTTAGTAGAAATTTTGAAAAATGTGCTGTGTTTTTATTTGCTAATAGTGATTTTAGTGCATTTTTTGCGAAAATATTGTTTTGATAAACATTTGCGCAAATATCGTTGTCCCCTAAAAATCAGTAGTGCCTTATTTTTATTCTGCTGGTCATGTGGTTTTAGATAATATATGGTTTGTGGGGTCTTTTACAAACTCTGAAAGCTGTAAGGGAAAATTTGAAAAAAAGGGATTTTTAATACAGCTTACCTGTAAAATCCTTTTCTTGGAGTACATCACGGGACACAGAGCAGCATATTCATTACTATGTGGGTTATATGGAGTACCTTCAGGTGTTGACACTGGCAATCTCAAACAGGAAATGCCCCTCCCTATATAACCCCCTCCCATAGGAGGAGTACCTCAGTTTTGTAGCAAGCAGTATGCCTCCCAAAATGGTCCCCAAAAAGAGGGGTGGGAGCTCTGTGTCCCGTGATGTACTCCAAGAAAAGGATTTTACAGGTAAGCTGTATTAAAAATCCCTTTTTCTTTATCGTACATCACGGGACACAGAGCAGCATATTCATTACTATGTGGGATGTCCCAAAGCTATGCTCACAATGAGGGGAGGGAGAACATCTCCAAGACAAAAGGATTTAATTTAGAGAAATACTCAAATCATAATAAATCCAACTTAGTTGAGAAAAATAATCTTAAATTTTAAATTTAACTCAAAAAAGAGGAGCCCCCGGAATCCGAGGGTCTCAAACTGCAGCCTGCAGCACTGCCTGCCCAAAGGCTGTATCAGTATTCCTTCTTACGTCCAACTGGTAGAATTTTGTAAACGTGTGGACAGAAGACCAGGTTGCCGCCTTGCAAACTTGAGCCATAGAGATCTGGTGATGTGCTGCCCAGGAGGCGCCCATGGCCCTAGTAGAATGAGCCTTTAATGATACTGGAGGAGGCAACCCTTTCAAGCCGTAGGCCTGAGTGATTAATTGCTTAATCCACCTAGAAATGGTGGACTTTGCAGCTGCCTGCCCCTTCTTGGGCCCATCCGGTAATATGAACAGCACATCTGTTTTCCGGATCTTCTTTGTAGCTTTAAGATAGGCCTTCATGGCCCTGACGATATCCAAGGTATGCAGCAACCCTTCCTTTCTGGAAGTAGGTTTAGGGAAGAAGGATGGTAATACCAAATCCTGGTTCAAATGAAAACTGGATATAACCTTCGGTAGGAAGGAAGGATGAGGGCGGAGAACGACCCTGTCCTTGTGAAAAATAAGATATGGTTCCTTACAGGATAAGGCCGCCAGTTCCGATACTCTTCTTGCGGAAACTATGGCGACCAAAAATACTAACTTCCTTGTCAGTAAAACCAAAGGAATTTCAGCCAACGGCTCAAACGGTTGTTTCTGTAAACTTGACAGAACAAGGTTTAAATCCCACGGGCAAAGCGGGGATTTAACTGGAGGTTTAATACGTAAGACCCCTTGAAGGAAGGTCTTAACCAGCGAGTGGGTGGCCAGCGGCCGCTGAAACCACACTGACAGAGCAGAAATCTGTCCTTTGATTGTGCTTAATGCCAATCCTTTATCCACTCCTAGCTGGAGAAAACTTAAAACTCTATCAATGGTGAATTTGCGAGAAAGCCATCGCTTGGACTCACACCAGCCTACATAGGCCTTCCAGACCCTGTAATAAATCACCCTAGAGACCGGTTTCCTGGCTCTGATTAGGGTAGAGATTACTTTCTGAGACAGACCTCTACCCCTGAGAATCAGGGATTCAGCTTCCAGGCCGTCAAATTTAGATGCCGTAAGGCAGGGTGGAGGATCGGACCTTGCGATAGCAGGTCTGGCCGTAGAGGAAGAGTCCAAGGGTCTCCCACTACCATCCTTAAGATTAGTGAGTACCATGCCCTTCTGGGCCATGCTGGAGCTACCAGGATGACTGGTATGTGCTCCACCCGGATCCTGCGCAGCAGGCGGGGTAGTAACTGGAGCGGGGGAAACGCATAAAGAAGTTTGAACTGATGCCAAGGGCAAACCAGAGCATCGGTTCCGCAGGCCATCAGATCCCTTGAGCGGGACATGAACCTGTCTAGCTTCTTGTTGAGTCTCGATGCCATGATATCCACGTCCGGCACTCCCCCTTTTTGGCAGAGTGCTTGAAAGGTTTGTGGATGCAGAGACCATTCCCCCGGCAATAGAGTCTGGCGGCTTAAGAAGTCCGCCTGAAAGTTGTCCACTCCGGGAATGAATATTGCCGATATGCAGGGCACATGAGCCTCTGCCCCTAGGAGAATCAAGCTCACTTCTCTCTGAGCGGCCTGACTCCTGGTTCCCCCTTGGTGATTTATGTATGCCACTGCCGTGGCATTGTCTGATTGAACTCTCACCGGGAACCCCTGCAATTTCGACGTCCAAGCCCTGAGGGCTAGTCGAACCGCTCTGAGCTCCAAGATGTTGATGGGTAAAAGCTTCTCTGGCCTTGCCCAAATACCTTGGCGAGTGGAACCATCCACAATCGCTCCCCAGCCCGTCAGGCTGGCGTCTGTGGTCACTATCTTCCAAGCCACTGGGTTGAAAGACTTTCCCTTCAGTAGATTCTGAGGGTCTAACCACCAACACAGACTTTGCCGGACTCTTGATGAGAGTGGCAACGGGATATCCAAGGCCTGTGGCCTTCTGCTCCATGCTGACAGGATGGCTGCCTGCAGGATGCGAGTGTGGCTCTGGGCGTATGGCACCGCCTCGAATGTAGCCCCCATCTTGCCTAGTAGTCTCATACATAGGCGAATAGTCGGTTCCTTCTTGCTTAGAACCAGTAGGATTAATTCCTTGATGGCTTTGACCTTCCTCAGAGGTAGGAACACCCTTTGTTGTTCTGTGTCTAATCTCATGCCGAGATATTCCAACTGCCTTGTGGGCTGGAATGCTGACTTTTCTCGATTTAGGACCCAGCCGAACCTCTCGAGGTATTGGACCGTGAGGGCCACTGCTCGCTCCAAGCCGGGAGACGAGTGGTCTATGACTAGGAGGTCGTCCAGGTATGCTAGGATCGTGACCCCTTGGATCCTTAGCTTGGCTAGGATTGGAGCTAGAACCTTCGTGAACACCCGGGGGGCCGTAGCCTCCATTAGGTTGGAGTAGAAACCCAGCCCCTGTTCCAGGACTGGTACCTCTACTATTACTCCCTGGGAAAGTAGATGATCTAGAGCCGATCTTAATGCGGCTCCTTTCTCCAGATCGTTTGGAATCCTCGACTCCTGGAAATGAGGAGGAGGAAACCTTAGGAACTCTAGCTTGTAGCCTGTGGCCCCGGAAGACCGTACCCACTCGTCGGGAATGCTGGCTTCCCAAATCTCCGAAAAGAGTCGCAGCCTTCCCCCCACCTTCGTGGGTGGGGGCGCCCCTTCATGAGGTAGACTTGGGGGCTGGTTTTGCTGGCTTGCGAAACCACTGCCTCTTGCCTCTAACAGCCTGTCCTTCTGATCTGCTGTTGAAGCCGAAGTTTGCTCTTGCAGGAGGCCGTCGATACTGCTTGGCATTAGAGGGCCCCTGCCCAGGGGAGGACTGTCGTTTAAACGCAGGCCCCTGAACCTTCTTCTTAGTTGGCAAGAGTGTACTCTTGCCGCTTGAAATGGTCTGAATGTATTTATCTAGGTCCTCTCCGAAGAGCCGTCCTCCATGGAAGGGGAACCCTACCAGGAGCTTCTTGCATGGGGGCTCAGCCTCCCAGCCTTTCAACCATAAGAGTCTTCTCATATGGATAAGGGATAACGATAAACGTGACGCTTGCTGGATGGAATCCTTGATTGCGTCTACCGTAAAACATATGGCCTTAGGGACATCCGAAAATTCTTCTGCCTGCTCGGCAGGAATAAGTTCAAGCATTTGCTTAAATTGATCTGATAAAGCTTGAGCGACTCCAATCGCAGCCACGGCTGGCTGTACTACTGCCCCTGCAGAAGTGAAGGAGTTCTTAAGTAGTGCTTCCAAGCGCTTATCAACTGGATCTTTGAAAACCTGTACGTTCTCTACAGGGCATGTTAACGATTTGTTAACACATGAGATGGCTGCGTCTACTGCAGGAGAAGCCCATCTCTTGGAAAACTTTTCTTCCATAGGATATAAGACAGAAAATTTCTTAGGTGGTAAGAACACCTTGTCTGGTTTGTTCCACTCTTGGAACAAGACTCCCTCCAATAGAGGATGGATCGGAAACACAGCACTGCTTTGAGGCGCCCTCAGTGAGCCCAAAGCTGAAATCGTCGATACCTGGAGATCTGGTACAGGCAGGTTGAATGCCTTATGGACCAAGTCCGTCAAGCCTTGAATCCACCAGCTCTCCCTCAGGGAGACTGCCCCAGACTCCTCTGTATCCGGATCTTCGATCCCTGAACCTACTTGGTCTTTGTCCAAGAGGTCGTCCAATTCCCCAGAGGAAAGGACCTCCTCTTCCGAGGGTCCGCGCACGGGTGACGGAGATCTATTCCGCTTACTACCCCGCATAGCTGCGGCTATCATTTCTCCCATGCTTCTCCGCATCTCATTTAAAGAGGTGAGCAACACCTCCTCCGTGACCATCTTAGGGTTGGGTTGACTCGCGTCAGCTCCAGCCCCAGATCCCGATGGCCCAAAGGCTCCCTGTGGGGAAAGCAGCGGCATAGCTCTGTCCGAGACCTCAGACTCTGTGGGGGAATCCCCACCTTTTGTACCCTCTGGCATGTTCTTTGATGCCATGGTACAATACCGAGGCACACCTGCTACTTATTGGTACCTGGGACTTATAAATAGTTAAATGCCCAAACACCTGTTTGGGGAATAAAAAATGTTTCCTCTACCCCAGATGACACTTTTTTTTTTTTTTTTTTTTCAATCTAGGCAAGAAAAAACATTCTATCCCCCTGAGTAGTATTGCCAAAGAAAAGACTATGAGATGGAAAAGAAAAAACAGCCTATTCCTAGGCTAAACCACAATCTTCTGAAGACTGTAGTATTCTTTCTGGCCACTGTGTGTCCTCAGCGCCCCGTGCTTCACTCCAGTCCTTCCTCCCTCAAGCCAAAGTATTGAATGAGCTGTGGCACTAAGGAAGGGCCGCCCCCTTCCTTAAACCACTGACCCGCCCTTCCCCCCCAGCTAAAACGGCGCCAAATGCGCCTATAACACGTGCACGCGCACCGCGCGCGCGCCCGCCGACGGGGGGGGGGGTTGGGAGGAAGGGCCTCTCTGTTCCTGCAGCCGCAGGCCTGGAACACACGAGGAGGTCAGCGTTTTTTGCCTGCCTTGCAGGCATGAGGAAGAGGACTGGATAGAGCATCGCCTGGAGGCTTGCAGGTAAGCATAGCTCTCTGAACACACATACATTTGTACACAAAAGGCCCCACTCACAGCTTTTCCAACACTACCAGGGAGGTCACTTTTTATGGGGAATGATAACATATAGAGCCATCCTATCTTCATGATATGTGACTGGTTTGCCAGATGCAATGCATAACCTTAGGCATGTCCCCTGTGACCTCCCAGAAAAAACTTGCTAAGAGCCAAGTTCCGCAAGTTTTTCCCCTTACTTACCTGCTCCATGCCGCAGGACTTTGCCAAGCAAGAGGCCCAATCTTCCCCCATCTCCGTGGGGATGTCTAGACCTTCAGGCCCTGGGAACCTTCTTCTTCCATGAAGGATCCACTGTCCTGGACCCATACAGCACCCTGGCAAACAGAAAACATTAGGCGCCCAAAGGTTTTCTAAGTTCTGGGCCCAGGGTCCAGCTCTCTTAAAAAGAAAGCATTATGGGCTATACCCCAAGGGTTTGGGGTCCGGTTACTGACCACTTTAGCGCTCAGGCTTTTTTGGACAGAACCGGTAGCTCACCTAATCCCAAGGATGCGGAGGCAAGCTAAACCATGACTAACACCTAAGACACTGGCGTAAAAACTGAGGTACTCCTCCTATGGGAGGGGGTTATATAGGGAGGGGCATTTCCTGTTTGAGATTGCCAGTGTCAACACCTGAAGGTACTCCATATAACCCACATAGTAATGAATATGCTGCTCTGTGTCCCGTGATGTACGATAAAGAAAATGGTCCGGTTAACCCAGTTTAAAAGTGGAGCGTAGGGTCTGGCAGCAAAAAGGTTAAACTATTACCCCGCAGGGGGCTTGTGAGTGGAGCACATACTGTATTGTTTCTGTTACCAGCATTAGCATATTGCGCTAATGTTCTATTATTTTTGTTTTCTCAGAGTGCCGTGAGATCTGAGCCATTGTCTGAACTTTTGACACACAGAACCTTGCACCCTTCCATTTATGAGCGTATGTGGAGCAGTGTTTACTGCAAGCCAGGAACCATCTGCAGTGATTGATTCATGTTATACATCAGCTCGTATATACCTGCACTGTGGACAATAATTTATTCTCTGATTCTAATATGCACCTTTAGTTGTTTATTTAGCACGAGCACAAGCTTTGTAGTCAGAGGTGTGATTGATTTTTAATAGGTTTATTTTAGCAAAACTATACTTTTTTTATCATATTTGTCTAGTGATTGTAACACAATTATCTTAGTTTGCAGCTTTTATCATTTGATCATCTAATTATATTTGGCACACTTGTTATGTGGGTTTATTTTTTGATATCTATATCAGCACTTTAGTCACTTTATTTAATACATAAGTATTTGTAAATTTGAAATTGCGCTTTTTGGCGATATGGTGAAAATCATACGCAAAAATGTAAATATCGAAATTTCCCCAAAAATCTGGAGGTTTTTATTTCTCACTTACAGCTTTCAGAGGTTGTAAAAGACCCCAAACCTTTTCAAAAAGCATAGGACCAGTAGGATAAAAAAAGGTACTACTGATTTTTAAGTCCCCACAATATATGCACAAATGTTTACCAAAGCAATATTTTTGCTAAAAATACACTAACATTATTATTACCAGATACAAGTACAGCCGATTTTTACGAAATTCCTGCTAAATTCCTACTAAATATAAAAGATTAACCTATATTTAGTTAATAAATAAAAAATTTTTTTTTTTAAATTGCACCTTTTTGCCAAATGATGAAAATTAAATGTACACAAAACTAAAATAACCAAAATTCGCCAGAAATGTGGAGGTTTTAATTTTTCATGTACAGCTTTCAGAGTTTGTAAAATACCCCCAAACTATATACTGTATCCTCTAAAAGCATAGGACCAGTAGAATAAAAGTAAGGTGCTATTGATTTTTATGGCACATTGATATTTGCGCAAATGTTGATCAAAACAATATTTTTTCTAAAAATACAATAAAATCATTATTAGCAGATAAAAACAAACACATTTTACAAAATCCCTACTAAATATAAAAGCTTAACCTGTATTGAGTTAATTAATAACAAATATTTGTAAATTTTAAATTGCGCCTTTTTGAGAAATGGTGAAAATTAGGACGTATGCAAAAATGTCTCTAAAAATCCCTAAGTTTTAACTTATGACATGCAGCTTTCAGAGTTTGTAAAAGACCACCTCAACCCATGTATTTTTAAAAGCACATGGCCAGTAGAATATAAAGAAGGTGCTACTGGTTTTTAAGGCCCCGTGATATTTACGCAAATGTTTATCAAAATAATATATTTGCTAAAAATACACTAAAATCATTGTTAGCAGATTCATACATGGCAACAATTACAAAACTGTATTAAGTTAATAAAGAACAAATATTTGTACATTTTAAATTGCACCTTTTGTCAAATGGTAATGTAAATAAAAACTATTTACTCTAAAAAGCTGGAGGTTATTTTTCCATTACAGCTTTCAGAATTTGTAAAATTCAACCCCTCAAACCATAGATTTTCTGTAAGCACTTGACCTATAGAATAAAAAAAAAATGTGCTACTAATTTATTTTTAAGGTCCTGCAATAACTGCACAAAGGGTTATCAAATCGCTATTTTCACTAAAAATATACTATAATCATTATTAGTGCACACAAACACAACATAACTTACAACATTCCGGCTAAATTGCTACTAAGGCATTTTTCACATGTGGCATACTAAAAAGTGTATGCCCTTGGATGGCCTTGTTTACCTGCACAAGGATGTACATGCATCCCCGTTGCAGGCAGTCTCATTTATGTCAATTGGGATGCAATGGCTGCACAGGCATAGCTGCTGCTCCCAATCTGGCATCAGTGTGGGTGTGGAACTTCCTGTTCCTCCTCAGTAAGCTGTTCTGGCTGACTAACCACCGCTCGGATGACGGTGGCAGGCTTACTAAGGAGAAACAGGAAACAACGCTTGCAGGGAACGGAACCCGGCACACAGTACATCAGGCGGAGTACACAGCCCGCAGACACAGCAGGAGAACATCGCAGGATCCTCTGGTGGACAAGGTAAGTTACCCAGGATAATGTGATGCAATCTCAAGTGTGGTTCAGGGTTACTGCTTTTGGTAATGAAAATTCACCCCGAGCCCAACTCGGGATTACCACCAGGGGAGTTAAATATAGTTGAAACACTCAGAACAGCTGCACCATTTATACAGTGATCTTACATGAATATAAATAACAATTTAGAGGAAGGGTGCGCTCATTCCACAATACTGTGACATGTGTGAACAACCAAAAAGTGATATGTAATAAATACTGAATAATTCATGTGATTGTCCCACTTAATGATGATTCTAATTTTATATTTTTATTTCTTCTTTAAACTTTGTGCTTCATTATGTGCCTCCTCACAAGAAAACTTCAGTGATAAATACTACAACCTCCACCACCAGGTGAATTGCCCGCTCACCTTAGGAAGTGACCCCACTGGGTCTAATCATGCCTTTTAGCTGGTATATCTTTGGTGTTCCTGGTGGGGAAACGCCACTGCATTTGGTCTCTTTAAATCTCCTTCGATGTTTGGGAGGAGAGGAAGCGAAAGTAGTACTGCTGCACTCGTACCTTTAAGGAGGGGTAGCTCCCCTTAAGTCCACCTGCCCCTATCTATCCATTAAAATGCATGTGCCTCCACTGTGGGGATGCTCATTGTTTAGTTTTAGGACCACAGATTACAGGGTGGCTTGGCGCGGCTCTGTGGCTCACGCATGCGTTTGCAAATGCGTGTGGACAAAACCCCTGTTTTAACGCATACTTTTTAGACAGGTTAATTGGTTGTTCAGCAAGCTGGTCGGTAAGTAGGCTTGGTTTTTCCTTGGGCATTCCCCAGGTTTTGTTATTATCTGCTTTAGCCTTCCAATGCTACTTACTGCAATTGCCAGCAATAGATGGGGCGGTGGACACGTTTATGTTTCACCTGTGGTGCTTATATTGGTCCAGCAGTGCACCAACACCTTTGCAGCCATTGTGCTACATGCTGGGTGTTTGGTGTGCTCCTGTACCTTTAAGGAGGAGTGGCTCCCCTTCAGTCCACCTGCCCCTATCTATCCATTAAAATGCATGTGCCTCCACTGTGGGGACGCTCATTGTTTAGTGTTAGGACCACAGATTACAGGGTGCCTTGGCGCAGCTCTGTGGCTCACGCATGCGTTTGCAAATGCATGCGGACAAAACCCCTGTTTTTAACGCATACTGTTAGACAGGTTAATTGGTTGTTCTGCAAGCTGGTCGGTAAGTAGGCTTGGTTTTTCCCTGGGCATTCCCCAGGTTTTGTTGTTACTCGGGCATACCACTGTATCAAGATAGGACTCAGGTAATGGGAAAAATAGCGGACTGAGGCTATTGTGGACTTTCATGGTACCGTACAAATGCTTGACATACACAAGGCTTAATTGAAGCAACTATTCAATACCAGAAGGACCCTGCCACTCCAGAGAATTAGTCTTTTCATTGAAGGAGATTTAAAGAGACCAAATGCAGTGGCGTTTCCCTGCCAGCTAAAAGACATGATTTGACCCAGTGGTGTCGCTTCCTAAGGTGAGCGCACAATTCACCTGGTGGTGGTGGTATTTATCCCTGAAGTTTTCCAGTGAGGAGGCACTCAAAGTTTAAAGAAGGATTCTAATTTTATATTTATTATTACGTGGGACAATCACAAATAATTATTCGGTATTTATGACATGTCACTTTTTGGTTGTTCACGCATGAATTATTGAAGTTGTATTAAATTTATTGTCATAGCATTGTGGAATGAGCGCACCATTCCTCTAAATTGTTATCAGTGTACACAGGAGCAGCAGAGGATCAGAGATGCGGGGGGGGGGGGGGGTGTTTTGATTCCCTCTAAGCCTCTGCAGCACCTGAACCCAGCAGGAGCGGCAGAGGAGGGAAGCCGGCTTCTCTAGAGTAGAGGTGCAGGGGATGGGGTTTGTGGGGTCACATGATCACTGAAGCCACCATGAGCTTATAGCAGGAGAAATGAGGTCCGTACTGAGTAAAGACCTGGCCAGCTGGAAGCAGTGATGTAGGTCCGTAAGCCGTATGGACTGTGCAGTGAAAGGATTAGAGGAGAATTTGCACCTGCACATTTGGACTGACATTTATTAAAGCGGTCAAAACTGAGAGGTGAATTTATTACCTTTTGGGGTATTTGATGGAAGAGATCTAGCACACTTGTGAAAAAAAACAGACTTTTGGATAATGTTTTACGTGGAGAATTTTACTGATATTGCCATCTGAGATCCAAAAGAGACTTTATTCCTTGGATTGCACATATCATTTATGTGAACACTAGAATTTTTGACACAGTTCTTTATAGTGAGTACTATTATTGAAGGTTTTTGATTATTTTATATGTATTTATCATGTACAAACTATGATATGAGTAGAGAACTCACAGACCTCCAAAATGAATGACAAAAATTTGTTCAATACTATGACATAATGCAGTAAAAAAGTGTTACATAACCTTTTTGACACTCTTCTTTGCGGTCAGGGAATACCAAGAGATCTCTAGCGAACACTGGATTTCCTGTTGAATTGAATTGTTTCTTTCCATTAACCATGTGTGGCAAAGGCCTTGAAATCAAAACACAATAACAGATTTATTTCTAAATTGCAGCATGTAACAAAAAAACAAACAAAAAAACGCATTTTCTATAGCAAGCACAGTAATGATAAGAGACGGTAGCAATAAGGATAAAAATAATAACAACAAGCAATGTCAACCTCAAAATTGTTCACTAAAAAACATGCTATTTTGTTTACCTGATTTTGATGGCTTGCTGCTAACAATATAGCTTAAAATAGATATGTGGAGGTGCGCATATGGACGCGGGGATGGACGCCTGAGCCGTAAACTCTGCTCCAGGCTGTCACCGCGGCACCCGTTTTGAGGTACACAGCCGCCCCAGAAAATTTTTAAAAGCACGGGCTAACTCCTCATAGAAGCGGGCACACTCTCACACAGCCTGGTCCGCGCTGAACCGAGGCTTTTAAGCCATATTAGAGCGCTGAAGACCCGTAAGGTAAATCCAAGATGGCCACCGCACCGCTGCTTCAGGCACCAGCACACAGCCTGACTGAACAGAAGATCAGGTCAGAGCCATCCCTCTTTCATCCTCAAATTATCACAGATTCAGTGGGAATGCATCCACAGATATGCTCCCTGTCCTCTGCCCCTGGGGATTCCTTAAAAAAACTGTTGGTGTCTGAATTAACCCCTTCATCTATGGGAATAGCTACACCATTACAGAAAAGTGTCCTAACCCATGACGCACGTCCCATGGAGCCTGTTTTCCTCATGGAGGACCGGTTTCTTAAATTCTCAGCTTTGCTGGACAAGGGACTGTCCCAAACGGCAGGTAAGATAACAAATGATTTAAAGGCAGACTTCCAATCCCTGGGCTCTAGGATTGAAGCCATTGAAAACAAAATGGAGGAAACAATAGTCGCCACAACCCAGAATTATAACCACATTCATTCGCTTCAAGATCAATTGGATGTGGCGATGTCCTGCATAGACGACCTCGAGAACAGATCAAGGAGGTCTAATATTAGAATTTGCGGACTCCCAGAAACTATCCTCAATGTGCCTGAGGCAGTTCAGGATCTAATTAAAAATCTCCTCCCTAATATCTCTCCTCAGCATTTGGAACTGGATAGGGCTCATAGAGCATTGGGGCCCCCTAGGAAAGATGGTTCCCCGAGAGACATCATCGCCAAACCCCCATCATTACTCCATTAAGGAGGAGGTCATGAGACAAGCGAGGGCGGCTCAGGCAATAATGTGCCAGGGACATCATGTACAACTTTTTGCAGACCTTTCTCCGTCCACAATACAAAGAAGGAGATCTCTTAAACCGCTGCTTCAAGCCCTATCCCAGAAAGCCATCAAATATAAGTGGGCCTTCCCCTTTGCGGTCAAATTCGCAGTCAATGGTAAACCGTTTGCTTTTTCCACCTTTCATGAAGGAGAAAATTTACTACTGCGTTTGAAGCTCAAAACACAAGAAGCTGACATGGATACTACCTCTGTAGGGCAGGGATCCAACAAACGAGCTATCCCTACCAGTCCTCAATCTCCCCTTTGGCTGAAGGGCAAATATAAGAAAGCAAGGGACAATGGAACAACTTGAAGATCTGACTTTCCTGCTCTTCCAGCGGATCCACGCTTGTCTTGCGGGTTGGCTCTGGATCAGAGGATCGATCCGTTATGATTCTCTCCTCATTTTGAATTGGTCGCTTTGGGGGGTTCTTCCCCATATATGTTACTGAATGTTATAGGCCTTTTTGACTTTTGTTTTTATTTTTTCCTCATCTGGACGTCCCAGATGGCTACAGTGCTGTGCGGTTCAAACTTTTCTTTTACAGTTCCTCCTATCTACTATGTTGGGGCCCTGTATTGGATCCCTTTCTATTGATCCTGTTGGGAATTTGGGGCTCAGCCTCAAGCCCTGTTGACCAAATGTTATTTTTTCTTTTACTTACATTTATTTAGTTTTTTGCCTAGGAGGAGTGACGCCTTTTTTGTCGCTGACGCTCTGATTTGGTCCCTTTGGGTCCCCGTCGTCTCGCTAGGTGGGAGGACGGGGGCTCGGGGGGATCAGTTGGGGCGGTTTGTTTAAGCAATAGAAATATATTTAAATGCTGTGTACCAAACATGTGATTGATAGTCTACAAAATGTGCAATTATGGGCGCCCGGTTCCAGCTTGGTTCCAATGCGCCTCCATCCGTCCTTCGGACACCTGATGGTTTCCGAGGGGTGGACAGCTCTCTCCAATTTAGGGGAAGCTGATTCTACTCTCACTTCTCAGAGTCTCCGGGGATTCTCCCCCCCGGGGGTCCGCTTTTCTTTTCAGGGAGACCTACTTTTTTCTGTTCTTTTCTGTCTCTCCTTACCTTACCCAGTTTTCCCTATTTACAATCGATTGTGCCTAATGTATGCTTTAATTGCAGGTTCTTAACTTCTTCACTCTATCCTCAGGGGTTCAACCTTCGAGAATATGGATGCTCCTGTAATTGAATTCCTTTGGGACCTGGGTCTGCAACAGGTGAGTGGGGGCCGCCTTGGACGGGGTGCCAATTCTACGCTCCATGGCTGATTCACTAGACGTTAGGCTCCGCATTGCCTCTCATAATGTGCAAGGCATTAATTCTCCAATTAAACGGAGAAAGGTAATGGACCACTATAAATCTCTACATCTAGACATCATTATGCTACAAGAGACTCACTTTCCTGTCCGTTATAGCCCTACTTTTATCCACTCATATTTTCCTCAATTTTATCTGGCCAGTGCTGAAAACAAAACCAAAGGGGTGGCAATCCTGATCTCTAAGAAATGTACTTTTGTGAAGATTTCTGATACTATTGATCCAGAAGGGAGGTTTATCTTAGTGAAAGGCAAAATAAGAGACCAACTCTTCTCTCTGGTCTCATATTATGCGCCTAACAAAGGTCAAGCTAAATTTTTCAAATCACTACTAGATACCCTATCCCCCGAATTAGAGGGCACCATAGTCTTCGGGGGAGATTCTAACACAGCTCTAGATCAGGGATTAGACAAAACAAAACCGCCAGGGTCTAGGATAATACGTCCCACAAGAGAAAGCCTTAAAATTGCAAAAATCCTTCACGAATTTGGATTAGCTGACACGTGGAGAGAACTCAACCCCTCCAAAAGAGATTACACTCATTTTTCTCACCCTCACCTTACATATGCTCGCATAGACCATATTCTCACTCCTTCTACCATTCTACCGGCAGTCCTTTCCGCCTCTATCAGAGATTCTGCTCTATCCGACCATTCTTTGGTGATCATATCTCTTAAACTGGGTCTTCCGGTTGGGTCACGCATGTTTTGGAGGCTGAATGAGTCTCTGCTCTCGGACCCTATCAGAGTCACGGAGATAGAAAATGCCCTGACAGAATACTTTTAATTTAATGACACAGAAGAAGTTTCAGTTGAAACGCTTTGGGCTGCCCACAAAGCCTTCATCAGGGGTAAGCTCATCCAGATCTCCACGCAAGTAAAAAAGGGAAGAAAAGCGTAAATAGATAAATTGGAAACTGACTATCTTTCCCTTAAAGCTATGCATAAAAAAAACCCTTCCGGAACACCCATAATCCAACTAGATAACGCCAGGTTGGCTCTTAACCTCGCTCTCACGACCCGGGCAGAAAAATCAATTAGATGGAATAAACATAAATTTTATTCTCAGGCAGACAAAATCGTCCCCCTTCTTGCGTCCAAACTAACCCCTAAGCCCAAACTACTTTCAATGCCCAAGATTAAAATAGGGGGTCTCCCTCCTACAACCAATCCAACCAAAATCTTAGATGCTTTTCAAGGCTTCTACTCTAAACTTTATGATGCTTCCACCCTGCCCTCTTCTGACTTGACCTCACGAGTTCTCGAGGGACTTCCTATCCCTTCCTTGTCTACAACCCATAGGGACATAATGGATTCCCCAATCACAGAGGAAGAGGTGAGGGGTGTGGTAAAGAGTCTCCGCAGCGGGTCTGCCCCTGGCCCTGATGGTCTACCTGTCCCCTATTACAATTTTTTTTTAGACATACTAACGCCACACATAACAAAGTTTTTTTAATTTTAAAGCCAAAGGCGACCCCTTTGATTCCCAGATTAATACAGCCTTTATCACAATAATACCCAAGCCAGACAGAAATCCTGAAGATGTCACTAATTATCGTCCAATTTCCCTCATCAACAACGATCTTAAGATTCTCACTAAAATTTTGGCCAATAGATTGGCAGGGTTTATCGGGCACTATGTACATAAAGACTAGGTGGGATTTATACCCGGCAGACAAGGCCCAGACCAAATTAGACGTGCAATAGACCTGGTATCGATCCTACAAACCAACTGGGCGGGAGGTAACCCCCAAAAGGGATTTCTACTATCTCTGGACCTTCAGAAGGCCTTTGACTCCGTGTCCTGGCCCTATATCTTTAATATTCTAGAAAAATGGGGTTTTGGTACCAGGTTCATGGGTATTATCAGGGCCCTTTACTCAAACCCTAGAGCACTAGTCAGGATTAAAGGACATTATTCCTCCCCTATCGAAATTAAACGAGGCACTCGACAGGGTTGTCCGTTGTCCCCACTTATTTTTGCCATTGCAATTGAAACCCTAGCAATTGCTATAAGACAGAACCCTAATATATCGGGGGTCCAATGTGGAGGTCGGATCCACAAATGTGCCCTCTTTGCGGACGACATTCTGCTGTTTTTGACCTCCCCCTATCCACTCTTCCCAACCTGAACCGCACTCTGGATGAATTCTCTTCAATAGCAGGCCTATCCGTTAATTTTTCCAAATCAGAGGCTCTGAATGTATCTCTTCCCCCTAATTTAGTATAGGACCAGAAAAAATCTTTTAAAGCTAAATGGAGTGATGCCTCGATCCAATATCTGGGTATCACCCTCTCAGCTAAGACTGAAAATCTATACCCCCCTATTTATAAAAAAACTAGAGGCTGATCTGGCCATGTGGTCTAAACTTTACCTCTCCTGGTTGGGGAAGATCAACTCACTTAAAATGACGCTGCTCCCAAGGTTGCTTTATTTGTTTCGCTCAGTTCCGATCCCGATCAGGAGAAATCATTTAAAATCTTTCCAACTACTTAAGTTTATCTGGGGTTCTTCAGGGTATCGTTTACCGCAGGATACACTCTTCCGCCACAGAAACAAGGGTGGTCTGGGATACCCAGAGCTTCACAAATACTACCTTTCAGCTAGATTGGCTCAATTTTCCACCCTTTACTCTAAATTTGAGAAACCAGATTGGGTCGATATTGAACAACAAGCAGTTCCGTCTATTCCCCTAGATTTTTTACTTTGGTCCCCCGCCAAATCCCGCCCTTCTATTCTATCTCCAGTACTGTCACAGTCTTTTGCTTTGTGGGACCGCCTCAAACGCAATCCCTGCCTGACGTCCACTATCCGTCCTTTGGCACATATTTTCAATAATCCCGATTTCCCATCAGGTCTGCAGACCACTGACTTTAAGTGGTGGCTGGATAAAGGGCTATATCGGATAGGCCAATACTTCACCTCTAGTGGTCCCATCTCCCTGAACTACTGTATCCACACTCTGAAACTCCCCGATGAAGAGAAGGTCCACTTTAGACAAATTTCAAGTTTCCTGCATAGCATCTAGAGAACCGAACCCCTCCCCCCTGATTTTACTACATATGAGATTTGGTGTGGACAAGCCGTGGGGCGGAGGGGAGGCATTTCAGCGATCTACTCGGCCCTCACTCACCCAAATGATAAAAACAACTTAAATGAAGGCCTGGGAGTCTGATTTTCGGAGATCCATTAGCTTGGAGTCTTGGCATAAGGCTGTCTCTAGATCTTTCAGGGGCATTCAGAATATTTCTTTGGTAGAGGCAAATGTAAAAGTCATAACCAGATGGTACCTCACTCCCTCCAGATTGGCTGCTATGTTTTCTGATGCTGATCCCCTCTGTTTTAGGGGTTGCCAGCTTCGGGGTACCATGGCCCACATCTGGTGGGAATGCCCTAGGATCCGCTCATTCTTGAGACTCATCTTCAACATGATTTACAGAGTGACCGGATTTCGGATCCCTAGGACCCCTGACGTAGCCTTATTAAATGCCCTTACTCCCTCGCTTCCTGGATCTACACAACAACTAATTCATTTTATTTTACTTGGCTCCAAAATAGCCATTGCCAAATCCTGGAAACAGCCCAAGCCACTCATTTCGATTGTTAAAAAGAAAATCTCATGGATCATGATTCAAGAAAAATTATCCAGCATATTAGATGACTCCGTTACTAAGTTCCATGAGGTTTGGACTCCTTGGGCTGTTTATATTGATGTCCCCCTTAACCATGATCCTGTACACGTTTAACCGGAATTTCATGGGGAGATAGGCACTAAGTATTCCCTCCTTTCCCTCCTCCCCCTCCCCCCCTTCTCTTTCTATTTTCTCTATCCCTCTCTTACTTTTTCTGTCAGTTGGTGTGTTCTTAACTTTTAATATATGCGCTTTTTTTTTTTTTGCAAGGTTACTGTCTGCATATAGATCCCCCCCCCCTTTTTTTTTCTTCTTCTCTCCTCTTTGACAGTATATTTTTCTCACCCACATCAGTAACAGTAGCTTGGGCGGGGGCGGGAGGGAGCCGGGACCATGTTCTTGGCACAGTTTGATCCCGTGTGGGGTGCCGGGGGGCCTGGTTCGGGGCTACCCTTAGCTCCAGTCCTTCTCATTAGGGTGAAACTGATGCATGTAATAGTTTTGAAAATTCCCCCCCCCCCCCTTTTTTTTTTATTTTACCCTCTCAGACTGCATGCCAAATAGTTTATAAAATGTGGCCAGACTTATGGACATTAAGGTATAATAAAAAAAAATGTAAGCTTTAAAACAAGCCCTCACTGTCCTGTGAAACTACAACAAAGTACTGTAATTTAAGTCCTATGTCTGCACTCTCCCCCTCGTCCTTGCGCCTGCTTACAGTGTTTATATTACAGTTTAGAAGGCTGGCAAAGTTTCCTGTCGCTATCAGCAGGGGGAAACAAAACAGACAACTAATGAAAATATTTATTAAAATAAAGTCTTTGAACTTAATAATAATAATACATTAGGACCCACTTACACTACAATACAGTGTCCCACAGGGCAGGCATTGCGACTTGTTACGCTAGGCAGGGGCTGGGCTGCAATGCACCTCAACACAAAAAAAAAGTCCTGCAACATTTTATGCAGCATAATGTACCACATGCAATGTAAAGAAGCAGCAGAAATGCGTTAGAGTGCAATTCAAAATGACCAATGTAGTCTCAGTTAAGGGTTGCTTTACAATTAAATTACTTCTCGTTAAGAATATGTAAATGTTTGAATGTCAACAGTTCTATCTCAAGTATACCTTTTCATGTTTAGCTATTTTAGTAGTGAGACTCCTTCCATCCTTTTTTTCTCCCCCACTTTCGTCTTCCCTTCTTTTAATTCCTTTATTCCTTAATTCCTATATTTTAAATATTGACTAGGCAAGCTGGTATGTACTCCATGTTTGCTCAATGAAATATCTGCATTGGACTGTTCATAGCATGACCATTATAACATGTTTCATTGTATTTACCATTAAATCGTTTTTTTCTTGGAGTTCATTAAGGAATACAGAAACAGAGGTAAATCAGAGACAACTAGCAAACAATAGATGAAATATTGACTTTTCCAATTCCATATCTTGGAGTACAGTACTCAGGTTGAACATTCATAGGCCCTGGGTTATAGGCTGTACCTTCAGGAGATTAGTAACTGGCAAAGTTTTTTGAGGACACCCCCATAACCCTACTCCACTCTGAGTCCTCAGTTTTTGGCTAGTGTCCCAAGGTAATGGACCCCCTCACCGCTATGGAGAAATCACTCTTTAACTAGTTTATTAATTTACTTCTTTAATGAACTCTTTACTATTTTTTACTACCAGAAGCAAAAAAGTGCATCTGGAGCAGTACAAACTCATTATAACCTTAAGAACCGGACCACACAAGCAATGCAGAACAACACATGATAAGAAAGGAGGTTGGCCTGTGTTCTGTACTTTAAGATATGGAATTTACAGGTAAATCAAAATGTATTTAATCTGACGGGGAGCGCATTAATACATTGGTGCACAAGGGGTCACTCAATGTCCATACACAGGAAAATGCCTACAAAATTCATACCCACTGGTACAAGGTACGGCACCTATTAAATAAAATCTCCTCCACAGATACAGACCATTCCTGGAGATGCCTTGCGGCTGAAGTCATGTTTCTCCACATTTGGTAGACTTCCCCCGGACTGATCTTGTTTGGACCAAGGTGCATTAGATTAAAACCCAAATGATGGGAATGGCAATAAACTTTATGTCAAGCCCAATACCTCATCCACCATTCCTTTCAGTGCAATCATACAAACAATCCCTACTGACCATATTAATGGTACACGGTTATGCGTTACCTCGTAGTGTGAAGGAATGGTTTACCTGTTTGAACAGACTGGAGGAGATGGAGGAGCTGATCCTGACAGCCCAATATAGGATCTCATCATTTACCACAACTTGGACATGTTGGTTACAATATAAAACCATGGACACCTATAAACAAATTATTTCCCTAATTTAAGTAGTTCATAGAGCTTAGCTCCTTCTGGTGGTCCCAAGTAACCTTGATACTGGGTTTTTCTTTGCACTAGTATCGACAATGTACTATCTGTGCACACAGTTTATGGATTGCAATGCTATTTCTGGATAGATGGGCCTGGTGAGGAGTATGTTCGTCCCCTGAGGGGCGACAACCACTTTTTTTTCTTCTGTTTTTGCATTCGATTTTTCTTTTTCTTCTGTTTTGAGTTTGTTTTGTAAACTCTTAGGCCCCGTACTCACGACCAAACATGTCTGCTGAAACTGGTCCGCAGACCAGTTTCAGCAGACATGTTTGGCCGTGTGTTGGCCCGAGCGGACCATTTTCGGGCGGCCGGACATGTACGGTCGTCTGTACAGACCTACCGTACATGTCCTGCCGCCCGCCATCCCTCGCATGCGTCGAATGACTTCCACGCATGCGTGGAAGCATTTTAAAGGCAGGCCGCCCACGTCGCCGCGTCATTGTCGCGGCGACACCGACGCGGCGACACCGCGGACACGCCCCGCGTATTGTTTACGCACGGACTTCTGTTCGATGGTGTGTATAGCCATCGAACAGAAGTCCCCGGGCAGACATGTCTGATGAAAACGGTCCGCGGACCGGTTTCATCGGACATGTTTGATCGTGAGTACTCGGCCTGATGGTACACTGTGGGTAAGACCCTATATTTCTGGAAGATTTTACTAGGCAGACGACAGCCCAGAGGTTGTCTTGAGAACTTTCATACTTGTGCCAGTACCTCAAAGGAGTCCTGCTATGGCATTTTGTTCCGTTTGTCCTTTTTGTTTATCTTTTTATTTTTGTAATTGCTTTCAAATGAAAACATAATAATATAATCTTTTAATCTTACTCATACAGGGCTGGACACATGCTCAATATTCATAGAACCAGGGATGTTCCCCAACCAATGAATGGGAAAGATGGGCAACAACTGTGCCAACAGGCCCAACTTCAGAGTGCCGAGCAAGAACACTACAAAAGAAAACTGCATTCGCTGAAGATTGGGCTACCACCTGGTTGAAAACCAGAGTTAAACTCACCAATAATTATTTCCAGTAATCTTCCACGACTGCCCATGAGACATACAACTTCTCCCATCAGGACAGGAAACAAGTTACCCTCAAGAGTTAAAAGGTAGTCACTGTTTCAGTAAACCCAAGAATTAAAGATCAGAAGTACAGCAAATCATAGAACACTCTTATGTGGGGCGGGGTCTGGGAATCCGGCTATCCTGGAAGTCAACTAGAAATCGAGTTGCCACAGTTCTATTGAAAGCTTGGTCCAGACTCGACAAAAGGTCCAAGCAATAATGCTTAACAAATGTGGAGAGACTGGACCATGTTGCCACTTTACAAATCTGCTCTGAAGTGGTACCAGCTCTCTCTGGCCAGAAGGTAGATAAGGCCCTAGTTGAATGTGCATTAACAAAAGGAGAAACATTTATGATCGAGTGGTATTCTGTAATAGCCTGCTTGATCCACCTGGCTATTGTAGACTTTGAGGCCTGAGCCCCAGCAAAGAGGACAATCAAGGCACCTGGCTTCCTGAACCGCTTGGTCACTTCCAGGTAAACCAAAAGACATCTTTATCTTTTGACATCCAGCAAGCTTAAACTCTTTTCCCTATTTCTAGATAAAGAATTACAAAATGTAAGTAATACACTGTTCCAAGATCTATGGAAGGAAGAGAACACCTTGTGAAGGTACCCTGAGTCACTCTTTAACAAGAAAAAACATCTTCAAAGTAGAAGCTTAATACACGCCTCCTCCAGACGTTCAAAAGGGTCCAATATAATAGCTTGGTGAACCAAGGATAGGACGACCAAAAATATAACAGCTTTAAAAAGCAATGAAATGCAAGCCCTCAGCATGTACACATCACCCCTCTTATCCATGGGATCCTTGAGGACTCCCATGTCCTCAAAGGCTAAACCCGATTTCTTAAAAACTCCTTATCTATTTCATCCTGAGATGAAGAGGAAGCCACAGAAATCGCCTCTGCCCCCTCGCTATGCCCAACACTGCCCAATGAAGAGGACCCGGCTGTAGACAGTCTGCATCTTCGGGTTAACCAGCGTCAGCACAGAAACTCCACCCAGCCACAAGGAAATGAGAGGCTGGTGCCACTAGTGGGGCCTAGAGAAACTACCACAAACCTCAGGATGGACAGGCTGGCAAGATGGGAACTCAATGCCGGTACTGGCCCTCCCCTCGCACAGAAACAGGTGAACTGCAGCTAGCACCCAAACGTACGGAGGGGGTATCGCGGAAAACATCAGAGAAAGATACAGCCATACATCGTCCAGACACGGGGCTTCCCCCATCGGTTCCGCAGATAACGTTAGCTGCGTTTGTAGGAAAAACTAAAAGCAGTGGCCTGGAGGACTGCCTTTCTACTCGAGGCCAACGTGCTTGCGGTACCAAATGGGAGGAGCTCTACATCTCATTGGCTGTCCTACAAGGCTTCTGGGTAATGCTGACGTCACATCCTGTCCCTAACCCACACTAAATCGAGGCTTGCACCGCACGTCGGTTCCCGGTGACAGAATGGCAAGCACAGGCTCCAAACACATCGCTGGACAGACTCAGTGTCGGTCTACAGGCACTATACTTTGTGAATGCAATACTTATATATATATATATTATTATTTTTTTAATGAAATAAAAGTACAAGCATGTTTTTGCGCAATGGCCGTTTGTTTCCTCTGAGATTTTAAGATCCTCAAAAAGTGGAGATATATGGAATGAATATTGAGATACTGGTTGCGAAACACCAGACACATTCTAATGAGGAGTGGCTGATCCAGGCATAAATCGAGGCTTTTTTAATATTGATCTCAGGTGAGTGTTCATTTTGGAAGGCCGTGGTGTATCACGGATTGGTGGAAGCTTTTTTATACGTATCTATATTTGTAAAAGTGGGTCTGATCACCCATCTTTGAAGAAGAGCACTGGGACTTAATTTTCTATACATATTTATTATTATTATTGTTGTTTGGTCACACAGTGTTTTTGACTGTATATATAGTTCACAAGGTATTTTCCAAGGTTTAATAATTATTAATGATCACAATTAATGGTATGTAAATTATTATTCACTGTCACAGGTATATTTAGTAATAATTGGCCCATTTCACACTTGTGTGACTTCAAACCAAGATGAGAGATACCGGTCGATTTGGGCTCCTTACCTGAAATATAGGGAAGGTGAAGGGAAGAGGGAGGGGAGAGATGACCGACAGGATTTTTTTTTTTTTTTAAATAAATTTTTTTGTTGTGTTTTGTTTTTTTTTGAAGAGGGAGGGTAACAAGGAGAAGTTAGGTAGAAGGAAAAAGGAGAAGTTATACGAAACCAGAAAATAAGTGGGGGGAGGATGGGGGGGGGGGGGATAGAGGGGTGTCTCTTCATCTCTCTCTTCCATAGTCTATGTAAGGAGATGATATGAAATGTAACAATCTGTAACGTAAAACTTGAAATAAATAAAGAATTATAAAAAAAATAAAAAAACTTCACCCCAACAAAAACCAGAGCCCCTCAACGGAGGAGTTGCAACCTTTAAACGGCCGCCTGAAAAACCTTGCGGCCGAAGATGCACTCACATCAACCTTATAAAATGTTGTGAAAGTGTGAACGGACGACCAAGTCGCCGCCTTACACACCTGGGAAACGGACGCTTGGTGTCGGAAAGCCCAAGAGGCACCTATTGTCCTGGTCGAAAGCGCTGTGACAGGAATGGGGGGCGCCCGCCCCTTTATGGCATAAGCCTGGATCACGATCTGCCTGAGGACCAGCTACCGAAACAAATTGTGAGTCAGACCTCCGGAAGGAAGCAGTAGCTGACAGGTACATCCGCAGAGCCTGAACAACGTCCAAGTAGTGTAACACAGTCTCCTTTGAATGTAACGGGTGAGGACACAAGGACGGGAGGACAATATCCTCATTGAGATGAAAAGCCAAAACGACCTCAGGAAGAAAGGAAGGCCGCAGACGCAGGACCACCTTGTCCTTGTGGAAGACCAGAAACCGAGCCTTGCAGGACAAGGCCGCCAGCTCAGAAACATGTCGGACGGACGTAATAGCCACCAAAAAGACCACCTTCTAAGAAAGAGTCAGCAAGGGAATCTTCCTAATGTTCTCAAACGGCAGTTTCTGAAGCGCTAAGAGGACCAGGTTCAAATCCCCCAGGAAGCGGAGGACGGACCGGAGGGGCCACATGCCTAGCCCCCTGCACGAACATTCTCACTAGAGAGTGAGCCGCCAGGGGCCGCTGAAAAAAGACAGCCAGAGCAGATATCTGCTCCCTAATAGTACTTAAGGCCAGCTTCTGGTCCACCCCACGCTGCAAGAACAGTAGGACCATGGACACAGAATAGGTGCGCGGACACCACCCCATCTCCTCACACAGAGATGCAAGCCTTCCATGTGCGATAGTAAATCTTCCTGGAAGCCGTTTTTCGCGCCCTCAACATGGTAGAAATCACCGAATCCGACAGGCCTTGGTCCCTCAACACCTGGCTTTTAACAGCCAGGCCATTAAAACCAGCGACCGTAAAGCAAGATGAAGAATGGGACCTTGTGACAGAAGGTCCTCTCGCAGTGGCAGACACCAAGGAACGTCTGCCACCAGACGCACCAGGTCGGCGAACCAGGGACGCCGAGACCAGTTCAGAGCAACCAGGAACTTTGGGATCCCCTCGGCCTCCACCCTGCGAAGCAAATGAGGAAGAAGATTTAGAGGAGGAATGGCATAAAGCAGCTGATACTGACCCCATGGAGCCACCAACGCGTTTGTCACGTCCACCCAGGGGTCCCTTGATCTGGCCACGAACCTCAATACCTTTCGATTGAGACGTGACACCAAGAGATCGACGTCGGGCGTGCCCCATCTCTGGCAGATGAGGTGAAACATATCCGGATGTAGAGACCATTCTCCCTGGCCCAGCATTTGACGACTTAGGTAGTCCACCTGCCAGTTTTCCACACCCGGAATGTAGACGGCCGACAGAGCAAGTACATTTCGTTCTGCCCACTTCAGGATGTGAGCGACCTCCGAAGCCACCGCCATGCTTCTTGTTCCTCCTTGATGATTGACATACGCCACCGCCGTGGCGTTGTCCAACTGAATCCTGACTGGACGCCCCTGTAGCCTCAGACCACGCGAAGAGACAAAGCTTGATCGCCCGGAGTTCCAAGACATTGATAGGCAGGTGGGATTCCTCCGGAGTCCAGCAACCCTGGCCCGACTGAACCCCCCCAGACACACCCCCAGTCGGTAAGACTGGCGTCCGTCGTGATCACCGTCCAGTGAAAAGGGAGGAACGACTTCCCCTACAGAAGTGACGGTGATGTCAGCCACCAAACCAGGGAGGCCCTGACCCAGTGGCTCACACAGATTTGGCAATCCAGGGACGATGGGCACTTGTCCCATCTGAGCAGAATTTCCCTCTGTAGCACTCGAGTGTGAAATTGAGCATACGGCACCACCTCAAAAGGAGGCTACCATGAGACCCAGGACCTGCATGCAAAAACAGAGTGACGACCAGCTTAGGGATGTCAACCGCTGCACCGCCGTCCGAAGAGACTGCAGCTTTTCCACCGGAAGAAACACCCTCGCCACTGAGGAGTCCAGAATAAAGCCCAGGTATTGCAGGTGTTGAGTCGGGGCCAAGACTTCTGGGTGTTTAACACCCAACCAAATTCTCGGAGGGTCTGACAGACTATAGACACACCCTCCTCTAATTCTGACAGTGAAGTTGCCCTCAGAAGAAGGTCATCCATGTAGCCCACGATAGCGATGCCTCGCTGTCTTGGCAGGGCCAGAATCGGAGCCAGCACCTTGGTAAACACCCTTGGTGCCGATGCCAAGCCGAAGGGGAGAGCCACAAACTGATAGTGATCCTCACCGACCGCAAATCACAGGAATCTCTGCTGTCCAGTGCAGATGGGGACATGCAAGTACGCGTCCTTGATGTCCAAGGATGCCAGAAAGTCCCCCGGATGGAGAGCCGCGACAACAAAGCAAACTGACTCCATCCTGAATCTTTGCACTCTCACAAAGCAATTGAGGGATTTGAGATCCAGGATCGGACAGACCCTGTCCTCCTTCGGTACTACGAATAGGTTTGAGTAAAACCCTTGAAACCGTTCCTGCGACGGAACAGGTATGATCACTCCACGAGCCAGCAGATCCTGAATTGCCCCGAACAGGGCTTCCAGACGTGTCGGCTGCAGCTGAAGGTTGGGGGGAAAAATCTGCTCGGTGGACGAGAAAGAAACTATCTTGTACCCCAAGGAAACCACTTCGCAAACAAACCGGTCGGAGATCAGAGACGACCACCGAGTCGCGAAGATGTCCCCACACCTGAGAGATGGACGGGGGCAAACCTTCATGCGGACTGTGGTTTTGCGAAACCATGGTCGTTTCTGACCCTCAGCAGGCGCTTTGTCAGCCTGGAAGCCTTGACTCGCAGCACTGGGCGGACGAAGAAAAAAAATTGCTTGTGCGCGGTGAAGGAAGGTCCCTGCCAATGGCGTGGCTCCTGACTCTTCTTGGATTGCGGGAGCAGCGTGCTCTTGCCCCCTGTGGCATCCTTCATAATATCATCAAGGGAAACACCAAAAAGTCTGTCGCCCTTAAACGGCAGATCCATCAGGGCCTTCTTAGAAGATTGGTCCACCGACCAACACTTAAGCCAGATCAGGCGGCGCAACACCACCGCATAGACCGAGGCTCTGGACAGCAAGGGAATAGTATCCAGTTCAGACTAGCAAACAAGCTTAAGACCCTGTACTAGCTGGTCGACCAAAACCACCTCCTCCGGCGGCGCCTGACAAGCTTTTAGCCCCTTCAGTAGTATCTTTGCCCATTCAGTCAGTGTTTGAGACACTAGAGCCCCCACCACCGCTGGGCGCACAGCCGAGCCCACCACCGTGTATAGATAGAGGGCAATTGCCTCAGCTTTCTTGTCAGCAGGGTTCTTAAAGGCAGGAGCCCCTTCCACCGGAATAGTGGTCACTTTGTTGAGCCTGGACACAGGGGGGTCCACTACCGGAAGAGAGGTCCATTTCTTCAGGAAGCTCTCCTCAAAAGGATACTGGTCCGCCAAATTTTTTGGAGCAGAAAAAAACCTTCTGTGGTTTTTCCCAATCCTTGTACAAAAGCTTATCAAGATAAGAAACACAAGGAACCCAAAGGGAACCAACGCCTCTGCTGCTTCCGCAGAATCCTCCATCTTCAGTATGTCTTGCAACTGCGGTGATTTTCGCGTGCTGATCCGGAGTCATCCTCACTATCTGAACGGCCGTGGTCAGCGGCCTCTGACGCATCAAAATCCGGCCCATAAGCTGCAGCCGGGCCCGACTCAGCATCAGAATTGTGTCCGGAAGATGGGGGGGTTGCGCCTTTTACCCCCCGAGTTTCCACGTGCCGCTTCCACCCTGGCAACAAAGGCCTCCAGGACCGCCGACATAGCATCCACTGACACATCAGGTGCAGGGGCACCGGTTGCCAACTCAGGTGTTTCTGGGGAGGAGGCGCCGGCTTGCGACGCCATGCTGACCCACGTGTGCGACACAGGGACCAAGGCCTAGCACACTGTCCACCCTCCTAGCTGCTGCAGAGAACGAGGGATCCCCCCAGAGGACTCTCCACCCAACCACGGATACTGCACAGCCTGTCGTCTGCCTCCTGCCTGAGAAGTCTGCAAAGCGACCTGAAACAGCCGCTGCTGTCTCTGCAGTGTGAAAGCTCCCGAGGGAGGGCGGTGCTCTAAGAGGACGGTAAAAAAAAGTCCTGCTAGCAAGAGCACGGACCTGCTAGCTCCTCTTTGGAGAGGTGAGTATACCGCTCCTACCCATTGAAATCAATGGGTCACCGCTGTGTATATAGAGTATTTCCGCGCTACCATAAGGTATGTGAAAAAATGTAACAACAGCTACAAAACACTTAAAAAAAGGTGTGCCATACCTAATGTAAAATAGTGTGTATATAGAATAGTGCTGAGCTGATGAAATTAAAAAAAGTAATAAGTGCAAAAAATCACCAATATGAAATGAGAAAAATTACATAATTCAATATTTTAGTGTGCTAATTACTAAAAAAATAAAGAAAAAATTAATGCACAAAGAATCCAAGGAAAAAAGAACCTTAATTGCACTACCTATAAAAGGTAAATGTCCTACCAGCAAATACTGTGACAGTGGTAAAGTGCAAATGCCAAAAATAAACAGAATCCTATAAAGTGCAACAAACGTGTAAACATACGCGGCAATCCAATTAATACACAGTGATTTATAAATATCTATGAAAAATAAAAAACATGCACAATAAAATATAAAAGTCCTGTAAAAAAGGTGCTGTATATGAGTGATGGGTGACATATTTCTTGTAAAGTGTCCACACTGTGAGCGTTCTTCTAAAAAAGTGGTGAGTGGATGGCCCCTTACCTCACTGCTGTGAGGTTACAGCATGTAAATAGACACAATCTCAATTCGGCCTAGTGCTGTTTCAAAGCCTGGGGGTATGTTGCCTGGGTGTGTAATACAGTTCACCTGTCTGTGGGGTATGGGTTCTCCAAAGAAATATATCCAAATAGCAGGGAGAGGATAAAGAAGGAATCCCAATATGGTGTAGAATGTTTTTAAAAATTGTTCCGTATTTATTGGTTAAAATAATGGTACTCACATTTAGAAAAAAATTCAGAGCATATCAGAATACGAGCACCAAGCTCGTCCGCGTCACCTCCGGTGCTTGAATCGGAATATGGTAAAAATGGCGGCGCTTTACCGCCGACGCTGCCCCCCCACCCCCCGTGTAAGGGCCTTAAGGTAAACAAATCATTCAGTATTTCCACTTTAAGCCTGGATGAATTCTCTGCTATGGTTGTGTTATCGAGATCTGGTTTCTCAATAGGAGGAGGGATCATCTTCAACTGCCACGTCCTCTGAGGTAATGTATCTGGCTCAAGGGCAAAAATCAAAAAACTATTCTGGAGGGGAAGTCACAGCTGTGACCACTGCTATCTGAGGCAGATGACCCAGCAGCTCAGCCAGAGTCGGATTGGGGAAAAACATCAATGTAAAGGATACTAAAGGTGCTAAGTGGATAAACTACAAACTCGTTGGAGTTAAGAGCTGAGCTTGAGCTAGCATTTTCATCTGATCCTTTTGCTTAAGATCTGACATGCTTGTAAAATATCATCCCCCGTGGGGTACTCATGATCACTGCAGCAGTAGAGAGAGAGGCGAATACCTTGGTGCCATGCACTTGTAGGTTGTAATAACACAAGTTGTGCAGGTAGCAGCTATGTTATGCCTGAATAAGAGTCAGGAGATGTTTTTGGTACAAAGTCTTGCCTGGAAAGAGGTAGTGCAGAAGAAGTACTACCTCAGGCTGCGCAGGCACAGTAAGTGCCCATGTGCCAAAAGAAACTCTGGCACTCCTGGCTCTCAGCTGCGACTGCAGAAAGGGTAGTCGGAGGCCCCCACACCACGAAAGATCCGGAGAATAAAAGATTACCATGGGCTGAATGTTAAAAAAGCTTCCACTCTGTACTCACCATTAGAAAGTTGGTTGTAGGCAGGAGTAACAGGGGATAAACCCAATCCTGGCTTCACTCTCCATGATGGGCACATGCCTCATGCCCTCTGGCCTGAACCTGTAAAGCTAACATGCAGCTTGCAACTCAACACAATGCATAACATGTGCAGGATCAAGTGCACAAATCAATATTACAAACTGGCCCCACATTTTCATTTCTGCAGGGTCTGATTATGGTCCCCCAGGGTTTTGGAAAAGGAGTCTACTTATCTGGAAGCTGCAGAAATTAGCTGTATCTTTTGAAAGAAAAAAAAAACATATAAAGAAGGAAAGCTTCTCTCAGCAGAGAGAAGGTGTGTGTCACAAAAAGAAGTTATACACTGATGCCCTGTACACACGATCGGTCCATCCGATGAAAACGGTCTGATGGATTTTTCCATCAGTTATCCGATGAAGCGGACTACACACCATCAATTAAAAAAACGATCGTGTCAGAAGGCGGGGACGTAAAACACGACGACGTGCTGAAAAAAATTAAGTTCAATGCTTCCAAGCATGCGTCGACTTGATTCTGAGCATGCGTGGATTTTTAACCGATGGACGTGCCTACAGAGAATCGTTTTTTTCTATAGGTTTTTTATCCATCAGATAATTTTAAAACTAGTTCCTAATTTTTTAACCGATGGATAAATAACCGATGGGGCCCACACACGATCGGTTTAGTCTGATGAAAACGGTCCATCAGACTTAAAATTATTCAAAAACTGCCTAACGGTAAAAGCCCCGGCCCGGACAGACTGACAATTTTGTACTACAAAATTTTCTCCGACATATTAACCCCAAAATTATGTTCCTACTTTAACGGGATTGGAGAGAAGTGGGAGATGAGGAAAGAATCTTTAGAAGCTCTGATAACTGTAATTCCTAAAGAGGGCAAGGACAACTCCCTATACTCCAGTTATAGACCAATTTCGCTCCTTAACATCGACTTAAAGATATTTTCAAAAATCCTCGCTAATAGGCTGAAAAAAATAATGAGAGATGTGGTCCACATAGACCAAGTAGGTTTTATTACAGGGAGAGAAGGAAGAGATAATGGAATTAGATTCCTCCTGATCATTGAGGAAATCAGGAAAAGTGGAGCCCCGGGACTACTCCTGTCAATAGATGCCGAAAAGGCTTTTGACAGGGTAGACTGGGGCTTCATGCAGAATACATTAGAGGCGATTGAAATGGGGCCTAGAATGAGAAGGTGTATAAGATCATTATACAACAGACCTACAGCAAGAATCAAAGTTAATGGAACCATCTCCGAACCCTTTGAAATGGAAAATGGCACCCGCCAGGGGTGCCCATTGTCACCGTTGTTGTTCACCCTTGCATTAGAACCTCTGTTAAGAGGGATAAGGCGAAACGTGGACATTAAAGGGATAACAATAGGAGGAGAGGAGCATAAACTGGCCGCTTATGCAAACTATATATTGTTCTACGTAGCAAACCCCAGGATAACCTTGCCCAATATAATGAAAACGATTAAAGAATTCGGTATGATATCCAATTTCAAGATAAATCCCGCCAAATCAGAAATCTTGAGCTTAAACATTCCTAAAAAAGAAAGATGCGCTCTAAAGGAAGATTTTCCAATTAGTTGGAAAAAAAAACTATTATACCTGGGAATCAGATTAACAACTTCAATGGAGACCTTATATAAGAGCAATTATATCCCATTGTTAAACAAGGTCAAAGAAGACTTAAATAGAATTACACCAGGGCAACTATCATGGACTGGGAGAATAAATATCTTTAAAATGATAATACTACCAAAAATAGTGTATAAAATGCAGATGCTCCCAATACCAATACCACAAGTCTATTTAAAAAAATTACAGTCAATGTTTCTTAAATTTATTTGGCGAGGAAAAAAAACACGTATTAAATTAACACTACTGACCAAAGATAAGACACAAGGGGGGTTAGGGGCACCAGATATAAGAAAGTACCACCATGCGATTGTCCTCTAACAAATAGTGGATTGGGCTAAAAACAATACAGAAAAAAGGTGGGTAAACATGGAAAATAAACTGAGTAAAATAGCACTGGGGAAATTGATTTGGGTACCGGCACAATTTAGAGGATTAAGTTCCGAAGCCCACTATATCACAAGGCATGCACTAAAATTATGGGTTCAGACGCACAAGAAAGAAAAATGGGATTATAACTCACCTTTTATACCTTTAAAGGACACAAAATTCTTCCCACCAGGAGAGGAAAAAAAGTTTGGTAAATGGATAATTAAAGATAATACCCAATTAAAAGATGTTATGGAGCAAAATAAGCTATTAACTTTACAGGAATTGAAAAACAGAAAGGAAATGATTTTGATCGATGAGTGGCGGTACGCGCAATTGAAACACTTCTTTGGACAGCCTATTAGATCTCAAGTAAACCTTCGGCTCTTTGAAAAATTATGTGGAGATAAGATCAAGGATTTATAAAATCCTGAATGTCTCCAAATTGCCGAGCGTACTGCCGTTCATCAAGAAATGGGAGGAGGAGACGAGCTCATCTGTTAATGAACATGAGATCAGTCAGTTAATAAAGAGAGTTCACGTGACGTCGGTAAACAATAATATAATGAAACAGAACTACAAATGTTTGGTGCGATGGTACCTTACACCCGATGAGGTACATACGTTCGCAGGAACTACAACACAGTTATGTTGGAGAGGCTGCAACGAAATTGGTACGATGACCCACATTTGGTGGACCAGTCCCAAAATTAGAATTTACTGGACGGAGATTAGACAAAAAATTTGAGAAATATTAAATTTAGAGATCCCAGAGGACCCGTCGGTGTGTATTTTACACGGGGACCGAATGTCAACTAAAGAATACCTGAAGACATTAATCCCACAGTTCTTGAATGCGGCAAAGAACCAAATATCTTGTAACTGGCAACACCCGGAGAGACCAACATTAAGAAGGTGGTCCAATAAAATAGATGAAATTTACAATTTAGAATATCTAAGATTTAGAGACGCAGGAAATTGGGCGGAATTTGAAGAGAAATGGAATGATTGGAAAGGGTTTAAGTTCACGATGGAATATGCAGAGATGATGGATGTATAATATAACTACACTTTTAGAAATGAGGTAGCGCCTGTAAGGGATAGAGAAGGAAAAAACTGATAACGAGGATGAGAGAGAGGCCGGGGGGGGTGGGGGGAGAGGTAGGGGTGGGGGCGGAAGGGAGGGGAAGGGATAGAGGAGGGGGGAAGGGAATTAAGGGCCAGATTCACAGCGGAGATACGACATAGTATCTCAGATACTCCGTCGTATCTCTCAGAGTATCTATGCGACCGATTTATAGAATCAGTTACGCATAGATAGCCCTAAGATCCGACAGGTGCAATTGTTTTACACTGTCGGATCTTAGGATGCAGTACCGCGGCCGCCGCTGGGGGGAGTTTGCGTCGTAAACCAGCGTCGGTTATGCAAATTAGGAGTTACGGCGATCCACAACGGTTTTTCGCGTTCGCTACATCGTCGCTAGTCTAGTTTCCCGTCGCAAAGTTAGTCGTCGTTTTGGGTGCCTTAACTTTACACAGCAAACATATTGCTGTATAAAGTATGGCCGTCGTTCCCGCGTCAAAATTTTAAAATTCACGTTGTTTGCGTAAGCCGTCCAGGAATACGGAATTACGCTACGCGCGTCGCCGTTCGAAAAAAATTACGTCACTGCGCGCAAAGCACGGCGGAAATTTCGAAACGGAGCATGCGCAGTAGGTCCGGCGCGGGAGCGCGCCTAATTTAAATGGCACACGCCCATTTAAATTATGCGGGCTTACGCCGGAGGCCGCTGGCGTAGTTTTCATCGCAAGTGCTTTATGAATCAGGCACTTGCGATGAAAACTTGTGGCGGTGCAACGTATCTACGATACGTTATGCCACCGCACTTCTACCTGAATCTGGCCCTAAATCTCCATTAAGACAAGAGATTTTAGAAATTGTAGGGGGATAAGAATAATGGAATTAGAATACAGAAATGGTAATGTTATCTAAACTGATACTAAAAATGTAATAAAAAAAAATAAAAAAAAGATACAAACTAATACTTTAAACTCCACATATGATGCGAAACCAATGTAGAGACGGAAATATTGAATTAAACTATGAGTAGGTCTCGTGCTGTGGTTAAGTCTGAAGTGAAAAAAATAAAAATAAAAGATAATTTTAAAACTAGTTCCTAATTTTTTAACCGATGGATAAATAACCGATGGGGCCCACACACGATCGGTTTAGTCTGATGAAAACGGTCCATCAGACCGTTTTCATCAGACAAACCGATCGTGTGTACGCGGCATGAGAGGACAGCTGTACATATCTGAGCATGACTTAAGGACCCTTTCACCCCTTATTTGGCGTAGCCAGGGCCTACTAATAGGCTTCCCTATTTGGGACATTTGCCATACCTATAGGATTTAGATGTTGCCCTGTCCTCCACAACTTGGAGAACCCTATCTATCTGATACCCTGTTATAATACCTCAGGGCTCAGAATCTACATTCTGGCATCTTGTTTTATGATGGTTTACGCCATATTCTATGACAATTTATGTCTATTGTTGGTTTGGATTCCTATCTTGCTACATTGCTGGCTTTGCATTTACTACACACCAGGTACTTGCATGATAGAGTTCTGCCTAATAGTGGTTTATAATCCCTAGCAGGTTTGCTACAGCAATACGTGTCATCCATGTATACACATTAATCTGATACATATACATCAGATTTGAAGCCTCTGTTTTTGAATGTCTGTCTAGTCTCGTGGGGTGTCCCTATACCCCTGGATACAGGCTCACCAGCACCTACCCAGTATTTGTCCTGAGGAAGCTAATATCTAGTGAAATGCATAGACGAGCAAGTGTGGAGGCGATATTGGATCAAACTTTTTCTAACAGGCTTATCATTAAGTTAATCTATATACCTTAGATCCAACCTCTTTAACTGCACTATTAGGTAACTGGTAATCATGTCTATATATAGGGTGTTGATTGTATGTTTTCATGTTTTTTAACTATGTTGTAATAACATTTATAATTTTTTAATCAGTTCTCCTCTCATTATGTGCTCACAAAGTCCACTTATTTTTTTGAGTTCTGCAATCCCTATACAGTAAAACCTTGGATTGCAAGTATAATTCGTTCCAGAAACATGCTTGCAATCCAAAGCACTCTTATATCAAAGCAAATTTTCCCATAAGAAATAATGGAAACTCAGATGATTCATTCCACAACCATTTATTCATAAGTCCTTTAGTTTATAGTCCATGTAAAAAGATTTTAGCAATGTGATAGGTTGTGTAACCATAAAATGTCCATCTACAAATGGAAGCCTCCACAAGGGGATTAGAAACAAAATCCAGCAGAAGCCACAGAGTATAAAAGAGAAGAGATGCGCCTCTAAGTGTAGCAATATGGTTACATTTAATGAAGGTACAACATTTAGCAACTCACATGGTTGATGAATAAAAGAGGCACATCTAAGTATGCAGGGATCTGGGGTAAAGCTGTCCACACAGACCGTAGCCCTCACTGCCAGCTTTCACCGATTTCAGTCTTCAATCGTTATCGGGAAGTCTACCCTGCAGTAGAGCGATCTGCAAGCAAGGCTTGAACCGCTTGTGGAAGGGACGACATCAATGGTGGTGCAGAGGATGGTCTATGTGGACAGCTTTACCCTGGATGCCTGCATACTTAGATGTGTCTGTTTTAATCATCAACCATTTGAGTTTCTAAATGTTGTACCTTCATTAAATGTAACCGCATTGCGGCACCTCTCCTCTATATACTCAGCTGTGACATGACACTACTTTTTATATCAAGACATCGCTTGATTATTTGACTTTTTTTATTAAAAAAAGTATATATATATATATATATATATATATATATATATATATATATATATATATATATATATATATATATATATATATATATATATATATATATATATATATATATATATATATATATATATATATATATATATATATATATATATATATATATATATATATATGATGTTGGCATGGTGAGGGTCCTCCCTGCCTGCAAAAAAAAAAAATGGTTTGCTGGAGTGGAAGGGGCTTTTTTATGGGGGATTTGTTTTTTGCTAGTCCCCAATCACCTGAAGTTAGCTGCATATAACTCAAGTTTAAAGACTTATGCACCGTACACACGATCACTTTTTGTGATGTAAAAAAAATGACTTTTTTAAAAACGTCATTTAAAATGATCGTGTGTGGGCTTCACATCGTTTTTTGTCTTCTGAAAAAACTACCCAAATTTTTTTCGAACTTTTAAAATTTCATTTTTTGTGTCGTAAAAAATGATCGTGTGTGGGCAAAAACCGGAGTTAGGCTTACCGGTAACTCTTTTTCCAGGAGTCTTCCAGGACAGCCATGAGATGTAGCTCCTCCCTCCGGGACAGGAAACACAATCACCCCCAATTAGAACAGGCGCTCCTCCATGCCTCCTCCTCAGTTCATCCAAAAATTCCTGAAGGGCTCTGAAAGACATAACATCGTCTTTACACATATCCACTTCCAGTTAATAATATAAGCACCGGGTGGGAAGCCAGGCTGTCCTGGAAGACTCCTGGAAAAAAAGAGTTACCGGTAAGCCTAAATCCGGTTTTACCCTTTCGTCTTCCAGGACAGCCATGAGATGATTAACAAGAAACTTACTTATCAGGGTAGGGTTACTGCTTGGAGGACCCTTCTACCAAACGCCTGATCCTTCTCAGACATCAAGTCTTGGCGAAAGTAGTATAACTTGACCACATTGCCGCCTTACAAATCTCTTCTGGTGAGGCTCCGGCCCTCTCAGCCCATGAACTCGAAACCGCTCTAGTCGAGTGTGCTTTAACAAAACGGGGCTTGTATGCCCTCTAACTCATAAGCCTTGCCAATTGCCATTCTGATCCATCTGGCGATGGAAGATTTAGACGCTTTCTGCCCCTTCTTACTTGCCGAAAAATTTACAAAAAGAGAATTAGACTTCCTAAATTCCTTGGAAGCTTCTAAGTAAATTAAAAGGCATCTCCTAACATCTAACACGTTTTGGGATGCTCCCTCTGAGCCTGAGGTGGAACAAAAAGAAGGAAGGACATTGTCCTGTGTCCTATGAAATTTGAACACAACCTTTGGGAGAAAACTAGGGTCTGTTTTCAAAATAATTCTATCCTCAAAAATCAACAAAAATGGCTCCACAATTGAAAGGGCCTGTAGCTCACTCACCCGTCTGGCTGAAGTGACTGCCACCAAAAGTACTGTCTTAAGTGTAACCCATTTCAAGATGGATTCCTCCAGAGGTTCAAAAGGCCTGCCTGAAAGTGCCCTAAGCACCAAGGAAAGATCCCAAGAAGGACAGGTCGACACCCTCACTGGCCTTGACCTTGACAAGGCCTTGAAAAAACTTTTAACTAATTGATTCTGTTGTAGGGAACACTGCAAGAAGACACTAAGAGCTGAAACCTGCACCTTTAAGGTACTTGGGGAGAGACCCAGATCTACCCCAGCCTGTAAGAAATCTAAGATAGCTGGAATCCCTGGTTGATCTAACCCTTGTTCTTTCAACCATGAACAAAATCTCTTCCAGAATTTTGCATAAATTGCTCTCGTAACTGGCTTTCTGCACTGCAACAAGGTGTTTATTACCCTCTCTGAGAAACCCTGTGCCCTCAACAACTGTTCCTCAGATACCACGCAGTTAGGCTTAGTCTGTCTACCTGCGGGTGCAGAATTGGACCCTGCGAGATCAGATCCTTCCGGATTGGAAGGGGAATTGGAGGGAGAACGCTCAGTTCCTTCAAAATTGCGAACCAGGGTCTCTTTGGCCAAAAATGCGTGATCAAAATTAAGTCTGTCTCCTCCGACCGAAACTTTTGAAGCACTGCTGCAATCATCCTCACTGGGGGGAAGGCGTAGCAGATGTTGAACTTCCAAGGACCGGAAAAGGCATCTATCATCAAGGCCAAGTCTCTTGGATGTATTGAAAAGAATTGGGTTACTTTCCTGTTCTTTTCGGAGGCAAAAAGATCTACTTCCGGGAGATCCCATCTCTGTGTTATCTGAGAGAATACCTCCCCGTTTAGGGACCACTCGTCCTGTCTCACTGGCTGGCGACTTAAATAATCTGCCAGAGAATTTTGAGTACCCTTTAGGTGGACTGCTGTTAGTGAAGACAAGTTGGTCTCCGCCCAGGAGAGGATCTTGTTGGATATCTCCTGAAGAGCAGGACTTCTTGTCCCTCCCTGCTTGTTCAAGTACGCGACCGCAGCTGCGTTGTCTGTGCGAACTTGCAGGTGTCGTCCTAACAACCTTCCCTGGAATGACTCGATCGTCCTTAGAATCGCTAAAAGCTCTCTTTGGTTGGAAGAGCGACTTGCCTCCACTGGAGACCATGCTCCCTGGGCCACTGCCTCCTCTAGGTGGGCTCCCCAGCCCCAGGCACTGGCATCTGTGGTCACTACTACTTCCACAGGGAAGGACCAGTCTAGACCTTTGTCCAGATTGTGATGAACTCGCCACCACCACAATGTCCTTTTTACTCTGGCTGAGATAGGGATCTGTGACTCTAAATCCTGGCCACTCCAGAGACGAAGCATAAGTTCCTGTAATGGACGTTGATATCTTGCCCAAGGAACTGCTGGGAAGCAAGATGTCATGAACCCCAGCACCCTCATCACTTCTCTGACCGAAGTCAACTGATTGGACTGTAACTGGGCTACCGCTTGATCCACCTTGACAATCTTCTCGTCGGGGAGATAAAGTTTTCTCTTTACCGAAGAGATCTTGTACCCTAGGTACACGACCTCCTGGGACGGAACCAACTGTGACTTGTCCCGGTTGATTATCCATCCGAGTGAGGAGAGAAAATCCTGTGCTACCTGTAAATCCTTCTCTAGCTGTTGAGCCGATCCTGCTACAAACAGGAGATCGTCCAGATATGGGATTACTGTGATAGCTTGGTCCCTCAGTGGGGCAAGAGCCTCTGCCAGAACCTTGGTAAAGATTCTCGGGGACGAGGATAGCCCAAAGGGAAGGGCTTGGAATTGAAAGTGTTGAATCCCTGAACTCACCCTTACTGCCACCCTGAGGAATCTTTGGTAATCTGGATGTATAGGGATGTGCAGGTAAGCATCCCTGAGATCCAGGGTCGCCATGTAACACCTTGGGAACAGACATCTTGTTACCGTAAAAATCGACTTCATCCTGAACCTCTTGTACTTTACAAATTTGTTCAGGGGCCGGAGGTTCAGGATCATCCTGAACTTTCCTGATGTTTTTTTTACGATAAAGACATGGGAATATACTCCCTGTCCCTGCTCTTCCTCTGCGAGAGCTGGCGTTAGACCTATAGAAGAGGCGTCCCAAGCTCGTTTTAACAGCAGGTCCCCCCTCTTGTCCATTGGGTCCCTAAGGGAACCCAGATCGTCAAAGGCCAAATCCGTCTTTCTGGAAACCTTGGCTAACGGGGCCTCTTCTCCCTCTGATTCAGATGCTGAACCTGCCTGAGAGGAAACAACTGATCTGGGAGTCCTCTCCCTACCCTCCTCCTCTTCCTGAACTTGTAAGGAAGAAACACTAGAGGCCCTAGGTAGGGACGGGGCTGGACCCTGCATCCTATCTATCAGCCCTTTAAATGACTGAAACGTGGATGCAATTTCATCCTTTACAGATGACAAAATTTGGTGACAAGTGGTTACTGAATTATCCTTAACCAAACTATTGACACAAGCAGGACATAAAGGCTTATCCCAGTTAGAACTTAGCTTTGTCCCACACACGGCACATTTCTTTCTAGGAGGCTGGTTTTGAGTCTTATCATGGGCCTTAACCTGTTGAAAAAACAGAACAGTGGACCACATTACAACCAGCTAACCCCTATTCACCACTGTGAAAGGTTCCTAGAAGGTGCCAAACCCTCCACCAAACAGGCTCACCACCTAGGGGGTGTATTTGGGGCTAACAAGACCCCCACCCAACAGAGTAAGCCATGTGCCATCACCAGGCCTTACCTGAGAGGCACTGGTGCCTGTTGAACCAGGATCGGAAATAGCCGCTGCTGCGTCCAAGGTTCCTGTGTTTTTTCGTTCAGCACTCTGAACAACACTGGCGCCGGGTTCCTTCAAGCCACCTCCGCGCCCTTTTTTGGAAGCAGGAACGATGCTTCCGGGCGCCCCCTGATGACGCGCTTCCGCCGGGGCATCGTCACTTCCCCTCTTTGGAACGCACGGTCTCCGCCCCCCAGCGCGGATCCTGGAAGCGTACCGCAAGCAGATTCGATGGCGTCTCTCGCCCTCTCAGCCACGGCCATCCAGGATCTTTTCCCAGGGGACGGATCCCGCCGTCAACGGGGGACCGACTCTCGCCGAGCTCACGGCGGCGGTGACTTTCAGCCACGCTCTCTACCCCTAGGGCCAGAGGAGTGCTGAAGGCAAAGAAAGAAAACGAGTTAGGTCTCAGCAAAAAAAACAAAAGAAAATGTTCCCAATGTGCTTTTCCTTCCCGTCCGGCAGGAAACACAAAAAAACTGAGGAGGACGACCGCCTTTTCAAATTGGGGGCTAGTGTTTCCTGTCCCGGAGGGAGGAGCTACATCTCATGGCTGTCCTGGAAGACGAAAGGGTAAAATGACGTTTTAAACCCGCACATGCCCAGAAGCAAGTTATGAGATAGGAGGTAAAACTACCATTCATAATGGAGCAAGCACATTCATCACGCTGTAAAAGACAAAAAAGCACGAATCGTCTTTTACTAACAAGTAACCAGCTAAAAGCAGCCTCAAGACGAATAGAACTTCCCCTTTAGAGTGCCGTCACTTTGTTCATCATTTTTTTAAAAATGATGGTGTGTGGGCAACATCATTTTTAATGATGAAGTTGGAAAAATGTTGTTTATTTTCATGATGAAAAATTCAATTTTTTTCCAAAACAAAAAGTGACCGTGTGTACGGGGCATCAGGGCCCTTTCAGACGTGCGAACCGTATGTCCGCTTTTTCATCCATCTGTTTGCGGATGAAAACGGGACATACATTGGTCCCTATGTGATTGCGGGTGTCAGCGGATGAACATCCGCTGACACCCGTAATCACCCGCCTCCGCAAAGATCCGATTTTGAAGACGGAAGAATGTCCTATTTTTTCTTCCGTCTGCGGATCGGATGAACACGGACACACGGTCCGTGTTCATTCGATCCCCCCATAGGGGAGAGCGGAGAAATAACAGAGCAGTCCCTGCACAGTGTGTGGGGACCGCCCTGTCAGCCGCCGGCTCAGCGGGGATATACGGAGCGATCCCCGCTGAGCTTACGGACACACAGAGGTGGATCATTACTGATCCACCCCGTGTGAAAGGGCCCTAAAGGTCCTGTGTCTTGTACAGTATGGCTGAGAAAAAAGTTTTATTGTTGACAGTTTTATTGTTTGAGTTGAAAAATAAACTTTGTAGCTGCTGTAATAACACTGGTGTAGCACACAAAAAAAAAGTTTATCTGTAAAGTTTATCTTTGTATTAGGGTTGTGCCAAAACCACTTTTTTAGGACCAAGTACAAGTACCGGTACTTTTTTTCATGTACTCGCCGATACCGATACTTTTTTTTAAATGTCATGTGACAGTTTTCAAATTTAAGAATGCCCCTTACATTGGTGCACTGCTTAGAGAGAACAATGCCCCTTACATTGGTGGTCAGTGAGAAGAATGCCCCTTACATTGGTGGTCAGGTCTGAAGAATTCCCCCTTACATTGGTGGTCAGTGGGAAGGATGTCTCTTACAGTGGTGGTCAGTGGGAAGGATGCCCCTTACATTGGTGGTCAGTGGGAAGAATGCCCCTTACATTGGTGGTCAGTGGGAAGAATGCCCCTTACATTGGTGGTCAGTGGGAAGAATGCCCCTTACATTGGTGGTCAGTGGGAAGGATGCCTCTTACATTGGTGGTCAGTGGGAAGGATGTCTCTTACATTGGTGATCAGTGGGAAGGATGTCTCTTACATTGGTGATCAGTGGGAAGGATGTCTCTTACATTGGTGATCAGTGGGAAGGATGTCTCTTACATTGGTGATCAGTGGGAAGGATGTCTCTTACATTGGTGATCAGTGGGAAGGATGTCTCTTACATTGGTGGTCAGTGGGAAGGATGTCTCTTACATTGGTGGTCAGTGAGAAGAATGCCCCTTAAATTGGTGGTCAGTGGGAAGGATGTCTCTTACATTGGTGATCAGTGGGAAGGATGTCTCTTACATTGGTGATCAGTGGGAAGGATGTCTCTTACATTGATGGTCAGTGGGAAGAATGTTCCTTACATTGGTGGTCAGTGGGAAGGATGTCTCTTACATTGGTGGTCAGTGGGAAGAATGCCCCTTTACAGTCAGATAGAGAAAACATTAGAGAGGGAGCAAAATTCCAGGGTGACCACGACCAGCAGAAAGACAAGCAACAAGCATTGGATCGTAAATCCTAACAAGTGAGGAAGTCTGCCGTGCAATTGTGCATGTCACAATTGAATTTTTTCTTACCCGCCTGAGGACTGCTCTGCTAGTATCGGTATCGGGACAACCCTACTTTGTATTCCAAGTTTTCATGCACATCAAATAAAAATCCTATTTTAGTGATTTCAACACTTCTTACACTACCAACAATTCAAAGAGGCAACTTCAGAATATTATTTTTGACAACTGAAATTTACCACATTGTACAGTAAAACCTTGGTTGAGAGTAACTTGGTTTGAGAGCGTTTTGCAAGATAAGCAACATTTTTTAATACATTTTGACTTGATATACAAGCGACGTCTTGATATAAGAGTAACGTCATGTCACAACTGGGTATAAAAGAGCAGAGAAGTGCCTCTAAGGCCCCGTACAGACGACCAAACATGTCTGCTGAAACTGGTCTGCGGGCCAGTTTCAGCATACATGTTCGGTCGTGTGTAGGCCCGAGCGTGCAGGATTCCAGCAAACATTTGCCCTGCCGGGCCTTTTCCCAGCGGACAAATATTCCTGGACTTGTTTTAAAACAGTCCGCTGGAATCCTGCCCGCTCGAACATGTTCGGTCGTCTGTACAGACCTACCGTACATGTCCGTGCGCCCGCCATCCCTCGCATGCGTCGAATGACTTTGACGCATGCGTGGAAGCATTTAACTGGCAGACCCGCCCGCGTCATTGTCGCGGCGACACCGCATCATCGACGCGGCGACACCGCGGACACGCCCCGCGTATTGTTTACACGCGGCTTTCTGTACGATGGTTAGTACAGCCATCGTACAGAAAGCCCCGGGCAGACATGTACGGTGAAAACGGTCCGGCGGACCGTTTTCATCGTACATGTTTGCCCGTGTGTACACGGCCTTAGTGTAGCAATATGGTTACATTTAATGAAGGTACAACATTTAGCAATTCCATGGTTGATGAACAAAAGAGGTAAATTTAAGTATGCAAGCATCAGGGGTAAAGCTGTCCACATAGACCATCCTCCTCAACGCCATTGATGTCATCCTTTCCACAAGCGGTTTAAGCCTTGCTTTCAAAAACCTCTCTGCAGGGTAGTCTTCCCGGTTACAATTGCAGACTGACAGCGGTAAGAGCTTGTGGTGCAGAGGATGGTCTATGTGGACAGCTTTACCCCGGATGCCTGCATACTTGGATGTGCCTCTTTTATTCATCAACCATGTGAGTTTCTAAATGTTGTACCTTCATTAAATGTAACCATATTGCTACACTTAGAGGTGCCTCTCTTCTCTTTTATACTCTGTAGCTTCTGCTGGATTTTGCTTCTAATCCCCTTGTGGAGGCTTCCATTTGTAGATGGACATTTTATGGTTACACAACCTATCACATTGCTAAAATCTTTTTACATGGACTATAAACTAAAGGACTTATGAATAAATGGTTGTGGAATAAATCCTCTGAGTTTGCAGTATTTCTTATGGGAACATTTTCTTTGATAGAAGAGTGCTTTGGATTACAAGCATGTTTCTGGAATGAATTATGCATGCAATCCAAGGTTTTACTGTATATATATTTTTAGTGTTGACAACTGTTCAGCACATTAGTTAATACCTTCCCCATGTTGGTAGATTCTTCTGATATATTGAGTCCATTGGAAGAACCTGTTGGTGGCCTTTTGTCTCATTGTAGATACGACGAGCTGCATCTGTGGTTTGTGTAATCACACAGTCCATATCACTAGCTAAATGCCATGAGATTACTTTTGCTGCTTCATCATCTTCTACATATGCCAAATGGGCGATCTAAAAAAATAAAAGCATAAAAGTGATACTGTTTATCAAATAATTGCTGTGTTCTTCTTGTACCATAAATTACTGTTTTTACCATTATTATCCTTTATTGCATCTCAGTGCTATTGATCACCTCCAGATCAACCACTTATAGTCTACATGCACATGCTACAGCAAAAGGTTGCACACCATTGCTGCTGCTCGTGTCCAGAGGTGATCATCTGTACCTAACCTGAGGAAATCAATCTGTGTGTGATTACCTCTGAACATCTGCAAACAGCTGCGGCTATCCACACTCTCCCGGACTCCCAGCTGCAGTTTTCCACAAGATATTGGACACATCATGGCCAATCTGGCCATATGGATGAGGTCTAAGTTTCTGACACTGGCTGAGATATTACAACCCCGCTGGCTGAAAGGACAAGTCTGAGGTCTTCAAGGTAATGACCGTCCGTCAGAAACTTTCTCTGTGCCCAAACAAAAACTGTGCAACAATTCGTTGTTCACCGACCAACCTCTGCAACATAAGAATGGAGAGCAAGCAGAAAGCAGGGCAAACTGATTGGCCCCTTGACACTGCCAATGCCAAGTCACATGTAATGTAGTTCAAGGAAGAGCTGAAACAAATGGCAGCAATGTGATTTTATCCCTGTTCTGACAGACAGTAAACTGCACCCAGACCGACATGAGCCTACAGCCCATGCCGAACATAACTTTAGAGCTGTGCTTTGCCACCTGCTCTTCTGGCCTTTCCCTGTATTCCTCTTCCACCATTAGCAAGAACAGGCCAAAAAAAATAAAAAAATTTAGATCGTGTCAGGTTGGAGTACTGGTGGTGGAAGGAGAGTATAAACTCAAATGAACTATTTCAATTAATAAGTTATTTGGTGGTGAACATTGTATCATACTATAGTAACATCAGATAGATACATACAATATTTAGTGCTGCGTTTCAGCACCAGTACTGGCGACTTCCCATCTGCTGCCAGAACAAAATTGAGTTGGGCTGAGTGCTCCACAGTGCTTTGAGAACCCTCAGGTCTCCTGGATCAATGTTTCATTGTCAAAGTTCCTGTGACAGAACAGTTTCAGGGTTTTTGCTCCAACTAGTTCACCATTTGTATACACAAAGGGAGCATTCTCATCATCTTGGATCTCCGTTCAAATCAGCAGGAATAATATAGCGTGTCATACACATTCAGGCTCTGAGTACCGCCGTGGGTCACAACAGCATAAGCCTCCTCTTTAAAAAAATGCCCTTTTTGGGGAAAAGCTAAGTGCAGCTGCTCGAGTGATGTCATCATGAATGCAGGTTGCTGGGACTCGCGGCTGTGCTTGGAGCCTGAGTGTGTTTGACACACTGTTTTGTAAATGCAATGTCTTATCATTAATAAACTGTATATATTGCTATACTCTCACCACAAGGTGGTGTATCTTGTAGTCATCGTCTCTGTGAAGCCAGCATCTAGAACCCCTTACGGGATAAGCACAAGGACGTGTGGTATTGAGGGTCAGGACTTATTTCTTGCCTTGGGTATTTTTGCCTTCACCTTAACCAGGACACTGCTCTTCCTTCCCTCTGTCTGCTCCAGTTCATCAAAATGCAAGTACTGGCTTCTCATTCTTTCATCGCAAGGCGATTCAGGCTGACCATATTGCAAATTTATGGTGTTTAAGATTAGATGCGACCCTTTTCTGTCTGAGGTACTTTACTAAATCTATAGCTGCCAGTAGTGACCGAAGGAAAAAACAAAAAAACAGACAGGTGGTTGTATTGAAGTCAATTGATAGATCGATTTTAGTACAACCAGCCTGCCCATCAATGGATCGAAATTCCTCTGTCTATGGCATTCAACAGGCAAGAAAGACAATGGGATGTTTGTACACACAACACAATTCCATTAATGTTCATTTCTTCTGTAGGTGGCCTAAGACCTCATGTACACTGCTGCTGCTAAACGGACGTTTAGGCCCCATGCACACGAGAAGCAATTACAAACACCTCTAAACTCAAGTTTTCAAAGGCAAAAAACGGCGTTTAAAACGCCCGTTTTTGCTGTGAATTGCGCAGCGTTTTGCCGCGATTAGCGGCGTTTTACCGCGTTTGCGGCTGTCAGCGCTTATCTCAAAGACATTGTAGACCCTCCCAAAGTTTAAAACGCAAAAATAAAACGCTTCTGAACCCAAAATTTTGCGTCTGAAAAAACGGACATAAACCCAACTGCTTTAAAATGCCAAAAAACGTGATTGTGTGCATGGACACATAGGATAACATTAAATGTGTTCAGGGGCAGTTGAAAAAAATGCCCCAATGCCTCTGAACTCGAGTTTAGCAGCGTCTCGTGTGCATGGGGTCTTAGGAGCAGTTGGGCATTTTTTTCCAACTGCTCCTGAACTCTCCTCTATGTAATCTTATCAGTACATGTACACAGGGTCGTTTATAGTAATTTCTAGGCAGTTGAGTTTAGAGGCTTTTTGTGGAATGCAAAAAAATTGGTTCAGAAGCTGAGTTTAGAGGCATTTCAAGCACCAAACGCCTCTAAATGTGGCAACTTGCGTTTAGCCGCATTTTGTTTACAGGCGTTTTTTTAAACGCTTCTAAAAACGCAAACGCGGCAAAACAACGCTAAATGCAGCATGTAAACGTGGCAAAACTGACGTTTTAAACGTGGGTTACTATCTGTCAAGTTAAATCGTTCAGGAGAGGTTGTAAAAACATCCTGTGTACATGAAGCCTTAACTGGAATGTTTCTTTAGGAATTTATACACTACCACAAAACTGTAACAAATGTACAGAACACTTAACCACATCAGCCCAGGAAGAACTAGCTGCTCAATGACCAGGCCATTTTTTGCGATTTGGCACTGCGTCGCTTTGAGAATTGTGTGGTTGTGCGACACTGTACTCAAACAAAATTGACGTCCTTTTTTTCCCACAAGTAGAGCTTTCTTTTGGTGGTATTTGATCATCTCTGTGATTTTTATTTTTTGTGCTATAAACAAAAAAAGAGCGAGAATTTTGAATTGTTTGCTATAATAAATATCCCCATTTTTTTTTTTAAAAAGCAAATTTTTCTCAGTTTAGGCCGATATGTATTCTACATATTTTTTATAATAAAAATCGCAATAAGTGTATATTGATTGGTTTGCACAAAAGTTATAGCGTCTACAAAATAGGGGATAGATTTATAGCATTTTTTTTTAACTAGTAATGGCGGCGATCTGCGATTTTTATTGGGACTGCGACATTATGGCGGACACTTTTGAGACCATTGGCATTATACTGCGATCAGTGCTATAAAAATGCACGAATTACTGTAAAAATGTCACTGGCAGAAAAGGGGTTAACACTAGGGGGGAATCAAGGGGTTAGTTGTGTTTCCAACTGTAGGGGGAGTGGACTGACCTAGAGGAAATTACAGATCGTGGGTCCTAGCTATTAGGAACTCACGATCTGTCTTTCCTCACAGAACAGAACAGGGATGTGTGTGTTTACACCGGTCACAAGCATCTGCTATCCCGCTTAAAGGGACCGACTTACAGCTACGGCGGTTTGCGGGATCATGCCAACCTGCCGCAGTATATTGACGGTGGCTGGTCGGCAAGTGGTTAAGGTGAAACTAAACGCAAAACTTTTTTTTTTAATAGCAGGTCAAATCTTTCAACCGCCAAAGTGCTTCATAAAACAGTGAAAAAATAATCCAAAAACTGAATTCACTATATGAATCAGAAGATAAAATAAACAAAAGTACAGTTTGTATAAGCAGAAAAAAAAAAGAAAAAAAGAAGAGGTCAACATCAAGTAATATAGAGTCTCTGTGATTAAATTCCAACACAAATTGTCAAATTCAAAAACAAATCAGTCTTCCACCATCAGATCCCAATGGACATCAATCCACCAGTGTATGGACACACCACTACCCATAAAAGTGGACACTCACCAAACTCATTGCTACAGAAAGTGCAGCCCCCCTTTTTCATTGTGGATACAGTAAGGGAAGGTTATAACCCCCACCATTTTAATTTTTGTTTGCCATCTGATTCCCATTGGGGAAATTTGCTTTCATTTCCTGTCCAGCAGACAAAAAAGAAAGAAAATCTCTTCAATGTAAGGGAATCCCAGCACGTCACTAGAACTAGGGGTCCCACTGGAAGACATCCACTCTATTAGTATTCTGATGTCAAACCAAAATTTTGGATTTACTTTTAATGATAATGGTAAACAGTAGGGTTGTCCCGATACCGATACTAGTATCGGTATCGGGACCGATTCCGAGTTTTTTCGGCGGTATTTAGACGCCGATACCCCGCCCCGATACACAAATAGAATACTTAACCCCCCCCGCGCCGCCGCCGCCCGCCGCCACAATTCGCCGCTGCGATCCGCCGCCGTTACGCCGCTGACTGTGTAATACGGGCGGGAACATTACAGCTTTGAATAGCTGTAATGATTTGCGCCACGCATAGACACTCCCCCTTGCTCGGGTGAACTGTCCAATCCCGAGCGAGGGGGAGTGTCTATACACGCAGCGTGGCGCCAATCATTACAAAGCTATTCAAAGCTGTAATGTTCCTGGCCGGCCGTAGTACTTTACACAGTCGGCGGTAGCAGGTAAGCGGGCCATGGCTGCATATGGGGGGGACACACGGCTGGATGGGGGGAGACACACACGGCTGGATGGGGGGAGACACACGCGGCTGGATGGGGGGAGACACACGCGGCTGGATGGGGGGAGACACACACGGCTGGATGGGGGGAGACACACACGGCTGGATGGGGGGAGACACACACGGCTGGATGGGGGGAGACACACACGGCTGGATGGGGGGAGACACACACGGCTGGATGGGGGGAGACACACACGGCTGGATGGGGGGAGACACACACGGCTGGATGGGGGGAGACACACACGGCTGGATGGGGGGAGACACACACGGCTGGATGGGGGGAGACACACACGGCTGGATGGGGGGAGACACACACGGCTGGATGGGGGGAGACACACACGGCTGGATGGGGGGAGACACACACGGCTGGATGGGGGGAGACACACACGGCTGCATGGGGGGTGACAACGGCTGCATGGGGGGTGACAACGGCTGCATGGGGGGTGACAATGGCTGCATGGGGGGTGACAATGGCTGCATGGGGGGTGACAATGGCTGCATGGGGGGTGACAATGGCTGCATGGGGGGAGACAATGGCTGGATGGGGGGATACATTGCTGGATGGGGGGATACATTGCTGCATGGGGGGAGACAATGGCTGGATGGGGGGATACATGGCTGCATGGGGGGGAGACAATGGCTGGATGGGGGGATACATTGCTGCATGAGGGGAGACAATGGCTGGATGGGGGGGAGACAATGGCTGGATGGGGGGGAGACAATGGCTGGATGGGGGGGAGACAATGGCTGGATGGGGGGGAGACAATGGCTGGATGGGGGGGAGACAATGGCTGGATGGGGGGGAGACAATGGCTGGATGGGGGGGAGACAATGGCTGGATGGGGGGAGACAATGGCTGGATGGGGGGATACATGGCTGCATCTGTGGGGGGACATCGCTGCATTTGGGGACACATTTAAAAAAAAGTATCGTATTCGGTATCGGCGACTACTTGAAAAAAAGTATCGGTACTCGTACTCAGTCCTAAAAAAAGTGTTTTAACTTTGGATAATAATTTTTTTTTTTTTTAGCCCACATCCTGTTTCTTGTCTGGTCATTAGCCTAGGCTTACGACATCATGCACAGCTGTCTCTATAACTCTCAGTTTGGCAGGGGGGTGAATCATAAGAGGGCAAATGAGAGCTGCAGGACTGCAGAGCTGGAGGTGTGCCTCTGTGTGTCTGTAAATCCAGGAAGTGAACAGGCAGCAGCTTCAGCTGCCCACAATTAAAATGGATGCAGCCAGACTTACTGCAGAGCAATTTCTGCAGCATATTTGGCAAGTACAGAATCACAGTATATATAAAATAATATGCAAAGTGGTTGGAGGGTAGCTTCAGGATGGCAAAGATGTATTAAGGGGGATATGTATATACCTTTCCTATGACATCGCTGTCTTTTGGAACAGGGGGAAGCAAACATTTCCTCTTTGGCTGATTCAGTAGACTTTGCATCTGTGTCTGCTTTTGTTTAATAATTTGAACGATGTGGTCCATCTAAAAAGTAAAAATAATGTCTTTAAGCACTCTGCTAACATATAGTATGGTAAAATATTGAATGAAATGTGGTACCTCCTGGTCTTTCATGGGTAAGTCGATCTTTTTTTTCTTCAATTCATTCTTTAGGGACACTTCTTTCCCTTTGGCTTCATTTGCTTGACCTAAATAAAAAAAAAAAAATTAGGGATGCATTTTTTCTTCAATCAAGTATATCCCAAACAAGAATAAAGTATAAACTATACCCTGAAATGAACATGGCTGATTTGATTTATTTTGTCAGTTTCGCTGTATAGATCCAATTGTCAGTGGAGAACCTATTAATGTCACTGAATTTTTTTTTTCTTAACCCTTTCATGCCTAAGCTCATCTCTGACACTTGTAGCTTGCAAGTTAAAATCCAGATTTTTTGCTAGAAAATTACTTAGAACCCCCAAACATTCTATATAATTTTTTAGCAGAGACTCTAGAGCATGAAATGGTGATCAGTGCAATATGTTATGTCACACAGTATTTAGGCAGTGGTCTTTCAAACGCAATTCTTTGGGGGAAAAAATCAAATTTCATGAATAAAAAACAAAAACGAAACGGTAACGTTGGCCCAATTTGTTTATGTATTGTGAAAGATGATGTTAGGCCGAGTAAATAGATACCTAACATATCATGCTTTAAAATTGCACACACTCGTGGAATGGCGACAAACTACGGTACCTAAAAATCTCCATAGGCGACGCATTAAAAAAAAAAAAAAAGAACGGTTACCAGGTTAGAGTTACAGAAGCGGTCACGATTGCAACGATACCTCATTTGTGTGATTTGAACACCGTTTACATTTGAATGCGTCTTCTTTGATGCGTGAGCTGGTGGGGACAGGGGCGCTTTAAAAAAAAAAAAAAAAAAAAAAAATACAATTTTTTTTTTATATTGTCTCTTTAAAGACCCCAAAGTATTCAGATCTCCAAAAAAAGCAGATTCTGAATACTGACTTTTTTTTTTTTTTTTTACAAACAGCGCCATTGGCAGCCAAGTAAATGGGAAGCGACATTATGAAGTTGCTTCCGTGTTTACACATAGGAGACTCGATCAAACCATTTCCGGCTTTGATCCAGTCTCTATCTATCTATCTCTGAAAGTGCCGGACCGTGGCTCTGGTTGAAAGCCGTGAACGCAAATGTGCGTTTGGTTGGCGCTAAGGGGTTAAAGAAAAATGATTGCTGATGTGTTGGATTACATTATTTTCAGTGACATTATGAACATTTTATTTTTATACGTGAATTACTAAATTCATATGAATTAGTTAATTCACGTGTTAAAATAAAATGTTCACATAAACCATAAAATCCCTGGTTTTGCACTAAGCAGCCCTGATCCTCCTCTTCTCGGTTCCCCTGCTGGCACACTTGGCGGCTTTCCCTCTGCCGCGTGCCCCTATAAGAAGCCACTTCCTATGGGGGCACCCCTCCCCTCTGCCGAGTGCCCCTATAAGAAGCCGCTTCCTATGGGGGCACTTGTGTGGGCTCGCTTACGAGCTGGGCTGTTTGCATCTATTCAGACACACAGTCCTGCCCCCGCTCTCTGCTCACAGATTTTGACTGACAGCAGCAGGAACAAATGCAGGGGGAGGGGAGACAAACTGCTGCAGACCTGCACGGCGCTGACCAAGATCAGGTTCAGGTGAGTATTTAGGGGTAGCTAAGGTATCCTTTCCACTTCCGTGAGTCCCCCAGCCACCGGGCAAGTAGGAGAGAGGAGCGGGCCTCGCACATGCGCAGTAGGGTTCCCGGCGTGAAACCGAAAGGCTACACTGCTGGGTTCCCCTTACCAGCAATGGCTGTGGCAGCACCCGACAGCTGATGGAAACATCAGCAGCGGGTGCCGACATCGTTGGACTCCAGGACAGGTACGTTTCCAATTATTAAAAGCCAGCAGCTGTAGTATGTGTTGCTGCTGGCTTTTAATTATTTATTTTTGGGCAGAACACCGCTTTAATAAATATCAAAATAATATCCATAAGTATAGATATGAAGCTCCTTCTCAGAACATTTAGCAGTAGGAAAAGTTGTGCCAAAGGAATCAATGGAGGTATCAGGCAAAGGGTTTTTGACTCAGACTGGGGACAGTGGTGATGGCTGACAGAACCAAGGCTGTCAGGGAAAGATTAAAACCACCCCAAATCTGTTAGCTGAGCATGAGCGGACAAGGCCCAGATCAATTCCTCTTGCACCTATGATCTGCCATGTTTGATGAGGAACATCCCACAAACTGGTACCCAAGACCAATTACTAAGCAGAAAGGGTAAGCCTTCTGTGAGCAAGCACTTTGGGCAGCTAGGACCCAGGAGACTTACAACAGTTTCTGTGCTGTGAGACCAGGAGCAAACGATGTCAGGCCAAAGAAGGGACAAAAGGGGCACCAACTGTTAAAATAGAGGCCACAGAAATGGCCTTCCCACTCCACGTGGTGACATATACAAATGTGTCACAGCCTGCATGCCACAACTAACCCACAAGGGGTCAGGAGTAATAGCACCGTTAGTCGTTGACAGTAGAAAAACCTTTCAATTCAAGTGAAAAATATGGCAGAAAGAGAGAGGCAACTATTCTAAGCAAAACTGGGCAGGTGACTTTGTGTTCACTTCTCCTGTAGGCGGAAATATAATCTTGGGTTGCTTCATCATTAACCACATCAATACCAGGCACTTTCCACCCTCCCTGAATAGGCCAATTTTTTGGGAGGAGGAATAGGGGGGTGTTGAACCTACTAGATGGGTGGGGGAGGGAGGTCATACAAACGGCGTCTCTTAATCTCCAATGTCCAGGTCAAAACCCGGGGAGGGGGACTCGGGGAACCCTCTGTGCCATTCCCAGCTCTGGACTATATGGTTTCCCTCATTCAAGTGAAGCGGCTATCAGCTTTTCATCCAGGCTCCCCATATTTTCTCAAACTTCTTGGGACATTTACGACTGATGTATGTAAGTTTGTATATAGGGAGGATGGACCATGCCATCGTGGGGGGTTCTGGTTGCTTCCATTTAGTCAGTATAGCTTTTCTGGCATAGAAGGCGGCATAGAAGATGAACAACCTCTTGTGTGTGTTAGGGGTAACATTGTCGCAGATATCCAGAACGTACCCAGCTCCAGAGTGCATTTTGGCCATCTATCAGATTGAGCTGGGTATATTTTCAACAGCCTCTGAGGGGTGTTGTATGCCCTGTGGAGGAACCTCAGCTGGATGTGTCAATCCCTGGCTGAGGTATCTACTCCTACTCGACCGAGTCTAAAGCCTTTTCGGCATCCAAAGAGGCCACGACACCCTGGGCATTGGTGGTATTGGCGTGGGAAATATTGGTGTATAAATGACGAAGATTGATATTTGTGCCTTTACCCGGCATGAAGCCCGTTTGGTCTCCATGTACCAGGGAAAGGATAACAGAGCTGAGCCGGTTTGCCAGGATCTTGGTGACTATTATGGCGTCAACATTAAGAAGCGAAATGGGGCGGTAGAGTTGAGCTTGGGGATAACAACTATTACTGCCTCTGACATAGGAGGGAGGCATCCCTCCCCTTCAGCATGGTCAACAATGAGGTATGGAAGTGAGGAATGACCAGTTCACTGTGAGCTTTAAAGAATCCTGCGGGAGGCCACCTAGGCCGGGGGTCTTTGTGGGTTGGAGTGAGGCAACTGCCGCCTGCATTTCCTTGATGGTGATTGGATCATCTAGTCTATTGCGCTCATCTGCTGAGAGCGCAGGGAACTCTATCTGGGCCATAAATTCCTGTAGGGAATCTGGTGTGAAGTCAGCTTTGGATGTGTAGAGGTGTTCATAGTATTGCAGAAATCTGTTGTTAATCAGTAAGGAATCTGAACACAGGTCCCCCCAGTCACTTCTAATATTAGCAATGTGGGCTGTAGTAGAGCGTTCCCTAGCCAGCCACGCCAGCAACCTGCCTGATCTCTCTCCCTGCTCAAAACTCCTCTGTGACCGCAATAGGAGCTTCCGTGTCGAGGAACCCCTTAGTAACGAGATTTCTTTGTGCAATGATTGTATAGCTGCATAAGTCCTTGCATCCCTGTTAAGCACATAGTTGGACTCTAGGGCCAGGGCCCGTCTTTCCGCTTCCTCCAGAGCAAGCCCTGTGTTTTTCCTGACCTTGTTGATAACCGTGCAGCATTACCCACGAATGTAGGCCTCCCACAGCACCGGCGAAGTAAACGTCCCCCTGTTGTGCACCCAGTAGACGCCCATCTCACCCTCAACCTCAGGGGCCACTCTTTCATCCGTTATCCAAAAGCCAGAGTCGCCACAGTCCTGAGCCTGCAGGCGAGTCCGTTGCCAAGCTTAGCAGTAGGGGAGCGTGGTCAGAGATAGCACGGAGCAGGATCCCAATCTCATGTGGGAGAGGAGGGGGCCACTGGCATAGAACAGATCTATCCTGGAGAAAGAGACAGGCATAGCATAATTACACGTATATTGCCTCTTTCCAGGATATCCCCACCTCCACACATCAGCAAGCTCATACACATCTGCCCATCTGGCCAGTGGGGAGCCTGTTGCTAGGTCAGGGTTAAACTTATCTAAGCTAGGGTTTGGAGGCATGATAAAGTCTCCTGCTAGTAAGACAGCAGCCCCAGGGTAGTTTGCCAAGATTGGGGCTATTTTGTGGAGAATAGTGAGGGTGGCCAGAGGAGGAATGTACACTCCTACGACAACCATCTCCAGCCTATCACACATTGCATGGACAACAATATACCTCCCCTCAGGATCTAAATGCAATACCAGTAGGGTAAAGGGAAATGATTTATGGACCAGGATACTGACTCCTCTAGAGTAGGAGGAGAATGTGGAGTGGTAATACGAGCCCACCCAGGGCTTTTTGAGGGCCAGTATCCTGCTCCCTGTCAAGTGTGTTTCCTGCAAAATGGCTATGTGGGGGCTATATCTTTTGAGAGAAGCGAATACCAAGAATCGTTTGTGCTTGGAGTTCAGACCGCGAACATTCCAAGACAAAACATTAAGGGGGGCCATCAGCTCAATTGAGGGGATTTCCAGGGGTGCCAAAGCAGCCCCAACAGCCTGTATACCAACAGAGTCATTTCAGCAAACATTTCAATAGTTATTGTCTCAACATCACAGTCATATACATTACTCTCTCCCTCTTTTGGGAGGAGACCCGTACTGCACAGCCTGCAAACTAATACATAAAAAGAGAACCAAAAAAAGGAAAAAATTTAACCGTAGAACATCATGGAGTATAAACAGTTACTCCTGGAACATCCCAAACTCCCCCTCCCGGCGCCACCTCCCAAACCCCGGGGCACCCTTCTCCCAGAAAAAAACATGGCAACTGCCCATGGGGCACACGAACAGTGGAGCACCAGAGAGTCTCAATTCGGGTTCAGATAGTCCATCTGTATGTAAAGGCACAAGATAAACGTTCCCTGCAGAATAATGGTCACCCAGAGTATCCCCCTTCAGGGGTACAAAACTTAAACTGGTTACCAACTTGAAATTTATAACATGTAAACTACAGCATATTCAGTCCTGATTGCAGTCAGGGGCAGAGGAATGGAGAATCCCCCCTACTAAGTCCAGCGTGTAGGCACATTGTCTCCGCCTTCCGGGACCCGCAGCCGGGCGCAAAACAGCATGCTGGATTTGATTTTCAGATTACGCAGGTTAAGCGTCACCTGATCGAAGGATCTTCTCTGTTTCTGAGCGTCGATAAAATAGTCAGGGAAGATCATGAGCCGTGCTCCTTCATGGCGTAGGGCGTCGATCTCTCGTGTTTCTCGCAGAACCAGGTCCGGGTCCCTGAAGTTTAGCAGCTTAAGGATAAAAGTGTGCGGAGGAGCTCCCGGGGGTCCCCAGTCCCTCTCCACAACAAAGAAGTTGGAAAACTGTGCCTGCGGTAGAAGGGTCCGCAGTAGGTGTTCCGTGAATGCCGTAGGATCGGTACCCTCCGCTCCGTCTGGCAGCCTGACTATGCGGAGATAATTCCTTTGGTTCTGGTTCTCAGCATCCTGAGTCTTCACCTTAATCTGCAGCATGCGGAGTGAGACTCCATGCTCCTGTAGCGTGTCCTCCGCCTCCCCCACTCGGCGCTCAACCTCCGTCACTCTGGCTCTGAAGCTGTCCATGTCTCTCCGGATCAGGCTGACATCAAGCTGTACGGTCTCAATCTTACCTGTGAGAGTGGTTTGGCAGTTAGTGATGGCCTGCTTAAGTGCAGCAAAGTTGGTCTGCTCTCCCAGCTCAGAGTCTGTGTCCTCCGTCTGACGCCATGTTGCCTGTAATGGCGGGAGCAGGCGGCCGCTTAGGAGGCGATTTAGGGGTGTTGTGAACCTTGCGGGTGGTTGTATTGCCCTTTCCTTTTTTCATACCGCTCGCGGTCAGTCTCTCCTCCGTTTTGGGCAGGATGCAGGTGATAGGCTGCAAGTATATGGATAAAAACCCGGACAGGGTCTTAGCGCTCCCTCAAGACACGTCTGCTCTGGTGGCCATCTTGGACACGCCCAGCTGTGTCACTTTTAAATGACAATTGCACGGACATGCTACACGGTACCCAAACTAAATTTTTATCACTTTGTTCCCACAAATAGAGCTTTCTTTTGGTGGTATTTGATCACCTCTGCATTTTCATTTTGTTAAACAAAGTAAAAGGAAAAAAAAAGACCTAACATTTAAAAAAAATAAAAAATAAAGTTCCTTTGTTTCTGTAATAACATTTTGTAAATAAGTAAGTTTTCTCCTTCATTGATGAGGCTGCACTGATGAGGAAGCACCAATGAGGTTGCACTGATGAACACTGATAGATGGCACAGATAGGCATCACTAATGGCACTGGCAGGCATTGCTGATGGGCACTGATTGGCATCATGTCTGGGCACTAATAGGCATCCCTGCTGGTCCACTTATTGGCATACCTGGTGGCCATCCATGATCAGCATCCCTGGAGATCCTGGGTGGGCATCCGCGCGGGGGGCTGCACTGAAAATCAGCGCAGACCCCCCGTCAGGAGAACAGCCGATCGGCTCTCCTCTACTCACGTCTGTCAGACGCGATTGAGGAAAAGGCAATAAACGTATTTTCCTGTTTACACTGATCAGCCGTGATTGGACATGGCTGATCACGTATGTAATCCCGAAAGACGTCATTCGACGTCCAGTCATGATAACTCCAGCTAATACTTAGAGTGATTGTAAAGTCTAAATTTTTTTGCTATAAAAATACCAAACATGTTATACCTACCTGCTCTGTTGAAGTGGATTTGCACAGAGCAGCCTGGATCCTCCACTTCCTAGGTCCCTCTCTCCTGTTCAGTGCCCCCACAGCAAGCAGCTTCATCTTGGTGCTGGTTATTAACGTTGTACTTCCTAGCTCAGTCACTGAATAGTTAACCATCCTCATCATCTTGGTGCAGTTAGCATTAAGGTGATCAGGTTGGTTTATCTTAGTCCTTAAAGCGGTGGTTCCCCCTTAAAAACAACTTTTTCTTATTCCACTGCCCCCCCACATTCCATCACGATTAAGGCTCTTATTATATTTTTCATGCTGTACATACCTTAGTACAGCATATTCACCCGTGCATCCGGGTTGCGAGTCCCGCGGGAGTGGGCGTTCCTCACATGCTGTTGATTGACGTTTTGCCCAAAAACGAGCTCACCCCCCGTCGCGTAAGCCGCGTCACGATTGGCGAAAGGAGCCGAACGGCGATGCGCATGCGCAGTATAGCGCCGACTCGCCGTTCGGCTCATTTTGCCAACCGTGACGCGGCTTACGCGACAGGGGGGAGCTCGTTTTTGGGCAAAACGTCAATCAACAGCATGTGAGGAACGCCCACTCCCGCGGGACTCGCAACCCGGATGCACGGGTGAATATGCTGTACTAAGGTATGTACAGCATGAAAAAAATAATAAGAGCCTTAATCGTGATGGAATGGGGGGGGGGGCAGTGGAATAAGAAAAAGTCGTTTTTAAGGGGGAACCACCGCTTTAAGCGTAGCAAAACAAAATGGCAGATGTTTTGACTGCAGAGTACAGATGTGTGCATTTTAAAGGATCACTAAAGGCAAAACTTTTTTTTAGTTGTGTATGGAGTGGAGAGGGATTTGAGCCGCTGTTTTTACTGCTGTCTGTGATATTGGGTAAAGTCATCAAAATGAGCACTAGTTCTGGTGACAATGAAGGATTTCCTGATTTTTGAGGAATTTTCTCTGAGAACATTCAAAGGTGTTAATCCCTTCCTTAACCGCTTTCCGACCGCCGCACGCTAATGTACGTCGGCACAATGGCATGGGTGCGCAAACAGGCGTACCCGTACACCCCTTCGTAATCCTGGGCTAGTAATCCTGAGGAGAGGCAGAAAGGGGAAATGTAAACAAGGCATTTCCCTGTTCTGCCTAGTGACATGACAGGGATCTACTGCTCCCTGTCATCAGGAGCAGTGATTTCGGTCATGTCCTAGGTAGCTCACCCCCCCTACATTTAGAACACACCAAGGGAACACGTTTAACCCCTTGATTGCCCCCTAGTGTTAACCCCTTCCCTGCAAGTGACATTTACACAGTAATCAGTGGCTATTTTTAGCTCTGATCTTTGTATAACTGTCAATGGTCCCAAAATAGTATCAAAAGTGTCCGTTCTGTCTGTCGCAATCCCAATAAAAATCGCAGATCACTGCAACTACTAATAAAAAAATAAAATGCCATAAATCTATCCCCTATTTTGTAGACGCTATAAATTTTGTGCAAACCAATCAATATACACGTATTATGATTTTCTTTTTACCAAAAATATGTAGAAGAATACATATTGGACTAAACTGAGAAATAAATACGTTTTTTATATATGTTTTTGGGGGATATTTATTATAGCAAAAAGAAGAAAAAAATTTCCCCAAAACTGTTGCTATTTTTTTGTTCATAGCGCAAACAATTAAAACCGCAGAGGTGATAATATACCAGTGTCGAACCGCAAAAAAATGCTCTGGTCAGGAAGGGGGTAAAATCTTCCAGGGCTGAAGTGGTTAATCAAAAAAGGTTTAGCCTTTTGGCCTACTTTCATTCCTTTTAGGTGACATTGTTGATCAGTACAATAAAGCCTTGTACACACGATTACATTTTCTATGGACAAAGCGTAAGACTTTTTTCCGAAGGGCGTTTGCCGTGAACTTGTATTGCATACAAACGGCAAAGAATTGTCGGTCGACAAACACGAAACTACATGGTTTTCAGCTCTTTAGCGCCACCCTTTGGGCAACTTCTGCTAATGTTTTATGGTGAGGATTGCTTCTGAGCATGCGTGTTTGTACTTTAAATTTTTTTCCGACAGACTTGTGTACATACGATTGAAAAATTCGACATCACACATTTGTTGTCTGAAAATTTTAAAGCATGCCATCTCACATTTGTCCGCGGAAAATCCGACAACAATTGTCCGATGGAGCATACAAAGGATGCGAAATTAGCCTGTCATCACACTTTTCCCGTCAGAAAATCCGATCGTGTGTATGAGGCTTTAGAGATTGGATCTCCCAAATGGTGACCCAGGTAACAATAAAAGCGTGACAGAGGTTCCATCTCTGCCCCACCAAATCCAAATCTAGGAAAAAAAAGTTTCTCCTTTAGTTATATTTTTATATTACTGTCTGACTTACAAAAAGGTAGGCTAAACTTACTCTTATATTCGCTGAGAAGTATATTTGTTGCATCAAACAGGCTTCTATAAGCCTTAACAGACTTGCTCAGCTGGTCCTTCTCTTTAGTAAGCTGTGCCATCTCTTGTTGTTTTTTGAAATCTAGACAAAAATAACAGTGTTATTGAAAAGGTTATAATTGACTTTTGTATAAATCTGTTCAAAAAGTCATTATGGTGCTATTATAACTCAATCAGTGTAGCACTATCAATCCAAATATACAAAAAACAACCAACCATATACAAAAATGTGCATATAATATATCAATAAATTCAAAATCACTGTTCAATAATAGTCATAAAAAATAGGATTTTTATATCAGCTTACCTGTAAAATCCCTTTCTTGGAGTACATCACAGGACACAGAGCTTCATAGTAAATACTATGTGAGTTATAGGCCACCTTCAGGTGATGGACACTGGCACAACCAAAAAACAAACAGGAAGTCCCCTCCTATATAACACCTCCCATACCGGGAGTACCTCAGTTTTTGTAGTAAAGCAATATATATGTCCCAAAAAGAGGGGAGGGACCTCTGTGTCCTGCGATGTACTCCAAGAAAAGGATTTTACATATAAGCTGTTCTAAAAATCATATTTTCTTTATTGTACATCACGGGACACAGAGCTTCATAGTAATTACTACATGGGATGTCCCAAAGCAATGCCATCTGAGGGGAGGGAGGCAAAATTAATCAGGGCATCATCAGACTTGTGGACCTACACTGCTGCTTGCAGCACACTGCGCCCAAAGACGCTATCCTCATGCCTTTTTACATCCACCTGAAAGAATCTGGTGAACGTATGGACCGAAGACCAAGTTGCAGCCTTGCAGATCTGAGTCATGAAGGCTTGGTGATGCACTTCCCATGAAGCACTATCTGCTCTAGTAGAGTGTGCTTTAACGTGAATAGATGGAACTCTCCCTTTCAAACCATAAGCCTGAATAATAACTTGTCGAATCCACTTAGAAATAGTAGATTTTGACGCTGCCTGTCCCTTTCTGGGGCCTTCTGTAGCACAAACAAAACATCAGGTTTTCAGAATCTGAGCAGTCACCTTTAGATAGGCCTTAACTGCTCTCACTACATCCAGAGAAAGTAGTGGACTTCTCTTCCACAGAACAAGGTTCTGGATAAAAGGAAGGCAGGATAACATCTTGGTTCAGATGGAACCCTGACACCATCTTAGGCAAAAAGTTTGGATGAGGGTATAACACTACCTTGTTCTTGTGAATAAGCAAATATGGCTCTTTACAAGAAAAAGCAGCCAACTCCGATATCCTTCTTGCAGAAGATATAGCAACCAGAAAAAAACAATTTTCTTGTCAGCAGGATCAAGGGAATATGGTAAATCGGCTCAAAAGGCAGTTTTTGTAGTACAGACAAAACCAAATTCAGATCACATGGGCACAAGGGTAACCTAACTGGCGGATTAATATGCGTTACTCCTTGTATAAAAGCCTGGATCAAGGAATGTGAGGCAAGCGGTCTTTGAAAGAATACTGATAAGGCTGAGACCTGACCCTTGAAAGTACTCAAGGCCAGGTTAATTTCCAGCCCCAACTGGAGAAAGGCAAGAATTCTACCTATGACATTTTTCCGAGGATGCCAACCCTTGGATTCGCACCAAGAAACATATGCCCTCCAGAATCTATAATAAATTACCCTGGAGGTTGGTTCCTAGCATTGACCAGGGTGGTCACCACTGAAAACCCTCGATTTCTTAGGATGTGGGTTTTAATAGCCAAACCGTTAAATTTAGAGCTTGTAAGGTAGGACAAACACTGGTCCCTGCGAGAGCAGGTCTGGACGTGGCGGAAGAGTCCACAGGTCCCCTACTGCCATCTTTATGTACGATTTCTGCATACCAGGATCTTCTCGGCCATGCTGGGGCTACAGGAACCAGCGCTTTTCGTTCCTCCTTGATTTTGCAAAGAAGCCACAGTGGCAGCTGAATTGGGGGGGGGGGGGGGGGGGGGAGTCATAAATCAGTAAATCCTGATCTCATTGGGTCACTAATGCATCTGTCCCACATGCAAGAGAGTCTTTTGTCCTTGATGCAAAGTTGACCAGTTTCTTGTTGAACCTGGCTGCGAACAGATCTACATATGGGGTACCCCATCTTTGGCAAATAGCCAGAAAGATTTTAGGGTGAAGAGACAATTCCCCGGGAGCAACTTCTTGCGACTTAAGAAGTCCGCCTGCCAATTTTCTATTCCCGGGATGAAGACTGCAGATAGGCAAGGCACATGCCTTTCTGCCCAAGCCAGAATATGGATCACCTCCCTCTGGGCTGCGTGACTCCTGGTGACCCCTTGGTGATTGATATAAGCCACTGCTGTGGCATTGTCGCATTGAACCCTGACAGGACAATCCTGCAACCTGAAAGTCCAGGCTTTTAAAGCTAGACGAGCAGATTTCTAGGATGTTGATGGGTAAAATCTTCTCGGTTTCGGACCACTTCCCTTGGATAGTGGCTTCTTCCAGGACTGCTCCCCAACCAAGGCTGGCATCTGTTGTTACAACCTTCCAGGTAACTGGTATGAAGGATTTCCCCTTTTGTCGATTTTTGGTCACCATCCACCAACTGAGGCTCTGGCGCATGCTTGGGGCCAGATACATTGGGAAGTCCAGAGCTTGGACCTTATTGTTCCAAGTGTATATAATAATGTTCTGTAAAAGCCTTGAATGAAATTGGGCATAGAGAACTGCTTTGAATGAAGCCACCATCTTCCCAAACAACCTCATGCAAAAGCGAATGGAGGGATTTTTCTTCGTCCCGACTATCTGGACCAGCTCCCTCAAGGTGCTGACCTTTGCGGCAAAAACACTCTTCTTTTGGCTGTATCTATGAGCAGACCTATGTATCCCAGCCTCTTTACCAGTCGCAAGGTTGATTTTTCTAGGTTGAGAATCCTATGTAACTATGTAATCCAACCCAGGTGTTCCAGATACCCAACCGTGATGACTATACACTGGTTCAGGGGGGGCCACCGATCGATCTACCTGTCCTGCATCTTCTCCTGCCAGGTTCGTGAGAACTGCAGAAGCCTCCCCCCCCAATCGAGCGAGCTGGGGCGCTGCTTCATAAGGAGGTCTTAGGACTCTGCTTTGTAGGCTTTCTCCCCCAGGACTTCTTTTGTCCCTGGGTTTGACCCTGAGGCTTCCCTCTTGAACCTGACGGTGGAGGCCGTCGCGACTTCCTGAAGGCTGTCCCCCCTGATCCTGGAGATCAGGGGTGACAGCCTTCATGTTTAAATGAGGGGCGCCTACTCCTTTTTTTAACTGGCAAAAGAGTACTTTTACCACTAGAAATCTTTTGGATACATTTGTCTAAATCTTCCCCAAACAGCCATTCCCCATGAAATGGAAACCCAGCCAAAAGCTTCTTACATGGAGACTCGGCTGACCAGTTCTTCAACCAAAGAATTCTACGCATATTTGACCAGAAGGCGCAAAGCCTGCTAAATAGAATCCTTAATAGCGTCAACTGCAAAACATAATGTCCTTGGTAGCTCGGCTAAGTCCCGGGCCTGCTGAGCAGGAACAACTTTGAAGACCTGCCTCATCTGATCTTTTAGGGATTGACAAACACCTATTGCTGCAACTGCAGGTTGAGTTACTGCACCCTGTGAGAGCAAAGGAATTCTTCAGCAAAGATTCTAATCTTTTATCTGTTGGATCCCTGAACATCTAAACATTGTCAGTTGTCATTGTCATTGACAAGTTAGATTCTTATTTACACAAGAAATAGCAGCATCCACTGCTGGCACACTCCATTTTTTGGTGAATTTTTTTCCATGGGATAAAGCGAGGAAAACTTATTAGGAGGAAGAAAATGCTTGTCTGGGTGATCCCAGTCAGCATACATAAGCTGTTCCAGTAACTGATGGACCAGAAAGGCATGTAGAGCTTGCAGAGGCTTTAGAGAACCCAAAGAAGAAATGGGGCTCTCGGCCGACTCGGTGAAGGGTAACTGAAATGCTGAACGGACCAATTCTGCAAGAGATTGTACCATCAATGTCTTAAATTGTGAGGCCAAAAAAGGTTCATCCAAAGTCGACTACTCAGAAGAGGAATCATCCGTTTGTTCCTCTTTCCGATCCTCTGGGAGTAACTTGTCCCCATAGCTGATCCCTTGCTTGAAGGCCCGGGTGGGGGAAGGGGATCTACCGCGCTTTTTCCCACACTGGGAAGCAATCAAAGCAGCCAATTTCTCTTCCAAACCCACTAGAGCTGAAGAAAAAACTTGTTCAGTAACGTATACAGGGGCTGATATATTAGAAACAGGTGCAGCTCCTATCAGTCCCGATGGCTCATTCTCGTTAGCCGCCTCTGGTCTTTCCGGAGAGGATGGTACCATGGGGGCATGACTAAGGTCTTTAGAGCCTGATGGCAAGGTTTTTGGACTCTTTTTTAAGGTGCTTGAACCCCCCCCCCCTCCGGGAAGACACAGTCCCAAGCTCAAAAGCAGAGGTACTTTAACAGAAAAACATACACTGTTGAGCTATAGTCCAGTAATATCCTGCTATTACTGCTCAATCTGACCTTTTAGTAGATTTCTCCCTGGAGATAACGCCTGTGTTCACCACCGCTTACGTGTCCTGAGTCAGCTTCTGTGTCCCCTCTACCGGAATGCCTATTTTTCTGATTGGTTTTCCCGTGCGCGCATACAAGCGGTTCTTTGGGAAAATGGTGTGGGGGGAGAGAAGGAAGGAAAGAAGGAAGGAAGGGAACCACCGAAACTCCCCAGAGGGGAGAGGGAGTAAAGAGCACATGCCGTAGCCTCCCTTTAGTGGAGGAGTGAACCGGAAGCAGCTCCTAATTATGGAGAAGGGAACTATTTGCCCACAGTGGGGGAAATGATATTGGAAGGGAACCTCTGTCCACAACAATCCTTCCCCTTCCATGGACCTTCCGGTGGCTGAGACTGGGAAAAGGAGGAGAGCAGGGGATACAGGCAAACTTCAATCCAGCTGCTGAGAAGCATGATTCAGGTATGTGCTCTACACACCCTTTAGTGGTGAACTTAGGCAAGACAACATCCTTTACTCAAAATAGGAAAGAAATTCGTAGGTGAACTGAGTTCTCTAGGAATATCTTTACTTACCATTCCCGCCACAGGATTCTGCTGTAACCAGACAGACCAAATCTTCACCCATCACGGCGGGCTACGTTATAGAACCTTCAGGGACCTGAATAGCATCCTCCCATAAAATACTTTGGAATCAATCTGTATGACCGAAGTACTGAGTCTCAGGAACCAGCTCTCTAGGAAAAATATTACAGGCAAAACCCAATAGTTCTTATACGAGGCCCGGGTACCATCCACTTTGGCCTCTATGGCACTTTAAATGGATCCGGTTGCTTAAACCGATTGATCCTATAAGGATTCTTGCAGCGGAGCTCTTCTTAGAGCTTCTTTATCCGTGACCAACACCTTAGACACTGGTGAAAAAACTGGAGGTACTCCCTGTATGGGAGGGGTTATATAGGAGGGGACTTCCAGTTTTATGGGTATGCCAGTGTCCATCACCTGAAGGTGGCCTATAACCCACATAGTAATTACTATGAAGCTCTGTGTTCCGTAATGTACGATAAAGAAATATGTGTTCCAATATGAACACACACTAAAGTCCTATGCAATTCCCACCTTAGTGTGTGTTCATATTGGGGCCAGCTCCACCAGACACAACAGAACACAGATCTTGTGCAGGGCTGGCCCTGGTACCATGTGATCGCTGTAACCAATTACAGCAATCACATGTCAGTTGTACACAATGGCTTTCAATCATAACCATTAGTGTTATTGGTCACAGTGATCACGGTGCATCTATTCCATGTAATAGCTGTAGCCAATCACAGATATCGCAGGAGGTGGCTGTTGTAATGCAGGAATTGAACAAAAAACGTATGTACACGTTTTTAATGAGATTCCATTAAAGACTTTGAAACACAAAATGCACCGAGCTGCGAATAAAAAAAAGCACTGGTGGAAACTGCATAGATGTGAACGTGACCCATATGAACTAATGTTAACTACTTGTCGACCGGCTCACGCCAATATACGTCGGCAAAATTGCATGGGTGCGCAAAACATAATATGGGTACATTGTCTCCTTTGAGAGCCGCCAGAGGCACACACTGCACGGCGGGGGACCCGATGGAGCGTGGCCGGCGGGCATAATCACATGCCAGCCACCCGCGATCATGGGAATGAAAGCCAGAACGTGGATTTGTGTGTGTAAACACAGGGGAGAGGAGACAGATCGTTTGTTCCTAGTAAGTAGGAACAGCGATATCTCTCCTCTTCCAGTCAGTCCAGTAAGAAACACTTGCTTTGCACTTTCAGAGATTGTATTGCGAGCACCCTTTTTTCACATCATCCTTCCTCATTAGTTTATCACTAATTTCAGGTGCAGCAACCCTTCTCTTTTTAGTTTCACTATTGGCGCCAGTATCCATTTTTCTATTATACTTAACATATCTTTACCTACAGCTACCTTGGCCCAAGAACGCTACAATTTGGGGGATAACGATCCCTTCTAACCTGTCAGACCTCTATGTCTTAAATTATGTCCTTTTACTAGCTTGCATTAGGAAATATTTAGATACGCGGGTCATGTCTTCCTTACCGTGGTTTGGCCGCATATATACGCTCAAAATGGACACTCTCCCTAAACTACTCTATTTATTTCAGACGGTCCATATAATTGTACCTAAAACCTTTTTTTAGTTCCTTACGCTCTAATGTCTATTCGCTTTTTCTGGAGTCGAGGCCTATCACGCATCCGCCACAAATTGCTCAATTACCCAAAACTTCAAGGGGGGCTGGGTTTACCAGATTTCGAACTATACCATAAGGCGGCTCTGCTAGCTCGGGTGTTGGACTGGTTCCCTCGCTTTTTCTCACTAAGGCTTACCTCAAACTCCCCTCTAGCCACCGCTGCTCTGCATCTATGGGACAAAAAGGGGGGGGTTGGCCTCCTCACTCACCTCCTCGTTCGACCACCTTGCATTACCCCAGTGTATGGGTGGTGGGTCCATTTGTGCGTTCCTCCTGGCCAGTGGCTAGGTCCTTTGTATACCCTGGTTCAAGTGCACCCATCGTTCCTGAGGGCCAGAGTAATTGGCTTACCAAGCTTCGACTATCTTATTGTTTATTGCTTATTGCTTGTATAGCGTAGAATCACCCGAAGGTATCGAAACGCTTCCAGACCTTCCTTCTGTTCTGCTTTATTCTCTTCCTCCCAAATTCAGAGACCCCTGACAGGCTATGAACAGCTGTGCTCTCTCTGAAACACCCCACAAAAGTCATTCTACTTCACGCATTAATTCTCCATTTCTTGTTATACACAAGACTTTAAAACCCTCTCCAGGTGATACAGAGACCCACACTCCCTACAGAAAATATTCCCCTCGGTCTCCACTACCTGTTGGCGTTATGGATCGGCTGAGGGGAATTATCTCCACATATGGTGGAATCGTCTAAGCTCCCAGGCTCCATAGCATCCCAGAAACATAATTTTCTGCATTTTTGCTTGCCAGCAGCTAGACAATTGATCACTTCTGGAAAAATATGATTTTTTGTACTCACCGTAAAATCCTTTTCTCTGAAGTTCATTGACAGACACGGCACTGTAAATCTTGACCTTGGGTTATATCGCTACCTTCAGGAGAGGACTAGGCAGAACATGTAAAAACAGCAAAACTGCACAGTACCGCCCAGGGGGCGGTCCTACTGGCTATAACCCCTCAACCTGCATCCAGCAGCTCAGTTCGTCAAAAAGCAGTACAAACAGAAAAGGAGGGGGTGGGTGCTGTGTCCGCCAATGAACTTCAGAGAAAAGTATTTTACAGTGAGTACAAAAAAATCCTATTTTCTCTTTCGTACATTGATGGACACAGCACTTTAAATCTTGACCTTAGGGACGACCCCAAGCAGTGTAAAAAAAACGAGGGGTGGGAACAACAAAAAAACTCCACCCAAACAACCAGAGCTCCTTAAAGGAGGAGTTGCAACCTTAAACAGCCGCCTGCAAAACCTTGCGGCTGAAGGAAGCATACACAGATGCACCCACATCAACCTTGTAAAATTTTGTGAAAGTGTGTACGGACGACCAGGTCGCCGCCTTACACACCCGAGAAACGGACGCTTGATGTCGGAAAGCCCAGGAGGTACCAATTGCCCTGGTCGAATGTGCCGTGACGGGGTGGGCGCCTCCCTTTCCTTTTAAGGAATAAGCCTGGATCACGATCTGTCTAATCCACCGTGAAATGGTGGCCGACGAGACCGCCAGGCCCTTCTTTGGACCAGTCACTGACACAATCAGTGAATCCGACCTCCGAAACGGAGCAGTAGCTGACAGATACACCTGCAGAGCCGGGACCACGTCCAAGGAATGCAAAGCAACCTCTTTTGAATGTGACGGCCGAGGACACAAGGGTGGAAAGCACAATGTCCTCATTTAGATGAAACGCCAAAACAACCTTGGGAAGAAACGAAGGCTGCGGGCGTAGCACTGCCTTATCCTTGTGGAGGATCAGGTAGAGAGACTTGCAAGACAAGGCCGCCAACTCAGAAACCCTCCTGCCAGATGTAATAGCCACCAGAAAAGCTACTTTCTGAGAGAGTGTCAATAGGGGCTTTCCCTAATGTTCTCAAACGGCGGTTTCTGAAGCACCAAGAGCACCAGATTTAAATCCCACAGAGGCAGCGTGGTCAAACCGGAGGGGCCACATGTCGAACCCCTTGCACAAAAAAAAAAAAAAGAAAAAAAGAAAGACAGCCAAGGCTGATATCTGCCCCTTAATGGTGCTTGAGTTAAGTTTTTGATCCACTCCCTGCTGCAAAAATAGCAGGATCCTGGAAACCGAATATGTACGCGGATGCCACCCCATCTACTCACACATAGAGATGTAGGCTTTCCACGTGCAATGATAAATCCTCCGAGAAGATGACTTCCGTGCCCTCAGCATGGTGGAGATTACCGAATCCAACAGACCTTGGTCCACCTGACCTTCAACAGCCATGTCGTTAAAGCCAGCGACTGTAAAGAAGGATGAAGTATAGGACCTTGCGACAGAAGGTCCTCTTGCATCGGCAGTCGCCAAGGAACATCCGCCACCATCCGAACGATGTCGGTGTACCAGGGACGCAGAGGCCAATCTGGGGCAATTAGAATCACCGGAATCCCCTCCCCTCGGTCTCCACTCTGAAGCAGACGAGGAAGAAGTTTTAGCGGGGGAAGGCTTAAAGCAGCTGATAATCCCCCCATGGAGCCAACGCGTCTGCAGCGTCCGCCCAGGGATCTTTGGACCTGGCCACAAACCTCAATACCTTCCAATTGAGTCGAGAAGCCAGGAGGATCCACGTCTGGCGTGCCCCATCTCAGGCAAAGGAAATACAACTGACAACTTAGGTAGTCCGCTTGCCAGTTTTCTACGCCTGGAATGTACATGGCTGATAGAGCCGGCACGCATCGCTCTGCCCACTGATTCTTCCTGCGTCCAGCAACCCTGTGCCGACTGTACGCCCCAAACTCCGTTCCCCCCCAACCGGTCAGGCTGGTGTCCGTCGTGATCACCGTCCAATGAAGAGGAAGTAACGACTAGGTGGCTCACCCGAATCCGACAATCCAGAGACAACGGAGACTTGTCCCATTTGGACAGAATCTCCTTTTGCAAGACTCAAGTGTGGAATTGAGCATATGGTACCGCCTCGAAAGTGGCATTCATGAGACCCAGGACTCGCATTCAAAAGCCCAGTGACGACCACCTGCGGGACGACAACAGTGACGACCACCTGCGGGACGACAACAGCTTTACTGCAGCCTAAAGAGACTGCAGCTTGTCTGAAGGGAGAAAAACTCTCGCCTGAGGAGTCCAGAATCAAGCCTAGGTACTCCAGGCATTGAGTCGGTACCAACACAGACTTCTGGAGGTTCAGTACCCAACCAATCTCCCGAAGAGTCTGACTGGCTATCGCCACATCATCCTCTAATTCTGAGGCGGAAGCTGCTCTCAGAAGGAGGTCGTCCAGGTAGCCCACGATTGAGATTCCTCGCTGTCTGAGCAAAGCCAGAATCAGGGCGAGCACCTTGATGAAAAACCTTGGTGCCGATGCCAGGCCAAAGGGGAGAGCTACAAATTAGTAGTGGTTGTCCCCAACCGCAAACCGCAGAAACCACTGATGTCTGACGCATATGGGGACATGCAAGTATGCACCCTTGATGTCCAAGGACGCCAGAAAATCCCCCGGATGGAGTACAGCGACCACAGAGCAAACCGATTCCATCCTGAACCTTTGTACTTTTACAAAGCAGTTAAGGGCCTTGGGGATCCATGATCGCACGGACCCCATCCTTTTTTGGAGTAGAATCCCTGAAACCTTTCCAGCGACGGCACAGGTAATATCACCCCGTGCCTCAGCAGGTCTTGCACTGCCTCAAACAGGGCGTCCCGATGCGCCCGAAGATGATGAAGGTTGGAGGGAAAAAAACCTGTTTGGCGGACAAGAAAGAAACTCTATCTTGTATCCTGATGACACCACCTCGCAAACCCACTGGTCTGAAAGCAGGGAGGTCCACCGAGCTGCAAACTCCTGAAGGCAACCCCCCACCCGAGAGTTGGGTGGGGGCAAACCTTCATGCAGCCGTAGATTTGCTTGCAGGCTTGCGAAACCAGGGACGCTTCTGTCCCTCAGTGGGCACCTTGTTGGCCTGGGAACGCTTACCTGCGGACCGGGGCGGACGAAAAAATTTGCTTCTAAATGGTTAAAGGAGGGCCCTGGCCTACGGCGTGGCTCCTTACCTTTTCTGGATTGTGGGAGCAGCGTACTCTTACTCCCAGTAACATTCTTAATAATGTCATCCAGCGAGGCTCCAAATAGCCTCCCCCCCGGAAGGGCAAATCTGCAAGAGCCTTCTTAGATGCCTAGTCTGCAGACCAGCATTTTAGCCAAATCAGGCGACAGAGCACCACAGCAGAGACTGAGGCTCTAGAAAGTAAAGGAGCCGTGTCTAAAGCTGTATCACAGACATACTTAAGACCATGCGCCAACTGGTCTGCCAGTTCCATGCAGACCCGGGAAGCCCGTGGCTTTTCCAACGCTCAGTGCAACAATTTAGCCCATTCAGTAAGCGTCTGTGACACCAGGACTGTGGCCAATACTGGCCGTAATGCTGACCCCACCACCGTGAACATTGGACCAGGCGACCACCTCAGCCCTCCAATCAGCGGGGTCCTCTCCACCAGAATCGTGGTTACCTTATTTAACCCACAATCGGGGGATGTCAATTTCTTCAGGAAACTCTCCTCAAAGGGGTACCTTACCACCATGTGTTTTGGGACTGAAAAGGTCCACTGGGGCCGTTCCCATTCAGTGTATATAAACTTATCAAAGGAAAATAGGTAGGGAAAAACGTTAGCCGTGTGGGCCCCAAAAGGAACCAACACCTCTGTAGATGCCCCCGCCGTATCCTCCATCTTTAGGGTATCCAGCACCGCTGTGATAAGTGCTCCTACAAGCGCCCTTTCCTGCGCTGACCCAGACACAGAGTCATCCTAACTGGTCCTGGTCCGCAATCTCTGAAACATCAGAACAGGAGCCGTGTGCCACAGCAAGGCCCAAGTCTGAATCAGAGTTTCCCTAGAAAAAGGTGGGGGTGGTTTTTACCCCCCTTGCGCCCACGCCGCTTCCACCCTGGCAACAAAAGACTCCAGGGCCGCCGACAAATCGTCCATAGGCACCGCAGGTGCAGGGGAACCATTTGCCATCACAGGGATGTCTGGGGAAGAAGCGCCAGCTTCTAACGCCATGCTGACCCACACTCGCCTGACACCTGATAGGGGCCCAGGTAAGCCAAAAATCCACCCTCCTAGCTGCCACAGACTGAGGGTGGATTTTCACCACCCTGACCCAAGTACTGCGCTGCCGTCCTCCCCTGTGTCAGTCACGAGGTGTTCTGTGTAATTTGCGCCATTCCAGACAAACAGTCTAGAAGTAAAACAAACTGAAACCACAGGAAAATGGCCGCCTCAGGAGCGCCCACGGGTTCCGGAAAAGTGTCCGCCGGCCTTCCTGACTGAAACTATACCAAAATGGGAGCGACCGCGCTGACTCGCGCTGCGGCCTTCACACAAAGTACATTAGAACACCCCCTATATACAAGAAAAATAGGAAGGACCACCAAACCCCAGCGCAAGCCGCTGCCAGGACTCTGAGCCCCTACCGAAGGACCCCGGACCAGTCACACAGTGGCTCAGTTCAGGGAAGAGGGAAAAGGACAGGGGGAGAAGAAAGGGAAAGTGAGAGACCCCCTAGTCGACCTCCCAAGGAATGCCCAGCTTCTCCATCCTGCCGGGACAGGTGGAACCATACTTAGCCGTCCTATGGGGATTGCTGGACGCATTCCACGGACAGATCCATCACCCAAACGGTACAGGGTGGCTGTCGGCCACGGCACACTGTGACACGGACAGCAGTAGCCTGGTCATATGTGTGCCCCGGAGCATAAAGCTCACCGTCCACCCCTGGATGACGGGGCATGTCGTGGCCGACCCAGCGCGTAGCTAGGGCCTGCTCACGCTCGATGGCCGAGCTGGGGAGACTACCAGGATCTATATTATCCAGCCTGTCACCCAGCCCGGCTGTCGATAGTAGATCACAGGATCAGCAGAAAAAAAAACGAAAAAAATAAATAAATCACCGCGACCAATGGTTCCCAAAGGGAGCCAGGTCCTTCTCCTACACTAGGCAGAAAAACTGAGCTGCTTGATGCAGGGTGAGGGGATATAGCCAGTAGGACCGCCCCCTGGGCGATATAAACCTAAGGTCAAGATTTAAAGTGCCATGTCCGTCAATGAACTAAAGAGAAATGGCTACCACCCCTCCATGGTCCTTGTGAGTTTCTACTGTAAATTATATAATGCGAATGGAGGAGATGTTGGCTCTAGATAACGACACATTTGACAAGTTCTAGGTTCTTTGGCTTACCTGGATAGACTTTTCCCACTTCAGATTCCCTGAAAAACATGCTTCTACCTGCTTATTAATGTGACTCCACACTCTGACCACTTCTCTCAGGTTGTGTCTATCAAGTTCGCTTATACCCTTTCCCTCTTTCTTCCCCTGACCCCGTCCAAACTCTGTATTCTGTCCCCACTTTTCCTTCTCTTTCTCATATTTCTGCCCCTCGACTGGAATACTTGAACGTACCAACCTCAGGTTTTGGTCCTCATTACCCAGGGTTATATGTTTTTACTGGCCTGACGTACATGCCTTTATTGATATGTTATTTAGGATTGTATTCTAACTTTGAATACATAATTTGTACTATACCACTTGTATTGATGGCTATTAGGATATACCTCAATTGTTCTTTTATATTCATGTACAATAAAAATATATTTGTCTCTAAAATGCACATATAATGCAGTATAGTTGAATAAAATGATGACAACTAAAAAAAGAACTGTTCATAGACTTCGGCTAGTTAATATTTATAATTACTTTTATGAATTTCAACAAATTATGTTGATGGATTGGTATCAATACAGTCACACTGAATTAAAGATTACTTCAAGATTTGACAAAGATTCTGATCTATAATAATCATAGTTGGAATTGAACTATCCAAAAAATCTACATATATCACATGCATCAAGAGGTGTAGCGCTGCATAAGACATACAGTATTGTAGTTCAGGGGCATATACTATATGTTAATAAAGCATTGAATCTGACATTCAATGCAATTAAATGTTCAATGCTTACGTTTTTTCAAATGATAGTGACTGATTCACCACAAGTGAATGTTTGTTTAAAGACACAGTTGCCTTCACTGAACCTAGCTGAATTATGTAAGGATGATACGATTGTACTGCTGTTCTCTTTTTTTATTTTTTTGTCTAAATACTTGAATAAACTTTTTTGTTAAAAAAAAAGAAAAAAAAAAAGACACGGTTGCCCATTGTATCTCTAGTCTAGTATTCACTTCATTATAAAAAATAAATAAACATATTAAGCAATATTTTACAATTTGTTCGACATCCACACTAAGAAAGCTTTAAAATTTTTACATTACCATTGTAAAACATAAAAGGAAGATAAAACGGTGAAATTTCCCCTGGTACTGGTGCTACTGGATGTAACTCGAGATAGAACTGAACTTGATATTCAGTGCTGTCTCTCCCAGGGCTATTTTCAGCAAGAACAAGCCCCTAAAATGAATATTAGAAAAAAAAAAAGTAATTAGGCTCATCATCAATAATAATGAAATAAAAATACAAAAATAAAGACTCAATAATAAACTGTTGCCAGCTGCATGTATAGTATGAAAAGTACATATATCAGTAACATTAAAATGGTTGTAAAAAACAATTAAAATGTTACCTTTTTTAAAGCATGGGTTCTTATTCGTTTTTGCATAGGCCCGAGGAATTTTGACTTGCCTGTAAATTCCATATCTTGGAGTACAGGACAGGACACAGGCTAGACCCTGGGTTACAAGATGGTATCATCATGTGATTAGACACTGGCAAAGCTTTGCTGAACAAAGCTAAAAAAAATTGGCAAGCAATGCAAGTAACACAGGAACAGAGGCGAGTTTGACTTGTGTCCTGTGCAATGCTCCAGCATATGGAATTTACAGGTAAGTCAGAATTCCTCATATCTTGATCATACAACACAGGATACAAGTTGAATAATAGACCCTAGTACATCCACAAGCAAAAAATAAGAAGAGTAAGCAACAATGACGCAAAATTGAACTCACCCCAACAGGCCCAACTATTTAATACTACAGTCAACAGACCCAATTTACAGCGCTGCTGCAAGAACCTTGTGTATGAAAGCTGCTCCTGCAGTAGCTTGGACATTCACCTGCTAGAACTTGAAGAAGACCATGTGGCAGCCTTGCAAAGCTGAGCAAAAAAGGCTTGCTGTCGGAATGCCCAGGAACACCTACCAGTCTTAGAGCGTAAATTCTTCCGATGATTTGCCTTATCAACCCGACAATAGTGCATTTTGAGGCCTTTGTGAGGTCATGGCAACAACACAAAGAGAATCAGTCTTTCATAGATTAGCTGTGGCTTTTAGATAAATTCTGACTTCTAGTAATTACTTCTAGTAATGAAGAGCAATCCCTTAGGGTGCTTAGGAGCAGAGTACAAAAATAAAATAACAAACATGTCATTCTTACCTCCACTGTTCAGTTTGTTTTGCACAGAGTGGCCCTGAACGCCATCTTTTGGGGTCCCTCGGAGGCTCTCGCGGCTCCTCCACGCATCAGATAACCCCCTAGGAGAAGTGCTCTCCCAGGGGGTTACCTTGTGGGCATGCTGTCGAGTCCAGCATTCCACGTCTATAGCCGCCGAATGCAGGACTCGGCACCGCCCCCCCCCGCGTCATTGGATTTGATTGACAGCGGCGGGAGCCAATGGCAGTGCTGCTATCAATCTATCCAATCAAGAGCCGAGGCAGGGCAGAGAGACAGCGCATCTTCGCCATGGGTCATTCCAGAGCTCAGGTAAGTAAAGGGGGGGGGGGGGGTGATCTGGTGACTGCCAGAAGATTTTTTCACCTTAATGCATAGGATGCATTAAGGTGAAAAAACAGGAGGGTTTAAAACCCCTTTAAGGCCTCATGCACACTGGATGTTTTCAGAGCTGCTGTTTTTGGCTTCAGGCATTTTTTTCTGCAGCTAGCATACTCCCCAGCAGGTTATCTTACGTGTCCATGCACATATATAGCCAGATTCAGATAGATTTAAGCGGGCGTAGCGTATCTCAGATATACTACGCCGCCATAAGTCAGAGCAGCAGGTCCTGTATTCACAAAGAAGTTGTGCTCTAACTTACATCGGCGTAGTGTAACTGGGCCGGCGTAAGCCCGCCTAATTCAAATGTGTAAGATGTGTGCGTGTTGTATGTTAAATCATTGTGACCCCACGTAAATGACGTTTTTTACTAACGGCGCATGCACCGTCCGTGGACTTATCCCAGTGCGCATGCTCCAAATTACACCGCAAAGACTCATTGGTTTCGACGTGAACGTAACTTACGTCCAGCCCCATTCACGGACGACTTACGCAAACGACGTAAATTTAGAAAAATTTGACGCGGTCCCGACGTCCATACTTAACATCGGCTGCGCCATCTTTTTTGGTGGTTTATCTTTACGCCTGAAAACGCCATACGTAAACGGCGTATCTTTACTGCGACGGCCGGGCGTACGTTCGTGAATAGGCTTATCTCGCCGATTTACATATTCTAAGCGTAAATCAGCGTACACGCCCCTAGCGGCCAGCGTAAATAGGCAGCTAACATACGACGGCGTAGGAGGTCGTATCTTAGCAACATTTGAGCGTATCTCAGTTTGAGCATACGCTTAATGTTACGACGGCGCAGATTCGGAGTTGCGATGGCATATTTACTGATACGCCGTCGTAACTGTACCTGAATCCGGCTAATAGGCTTTTATCAGCATTTTTTGGAAGGGGCTGGAAAAACCCCCCAGAACTAACAAGTTTAAAGAGGAGTTTTTTTAGCTGTAGAATGCTTTAACTCTGAAAAATGACTATTCAGCATTTATGAGCCATAAGCTTTTGTGGGAGTGTAGTTTTGCAAAAAAAATAAAAAAACGCTGATGCAAAAACGCAACAAACTTGCATTTTTACCATAAGAGTCTGCGCATATGGGCAGAATAGAAAGCTATTTTTCAGATCTGTGTCATGACTTGTTATAGGACATCAAAAAAGAAGAGTAGGGTTCTTTAGGGTCTGAGTTCTATAGGGATGGACTATGGCCCTCGACCTGTATTGCACTCTTCGACTACACTTGTTGCACTAAGTGCCAAAGTAAGTTCCCAAGCAGGATCCAAAAGCCTGAAGCAACACTATAAGTCATCCCATAGTGTGGAGGTCCAGCTCCCAAGGTTATTCCAAGTTGCACCAATCGGGATGCCCTGTTGATTGTCCAAAGTAAAATAAACTAGTGAAGCAAATATTTTCTGATGAGGAAGAAGAGGTCCATCACCTCAGGACACTAGATTTTTTTTTTCACGGAATGGAGGGTAGTGTCATAGTAGTGTGGGGGGGGGGGAAGGGGTTTCCTGAAAATCTTTGCCAGCGTACAGTAACCAAAAAAGGTACCGGCCTATAACCTAGGGTCTATGAATACTCAGACTGTGTCCTGTACTGTACGATTAAGATATCATGCATGGGCATGCATTTCAAGTAGAAATCCTATTGTTTTCTGTGTGGTTGGTTTGCATCAGTGTGCTGCAGTTTAGCAAGAAAGGGAATCTTTAGGGGTTTATTCACACCTATGCATGTGTGTTACGTGCTAAAACACACATGGAAACTCCAGCCTGACTGCTCAATAATTCTATGTAATGCCGCCTATGTCTTTTATTAGGTCTTCCTGGTTTTCGAAAATTATTCAACACATTTATAACCAAAAAGTATATTTTTGTATTTCTGCAACAATCTCACACCACATTGCACCATACAACTTACTGCAAAATGACATACAAAATAAAAGCATACTTACAGGGATGTCAGCAGATCCATTATTAAATGGAAACTCCATGGTGTCAGTATTAGACTCGAACAGTGGTATCTCTTTCTCACCCTTTTCAGAACAAATTATCTTCGCAATGACTTTACCACTTAAATTGGCACCGGCCATATTATTGTGCTTATCCTAATAATAGAGTAAGACAACATTGTGATAAAGAGACTGAATTAATCTAAACAATGATGTACAATGATATTTATGCAGAGCTTGCAGTAAGTGTAGTAAGATGGCCATAATGTTTATGCACAGCATACAGGGGATGTAGTAAGATGGCTGTGGTATTTAATATGTCACTGTGAAACTATTTAGACGTGATGAACATGAGGTGCTCCATCCTCTGATGAAGTTGATTGGATGTAAAATATAAGGTGGAGTTATCACTGGGTGACATCATCCCACTAGTCGGGAGTAGGTTGGAGGATGACAGAAGGAAATACAGAGTACTGTTTGTTTATAGAGCTCAAGCATGACATTTTTATGTAATTTTTTAAATCCATTTTGATCAATATTTTTGGGAAACAGTGAGCATTATGTCGGTCTCTGCTTAACCAAGGTTTTATTGTGTGGAACAGCATTGAGAGATCTTGTGAATGGAGGACAATATCCCTGAAGATCTTAAAGAGCCAGTGCATTTAGGATTTATGTGAGTGTGTTTAATCTGTTATTGATTTTTGGGAGCAGAGAGCCCTAGGTTTTTGTTGACTGAAGGATATCAACCTGGGAGTTCTTAAAGGGCCAGCTGACCTACTATTACTTAGAGGTATTTTATGCGGTGAGCATAATACCAAAAGGAAAACGACTTGAGAGTTCAAAGTCACACGACAAGTGCATTGACAATGGAACCATTCTAATTGGTGCGACTCAAGTCGCATCCACATAGAAAAAGGTTCCTGCAATACTTTGGAGCGACTTGCATTGACTTCTGTTAATGAAGTTGCAAGCAAGATGCAATTAGGTTGCACAGGATGTTGGCTGTCAAAGCCGTGTAGATGTAAAACGGCTAAACACTGCAAACAGTAAGAGTGGTTCACGGTGGGAATTGGTGTGTTCATACAGGTTTTTGATGCAAGTATTTTAATCCACGTATTTGATATTTGCTTTTGGAAGCAGTGAACACTATGTTTGTCCTTTTTCTTTCTACTGAGGATTTGAGTATGAACATCTGAATTAAGATTGAAGGATCATAGGATAATTGGATTTTTCCTGCAGCTTACCTGTAAAATCTTTTTTTTGGAGTACATCACAGGACACAGAGCAGCCATTACTATCTGGATTATACACCACCTACAGAGCTAGATACGCCTGAAAATAGGCTTCTTCCGACCGACGTAACTTTCCTACGCCTGCGCAGCGTGGGCGCATATATACGCTGGACGCATCTGGCGCTCCCATTGATTTTCTATTCAAATATGCAAATGAGGGAAATACGGCGATCCACGAACGTACGTGCTCCTGACGCCGGCTACGCGTGCCGCGCGTAAGTTGTACGTCCGGCCTAAAGTTACCCCTCATAAAAGCAGGGGTAAGTCAGCAGCAGACATGCACAGGTCAGCCGGTGAGCAGCTGCAGCAGCACCGTTACGGACGAGCTGAGCATCCACACTTGCAGGACAACAATCTGTATGTCAACATGCCAGGGGCATCCATGGTCATAGCTATACTACTGGCTTCACAGGCACGTAGGAGGGCAGGGGAGAGGATATACCGACTGCGCATAAACGTCTTTGGCATGGGTGATTCGGAGGTGTATCACATCTTCAGATTCAGCCCTGATGCCATCCTGGAAATGGCCACAACCCTGCAAGATGACCTCACCAGCCAGACAGATCGCTCACATGCAGTGGACCCACTGGTCAAGGTTCTGGCAACACTCCATTTCCTTGCCAGTGGATCTTTTCAGCGTACAAGTGGAGTTGTGTCTGGGATGGCACAATCCTCCATGAGCAGATGCGTGCACCAGGTTGTCCCCGCAATCCTCACACGCATGTCCCACCACATCATCAGACCCACCCAGGAGCATCTGCTGCAGAAGGCAATGCAGGATTTCTACAGAATTGCCGGATTCCCATGCACCGTGGGGGCCATTGATTGCACTCATGTGGCACTACGACCCCCCCGTGCCACAGAGCACATATACCGTAATCGTAAGCATTGGCACAGCCACGACAGCTACATATACCGTCAAAGCAACATCCCAACAGAATTTGAACAGAACGTGTACAGGGACAGCTTGCTCCTAGTAGCAAACAAGAAAAGAAAAAGAAAAGAAAAAGGTGCACCAGCCTAGTATATTACCGTTATAGCAAATTTATTAAAATAAAATAAATAAAAAAAGCGTTGTGAAACCTTTAGAGCTGTGGCCAGCCTCAAGAACAGAGTCACAAAAATAAAAAATTTGACTTTGCACTGCAATTGCAAAAACCCTTGATGTGCCTGTAAAAAAAAAAAAAAAAAAACGGCACATGAAGATATGCGTCATTGATGACTATGGACCCCGAAATCTACCTCTCGTAGAGAGGTCAACACGAAATGGACCATGCCTATCTGAAACAGAAGGATTTCCAGAAGCTTAAGATCTAAGCTAGACCTTATGTCCCCATTTGGTTTTGGGACCGCTACCAGTTGAGCTTCTTTTTGTTTTTTAATAAATAAGCCTATACCTTCTGCTGCAAGAGTCAAATTCAAGGCAAAAGACTGATGAATGTTGCAGATGCCAAAGGCCCAAAGCTTCTGCCGGCTAAAGATGGAGCAAAATCACCTCAGAGACTGCCCTAAGATCTTCTGGCCTGAGATATGAAAGCGTGTCTATGTAGACATGCATTTATGCAATACGTGCCCATGATAACATGCATCTACGCAATGAGCAAGCGTTCATGAAACGTGTTTTACGCAACACGTATTTATGCAACATGTGTTTATGCAAAGATGCAACCAAGCACGTATATTTATGCAACATGCATATCCATTTCTGCACACCTGTCTATACCAACTACATGCAAACGCGCCATTGCGGCCAGCCTTGGAGGGCTGCATGCCGGGAGGATGGGAGCCACCCGCTTGTCAGGCGCGGGGGCCATGGGGCCCTCTGCAAACATGTGCCTATGCAAGCTTGTGTTTATTTAAGCAAGCATGGGTCTATGCAAACATGTGCCGTAAGCAAGCATTATGAAACATGTATACTATGCTGCACCTGGGCCCATACTAGTTTTAGTCAGAATTAGCCAAGTACATAGGCATCCAATGTAGCCTCTATGCTGCTTCAACAGCTTAAAACTAAGCTCCTGCAGATTAAATGCATGCAAGTGCACTGATGCCCATGTTTATTTATTTATTTATTACTATTTATTTGGGAAGCGCGCATATACCACCGGTCGTGGGTGCCAAAGCGCTTTGTGACAAAATAGCCCGGATGTTCTGGCGTGGGGAGCATAAATAAAAGAGAAGGGAGAAAAAAAACAAGAAATCAGCGAAGAAAAATTGGCCTAGGATTGAAATGCTTGGCAGAATAGCCAGGTCTTCAGCTTCTTCCTGAACGCATATAGGCTTCGGGAGATGCGAATGTTAAGCGGGATTTGGTTCCAGAGAGTTGCCCCCGCGGAGCCAATCCGTTTTCCTCCTATAGAAATTAGCCTGTCAGTATTGCCAATGAGTAGAGCTTTGTCGGCTGAGCGAAGACAGCGTCTAGGTATATGGTGTGGAGTCAAATCTGATAGGAACTGTGGGCCCAGCTGGTGGTAGCCCCTGTAGATCAGACAGAGGATTTTAAAATTGGCCCGTTTTGTAACAGGGAGCCAGTGAAGTTCTTTGAGCACAGGGCTGATATGGTCTTGCTTTTGGAGATTGTAGATAAGCCTGGCTGCTTGATTCTGCACCAGCTGCAGTTTCTTAGACCATTTCATTGGAATGCCTAGTAGGACTCCATTTGAAAAGTCAAGACGAGAAATAATTAGTGCCTGGACTAAGTCTTTCCTCTGGTCTTGGGTCAGGAGATGTTTTGCCTTGCGGATAAGTCATAGAAAATGGGAGGCTCTCGAAACCGATTGTCTAACCTGGGGAATCATACTTAGTTTTTCGTCCAGGATAACCCCCAGGACCGTCACCTTATCTTTCGGATTTGGTGTCAAGCCCAACTCAGTGGGCCAATTTTGAAGAAAGTAGGTCTTGCCTTTTCCAACTATCATGACCTCTGTTTTGTTACCATTGAGGCACAGTTTGTTGATGGTCATCCAGTGGTAAATGTCGCGCAGACAATTGGCCAATCTTAAGGGCATGTCAGGGTAAGTTAGATCATCGGCTACCAACTGGACGTCGTCCGCGTACAAATGGAACCAGAGACCATGTTTAGCAATAATGTTGGGTAAAGGCCTAAGATAAATGTTGAAGAGAATGGGGGACAGGGCTGATCCCTGAGGGACCCCATTCTCCACTGTGGTAATCGGGGATAGAAAAGAGCCCATCTTAACTTGGTGGGTGCGAGCTGTTAAAAAATCACGGAACCAAGCAAGGGCGGTATCTCCCAGCCCGAAAGAGGACTCGAGTCTGGATAGCAGGATGGAGTGATCCACGGTGTCAAAGGCTGCAGACAGGTCGAGCAGCACCAGGGCTGCCGACCCGCCCGCATCCACCACGTTAAGGAGCTCCTCTCGAGTGGACAAAGCTACCAGCTCGGTTCCCCTCCCAGGGCGGAAGCCCGACTGTAGATCATGGAAGAGCAGGCCATCCTCACAATGAGTTTGGAGCTGGAGAAGAGCCACTCTTTCGATAACTCTAGCTAAATAATGAGAAGCTGAAATGGGTCGGAAGTCGTTAGTGTCGGTCGAGTCCAAGCCGGCTTTTTTTAGAAGTGGGGTCAGAAAGCCGTGTTTTAGAGTTGTTGGAACAATCCCATGTTGGAGTGAACTGTTGTCTAGGTAGCGTAAATCATCAATAATGGTGTGTAAGTTCTCTTGGATGAGCCAAGCAGGACAGACTTCTCCGGGGTAGTAAGTAGTTTTTAATTTCAAAATCAAGGCTTCCAGGTCGTGGGTCTTTACCAATTCGAAACTAAAAAGTTTTTTTGGGCAGTGATTCGTGTTAAGAGGGGCTTGAGTGGGGAGGCCTGAAGAGTTGTTGGCGCATTGTGTGAGGAGTCTTGATACTTTGCTTGAGAATCCCAACGAGATGTTGTAACATAGCTCTTGGGATGGCACAATGTTGGCTGGAATCTTTTAGGGGCACAAAGTTCCTTCATAACTTTGAACAATTCAGATTGCTTGTTGTTTGCGTTCCTAATCTGTGTCTGGAGGAACGTTCGTTTTGCTGAACGAATACTTTTAGCATAGCTGTTCCTTCAAACACGTGCTTATTGTACATGTATCTATGCAACATCTATGCAAAACATGTGCATTTAAGCAACAAGTTTGTATACTAAGCTGCACCTGGCACCATACTAGTGTTTACTAGTTAAGCACATATGCAAACCATTTAGCCTTATTTCTGCTCCAGAGCAGCCTAAAAGTAAGGTCCTATAGATCAAATGTACAGTATTCTGGAGACACAACGCCTTACAGTGCCGGACCCGTATAGGGGTGTATTGACTTACAGTTGTACATGCCCCACGGATTAGGCAGTAATTATGCAGTATATAATCAAGACTTGTGTATTTGTGAAGTGTATTGCGCTAACTTATATTTATATAAACATTTTACCACGACTGATCCTGTGATATTTATATAAATATAAGTTAGCGCAATACACTTCACAAATACACAAATCTAAATCCAACCTTTGAGGTTGCACTTTTATTGCAGCAAGACTTAATAAGAATATTGATATTATCTCGGCGCCGGTAACACACACAACTTTTTTTATAATCAAGACTTGTCTGGCCACACAATTCTCCCATAGTAAAAACTCACACTTCATTAGTATCCATGGGCTGCTGTTATGTCTCAAGAGGCCCTGCTAAACCTGCCATCCACATGGTAAACATGGCCACCCCTCCACTTACTGCCTATATACAAATAGGCCATACTGAGTGATCCTGCACCCTCTAGTGGTTGGAGGAGAAACAGCAGCCCACTCTCCTAAGAAGTACACAGAGCATGATTAAACGGCACACTGCCCCCAGTTGCCAGTGGCCACTGAGAGAAGACCAGACAGTCAGATAAAAAAAAAAAAAAAGATAAAAATGCAAAAATGCAGACGTACCTATCCTGCTGGAGGACTCTGAACATAACAGGAGTCAAACCTTCACCCATTACGACGGGCTCTGTCATAAAAGACCTTCAGGGACTGGGTCCCCTGTAATATGGGGTCCTCTCCCCCGAACCTGTATAGCACCATGCAGGAAAGCACCTTGGTCAGAACAAACACTGCATAGGGTTCCATTACACACGGTCCTGTGCCGTAAGGCTGCATTACAGGCAAACCTTAAGGATTCTTCTCTCCTATGCAACGAGGTTTGGGTACCATCCCTTTTGTCTGACAGCTTTTTCAAAGGGATATGATTGAAGTCCATGGTTCTTAACAGAACCGTCAAGACCTCCACATGCACATGTAACACATCAGTGACCATCACTTTACAGACACTCGAGAAAAAAAATGAGGTTCTCCCTGTGTAGGAGTAGTTATATAGGGGAGGACTTCCTGTGTGATTAATCTGCTAGTGTCCATTCACCAGTAGGTAGCGTATAACCCAGATCGTAATGGCTGCTCTGTGTGACGTGTTGTACGATAAAGAAAGTTCCAATTAACCTCCTATCATTTAGAGGTTCATACTTTGTTGTGAGCACATAGGTGTGCGCAGCCTATTGCATTATGGTGTGCACCCCAAAGTTCAAACACACATGATTTTCTCTGCAGCCTCAGCTGTACTGGACAGTGAATGAATGGGAAATGCCATGTGCTGAGCGGCTTCCTGTTCATTCACAAACTGAAGCATAGTATACACAGTTTACTATGCTTCAATTATGATTGAACACAGTGAGTGAGTGTGTTCATTTAGAAAAGGAAGGGGCCGGTAAATGACATATTGATTGGGCGTTTCCCCACTCTCCATCCTGAAACATGTGGGGAAGCAACATGGAAGCCAGAGCAGTAGGGGGAACCGCACATGATTAGGGTGTGCCCAGGCACAACTGGCACACCCCCTGCGCACGCCTATGTGTGAGCATAATACAATAAGTGCGAGTGAAGGTGTACTGCATCAAAGAATTTCAGAAGGTTTTGCACAAAACAGTCATGTGGTTACATCATTTTGTAAAACTTTAAGTGGACTTCCATTATCAATAGAATCACTTTTGTTTTTTCAAAATGTTTTACTACATACATATATTACTGGAATATATTTATAGTGTAGTTAACACTGTAACACTCGTATCAATATTTATTTTATACACTGGTTTGGTATATATTAAGCTCTGCACAAATGATAATATGGTTATTGTACAATGACACTAAAAGTGTAACTAACACGTATAATTCTTTTTTTTTTCTATTTTTGATTGACTAATGGAGTGTTATAACCCCTTTCAGATTTTTTTTTTGCCATTTGTGTCCCATTAAAAATTCCCTTAATTTCCATTCCCATAACCAAAGCAGGAAGTGAGAGGGAATCCTGCAGTGTCACTAGAACCAATCTCTTCATTTAAAGAATTGTACTCTATAAAGCCTCGGACACACGATCGTATTTCCATCCGTGGAATTGAGTGCGATGGGCGTTGGCCGTGAACTTGGTATGCATACAGTTGGCAGCCAACATACACAAAACTACATGTTTTTTCAGCTCTTTAGCGCCACCCTTTGGGCAACTTCTGCTAATGTTGTGCTATAGTTAGCATTGGTTCGGAGCATGCGTGTTTGTACTTTGGATTTTTTTCAGACGGACTTGTGTACACACGATCGGATAATCCGACAACACATTTGTTGTCGGAAAATTTGAAAGCATGCTATAAAACATTTGTTGTCGGAAATTCTGCCAAATGTCCAATGGAGTGTAAAATGGTCAGATTATTCAACAAAACCCTTCCATCACACATTTGTTGTGGGAAAAATAGGATTTTTGTACTCGCCGTAAAATCCATTTCTCTGAGTTCATGGACGGACACAGCAGCCTTTGACCTTAGGGTTATTCAACTTCCTTCCAGGAGAGTTAGGCAGAAAAACATCACTTTAAGTGTTAACAACACTTTCCTCATTACAGCTCCTCCCAGGGGGCGTGGTCCCCCGGGTATAACCCACACTCTGCCTCAGCAGCTCCAGTTCGCAACAAGCAGTACAAACAAAGGAGGGGTGGGTGCTGTGTCCGTCTATGAACTCAGAGAAATGGATTTTACAGTGAGTACAAAAATCCTATTTTCTCTTCCGTTCATGGACGGACACAGCAGCCTTTGACCTTAGGGACGTCCCCAAGCAGTGTCAAAAAATTTGAGGGGTGGGAAAACAACACAGCAAACCAAGCTACACCCCAAACAAAACCGGAGTTACTCAACTCCAACCTTAAACTGCCGCCTGTAACACCTTGCGGCCGAAGGAGGCATCTGAAGATGCACTCACATCCACCTTGTAAAATTTTGAGAAGGTGTGGATTGACGACCAGGTCGCTGCCTTACACCCCTGTAACACAGAGGCTTGATGACGGAAAGCCCAAGAGGCACCGACCGCCCTGGTCGAATGCGCCGTAACCTGAAAGGGAGGCACCCACCCCTTCAGGGCATAGGCCTGAAGCACAACCTGTCTGATCCACCTAGAAATGGTGGCCGACGAGACCGTCAGACCTTTTTTAGGACCGTTCACCGACATGAACAGTGAGTCCGACTTCCGGAACGGAGCCGTAGCAGATAAGTACACGCGTATGGCCCAAACCACATCCAGGGAATGTAAAGTGGCCTCCTTAGGGTTCTTCGGCCTAGGACATAAGGATGGTAATACAATATCCTCAATAATGTGAAAAGCCGAAACCACCTTCGGGAGATAACACGGCTGCGGCCGCAGCACCACCTTATCCTCATGGATGACCAAGTAAGGAGCCTTGCAGGACAAGGCCGCCAGTTCAGACACCCATCTGATAGATGTAATTGCCACCAGAAAAACCACCTTCTGGGACAGAGTCAACAAAGGGATCTTTCGAATGTCTTCAAAGGGATTGAAGCACTGAGAAGACTAAATTCAAGTCCCATGGAGCAGTGGAGGGCGCACAGGAGGGGGCCACATGCCGGACCCCCTGCACAAACGTACGCATCAAAGAGTGCGCTGCCAAAGGTCGCTGAAAGTAGACAGCTAGAGCCGAAATCTGACTCTTAATCGTACTTAAGGCGAGAGCCTGGTCCACTCCTCGCTGTAAGAACAGCAGAATCCAGGACACCACGTATGTACGGGGGTGCCATCTCATCTCCTCACACATAGAGATGTAGGCCTTCCACGTACGATGGTAAATCTTCCTTGAAGTAGACTTCCGTGCACGCAGCATGGTAGAAACCACCGAGCCTGATAGGCCCTGGTCCTTCAGCACCTGGCTCTCAACAGCCACGCCGTTAAAGCCAGCGACTGTAAAGCAGGGTGGAAGATCGGACCCTGCGACAGAAGATCTTCTCTCTTCTGCCAAAGGTCGCTGAAAGTAGACAGTTAGAGCCGAAATCTGACTCTTAATCGTACTTAAGGCGAGAGCCTGGTCCACTCCTCGCTGTAAGAACAGCAGAATCCAGGACACCACGTATGTACGGGGGTGCCATCTCATCTCCTCACACATAGAGATGTAGGCCTTCCACGTACGATGGTAAATCTTCCTTGAAGTAGACTTCCGTGCACGCAGCATGGTAGAAACCACCGAGCCTGATAGGCCCTGGTCCTTCAGCACCTGGCTCTCAACAGCCACGCCGTTAAAGCCAGCGACTGTAAAGCAGGGTGGAAGATCGGACCCTGCGACAGAAGATCTTCTCTCAGGGGTAGACGCCAGGGGGCGTCTGCCACCAGACGCACCAGGAGCGGCGCGGCCAATCTAAGGCGATCAGTATTGTTGGAATCCCTTCGGCTTCCACTCTGCGCAGCAGGCGAGGAAGAAGCTTCAGAGGAGGGAAGGCGTAAATTAGGCGATCGTGACCCCAAGGTGCCCCCAACGCGTCCGCCCACGGGTCTTTCGACCTGGCCACGAACCGTGGCACCTTCCAATTGAGACGGGACGCTAGGAGGTCCACGACACAGAGCCTGAAACACCTCCGGGTGAAGTGACCACTCTCCTTGGTCTAGTGTTTGGCGACTTAGGTAGGCGGCTTGCCAATTCTGTACTCCCGGAATGTACACGGCCGATAGAGCCGGAACGGACCTTTCGGCCCACCGAAGGATGTGCGCGACCTCCGTCGCTGCAGCTGAGCTCCGTGTGCCTCCCTGATGATTGACGTATGCCACGGCCGTGGCGTTGTCGGACTGGATCCTGACCGGTCGGCCCTGCAGATCCAGGGACCACCTGGCAAGGCACAGCTTGATTGCTCGGAGCTCCAGTACAGTGATTGGACGGATGCCAACCAGAGAGGCTGGCATCCGTCGTGACCACTGTCCAATGGCACGGCAGAAACGACTTCCCGGTCCGAAGCACCGGAGACGTCAGCCACCACACCAGGGAAGACTTGACCAGATGACTCAACTGAATCTGGTAATCCAGAGATGAAGGGAGCTTGTCCCAACGTGACAGAATTTCCTTCTGTAGCACTCGGTGTGGAATTGGGCATACGGAACTGCCTCGAAAGAGGCCACCATCAAACCCAGAACCCTCATGCAGAATCGAAGAGATGACCACTTCTGGGTCGACAACTGCTGCACCGCTGATTGCAGTGTCTGAAGTTTTTCTGTTGGAAGAAAAACTCTCGCCTCCGCGGAATCCAGGACTAGCCCCAGGTATTCCAGTCGCTGAGACGGAACTAACACTGACTTCTGGATATTCAGAAGCCAGCCGAACTCTTGGAAAGTCTGACACGTGATAGACACGTCCTCTTCTAATTCTGAGCCTGAGGAAGCTCTCAGGAGAAGGTCGTCCAGATATCCCACGATAGCGATCCCTCGCTGCCTCAGCAGGGCCAGTATCGGGGCGAGCACCTTGGTGAAAACCCGTGGTGCCGATGCCATGCCGAACGGGAGGGCCACAAATTGAAAATGGTCCTCCCCGATTGCAAAGCGCAGAAACTTCTGGTGCTTTGTGCATATGGGAACATGCAGGTACGCGTCCATGATAACCAAGGACGCCATAAAGTCCCCCTGATGGAGCGCTGCTATCACCGAGCGAATCGACTCCATCCTGAATTTTTGCACTTTGACAAAACAATTGAGGGCCTTGAGGTCCAGGATTGGACGGACTCCTTCCTTCTTGGGGACTACAAACAGATTGGAGTAAAACCCCTGAAACCATTCCATCGAGGTAACTGGCACAATCACTCCCCTGACCAGAAGATCCTGGACAGCACCTGACAGATCCTTCCGGCGATCCGGAGAAAGCTGGAGGTTGGAAGGAAAAAATCTGTTTGGTGGACAAGAGAGAAACTCGATCTTGTACCCCGAGGAAACTACTTTGCAAACCCAACGGTCGGAAAGAAGAGACCTCCACCGAGCCGCAAATTCGGCCCCCCACCCGAGACACAGGCGGGGGCAGACCTTCATGTGGAAGCAGGTTTGTCCACAGGCTTGCGGTACCAGGTGCGTTTCTGCCCTGCAGCGGGGGTCTTAGCACCTTGAAAACTTTTTCCTGCCGCACTGGGCGGGCGAAAAAAACACTTGGGGGTAGTAAAGGAGGGCCCTTGCTTACGGCGAGGCTCCTTGCCCTTCCCAGACTGCGGGAGCAGTGTGCTCTTACCACCTGTGGCATCCTTTATGATGTCATCCAGGGACGCCCCAAAAAGCAGTTCACCCTTAAAGGGTAAATCCACCAAGGCCTTCACTTCAGCCACACAAGGCGGCGTAGTACCACCGCGTAGGCGGAGGCCCAGGAAAGCAAGGGGAGCGTATCCAGGGCTGACTCACAAACTTCAGACCCTGAACCAACTGTTCAGCCAGGTCCTTACAGGTCTCGGAAGCATCCTGCGTCTCCAGCTCCTCTAGCAAAAACTTTGCCCGTTCGGTCAGTGTCTGCGACACCAGAGTCCCGGCCAGAACCGGTCTTACTGCCCGACCCACTACTGTGAACATGGAGCGGGCCACAGCCTCCACTTTCCTGTCTGCGGGGTCCTTAAAGGCGGGAGCCCCTTCCACCGGCAACGTGGTGACTTTGCTCAATCTGGACGCAGGAAGGTCCACTGACGGAGGAGAGATCCACTTTTTTTAAAAAGTCCTCCTCAAAGGGATAACGGATTGCAAAGTATTTTGGAACAGCAGAAACTTTCTGCGCTGTATCCCATTCCTTGTATAACAATTTGTCCAAATATGGAATACAAGGGAACACTTTTGCGGTGCGGGGCGGCTTGCGGAACCCAAAAGGGACTGACACATCCGATGCCTCCGCCAAATCCTCAAGTTTCTGAGTATCACGCACCACAGAAATAAGAGCTCCAACAAATTCTTTATCATTCACTGACCCTGAAGCAGAGTCATCCTCACTGTCCGCGTGGGTTAAGCCTGCATCATCTGACATGACAGAACCAGAGCCAGAAGCAATAGCAGGGAATGGTTCTGTGTCAGAGACATCCCCAGAAGCAGGCTCATGGAGGGGGCGCTTTTTACCCCCCTTCTGGCCACTTGCTGCTTCAATCCTGGCGAAAAACGCCTCCAGGACAGCCGTCATTGCCCCAACAGATGCGGCAGGGGCACTAAGGGTTAACTCAGGCATTGCTGGTGAAGAAGCTCCTGGTTCAGGCTCCATGACGCCCCACCGCTGTGCCACCCTGGTACTGCAAAGCGGAACAACCCACCGGTCACCTCCCGGCTGCAGAAACAGAAGGCAGGGGCCCCCCGGGGGAACTCACCACCCCACCCGGTTGCAGTGTGAGCTGAAAGCGCTGAGAAGTGCTGGCTGCGCCTGTCCCTCAGGGATGATTTGAGGGCTTTTGCAGCGCAATTTTAGTCACTAGAGGCCAAGACTTTTTCAAGACGGCCGCCGTCTGAGGTAAAAAGCACCATGTGGGCTACAAGAAAATGTGCGCCGACCATGTAAACCGCGTCCGCAGTTTAAAACCCCAGGAGGCCCCCCCCCTCACAGCCGCCACCCAGTATGGGGAAGGAGGGAGAGAAAAGGGAGAGAGGAAAGCAGGGCGGACCTTCAGTCGACCTCCCCAGGGAAGCACCAGCCATAACACTTTGCCAGGGCAAGGGGACTACTTGCCCGTCCTGCGACCACCGGCTGGAGGCATTCCGGACAGAACCAACATCCGCTAAACGGCATGGCTGTCGGCCAGACACACTGTGAAAAGGCCAAGGAGACTGGTCATATGTAGTTCCCCGGCCACCCCTGGAGCAATTGGGCCTGTCGTGGACGACCCAGAGCTGAGGGCCAGCACACGCAGTCAATAGAAGAATCTCAGGATTCAAAAAAATGCAGGAACAAGACAAAAGCGAAAAAATCGCAAAAAAATCCAGAGTACAGGGACTCTAGAAGGACATTAGGCAGAAAAAAAACTGGAGCTGCTGAGGCAGAGTGTGGGTTATACCCGGGGGACCACGCCCCCTGGGAGGAGCTGTAATGAGGAAAGTGTTGTTAACACTTAGTGATGTTTTTCTGCCTAACTCTCCTGGAAGGAAGGTGAATAACCCTAAGGTCAAAGGCTGCTGTGTCCGTCCATGAACGGAAGAGAAATCCGATCGTGTGTGCGAGGCTTTACTGTTCTGGGGTCAACTCAAAATTTTGGATTTTTTTTTTACTTTTACTGTCGATGATAATGGTAAACAAGACCAGTAGAGAAGGTGACTCTCCCTTACAGGAGTACAGACAGCAACAGAAAACATGACAGGTGTTCTAATCCCTTTACACTCTATCCAAAACTAAAAAGCATTGTTTTGCAGTGACACTTTAAAAAGCTGAACTCGGGGTGAAAACAATGGCCCTTGCAATGTCAGAAAACAAACCTCACAGGCAATCCGATGTTATCACATAAAATTCAGGACTTCTGCTAGTGAGAATTGCAAAGGTCCACCTACAACCCAAAGCAAGGGTCTTTTTTCCCCCTGAAGTGAAGATTTTCAGTGATTGTAATGCTTAAAAAAAAAAAAAAAAAAAAAAATATCCTGATCCTTTACAGCATAGTGCTTTTGCTATGTCATTTGTCCCTCTCTAAGCTATAAAAAAAACACTGATTGATCCTACCAGCTCATGTGTCCCCTGTCTGTGCTGACCACAGTAATTATTGGCTGCTGAGCTCTGATTACCGTGGGCAGTTTACATGCCTCCGTCATCCACTGCTTTCCTCTCTTCCCCTCCCTCCCAGTGAGCTCCGAGTCTGTGTGCGAGCCGTCACCTCCCCATTTAAAAAAAAAAACAAAAAAAACACATACAGCAGATTTGATTATAATCTAAGGGAGGAGATTACATGATTTAATTTAGCTGCTTAACAACCCCTTTAAGACTTTAAAACTGACACACTTAGAAAATATATATGTATGCGTGCAAGCTTGCGGGGACAGGGGCGCGTACAATTAATTTTTTTTTATTTTATTTATGCTTTCCCTTTAAAAATATTTTTTTGATCACTTTTATTCCTATTACAAGGAATGTAAACATCCCTTGTAATGGGAATAGTGTGTGATCGGTCCTCTTTATGGAGAGATGTGGGGTCTACAAAACCCCACATCTCTCCTTCAGGCTGGAAAGCATCAGATCAAAAAAAATAAATAATCTGATGCTTTCTAGCCTAGATCTCGGCTATGTTTACTTCTGGCGGCCCGGCCTCCGAGAGTCATAGACATGGCCGAGGACCATCCGTCCCTCGGTTTTCTCTGTGACTTCCTTCCGGCGTCGGTGGATTCCTTCTCCGGGTTCCTGAATGCACAGGAGAGCCTAGTGAGGCACCAGAGGGCGGCGGGAGTGGGATGTCTATGATTGTTCTTATGGTGTAGGGAATCGCCCACTGAAAAAAAAAACGATATCTGGATGATGCCTGCAGCCCAGGACGCTATATAATGGCCTGCGGTATGGAAGTGGTTACGATAGTACATTTTAAAAATGTTATATGTTTTCTATTATGAATAAAATCTAGGTTTATGATATTTGCAAATCATTGTATTCTGTTTTATGTAGATTTTACACAGCCTCTGAACTTTTTTGGAATTGGGGTTGCAAAACAAAGTAATAATCAGTAATGGCATCTTGAATATTTGTTTTTTCTTATGTGTTTTGCTGCGATTTAGAAAAAGTGACACTGATGGGCTTGAATAACATTTCCCAGGGTGCTTTTACCGATTAAACGCATCAACTACTGCTGACGCGTTGAGGGACATGCCCTCGTCATCAGATCTGATGAACAGGGCATGTTCCTTGAAACATGTCAGCAGTAGTTGACACGTTTAATCAGTAAAAGCACCCTGGGAAGCCAGGAAACCAATAGGAGAGCAAAAAGTGTACAGAGTTTTACGCTTTTGGCTCTCTTATCGGTTTCCTGGTTTTGTAGTGCGATTTGCACCTTGACTTTTACGAGTATGTGCACATTTGTTTTTATCTAATAAATGAAGATGGTCACGCACTAGGGTCTTTGCGCCCTTTGTTTCGTTTATGTTTCCAAGATTCCTCACTGAATGTTTCAGTTGACAGAGACTTAATGATATTTCCAGTACCTGTTTGGCTTCTCAAGTACTTCTGAGCGCTATAGCGTCAATGTGTATTTTCTTGTATGAGGATATTATATACATTGGCTTTTTAAAAGCCTTTGCCACAGTCCCCCACACAAAAGTTAATGTTTAAGTTAAGTTCAGTTTGTAAATGGAGGAAAATTGGCTAAAAGATGGTATTCAAAATAGTGATCCACTCCGTCCAAAATCAAAAAAGTTTTTTCTTTAGTTATACTTTAATAATAACAAGCAATGACAATTTGCAGTTTATAAAGCAAGCAAAAAACGTTATTGTACTAAAAGAGGTATAGTCTCCAGAGAGAGGGACAATTTTGTCCCTGTACAAAGCATTAGTAATACTTCATCTAAAATATGAACCTGGCAGTATAGGCTTATGGCTTCACGCCGGGAACCCTACTGCGCAAGGCTCTGCTCCTCTCTCCTACTGGCCCGGCGGCTAGGGAAGGAGGAGGGAGCATGGGCAGTGACGTCAATACCCACGGCTGAGGCTCCCAGAAGTGGGAACAGGATACCTGTGAAAACTGGCACCGGAGGGGGGAAAAAGAGAGAGAAAGTTCCACTTTTGGGTGGAACTCCACTTTCAGGTGAAAAACTTAAGGATTTACAACCACTTTAAAAAGAACAAGGATGCACAAGCTTGATATTCATAGAACTTGGGTTACAGGGCTGGCAACCCTGTAACCCCTACCTCACTTTGTGAGTCCTCTGTTTGTTTTAGCAACAGAGTAACAGAGAAAGGGAGGGGATGGTGGTCTGTGTCCTGCACCTTACTAAAAGAGAACATTTATAGGTAAAATGTATTTTAAATTAATAATACAGTACAGGACACAGGCTTGATATTCATACACCCTGCAAAGTCCCCAAGCATTGAATAATAAGGGTGGGCAACAAGGCAAAGAGAACTGTACCAACATGCCCAACAATAGCAAAGCCCAAAAAAAAGGGTGCGCTGCTGCCAGAACCTTGCAGTCAAAAGCTGCATCCACAGCGGATTGGGCATCCATCTGGTAGAACTTGGGAAAGGTACGAACAGAAGACCAGGTGGAAGTCTTACAAAGCTGGACAACAGAGGCTTGTTGTCAGCATGTAAGAGATAGGTTTCCTTATACTCCTAGCAACAGTGGATCTTGAAACATAATGTCCCTTTTGAGGTCCTGAGGAAAAGACAAATAGAGAGTCCAAATTTTGATAGCTTTGACCACATCCAGAGTGTTTAGCGCATTCTCCTTTCGAGGCTCAGATGAAGGGCACAAGGAAGAAAAGGATTGTGTCTTTGATAAAGTGGAAGGTTGACACTATCTTTGCAAGAAATTAGGGTCTTGGATGCAAGGCTACTTTATATTTGTGAAGAATGAAAAAGGGGGATTTTTATAACAGCTTACCTGTAGAATCCTTTTCTTGGAGTACACCATGGGACACAGAGCCATTCATTACATAATGGGTTAAGGGTCACCAGCGGTGATTGGACACTGGCACAACCAATTGAAAACAGTTCCTCTCCATATAACCCCTCCCATCAGGGAAGCACCTCAGTTTTGTAGCACGCAATAAGGTTCCCATAAGAAGAGGGGGGGGGGGGCTCTGAGTCCCGTGGTGTACTCAAAGAAAAGGATTTTACAGGCAAGCGATTATAAAAATCCCTTTTTCTTTATCGTACACCACGGGACGCAGAGCCATTCATTACATAATGGGATGTCCCAGAGCAATGCTCAATATGAAGGGTGGGAGACACAGATCAAACAGGCCGCGTATGGACAAGAAGCCCTATACTGCTGCCTGCAGCACAGTTCGCCCGAAGGCGGCATCCTCATGTCCTTTCACATCTATTTGATATAATCTGGAACATGTGTGGACTGAAGATCAAGTTGCAGCTTTACAGATTTAAGTCATCGAAGCCTGGTGATACACTGCCCATGAAGCACTTATCATTCTGGTAGAGTGCGTCTTAACAGAAAAAGGAGGAGTCCTGTTCTTTAAATCATAAGCTTGAATAATTACTTGTCGAATCCACTTGGAAATAATGGATCTCGATGCCGCTTGGCCCTTCCATGGTCCACCTGGCTAAATAAACAAAACATTTGTTTTACGTATCTGAACGGTTGCCTGCAGATACACCTTTACTGCTCTCACTAGATTCAGAGAGTGCAATAATTTTTCCTCCACTGTCCGCAGATCCGGAAGAGTAAGGCAGAACAATGTCTTGAAAAAAGTCGACACTACCTTAGGTAAAAAGGCAGGCTTGGTCGTAGTACAATTTTGTCTTTGTGACAAATTAAATAACCCTCTTTGAAAGAAAGCGCTGCTTATTCAGATACTCTTCTAGTCTAATGCGCGTAGAAAGAGCTGGACCAGAGACCCCTCGTTCTTTTCAAAATGTGGGTCTCAGCAGCCAGACCGTCAAATTTAGCCTTTGTAAGGAAGGATTGAACACTGGACCTTGCAACAGCAGGTCGTGTCGAAGCGGAGCTTCCAGGACCTTCCTACCGCCATTTTTATGATTTTGGCGTACCAAGGCCTCCTGGGCCCATTTGGGGCCACTAGGATTACTGGTATTCCCTCCTTTTTGATCCTGTGAAGTAGTCTTTGTAAGAGAGGGATCGGGGGGAATGCAAAAATCAGTGAGAACTTATTCCAGGGAATTATTAGAGCATCCGTTCCGTAGGCTAGAGGATCTCTCGTCCTGGATACAAAGTTGTCCAACTTCTTGTAGAACTTGGAAGTTAGCAGATCTACATCTGGGGTCCCCCATTTCTGGCATCTGGCCTGAAAGACATTGGGGTGGAGAGACCACTCTCCTGGTGATAGCTACTAGCGACTCATATAGTTCGCTTGCCAGTTTTCTATCCCTGGGATGAAGATTGCAGAAAAACAAAGAACATGATATTCTGCTCATGCCAAACTTCAAATCACCTCCTTCTGAGCACCCTGACTGTGGGTGCCTCCTTGTTTGAACCTCGTGATTGATGTAAGCCTCGTGATTGATGCAAGCTACTGCAGTAGCATTGTCGGATTGAATCCGACCGGGTAGCCCTGTAACCTGTGTGTCCAGGTTCTGAGGGCTAGATATATTGCCTGGATCTCCAGTCTGTTGATGGGCAGACTCTCTTAGGTCTTGGCCCAGGTTCCCTGGGCTGAGGCTTCTTCGAATACTGCTCCCCAGCCCAATAGGCTGGCATTCGTAGACACCACCTTCCAGGTGACTGGGAGAAAGGATCTTCCTTTCCGCAAGTTTTCGGTCTTTAGCCACCAGTTGAAGCTTTGGCGTACCTGTGGAGACAGGTGCATTGGTAACTCCAGAGCTTGGAGCTTTTTGTTCCAGGCAGTAAGGATCCTGCTTTGAAGTAGTCTCGAATGAAACTGGGCGTAAGGGACAGCCTCGAATGAGGCCAACATCTTTGCCAATAGCCTCATGCAAAAAATTAACCGGCCCCTTCTTTGTCCTGACCTTGTGAATCAGGTCTTTCAGAGACAGTATCTTTGGCTCTGGCAGGAATACCCTGCTTTGGGCTGTGTCTCTGATCATGCCCAGATACTCTACCCTTCTTTGGGCTTGTAGAGAGGATTTTTGTAGGTTTACAATCCATCCTAAATGCTTCAGGTATTTTACCGTAGTGAGCACAGCGTGATCAAATCCTGCCACTGATTGATCTATCACAAGTAGATCGTTCAAAAAGGCTGTTACCGCTATGCCTTGTGTCCTCAGATTTGCCAACAGAGGAGCTAGTACCTTTGTAAATACTCTAGGCGTGATAGCTACACCAACAGGCAGAGCCACAAATTGAAAGTGGCGTTGTTCCACCGCAAACCTTAGGAATCTTTGGTGCGCAGGATGGATGGGTACATGTAAATATGCGTCCTTGATGTCTATGGACGCCCTGAATTCTCCACCTTGTAGGGTGGTGACCACGGATCGAATTGTTTCCATTCGATGATGGTGAACGTTTATAAATCGATTTAGAGATCTTTAGATCCAGGATGGGTCTGACGTCTCCGTTTGGTTTTGGGATCACAAAGAGGTTTGGATAAAACCTGAATCTTGCTCTTTTTGGGGTACTTCTGTAACTACCCCTTGAGACAGCAAATGATCCAAACCCTTGAAGAAGGATCCTCTTTTTTGTGGATCTTTGGAGAGTCTTGAACCTCGGAACTGGAAAGATGGGATCTCTCGAAATTCCAGTTTGGATCCTGAGGATACTGTGGATACTACCCACTTGTCCTGGATTTCTGTCTGCCATGGCGCTGAAAACTGATGGAGCCGTCCCTTCACAGAGAGGCTTTGGTTTAGCCCTTGGACCCCATGGCATCTTGCCTTCTGAGCCTGATTTCCTTTGGCTCTTGTGGCTGGCTAGAAAGGCCGTCGTCACTGGCTGGAGGCAGGTTTTCCCAGAACTGGGAAAAGAGAACGTTTAAAACAAGATCACTTGTTTTTCTTTTTCTCAGATAAAAGAGTGGTTTTACCACTTGATATCTTTTGGATATACCCTTCCAGGTCATCCCTAAAGAGGCGTTCGCCATGGAAGGGGAAACTGGCCAGAAGCTTTTTTGCATGGAGCTTTAACCAAAGAACTTTGTGCATATGCACCAACTTTAGTGTATGCGCAATGCTTGCAGAGCAGATTCTCTCATAGCATCTATTGTAAAACATAAGCCTTAGGTAAAATTCTCCCAAATTTAGCTTGTTCCGAAGGCAACTCCTTTAGCCCCTGTTTTACCTGTTGCTTGATAACCTGACACATACCGACTGCTGCTACAGCAGGTTGGGTAACTGAACCGGCCAAAAGAAATGAGGATTTTATTAAGGATTTTCAATTTCTTTTCCAATGGATCTTTACACACTTGTGCATTATCCACCGGGCAGATCAGGTTTTTATTTTTACAAGAAATATCTGCGTCTACCGAAGGCAGGCTCCATTTCTTGGAAAACTTCTCCTCCATAGGATAAAGAATATCAAACTTCTTAGGAGGTGAGAAATGCTTGTCTGCTTACATTAGCCCTTCTAGTTAACGGTTGAACTGAGAAACAGCATGTACCCTGCTGGGATTTTAACCCAGGGGGGAGACAGGTGATTCAGTTAACTCCAAGGAGGGTAACTTGAATGTGGAACGCACTATTTCAGCGTAACCTTGCACCTACGATTTCAGATCTGGGATGCAGAGAAAGGCTCTTCTGATCTCCCTGATCCCTCCGACTCCTGATCCTCTGCAGGTGAAGCATTATTTTCTGAAAGGAGATCTTACCACAGTCTCGCTTTTTTATCCTTCTTTGAGGATTTAGAGATTAGAGATTCCCCCTTCTAAATTGCCTAGGGCTACTGCTAAAGTGTCCTCAGTGACATCTGCAGGCCCAGGCTTTACCGGAAAAGCCGCTATACCGGTAACGGTAATGACTCATCCTATACAGGTGCGTCAATTAACACTGGTGAGGAGGGTACTGAGCCAGCCCTGTTGGAGACTTCCGTCTCAAGTGGCGGTACTTTTTTATTTTTAGTCCTGGTCATACTGCATAAGCAAAGCCAAGGTACCTCAAAGCATATACTAATGTGCTCAGTTTAGCAATCTGCATAAAGTATGCAACTTCCAACACACAGGCCCAAATTCTCAACCGAGATACGACGGCGTATCTCCAGATACGCCATCGTATCTCTGCGTTGAGCCGTAGTATCTATGCGACTGATTCGTAGAATTAGTTACGCATAGATATCCATTAGATCCGACAGGCGTAAGAGACGGATCTTAAGTACATTTTTTTGGACCGCTAGGTGGCGCTTCCGTCGAAATCCGCGTCGAGTATGCAAATTAGCTAGATACGCTAATTCCCGAATGTACGCGTGGCCGATGCAGTAAAGTTACGACGTTTACGTTAGGCTTTTCACGGTGTAAAGTTGCCCCTGCTATATGAGGCGCAGCCAATGTCAAGTATGGCCGTCGTTCCCGCATCGAAATTTGAAAAAGTTACGTCGTTTGCGTAAGTCGTCCGTGAATGGGGCTGGACGTAATTTACGTTCAGGTCGAAACCAATGACGTCCTTGCGACGTCATTTGGAGCAATGCACACTGTGATATTTTACGGACGGCGCATGCGCAGTTCGTTCGGCGCAGGGACGCGCTTCATTTAAATGATACACGCCCCCCCACCCGCCGAATTTGAATTCCGCCGGGTGATTTCCGCTACGCCGCCGCAACTTACGGAGCAAGTGCTTTGAGAATACAGCACTTGTCCGTGTAAGTTGCGGAGGCGCAACGTAAATGAGATACGTTACGCCCGCACAATTTTGCGCGGCTGTACGAGAATCTGCCCCACAGTTTCTATGCATAAAGTGAGTGTCTTCCCAGTAGTACCCAGCTCAACCACATTGGGCTTAGCTTCCTGTAATGCTGCTGTTCAAAGAGAGTTTGACCTATGAAGTGTATTTTGCATTTGGCGCTGTTTCCCTGTGCGCGTGCGACCTGGGGCTATGTCTGAAGCTGAGCTCTGCAGCAGAAAGAGTGTAACCTGTTCGAAGGAGCTGACACTGCTAAGCATGGTGAGTCTTTCAAACTCAACTCTTTACTCCCCCCAGTGGCAGCATTAGAGAAGACACTTCACTTAAAATATAGGAAAGGTCCTTAAAATGTCTTTAGGACTCTGACCTCTTACCTTATCCACGCCGGAGGTTTCTGCTGAGATCAGACAGTACCAATCTTTGCCCCTCACGGCGGGCATTGTGTGCCAACCTTCAGGGATATGGGTTCCTATTTAAAGGATACCTCTCCCCTGGGCCTTGTAAAAGACTCTGACCAGGACTTTTAGCGAAGTAGCGAAAGAGCTGGACCTCAGAGCCCAGTCCTCCGTAGAGAGACATTACAGGCTACACCTCGTGCATGAGGCCCGGATCCCATCCAGTTTTGGCTTAATCTTTAGGTGTCTTGGATGGGTCCAGAAGCATAGCTCTTTTACCCCCAGAGGGTTTCTTTGGCAGAGCTTTCCTTATAGCATCCTATAACGTCCAACACCTTTAGACACTGGCGAAAAAACTGAGGCGCTTCCCTGATGGGAGGGGTTATATGGAGGGGAACTGTCTTCAATTGGTTGTGCCAGTGTCCAATCACCGCTGGTGACCCTTAACCCATTATGTAATGAATAGCTCTGTGTCCCGTGGTGTACGATAAAGTAATGGCTCCTTTAACTACTTCCCGACCCGCGTATTGTAAATGTACGTCCTCTTTTTAAACATGGATATCTCAGTAACGGCAGCAGCCGCTGCCACAACTGAGATATCCATGTTTTCAGCGGGCGGCCGTGTAAACGATAACGGCGGTCTCCGCGGCGGATTCGCCGCGAGATCGCCGTTATCGGTGGCGGGAGAGGGCCCCCCCTCCCGCCGCTTTTCCGCGCCCTCCGCCGCTTACCGGAGCCGTCTGTAGCGGCGGAGGAGATCCGATGCTGCCGCCTGGAGAGTGAGGACTGTAGTGAGGGCAAGATGGCCCCCACCCGTCCTCATGGCTCTGCTGGGCGGAAGTGACGTCAAATTTAAATGACAAATTTTCCTTTTTTTTTTTTTTTTTTTTGCATTTAAGCCTAAATATGAGATCTGAGGTCTTTTTGACCCCAGATCTCATATTTAAGAGGACCTGTCATACTTTTTTCTATTACAAGGGATGTTTACATTCCTTGTAATAGGAATAAAAGTGATCATTTTTTTTTTTTTTATATTTTAGTGTAAAAAATAATAAAATCAATAAATTTAAATAAGAAAACAAAAAAAAAATGTTTTTAAAGCGCCCCGTCCCGACGAGCTCGCGCGCAGAAGCAAACGCATACGCGAGTAGCGCCCGCATATGAAAACGGTGTTCAAATCACACAAGTGAGGTATCGCCGCGATCGTTAGAGCGAGAGCAATAATTATAGCCCTAGAGCTACTCTGTAGCTCAAAAAATGCAACTTATAGAATTTTTTAAACGTCGCCTATCTAGATTTTTAAGGGTAAAAGTTTGACGCCATGCCACGAGCGGGCGCAATTTTAAAGCGTGACATGTTGGGTATCATTTTACTCGGCGTAACATTATCTTTCACAATATATAAAAAAATTGGGCCAAATTTATTGTTGTCTTATTTTTTAATTCAAAAAAGTGAATTTTTTCCAAAAAAAGTGCGCTTGTAAGACTGCTGCGCAAATACGGTGTGACAAAAAGTATTGCAATGACCGCCATTTTATTCTCTAGGGTGTTAGAAAAAAATATATATATAATGTTTGGGGGTTTTAAGTAATTTTCTAGCAGAAAAAACTGTTTTAGTCTTGCAAACACCAAATCTGAAAAACACCTAAGGTCTTTAAGTGGTTAAAGAGAAAGCTGCTAACTGTCATGTCTGATAGACATGACAGCTGTAAAAAAGGCTACCTTGCAGGCTGCTGCCACGGTTCAGTGCATTCTGATAGTGGGGAGACCTCTTTATCCACATCGACTGTGTGCATGGATTAATCCGTTTTTTTTTGTTCACCCTACTGTATGAAAATAATAATAATAATAAAAAAAAAAAGAAGAGATCGATCTATGACCAGCCTTAATATTATGTTGCAAAGCGCAGAAAGTGGTAATGAGGTAGGTAGGTCGGAATATGCAAATAAGAGATCTTGTGGATTGAAATTGAAAGGAGCTTTGTTTGGGAATATCAGGTCCAGGACCTCTGTTGCGTTTTGGTACCGTTAACAGAATCCTTTCAACCTGTGCTCCAGAGGTAACAGAATGACCACTCACTGGCAAAATGGATGGTTTAGGGTGCTCTAAAAATCTGACTGTCCCAGAGCAGATTTTGGTTGATTTAAAAATCCATTTACAAAAGCTATTTGGTCTCCTGACAGTTAGGAGTGAAAGTGCCCCTTCACTGGGAAGAGGGCTTTGGGGTAGACTTGATAGATTGTGTGTTCCAAATATTACTCCGAAAGGAAGGATTTTGGCTTTGCAGTTAAAGTGGCTGTAAACCCTCTCATATACCCAGTGAAATTAGTAGCCTTAGGTGATAAACAGAGATAAAAAAAAAAAAACTCCTACACAAGTTTTGCTTGTTTATCTGCAGTCTTCTCTTTCCTACACCCCTTAAAAAAAGCAGAATCTTGTTAAAATCCTTCTCCATCTGTTAGTATAACAGAGAAGGGGGCAGAGGGCTGCAGTTACAGTTTGTGCGAGAGCTTATTGCAGAAAAGGCACACACTCCCCTCCACACAACAAACAGGAGCGAGGGAAGGATACAGAGCGGTGTTGTGAATAGACAAGTTGTTTGCCAAGCTCCCTCTTCAAATCACAAATTTAGCTCATGTGTAGGGAAAACTACTCAGAAGGAAGACACGTTGATAACAGAGGAACGAAGCACCGGAGAGAAACACTTGGAGCTTTGGATTGCGAAGTGAACACTACAGATGTACATGTACATTGTTCAGATTTCATGACTGAGGTTTACAACCACTTTAAAGTCTAGTTCGAGTGCTGAGAAGCTCTGCATTTTGAAGAAGGTGATTTTGGAAAGTTCCACTGTGGGAGAAGGACCTTTCTTCCTGTGACATTGTTGATGAATTTGTCAAGTGTCTCAAAGAGACATTTTCCTTTAAAGGGTATCTTTGTGCAACATCTTTTATAGGTAGCTTCAGCTATCCAGGCTATCCAGGAAATCAGAGCCACTCTGGAGATTTCTATCATGACCTGCTCTAGGGAATTTACTCAAAAAATAAAAAGTGGAGGGTAACTGTTGTAAGTGTTCTGCCAAAGCCCCGTTCTGGAATAAAAGAGCCTGTTGGTTGTTCATCACCCTAGTCCAGTTAACTGCAGTTTGACACACAGAAATTGCAGCAATAGCTGGTTGCAGAGCTGGGCATGTGAGAGTAAAGAGTCCCACATTTTCTATCTGCAGAATGTTTGAATGATGAAAAACATCTTTAATTGGTACAGATGTTTGTTTAAAGCGGGATTCCACCCGCAAATTATTATTTTTTTTTAAAGTCAGCAGCTACAAAACACTGTAGCTGCTGACTTTTAATAAGGACACTTGCCTGTCCTACTCGCCCGCGCTGATGGCACCCCCGATGCCGATCCCCCGATCTGTGCAGGTCCCACGCCGCCATCCTCACTAAGGGAAACAGGCAATGAAGCCTTACGGCATCACTGCCCGTTTCCTACTGCGCATGCACAAGCCTCGTGCCGATTTGAGAATGGGCGGCTGCTCTCTGGGATTACACACCGTTCCCATAAAGCAGCGCACCCCATTCACTAGAAGAGGATGCAGAAGAAGACCCACCGCGGTTATGGAAGAGGCAGATTATGGACTTCCGCATAGCCAGGGTTTGACAAAATCCGGGCGCCCAGTCGCAATCGCCACAAGAAATTGTGACCTGATGCCCGTGCCCGCCGGTAATTGAGGCTGCAGCTTTGCGGCCTCAATTACCGGCCATCACGGGCGCGGCAGGGGCGCACAGGATCCTGTGTCTCTGTGTGCCCCCACCGCGCGATCGCGGCGGGCCTGCAACAGCTGGTAATTGAGGCCGCGGCTTTGCGACCTTGTGAAGGCCCAAGCTTCCTTCTGTGACCTGGCGCCATCTGGTGGTGGGCGTTGGCATTACACGTAAAACAGCAGTTCTAATGTGTCTTTTCAATGTTTTCACTGCCCTCTCCTTCCCTCTAATTAGAACCCCCAAACAATATATATATATTTTTTTATTCTAACACCCTAGAGAATAAAATGGCGATCGTTGCAATACTTTCTGTCACACCGTATTTGCGCAGCGGTCTTACAAGCGCACTTTTTTGGGGAAAAAATACACTTTTTTAAATTAAAAAATAAGACAACAGTAACGTTATACCAATTTTTTTTTATATTCTGAAAGATAATATTACGCCGAGTAAATTGATACCCAACATGCTACGCTTCAAAATTGCGTCCGCTCGTGGAATGCCGACAAACTTTTACCCTTTGAATTCTCCATAGGCGACGTTTAAAAAATTCTACAGGTTGCGTGTTTTGAGTTACAGAGGAGGTCTAGAGCTAGAATTATTGCTCTCACTCTTAGGATCACGGCGATACCTCACATGTGCTTCTGCGCGCGAGCTTGGCGGGACGGGCGCATTTTCTGGCTCCTAAATTTTTTAGCTGGCTCCTAGATTCCAAGCAAATTTGTCAAACCCTGCCGAGCCAGTAGGCCACGACCTAAATAACGGGAGCAGATCAACCACCTCCCAGGCCCAGCCAGCAGATGCCCCCCCCCCCCCTTTAACAACCCCGAGGGTGGAAAGGAGGACTGTGTCCAAAAAGCCCCTAGGCCGGAAGACTGGGCCTCACCCGGGATGGGGGGGTGGAAGTAGGGGTGGAGAGAACCCCGGAGGTACCGACCGCCCCACACCACTCCGGGAAAGGAGAGAGGACCCCTTACTTACCTCTCCAGTGAAAAGCGCGGGTAACGATCTAAGACAGATCCTCCTCGCCACCACTAGGAATGCTGTGACACAGGCCGAGGCTGGGTCAGATGCGACCTTGCAAGACGTTTAACTCGCAGGGCCAGCTTCTGTCCAGTGGGGCTAGGTCGCAACTGACCTAGCGCATAGCTGCGGTCTGCACGCGCTTGCTAGCCAGACTGGGGTGACCACTGGATCAAATGCCCAGCCCGTCGCCCAGCCCGGCAGTTGATTGTAGATCTCACTGGAAAAAATCCAGGAAAAGAGAAAATAACAAAAAAACTAAAAAAAATTCCCAGGACTAGAGATCCCAGCAGGGAACTAGGTCCTTACTCCTGACTAGGAATGAAAAAACTGAATACCCAGAGCAGGGAGGGGGTTATATACCGACAAAAAACAGCCCATGGGCATAGCCAGGTGTTGTTATTTTGTTCTCCCTAGTCCTACTCCTGCGGAGAGCATATAATCCTATGGTTCTGAGCAAGAAGGCTGTGTCTGCCAAAGAACGAATGAGAAAATTGTTTTCATAAATATAAGTGTTAATAATTTATTTTGATCCATTAACAAAATAGAAAGTAATTGAGAAGAGATACAAATCTAATGAATATTTGGTGTGACCACCCTTTGCTTTCAAAGCAGCATCAGTTCTTTTAGGTACACAGTTTTTGAAGGAACTCGGCAAGTAGGTTTTTCCAAACATCTTTGCGAGCCAACTACAGATCTTTTGTGGATATAGGCTGCTTCAAATCCTTCTGTCTCTTCATGTAATCATAGACAGACTCAATGTTGAGATGAGGGCTTTGTGGGGTCAAAATCATCAATGCTGAGAAATACAGGCAGGTATTTATCCATCATGTTATAAAGGGAAAAAACTGCGCCATTGAAACAAAATTTAATAAATGGATGAACCAGTCCAAAAGCGGCAATTAAATATGGGATAGAACACAAATACAATGGGAAAGAGAAAAATTGCGCTAATTATAGTCCAATAAATTTGCAGAGCATGCGATTGATCCAGTACTTTCACAGATAGTTGAATTGATCGATACAAACACCCAGTGATTGAATCACAGACAAGTGCACCGTCACCTCACAGAGAACCTGCTTACCAGATATTAAGCCAAGTAAGCAGATGGCTTTGACCCATGTCTTCTTGCAAGTTAATAGGCCTGGGCTTGGTTAAAATCATCTGCTTACTTGGCTTACTATCTGGTAAGCAGGATCTCTGTGAGGTAAAGGTGCACTCAATCAATTCAACTATCTTTGAAAGTACTGGATCAATCACATGCTCTGCAAATTTATTGATATATAATTAGCGCAATTTTTCTCTTTCCCATTTATCCATCATGCCATAACATCAGGGAGTAATTGGGCCCAAAGCCATTTGAACAATCTGTTCAGGTATGGACATCCCTGGATAGGTAAGTGTCCTTATATCAGTCAGCGGCTACAGTATTTGTAGCTGCTGAATTTAATTTTTTTTTAGGGGGAGCCTGGAGCTCCTCTCTAAGAACTATCTTCAGCTTAAAGAAAAAGGAGGCCTGGAAGTGATGTTTTGGGCCCTACAGAGCCCTGATCTCAACATCAAGACTGTTTGGGATTACATGAAAAGACAAAGGGATGTGAGGCAGCCTGCATCCACAAACGATTATATGTTAGTTCTCCTAGAAAACCTACCTGCTGAGTTCCTTCAAAAACGCTGTGTAAATGTACCTACAAGAATGGATGATGGTTTGAAGCCAAAGGGTATTCACACCAAATACTAATTTGATTTGGATTTTTTTTTCTGTTCGCTCACATTCTGTAAACTGATTAAAAATAAACAAATAAAATGTATATTTTTGAAAGCATTCTTTCTTTACAGCATTTCTGCACACCTGCCTAAAACATCTGCACAGTACTTATAAGTAAATATAGAGGTTTTCAATGTATTCATTATTTTTTAATTAGTTGAACCAGATGGACTTATGTCTTTCTCAACATAAGTAACTATGAATTGACCTCCTTGAAACCACTGTTCAACACAACAAAAATAATTGTAATAAATAATTTAGTTGAATTTGATGGGATCCTTTGCCACGACTGATGACTTTACTCTGATGAAAAAACATTAACTGATTGAACCAATTAGCATCATCAAATTTTGAAGGATAAAATTTGTTAGCAAAATGAATATTACACTGAATGAACTTATAACTATGTGTATGGCCATTACAATATAGAATAAAAAAAAAAATTAAAAAATTACCACAGTCTTGAGCCACAGATTCTTGACCAGAGTGCGGCCCTCCTTTGCCTTTACATTGGATACTGTAGGTGTAGCAGGCTGAGGCTGTGGCACCAACTTCACAGGTGTGTTTGGTAGAACATCTATTAGGAACTTTAAAAAACATAAAAATGTGTTTGTTACATAAATGACATTGAAGTAAAACAATCTGTATAAAAAATAGATTAAAAAAAGGTTACAGACCTGTTCACTGTATAGTACATTAGATTTGTCAGACATATACATAAACTGGATGCAATACTTTTCAACACGCTCCGGTATCATTTTGTCCCTATAATCATGAACAGCAAAAAAAATAAGAACCATATCAGAATGTAATATCATAGTAAAGGAAACACTACAATGCATGCTGCAAAGCTAAGGTATGCAACTTTGGAGTGTTGCCCCTGTTAGGGTTTGCAACAATGTTTACAGAGGTCCAGCACCTTAAAGCTTTCCTGCAGACATTGGAAGCAATTACAATAGTCTATGTCATCTCTTGCAGTACTGCTATAATTACTTAAAGTGGCTGTAAACCCTTCCATATACCCAGTGAAGTGAGTAGCCTTGGGTGAGATGAAACAACCTACGTATGTTGTACCTGCTTATCTGCAGTCCTCGCTTTTCTACAACTCAGGATTTATAAAAGTTGTCTAAGCTGTCAGAAAAAAGGGGGCAGAGAGCTGAAATTACATTCTGCAAAACTCAGTAAGGAGAGCTCTGACAGCTGATTGGAGAGAAGTGACACACCCCCTTCACACAAGAACAGATTTGAGGTCGTCAATCAGCTGGAGCTCCCTCCTCTGTCACCTTTTTTCTATTGGTGTCAGAAAAACTTGTCAGACGTGATTCATGCACATAGACAAGGAAAGAAGCAACAGACAGAAATGACACTTAGCAGTCTGGATTAAAACAAGTACACACTAGAGAGGGATAGGTTTTTTCATATTTCATGTCTGAGGTTTACAACCACTTAAAAACGCAGACACCTTCATCAGCTATAGAGAGCTAAAAACCAAACAATTCCTGTTTTTTGTGGATCAACTTTCTTTAGAAGTAAGAAGGATGTAAAGTTGAAGTTACTATTTTGTATGTCTTGATCTCACTTCCCCTGTTCTGAAGAATCGTACATCCTAGAAGAGATGTAGAGTTGACTTTCAATTCACATGAGAAACATATTTCCTTTTGTGGCTTTCTCTGTTTTCCCTGTATAATTACGTGCAGCTGTTAACAAAAGCAGGTCATAATTCAGCCAGTTCAACAGGAACCAGACAAATTTTGATTCATGTATAGGCAGGGTGGTTGTACAAAAGTCAATCTACTGACTTCTGTACAACCGCCCTGTCTTATGCTGCTTAATCGGGAGAAGTCTCCTTAATGTCACGATACAATATCTCAGCAGAGAGGTTCCCTCATCCAACAGTACAAATGGCCACTGCCCCCACCTATTACTGACTTTTGCAGCAAGGAGCACATGGAAGGGTGACGCATGTCAAACGAGACCAAAGAAAATTCCAAGGTAAATTTACCGACCAGCCTGCAACCAACCATTATCCTAAAAGTATGCGTTAAAAACTGGTTTAGTTTCCACACATTTGCAAATACTGTATTTATTGGTGTATAACACTCACTTTTTTACCCTGAAAATAGAAGGTAATCTGTGCCTGCGTGTTATACGCAGGGGGCTGTGGAATTTTTTTTTCATGAAACTTCCCTCTTAAAGTTAGGGCGCGTGTTATACGCCGATAAATACGGTACATGCATAAGATGCAAAGCCACTTCACGGTACCCCAGTAATGTCTGCAAATATAAATTTGAGAGCCTCCATAGAAGAACATGCACAATAATGAATAGGCAGAGGGCAGGTGAGCCTGGAGGGAGCCCACCCCTCCTCAAAATGTATAGATGTGGAAATCGAGTTGTTTTATTTTTTCCATTTCAACCGACTGGTTGAATGAAAAAAAAAAGGAAACTTCTATGGGCTGCTTAGGAATCTGCTGCCTGTTCCATCCTTAATGCCACCCATTACTAGAGCGGTAGAAAAGAAAGGTGTCAGTGAATAGCAGAGAGTGGTTTTTATATGAATGTTTGGGAGAAACCGCTTTCTACTAACACTCTTCTCCTTGCAAAGTTGAACAATGCAGACTGGCGGAACGTCTCTGGTAACTATGGGAGAAGACAAATCTGGTGCAAGAGAAAAATAGGATTTTTATAACAGCTTACCTGTAAAATCCTTTTCTTGGAGTACATCACGGGACACAGAGTCTTAATCATTACTATGTGGGTTATATGTTCCACCATCAGGTGCTGGACACTGGTGTAATCAATTAGAGCAGGAAGTTCCCTCCCTATATAACCCCTCCCATACTGGGAGCACCTCAGTTTTTGTAGCAAAGCAATAAGTGTCCAAATATCCCCAGACAAGAGGGGCGGGAACTGTGTCCCGTGATGTACTCCAAGAAAAGGATTTTACAGGTAAGCTGTTATAAAAATACTATTTTCTTTATCGTACATCACGGGACACAGAGTCTTAATCATTACTATGTGGGATGTCCAAAAGCAATTCTTACTGAGGGGAGGGAGACACCAACAACGCAGACTGCCATCAGACATGAGAAACTCTAATGCTGCCTGCAGCATATTGTGCCAAAAAAAGGCTGCATCCTCCTGCCGTCTTACGCTCACCTGATAGGGATTAGTGAACGTAAACACAAACGACCAAGTTGCGGCCTAGCAAATCTGAGTCAAAGGCTTGGTAATGCACCCCACATGAAGTGCTTACTATCCTGGTAGGGTGCATCCCAAAAGAAACAGGGGGAAGCCCTCTTTTTAACCATAAGCCTGAATAATAACCTGATGAATCTATAATTTGACAATAGTTGAATTAGACGCTGCCTGCCCTTTGCTGGGGCCTCCTGGTAGCGCAACAACATCAGTCTTCCGTATCCGAGCAGCCGCTTCAGATAGGTCTTGACCTCTCTTACTCTAACGAGAGAGCGTGTAGCTATTATAATAGCTGATCTAAATACTGCCAGCCCACATCTAGGGTCTTTTGGCAGAAAAACAAAACGTTCGATTTTTAACTTCTCTCATCTCTATTGAGAGAAAAGCAATAACATTTCCTTCCGCGGACCAAGGTCTTGAAAAAAGAAAGGCAAGAATATCTTGGGTTCAAATGAACACTAGATCCTTCTAGTAAATAAGGTTTGGGTGAGGATTTAACATCACCCTTCTTGAGAAAATAATTAAGTATGGCTCTATGCAAAGAAAGTTGCCAATACTTTCTTGCGGATGCAACCACAACCAAGAACACCAATTCCCTCTTTAAAAGGATGAAGGGAATTATGGTGCATCAGCCCAAGGTGCCGACCCTGTAAGCTGACAAAACTAGATCCAATCTTCCGAGCCCAAGGGCGACCTAACTGGCAAGCTTATACACGTCACCCCTTGTATAATTGCCCGGGTCAAGAGTGTGACACAAGCGACCTTTGAAAATATTGACAAGGCCGAGATCGGATCCTTGATGGAACTTAAGCTAGCTCCACGTCCTTTCCAATGTAGGAAGGCAAGAATTTTACCTATGATATACTACCAAGGATGCCACCCCTTGGTTTCACACTAGGAACATGGGCCTTCCAGATCCTAGGATATCTGGTCCTGGAGGCCAGCTGTCCTGTATGAATCAAGGTAACTGCCGCTGATTCTGAACGCCCCGATCCTCAAGAATGCGGGCTAACAGCCAGACCATTAATACCCATGTATGCAAGACAGGATGTAACCCTGCAAAGCAGGCCTGGACAAGCTGTAAAGGACCCTGGGTCCTCTACTATCAGAACTGCCGTCCCTGCACAGTAAGGGCGTATGGGCTATGCCGGAGCAGTTAGGCCAGCTTCCGTTCTCCTCTGATGTAGCATGGAAGTCACGAAAGTCGTGGCACTGGGGGGAGACACATAAACCAGTGACAACTGGTCCCCCAGGATCACTTAACACATCTGTCCTACATGCGGGTGAAACCTTTGTCTTTAACACAAAGCTGTTCAATCTCTTGTTGAACCTGGACGTCAATACCCTTTTTATGTACAGGGTACCGTTTCTGTGACATTTGGCCAACAATAAAAATCGGGTAAAATGCTCCATCAGTAGCTCTAGAAAGCTGACGGATAAGGCTCACTTGGAGCTTGACCACCTCCCCTGGGCCGTGGTCTCTTCCAGGTAACGGGTATAAAGGATCTTCCCTTCTGCCAAACATTTAGTTAAGAACCATCAACTGAAAATTCCAGCATATCCCTGGGACCAGACTCCTTGGATAATGCTAGGTTAGTATCCACTTGTTGCAGGCCGACAGAATAGTGTTTAGATTAGCCTTGAATAAAACTGAGCATAGGGAACTGTCTTGAATGAAGCCGGCATATTCCCTAGCACCTTGAGCAAAAGGTAAAACGTAAGGAACTGTTCCTTGCCGTGAACATATAGACCAGCTTTTTCACAGCGATGATCCTGTCTGGAGGCCAAAAACTTTCCCTTTTTGGGCTATTCTTGTCAATGAAAGAGTTCCAGATAATTAACCATGCTGGACTCCCCTAGGCCCAGCCATGCTACTGATTGATCCGTCAGCAGGAGTTTGCCTCGGTATGCCATTACTGCTATACCCTGGGCCTTTAGACCTGCTAGAGGCAGGCCCTAGCACCCTATTAACCCAGGCACGGAGGTTAACCCAAGGGGTAAGCCACCAACTAGATACAGTGCTGATCCCCTGCGAAATACAGACAACCTCTGCAGTCCCATGTAAATAAACACCTATGCAAATGGCTCCCAGTATGTGCATGTGGCAAGCTTTAAAGCCACATACCTCTATGGAAGCGTGTGCTCATGGAAGCTTGTGATCATACAAATATGTTTTAGGCAAAACACATAAAAAAGGGGCGTGCTGTATACACGCATACATATAGCATGTGAGCTATGAACAAGTCTCTTGAAAGCAAGTATGCGCTCTGAACGTGTTATGCAGCGTTGTGCAACATGTACCCCTGCAGACACGTGTTCCTATATAAGCCCAAGGAATCCAGTATTATTAAGGAAACCTAATTATCATGCCTCATTAAGCAACCACGCAAAATCTAGGCAAACATGCCTCCTTATGCGATTCAGCATTTTTCATGCGATCAAACATCTTATGCATTTTTAGCACCCCTGTGCGGACAAGTACCCTTGTGTGATCAAGGACTCTTGTATGACTGAGCACCCCTGTGCGATCCAGCATTTTTATGCAATCGAGCATTTTATGCGATTTTGGGCATTTCTGCGGACACAACCTCTCTGTGTGACCAACTATGCCTGGATAATCCAGGACTCAGGGGATCAGGTTACCATGTGTGATCCCGCATCTTTATGCACTCCAGCATCCTTATGCGATTTTAGGCATTCCTGTGGAAACAAGCCTCACTGTGTGACCAAATATCCTTGGGTAATCAAGGACTCGGGTTATCAGGTAACCATGTGTGATCCTGCATCTTTATGCACTCAAGCATCTTTATGCGATTTTAGGCATTCCTGTGGAAACACGCCTCTCTGTGTGACCAAATATCCTTGGGTAATCAAGGATTCAGGTTATCAGGTAACCATGTGCGATTCCGCATCTTTATGCACTTAAGCATCTTTTATGCGATTTTAGGCATTCCTGTGGAAACAAGCCTCTCTGTGTGACCAAATATCCTTGGGTAATCAAGGCTTTGGGTTATCAGGTAACCGTGTATGATCCAGCCTCCTTAGACATTTAAACATTTTTATGCGATTTTAGGCACTTTGATGTGATTAACCATCCTAATGTGACCATGTAAAATCATACAAACAAAAAACATGTATTTTTATGTGATCTACAATAAAACATGCTCCGTTACTTGTTTTTACCCCACATGCATTTTGAATATTACAAACTCATGTATTTCATGCAAACATGCGGACTGGTAAAGAGGCAGTTATGCTCTGCAGATCAGCTGTGCATCCCCCTGTTGTGCATTCGGTTAGCCTGAAGCCAAAACCAGGATGAGGATCTTATGACGACAGAGGCTCTGGCCATCTAGGCTGAGGGAAGTTATATGCAGCTTGATTCTCTGAAAAGACTGCAGCTGCAACCAAAGCTTGTGGGGCTTCTGATAGCTTCTCCTCATTAGGCTCACCCCTGTCCTCTGGTAGTGAACCTGCATCCTCAGGTCTTTCAATCACCCTGTTTGAGGATTTAAAGCAGGGAAAGGGGCACACCCTGTTTTCTGCTTGTGAGGATGCTGCAAATATAGCAGTTAACCTCTTAAAGACCCATAAATGCAATGCAGTGCAACAAAACATATGCAGAGTAACTGCAATGTTGGGGGAGGCTCAACGTCTATCAGGGCTGATAGCTCATTCTTAAGTCTCTACAGGGGAGGATAGTATCATGCAAGCACGATAAAGGGCCACCAGATTCAGGTGGCGATACCCTTTATATTCCTACCCCTGAATCCTCTTACGGGGAGACAAAAAAAGTCCTAAGCCAAAAGCAGAGGAACTTAACCCTGGTGCATCCACAGCTGAACTTAGTCTAACAAAATAATGCCAGCTAATCTGGACAACTAGATGCAGAGTAGGCGTCTTAGATTAATCTGTATCCAATCCACACAAGGTGCTTACGTGCCCAAGCTACTGTGTCCCCCTGGCTTTACAGAGCTCTGACGTCTGGGCCTTTTGAAGGGGCCGCCCTGCGTTTGCACGATGCCCCCCCTCGCGCACATGCGCGTAGGGAATGCGGGGGGAGAGAGGGATCCCCCAAGGAGCGCCGTGGACCCGGCCTACGAGGGACCCCCCATCGTGGCAGAGACTGAAGCGGAGGAAGTAAGCCGCACCATAGATCAGCTAACCTTAAGCTTCCGTTCCTGGAAAGCATGGTAAGCGAAACACCAGGCATGTCTTTTTTACTGCCTTTAGAGGTGGAAAACAGATAAGACATGCAGCTACTCATGACAATCCTATTGCAGAGGATTTAGGGGTACAAGCCCTCTCCAGGGGAGATCTATGGGTACTACAGCCATTCTGTCTAAACAGACATAGTGGTCTTCTTTGCCCAGGCACACCTGCATTATAGACAAGACCCAATAGCCCCTCAGGAGAGGACTAGGACCAGCTAGGGGAGGTATATGGGTGCCAAAGCCATCCTGTCTTAAAATACATAGTGGTTAAGTTGCCCATGCATAAAAAATAGGCGGGACCCATAGTCCCCCTACATGGAAGACCCACCGACGGACCAAGTCCTGTAGGTACCTCCGCTTACCTTACCACGCTGCAGGGTGTTGCAAAGCAAGAGGCCCAGCCTTCACCCCTCACCGCGGGCTTCGTCTCAGACCTTGAGGGACTGGGGTCCATAGCAGGTCACCTCTCCCCTGGACCTATATAGCACCCTGGCAACAGAAAAACATTTAGTCTTTGGTATCGACCAATGTTCTGGAACCCAGGGTCCAGCTCTCAGAGAGAAGCATTATAGGCAAAACCTTGTTCTTCGTACCGAGGCTCAGGTACCGTCCACTTTGGCTATGAAGCACCTTGGACGGATCCGGATTTATGGAATATCCAGCATGGATCCCTCCAGTGGAGCTCCTCAGAGCACATGTTCATTCGTGACCAACACCTTCGACACTGATGAAAAAACTGAGGTGCTCCCAGTATGGGAGGGGTAATATAGGGAGGGAACTTCCTGTTCCAATTGATTACACCAGTGTCCAGCACCTGATGGTGGAACATATAACCCACATAGTAATTATTAAGACTCTGTGTCCCGTGATGTACGATAAAGAAAGGAAAAATTCTTGGACCGTGAAAAAAAAAATAAGGACGCTACACATCTGCACGTCAGCAACAGAGTGCGTAAAAACGCTGGTCACTGCACTAGTGTGAATTGGGACTTGGAGGCAAGAGTACAAATAAAAAAAAGACAACCACCCCAATCTATAACTAGCCTTTGTAGCAACTTGCACATGTAAGGGCAATACACATTTTAAACAAAATTCCCAGCACACTTACCAGCTAGCCTGCAAAACAACCAAATTGACCCTGTCTAACAGTTTGTGTTGAAAACAGAGGGTTTTGGTTGCACACATTTGCAAATACATGCGTAAAGAGGCAAGAGGGCCAGCATTTTGAACTAATCACTAACTCCACTTGTAGAAATACAGTCCCAATTTGCTTCATGGTTATTTATATTTCTCAGTAATTAGGGAGCTATTATTCTGAGCAAATGCAGCCTGAAACCTGCTTCACTGTTACCTGCAAACATTTGTGTATGTACCTTTCTCCAGGCTTTCAGCAAACCAAGCAAACCAAACCAAACCAGCAATCAAAAAAATAATTTTGACTTTACTTGCCTAAAGTAGAAGCAGTCATCCTTGTCCCCATCTCTAGGCTTATTGCAATTAAAGACAGTTGCCTGCATATAAAAGAAAAGACATATATGCTTAGGTGTTGCAAAAAAAAAAAAAAAAAAAACCTCACAAACATTTGTCTTGAGCACAGAGAAATAAAGTGCGTTTGTGACATTTTCAGCTCTTCCATAAGCATTACTGAGTAAGGTAATGTAATGTGTCACTGTAGTAAACACTGACAAATGCTACACAAAATAATAAAATAGGATTCTTGCATTCACTGTATAAATCTTTTTCTTGGGACTCTAAAGATAGAGACCAGCATTATTAAAGGGTTATTGAACCCAAAAGCAAACATTTATTATGTTGCAGTTTACCAACTGTTAAGCAGCCGATACATGAATCAGTTTTTTTTTTTGTTCAAGCAGTGGTTTAACCACTTTAATACAGACACTTTCGCCCCTTCCTGCCCAGGACAATGTTCAGCTTTCAGCGGTGTCGCATTTTAAATGACAATTGCCGCGGGTCATGCAACACTGTACCCAAACCAAATTTTTATAGTTTTCTGCCCACAAATATAGCTTTATTTTGGTGGTATGCACAGTAATATTTACAAGTTAGGTACTCACAGTAGCTGGAGGTTTTGCCCCCATTGAATGAGCTTTCCATATTTTCATGGAGCAGTTAGCTTGACTGAGGTTTTTAATGACTTCTCCATCTTCAGAAAGAACATTACCACAAAGTCTAGATAATGACACAAGAGACCAGGTAATTAAATTGTTCTGTTGACTTAAACAAGGGTACATATTTTACAATCTAATTGTAAACATTGTATTTTTTGGGTAGTACATTACAGGACACATGGTTTATTCATATCCATTATGATAGGGTTATGCTGCCACCTTAAAGGAACACTAAAGGTTCGTTTTTTATTAGATCAATTGATTGCTGTAAGCTAGAGCATTTAAATATCACTTACCTCGTTTTTCCTTTTGACCTCCAAAATACAGTAATCCAGGTTGAAAATGCCATTTCCTGTCACTCCTCTTCTTGCTTTCCACCAGCATCTGAGCCGTTATGCAGGGTGGAAAGCAGAATGTGCTCACCCCCTCCCTATGACTACAGCCCTGCCTGAAGTTGCTCTCTTATCCCTCACAGGCATGGAGGCTAAGCCTAATGGGAACTGTAGTTCCCATTAGGCCGTGATGTAGCAAGAATGAATGCGCACCGCAAACCAGGAAGTCAGTGAGAATAATGATTCAGGAGTGACGGAGGTGAATAAAACAGCTTGATTTCAACAGCTATTAAACTAGTTATAATGCAAAACATTACTTTATCAGCTACTGTCAGACTTTAATTTAAGAGGAAAATATTTTTGTCTCTACAACCCCTTAAGACCCCATTCACACCTAGGCGTTTTTACGCCTGTAGCGCTACGCCGCTGCCGCCAGAGGGCTGAAATCAGATGTCCCTCTATGGAGATGGTTCACATCTCCACGCTGAACGCCGGACGCCTGTCGCCTGCCGCATGAAAAAAGGTCCCGGACCTTTTTTTCAGGCGTCTTCGAGCGTTCGGCTAGGGGATGGGAATCATCTCCATAGAGGGGGCCATCTTGGGGCACATCTAGGCGGACAATACCGGCGTTTTGTCGCCGCAAATCGCGGTACAAAACGCCGCTTATTTATACGCGATTTGCCGGCGACAAAACGCCGCAATTTCGTCCGTCTAGATGTGAATGCAGCCTTAAGGTGATGGGACAGAGGGAGGAAATGATTATCTTATCTCCAGCACTCAGGAAGAGATCATGAGAACCGTTGGTGAAATGAGAATATTAGGTGTGCAGATAAGCATCCTTTATGTCCACAGATGCTAGAAATTTTCCCTGCTGGAGGGAGGCAACTATTGGACCATACTGATTCCATATGTAATTTTTGCAGTCTGAGAACCTTATCGAGTCTCTTAAGAAAAAAGCGGCGCCTTCTGAGCATTTATTCAGATAAAAACATATAGAGATAGTGTACTCACAAACGGAGCTACTAACAGGCTTCATTAGGTGTATGTTCATCCGCTGTGATCCCAGGGAAGACTGTGGCCACAGTCTTCCCTGGGATCACAGCGGATGAACATACACCTAATGAAGCCTGTTATGTAGCTCCGTTTGTGAGTACACTATCTCTATATGTTTTTATCTGAATAAATACTCACCTGCTACGCTCAGAAGGCGCCGCTTTTTTCTTTTCTTTTTGTCCTTCAGATCACTTCATCTGACAGCCACTCTGCGGAAGTTTACTTATACGTATATCTTATTTTAATGGACATTACAATGGACTAATGTATTTCTATTAACCCTCTTCCTAATCATTTTTTGTGACCTGTGCCCGTTCCCCCCCCCCCCCCCCCCTTCCCAATAAGTATACTGGTACATGTCAGGAGTGCGCTCAATTATCTTGTGTTTTCATCGAGTCTCTTGAGGTCCAGGATAGGACAAACATCACTGTTCAGTTTCAAAACCGTAAAAAGCTTTAAGTAGAAACCTTTCTGTGGAACTTGAACGATCACTTCCTGAGGTAGCAGATTGAGTGCCCTGATATAAAATGCCCTTCAAGACCACTTAAAAGCAGAAAGTGTGGAGGGGGTACACTCTAAAATTCCAGCTTGAAACCTTGAGCCACTGTGTTGCAGATCAAACTGAATTGCAATGTCCCCTTGCCAAACAAGGCCTGCAAACATCTCCCACCCAGGCAAGAGGGAGTGCCCCTTCATTATGAGGCTAGGTACCCACTGGTACCATTTCTCTCTTAGCAGACTGCTGTGGGCAAGGGATGCAGAATGAGCCAGTCTCCTAATCTCAGATAGAAAATAAAGTGGTTGCAAAGGCCATTCCTGAAATTTGACCTAAGCACATATATCTGTAATGTTTACTTATTTCTCTCCAAAGCTCTAAGTGCGCTGTCTTTCTGCTGCTCCGTTTCTCTGTTACCAGCAGAGTCACTTCTGACAAGTTCTCGGAGGGAGCTTAGAGGTAGATGAGCAGAGAGCTTGTCTATTCAGAGTACAGCTCTACATGTTACTTCATTCCTCTGCCTATGTGGAAGTGGCTCCATTTCCTCCATTAGCTCTCACACAGTGTAAGCCCAGACTCCACACCCACTGCTGAATGAGGAAACAAGATTTCTAACACCCGATCTGCACATTCCAAAGAGTGTAGAAAGGGAAAAGACAGCAGATATACATGTAATACATATGTAGGAGATGTTTTTAATCTCTGTGTATCATCTGAGTCTATTCACTTCACTGGGTATAGGAGAGGGTTTACACTCACTTTAAAATTTTTACATAGACTACATAGACTGCAAAAGTATGACCATCACCTGAGACACTAGCAAATAAATAAAGCTATGCATGCAGCATTACCCTATCATAATGTATATGAAGATACCTGTGTTGAAGGATATATGATAATCTCCTTTAGATACAGCCACTAACTATGTTTGGTACTGGCTTAATTTTCATTTTGGCTGGATAAAAATACAAGTTATGAGCCAAAACGACCTGAATTTATGCACACTAAAAAAACTAAGAGAATAACAGGCAAAAATGTGGAATATGGGAATGACAGACATTTCACACAAATGTGCCTTCTCTATAATCTTCACATTTTGTCACACATCAATTCGTAGCACTGTTTAACATTATCCTTTTTTGTACATAACTCTTAAAAGCCTCAAATCTTATACAATTTAAGCTAACCTGCATCCTTTTCCTCAAGTCTAAATAGGCAGAATTTTGATTTACCTGTAAATTCCATATCTTGAGGACAGTATAAGGGGGAGAGTATTTATAGATTCTGGTTATAGGTTTGTATTGCCTTCAGGTGACTAGACAGTGGCAAACTGCTGAGGACACATCCTCTGGTTGCCACGCCTATAACCCTACCCATCCCCTTGAATCCTCGGTTTTGTAGCAGACAATACAGGGTAACAAAGGAAGAAGAGAGTGTGTGCCTGTGTTTGGCAGTGTAATCCAATGACACGGTGTCGGGCAGAGTCCTGCTTTCTGACGCAGAAGCAGGACACAGGAGCTCGTCCACACGGGTGTCCACAAAGGAGATCGCGTCTCCAATGGGGCACCCGACAGGAGGAGGAACCAGGAGTGACACTGAGGGTCCCCCAGAAGAGGAGTATTGTGGCCAGTTTGTGCAAAACCAAATGCACAGCAGAGGTAATATGACATGTTTTTTTTTTTTAAACCCTGAACCTTTACAATCCCTTTAATACCAGACCACCTCCTAGCATCATGACTAACATGACCAAAAAATTTTAGATTTGTCCAAATCCTTTAACGCAGAGTTCCGCCTTGGGCCCCCATACCCCCCCCCCCTGCAAAAATGTAAATTCTTCAATGGTCACTAAGGGGGTGTGGGGGGGGGTTGGGTAAAACTTCCGGAGCTCAAGTGGTTAAAAACTCTTGGTGGAATATCTGGCTATATTCATACACTGTGTGAACTTTCATTTCATAGTATTACTCTGAACTTTTTTTTTTTTTTTTTTTTTTAGTTTTGATGTATTTGCTTTTCTTTCTTCTTAAGGTCCAGGCTTCCCCCATCAAATAGTGCATGCCCCTGAAGGACCCCCAAGGTTTTACTGAGGTTGCAGACTTTTTTTTTCTATTAATGTATTATAAATGAAGGATTTGAAGAAATAATTGAAGAATCCGAAGATAAAATATTAAACTAGTTAAAGTGGTTGTTACCTTTGAAAAGGATTCACTGGCAGTCCCTCTGTTTTATCCAGGGATAAAGCACTTTTTTTCAGCTATATCCAGGCTGGTCACGTGACTTCCAGCCACTCTGCTACTCTGATCCAGAGCTACAGCAGGAGGGGCCAAGATCTCCCTCTGACATCAGCCCCTCCCGATGTAGCCCTGGATTGGAGAAGCAGAGCGGCCAGGAGTCACGTGACCGCCATGCATATAGCTGAAAAAAGGTATTTAGAGGCTTTGTTTATAAAAAAAAAAAAAAAAAACACACTTACAGAATTCATTATCAATGGATAGAACAGAGGGGGCTGCCAGGGAAAATTGTTAAACTTTGACACAGATACAGAGCCGACAGCCAGAGAGGGAGAGCAGAGCTGAGGATGACGAAGGCACATAAACAGACCACGGTAATCAGGGCTCAGCAGCCATGATTATCATGGGCGGTACAGAGAGAGGGAAACGGGAACAGACTGGGCCAGATTCAGGAACATCAGCGGATCTTTGGTCCGGCGCAGTGCATCTTTTTTTACCACTGCGCCGGAGCATGCGCAAGAGAGGCATGCTAGTGATTCAGGAAACTTTTTTCCTGTCTCTTGCCCGGCATGGCGGATTTTACACGGCGTAAGGCGGCGTTAGCGCGGCGTAAGGCGGGGTTAGAATAAAATGGGTGGCTCCCTATGCTAATGAAGTGCCGACCGTGGCGCAGGGGTCACGCCGGGGCGCATCTTAGACCGCACATGCTCAGTGACATCCAGGGGTAAATGTCCCAATCTGCACATGCTCAGAACTGCGCCCCGGCGTGATCCCTGAGCTACGCGACCCACTACCAACGCCCAGTCCATGAATCAGCCCAGACTTCCGCCCTGCAGGTGCAAAATGTACTGAAGCTTTTTTTTTTTCTAAGCTAGGTCGTTTGCATTTGTGGTGGGGCAGTTATGGCTGATGAGAATCCTCAGGTGGGCGGATGACCAATTTCAGCCCAGAGGAGGGGCTGTAATTATTGAGGGCCTCTCCCAACATGGGGACCGCCTCTATGGGCCACAGAGTGGCCTGCCCCCTGGCATGTTGGCACACAGATGTGTTGTCCAGCAAGTGTTGTTGCTCAGTTCGTTTGTAACGCTGCTGCTTTAGCTGCTCTCCAGCTGACCTCTGCAAGTTTGGTGTAAAGTTACCCCTGCTTTATAAAGGGTAACTTTCCGCTGCAAACCAGAGTTACACGCACCGGGAGTAGCCTGCGCCGGCAATTCGTAATTTGCTGAACTCGGACCAACTCCCTCATTTGCATATTTAAAATAGAAAAACCAGGGCCCGCGCTAGTTCAGACCAGCGTAAAATGGGCGCCCACAGCCGCACCGGCGTGGAAAGGTCCAAACGAAAAAAAAAAATCTACGTTACGGCGTAATATTGTTTGCTGAATACGGCGCGGAGATACGCCGGCGCAATTGGCATTTACGCCGCGCATCTCAGTCTACACCGGCGGAAATTGTTCCTGAATCTACCCACCGTTTTTTTTTTTTTTTTTTACAGCTTAGACAGCACAAACACTGTCCTGTTTATCTGTTATAAGGGAACAGAAGCTCACAAACACTTTTAACCACTTAAGCCCCGGACCAATACGCTGTCTAAAGACCCAAGGTGTTTTTACAATTTGGCAATGCGCCTGCTCTAACTGGTAATTGCGCGGTCATGCAATGTTGTACCGAAACGAAAACTTGCGTCCTTTTCTTCCCACAAATAGAGCTTTATTTTGATGGTATTTGATCGCCTCTGCGATTTTTATTTTTTGCAATATAAACGCAAAAAAGACCGTAAATTTTGAAAAAAAATTATTTTTCTTATAACCAAAAAGTAAAAAAAAAAATCGAATAAACTAAATTTTAGTCAAACATTTAGGCCAAAATGTATTCAGCCACATGTCTTTAGTAAAAAAAATCGCAATAAGCGTTATATTTATTGGTTTTCGCAAAAGTTATAGCGTCTACAAACTTGGGTACATTTTCTGGGAATTTACACAGCTTTTATTTTATGACTGCCTATCTCATTTCTTGAGGTGCTAAAAATGGCAGGGCAGTACAAAACCCCCCCAAATGACCCATTTTGGAAAGTAGACACCCCAAGAAACTGCTGAGAGGCATGTGAGTCCGTTGAATATTTAATTTTTTTGTCCCAAGTGATTGAATAATGACGAAAAAAAAAAAAAAAAAATGTTTACAAAAAGTTGTCACTAAATGATATATTTCACTCACATGCCATGGTTATATGTGGAATTGCCCCCCCAAAATACATTCTGCTGCTTCTCCTGAGTACGGGGATACCACATGTGTGGGACTTTTTGGGAGCCTAGCCGCATACGGGGCCCCAAAACCCAAGCACCGCCTTCAGCATTTCTAAGGGCACAAATTTTTGATTTCACTCCTCACTACCTATCAAGGTTTCGAAGGCCATAAAATGCCAAAATAGCAAAAAAAAAAACCAAATGACCCCATTTTGGAAAGTAGACACCCTAAGCTATTTGCTGAGAGGCTTGTCGAGTCCATGGAATATTTTTATATTTTGGACACAAGTTGCGGGAATATGACAAACTGATTTTTTTTTGCACAAAGTTGTCACTAAATGATATATTGCTCACACATTCCATTGTTATATGTGGAATTGCACCCCAAAATACATTCTGCTGCTTCTCCGAGTACGGGGATACCACATATGTGGGACTTTTTGTGAGCCTAGTCGCATACGGGGCCCCGAAACAAAGCACCCGCCTTCAGATTTCTAGGCATACATTTTTGATTTCACTCCTCACTACCCTATCACTACCTATCACAGTTTTTGAAGGCCATAATAAAATGCCAAGATGTCCACACAACCCCCCCAAATGACCCCATTTTGGAAAGAAGACACCCCCAAGCTATTTGCTGAGAGGCATGTTGAGTCCATGGATATTTATTTTATGGCCCCAAGTGATTGAATAATGACCCAAAAAAAAAAAAAAAAAAAATTTTACAAAACGTTGTCACTAATGATATATTTCTCACATATGCCATGGGCATATGTGGAATTGCACCCCAAAATACATTCTGCTGCTTCTCCTGAGTACGGGGATACCACTGTGTTGGGACTTTTTGGGTGCCTAGCCGCGTACGGACCCCGAAAACCATTCACCGCCTTTCAGGTTTCTAAGGGCATAAATTTTTGATTTCACTCCTCACTACCTAACACAGTTTCGAAGGCAATATAAATGCCAAAACCAGCACAAAACCCCCCCAAATGACCCCATTTTGAAAGTAGACACCCCAGCTATTTGCTGAGAGGCATGTTGAGTCCATGGAATATTTAATTTTTTTGCCCCAAGTCACTGAATAATGACCAAAAAAAAAAAAAATACAAAACGTTGTCACTAAATGATATATTTCTCACACATGCCACGGTTATATGTGGAATTGCACCCCAAAATACATTCTGCTGCTTCTCTGAGTACGGGGATACCACATGTGTGGGACTTTTTGGGAGCCTAGCCGCGTACGGGGCCCCGAAAACCAAGCACTGCCTTCAAGATTTGTGTGAGTGAAATCAAAAATTTATGTCCTTAGAAATCTTGAAGGCGGTGCTTGGTTTTCGGGGTCTCATACGCGGCTAGGCTCCCAAAAGTCCCACACATGTGGTATCCCCGTACTCAGGAGAAGTAGCAGAATGTATTTTGGGGTGCAATTCCACATATAACCATGGCATGTGTGAGAAATATATCATTTAGGACAATGTTTTGTACATTTTTTTATTTTAATTTTTTTTGGTCATTGATTCAATCACTTGGGGCAAAAAAATTAAATATTCCATGGACTCAACATGCCTCTCAGCAAATAGCTTGGGGTGTCTACTTTCCAAAATGGGGTCATTTGGGGTTTTTTGTGCTATTTTTGGCATTTTATGGCCTTCAAAACTGTGATAGGTAGTGAGGAGTGAAATCAAAAATTTGCGCCCTTAAGAAATGCTGAAGGCGGTGCTTGGTTTTCGGGGTCCCGTACGCAGCTAGGCTCCCAAAAAGTCCCAAACATGTGGTATCCCCGTACTCAGGAGAAGCAGCAGAAGTATTTTAGGGTGCAACTCCACATATAACCATGGCATGTGTGAGCAATATATCATTTAGTGACACATTTTTCTTTTTTTTTTTTTTTTCTCATTATTCAATCACTTTGGACAAAAAAAAAAAAAATCAATGGACTCAACATGCCTCTCAGCAGTTTCCTTGGGGTGTCTTCTTCCAAAATGGGGTCATTTGGGTTTTTTTTGTGCTATTTTTGGCATTTTATGGCCTTTCGAAACTGTGATAGGTAGTGAGGAGTGACAATCAAAAATTTACACCCTTAGAAAGCCTGAAGGCGGTGATTGGTTTTTGGGGGTCCCGTACGCGGCTAGGCTCCCAAAAAGTCTCACACATGTGTATCCCCGTACTCAGGAGAAGCAGCAGAATGCATTTTGGGGTGTGAAATTCCACATATGCCCATGGCATGTTTGAGGCAATATATCATTTAGTGACAACTTTGCGCAAAAAAAAAAATATATATATATATATATTTATATTTCCCGCAACTTGGGTCAAAATCTAAAATATTCCATGGACTTAAGTGCCTCTCAGCAATAGCTTGGGGTGTCTACTTTCCAAAATGGGGTCATTTGGGGGGGTTTATCAATTGTCCTGGCTTTTTATGCACAACATATTAGAAGCTTATGTCACACATCCCCCACTCTTCTAAACCACTTGAAGAAAAAGCCCTCTTTCTGACACTGTTTTGTTTACATAAAAACATATTTTTTTGCAAGAAAGTAAAGTTGAACCCCCAAACATTATATAATTTTTTTAAAGCAAAGGCACCTACAGATTAAAATGGTGGTGTTGCAAAAAAAATTTCCACACAGTATTTGCGCAGCGTTTTTTCAAAACGCATTTTTTGGGGAAAAAATACACTTTTTTTTATTTTAAAGCACTAAAACACACTTACTATTGCCCAAATTATTGATGAAATAAAAATTATGATTCTTAGGCCGAGTACATGGATACCAAACACGACATACTTTAAAATTGCGCACAAACGCACAGTGGCGACAAACTACATACATTTTTAAAAGCCTTTAAAAGCCTTTACAGGTTACCACATTAGATTTACAGAGTAGGTCTACTGCTAAAATGACTGCCCTCGATCTGCCCTTCGCGGTGATACCTCACATGCATGGTGCCAATTGCTGTTTACATATGACTCCAGACCGACGCCCTTGCCGTTCGTCTTTGCGCAAGAGCAAGGGGGGGACAGGGATGCTTTTTTTTATCTTTTTTATTTTTTTATATATTTATTTCGCTTTTTTTATTTTATTTGTTAACTGTTCCTTCCATTTATTTATTTTTTTTACCATTTTTATTGTTATCTCAGGGAATGTAAATATCCCTTATGATAGCAATAGTTAGTGACAGGTAGGGGTGCAACGGATCAAAAAACTCACGGTTCGGATCGTTCCTCGGATCAGGAGTCACGGATCGGATCATTTTTCGGATCAGCAAAAAAAAAATTTGCAGCCTCCATGTGCCTCAAATTGCCGCCTCCCTGTGCCCCAAATTGCCGCCTCACTGTGCCCCAAATTGCCGCCTCACTGTGCCCCAAATTGCCGCCTCACTGTGCCCCAAATTGCCGCCTCACTGTGCCCCAAATTGCCGCCTCACTGTGCCCCAAATTGCCGCCTCGCCAGGGTGGAAGAAGTGAGAGGGCAGCCAGCAGGGCTGGATTTCCTTTCCCTGCCACCCCAAGGCCAGGTTTTGCAATATACCCCCTCCCCACCAACCGAACCACCCCCCGGAGAATAGCAGTTGGATGGCAGGGGCGGCACGGTTAGTTCAAATATTTTTTTGTTTCTTCTTTTTTTTTTTTATTACATTATCACTTTTTTTTTTTTTTGTAGCTTGTCGTTTTTACTTTTTTAATTTTTGTATAATTTTCTTATTTTTAATATTTTTCTTCTTCTTTACTTTTTAATTACTTATTTTTTTATTAATTGAATTATTTCTTATTTTTTTTTACATTTAACTTTATTGCTATTACACAAGAGAAAACAATTCCCTGTGTCATAGCAATTGAAGGTGACAGGTTCTCTTTGTTAACCCTGTCAGCTCCAAAAACAGTCCTCACAGTTGAGATGGGAAGAGCATAGCTTACCCATCTCACTGTGTGCTATTTGCAGCAAGGACAGGAGACTCGTCAGCTGGGGGAGGAGGAACGAACGGACGGAAGGCAGCTGGAGGGGAGGGGGGGGGGGAACGGACGGACTGCAGCTGGAGGGGGGGGGGGAACGGACGGACGGGAGGGGGGGGTTATCAGAGCCAGCAGGGAGAAGTGTGGGGGGAACGGATGGACGGCAGCAGAACATTCTCTGCTAGAAACCAACTGAACTCACCGCCCGTATGTTTAAACGTCTCCACTCCTGCTCGTACACAGCCCCACCTCCTCCTAAGCCCACGCTGCAATAGACAAAACACATCAGCGCATTGGACACGCATTCTGTCTATCACAGCGTGGTTAGGAGCAGGCGGGCTGTGTGCAAACAGCGGAGACAATTTCAATGTGTTTTTTTTACCGCTTTGCTCTGCAGTCCCGCGGCACGCCACGGATCACGTGTGTGCCGATCCGAAGTCATTGATCCGTGCGGATCACGGATCAATGACGATCCGTTACACCCCTAGTGACAGGTACTCTTTTTTTTTTTTAAATGGGGTCTATTAGACCCTAGATCTTTCCTCTGCCCTCAAAGCATCTGACCACACCAAGATCGGTGTGATAAAATGCTTTCCCATATTCTCAATGGCGCCGTTTATATCTGGGGGGGGGGGGACATTCCCTCCCACTGAATGTAAAAGCAGTCTAGAGGCTAATTAGCCGCTAGGACTGCTTTTACATGAAAGCCGACCGCTGGCTGAAAAGAATGATACCAAGATGATGCCTAAACCCGCAGGCATCATTCTGGTATAACCATTCAAAGTCCTGCAACATACCAGTACGTTGATGGTTCTTGTTGGACATGTATTGTAATCTTTTTTTTTTTCATGCAGCCTGTTGGCTGAACAAAAAAAAGATTGATCGGTGGGTATGCCCACCATTAGAATACCTCCCTTCATCCACCCACTTCTAATGATGGGCATACATGCACCATTTATATATGCCGAAGCATGGGGGCATCCTCCCGCAAAAAAGTTATGCCGCGTACGGTCGGACTTTTCAATGCCGCGTACACACGGTCGGACTTTTCTATGCCGTGTACACATGGTCAGACTTTTCCACAGGAAAGCCTCCGTAGGAATGTCAACCGTATGTATGCGGCATTAGGAGCAAAATCGCTCCTCCGCCCCTGCTGCCCCCATGCTTCGGCATATATGCTCTTTTTTTTAACTGTGGTGGTGAAATCACCTCCTACAGCACTGGAGTCGCGGCTTTATATATCGTGGGAGAAAACGCTGTTGCTGTCAAGATAAATAAGTCCGCGCAACAGCTGAATGGCGTACCTGAAAACAGTAAAATAAATTACATACCTGAAAAGCAAGCATGAAAAAACATAACAACAATAAAACTTTGCAGAATAGAATACAGTAAAAAAGAGCAGAACAATAGAGAGAGAATAGAGAGGGAGAGAACAATAAAACGACAACTATTTTTGGTTTTTTTATTTTATATTTTTTTGTGTGTTTTTATTTTTTACTTTTTTTTTTTTTTTTTTTAACACTTTTTTTTGTAACTGTGAACTGTAACTTCAACTTTTCGGTTCCAGGTTTGGGTCTCTCAAAATGCGATGGCATCTTGGGAGACCCTGTGTGAGTGTGCCTAGCCTGTGAAATGTTTCACCCTACACTAATAATTAACGTGTGTGTGTGGAAGCGTTCAAAACATTCACCAATACAAAGACCAGGATTGCCAGGACATTTGGGACAAAAATAACGGGTGTCACGCCTAAATCCGCGCTTGGTACAGACACGACATTTTCTTTGGGGGGCTCGTTGGGTAGGGGTACTCTCGAGGACATAAGAAAAATGCCTCTCATGCAGTCGGCTTACTGCATTTGGTAGGAGATGGTGAGGTACAGTACCGCCTGGATACAGGAGTTCTGTGATGATATCCCTCTGGAATTGAAGGAAGGATTCATTCCGTCCTGAAGCTCTGTATACGACATGAGCATTCAGTAGAGCCAATTGAAATAAATGTAGAGACACTTTTTTGTACCAGCGTCTCGTCTTACGGGCAATATGATACGGCGCCATTAACTGGTCGTTGAGGTCCACCCCTCCCATGTTTTGGTTATATTCGTGGACACAGAGGGGTTTCTCCACAACACCAGTCGCCGTACGAATTTGGACTGTCGTGTCTGCGTGAAGGGTGGTAAGAACGAAAACATTCCTATTGTCCCGCCACTTCACAGCGAGCAAATTTTTACATCTGCAGCAGGCTCTCGCCCCCGGCCTAACACGGGCATCTACAAGCCGCTGGGGGAAGCCCCGGCGATTAGGTCGCACGGTGCCACATGCTCCAATCTGTTGATCAAATAAGTGGCTAAAAAGTGGCACGCTGCTGTAAAAATTGTCCACATACAAATGGTACCCCTTTCCGAATAAGGGTGACACCAAGTCCCAAACAATCTTGCCAGCGCTCCCCATGTAATCTGGGCATCCTTCCGGCTCTACCTGACTATCTTTTCCCTCGTAAACCCTAAAGCTCCATGTGTAGCCTGTGGCCCTGTCACAGAGCTTATAGAGCTTGACCCCGTATCTGGAACGCTTGCTGGGAAGGTACTGTTTGAAAGACAAGCGGCCAGCAAATTTAATCAGGGACTCATCAACGCATACAACCTGCTGGGGATTAAACAAGGCTGCAAAACGTTCGTTGAAATGGTTTACGAGGGGCCGAATTTTGTAGAGCCGGTCAAATTCAGGGTCTCCACGTGGACGACAAAGTGTATTGTCACTGAAATGCAGGAACCGCAGGATCGCCTCGTATCGTTTCCTGGCCATGTGAGCAGAGAAAATGTACATATGGTCAATGGGATGTGTGGACCAATACATCCGCAATGACGGAAATTTGTGTATGCCCATGTTGAGGGTAAGGCCCAGAAAGGTCTTAAATTCGGAAACCTCGAGAGGTTTCCATTGTTTGGCAAGGCGAGACTGGGGGTTAGCGGCGATGTAAGTACCAGCATATAAATTAGTCTGGTCCACAATAGATCTATAGAGATCTTCCGTGAAATACAGCGAATAAAAATCAAGTGACGTAAAGTTCGCTGTATCCACCTGAATACCGGGTTGGCCAGTGAATGGGGGAAGTACAGGTGCTGTAGAAGTGGTGGGGACCCAATCAGGATAGGCAAATTCTACAGGAAGGGCACTATGGGCACGACGGGCCTGTCTCTGTCTTCTTCTTGGTGGCAGCGGGACACTACTTGTGCTTGCCACATCGCCAGCTTCAACTGCACTTATGGGACTCGCCACGTCACCAAGTGTTACTGCAGTGCTGGATAAACGACCAGGGTGTACTAGGCCGCTGGTGCTTGCCAATTCACCAGAAGGAATAGCGGCGCTAGTACTGGATCTCTGCTCCATACGAGGGTCCTGCGGTTCTTGCTGCTCAACAACATCAGAATGGGATCGGGTACGCCTGGCCTTAGCAGGGACCTCAACTTCGTCGTGCGAGCTATCTGACATGGAGCCGCTGTCGTAAACGGGTTCGTATTCTGAGCCAGAATCTGTCAGATGCGTGACCTCCTCCTCTTCACTATCTGACATGCACATGAACGCCAAGGCCTGCTTATCATTGTACCTTCGGTTTGCCATTTTGGACTCTAAATTTAGTGGTACAATGGTAAGGATTCACAGGTAAAAAAAGCACCTGATCTGTAGAAAAGCAAACGTAGAAAACGCTTCAAAAAAAACTGTAAGCGATCGCAGGGATCAGGCCTGTCTCTGCGAACGCTGCAGTTATGTGTCTTGTGTTTTGTAAGTGACAGTGATCGATCGATACTGCACTTGGGTGGGTTGGGCTGGGCAGAGGGGGAAAACGCAGGTGCTAGCGGGTATCTGGGCTGATTCCGCTAACAATGCGTTTTTGGGTACCCTAAACTGCTGGGTACGCTAGTATAGATCTGATCAGATCAGGTATCGATTCGTTCAGATCCTATACCACTAAGGGGGGTGTATGCTTAGCGAGTGGGTGTAAGCGGTACTGGCTCTAACCTAACGCTGCCTGGGGCGACGCAGACCCTGACTGGCGCTAAAATTTAATTTATATCACCCGCCGGGTGATCAGGGGGTTAAACCTATTGGGTTATATACGGCGGGTGCTCTGATGCTATAAACAGCAAACTAACCAACCAGCGTCAACCGTAACACTTATACGGTGATCACTGGTGAAAGGGTTAACTAGGGGGCAATCAGGGGGTTAAAACCTTTATTCGGTAATATATGGGGGTACCTGACGCTTTCTAAAAACCTGGTGGCGAACCTAAAATAACTAAATAACTAACTGGCTAACCACGTCACCAGTGACACTTATACAGTGATCAGTGGTGAAAGGGTTAACTCTAGGGGCAATCAGGGGTTAAAACCTTTATTTATGGGGGTACCTAACGCTATATAAACCTGGCAGCGAACCTCAAAAAAACTAACTACCTAGCGGCAACAGTGACACTAATACAGCGATCAGAAACCGATCGCTTAGTGACACTGGCAATAGGGGTGAAAGGGTTAACTCTAGGGGCAATCAGGGGTTAAAACCTTTATTTATGGGGGTACCTAACGCTATATAAACCTGGCGGCGAACCTAAAAAAAAACTAACTGCCTAGCGGCAACAGTGACACTAATACAGCGATCAGAAACCGATCGCTTAGTGACACTGGCAATAGGGGTGAAAGGGTTAACTTTAGGGGCAATCAGGGGTTAAACCTTTATTGGGGGGGGGGTAGGGGGCTACCCTGGACCTAAAGGGGCCTAAACCTAACTGCCCTGACACTTTTTTCTGTCACACTGACACTAAAAGCAGTGATCAGAAAATAAATGATCACTGCAATCAGTGACACTGTGACAGGGGGTGATCTGGGGGTGCTGGGGGGGTGATCGGGGGGGGGTTATGTGCCTGTGTGCGCTGTGTCAGTGTGCTGTTGGTGCAACTCACAGTACTGACGTCTTCTCTCCTCTGGAACCGGACGAAAAGACCGCCAGAGGGGAGAAAACGTCACTTCCTCCCTGCCTGTGTTTACAGTTACACAGGCAGGGAGGGCTCAGCTGGAAGCTCATTCGCTGACGGAGATCGAGAGGGGACGGCTGGAAACCAATAGCCGCCCCCTCCTCCCGGACCTCCCGTACACCGTTCCCGGCCCTCGCATGTACCGGAGGGGGTCCCGATCGGACCCCCGAACCCAGGTAAGGCGGGGACGTACCTGTACGCCCATGTGCCTGTACGTGCCATATTGTGGACGTATATGTACATGCGGGGGTCGGGAACTGGTTAAGTAAAGAGTGTTTCTCCTTAAGGTAGAAAAGGTCCAACAACTTAGGACACTAGCACTAAACTGAGGACTCAGAGTGTGGTAGGGATATAGGGGAGGTGCCCAGGGGGTAAGAGTCTATAACGCATGGTCTATGAATATGCAGCCTGTGTCCTGTATGGCTGTAGATACACAATTATGGGTAATCAGGGCTAGGCTGAAATTTTGCATTAGAAGTGAAGGTGCCCTTATTACAGTGCATTGAAAAAGTATTCATACCCCTTGAAATGTTCCACATTTCATCATGTTACAACCAAAAACGTGTTTTATTGGGATTTTATGTGATAGACCAACACAAATTGGCACATAAATGTGAAGGGGAAAGGAAAATGAGAAATTGTTTTCAAATTTTGTTTACAAATAAATATGTGAAAAATGTGGCGTGCATTTGTATTCAGCCCCCCTGAGTCAATACTTTGTAGAACCACCTTTCGCTGCAATTACAGCTGCAAGTCTTTTGGGGTATATCTCTACCAGATATGCACATCTAGAGAGTGACATTTTGCCCATTCTCCTTTGCAAAATAGCTTAAAGGGTCACTAAAGGAAAACATTTTTTTAGCTGAAATGACTGTTTACAGGACATAGAGACATAATAGTTAACTGATTCCTTTTAAAAATGATTAAAAAATAGATAAAAAAAACAATCATATAATGTGCCTGCAGTGTAGTTTCGTTTTTGCTGTTGTTTGCTGGTTCTCTGATGTACAGAGAGCCACTAGAGGGCAGTCAGCCAATAGAGAGCAGTGATACTTTGTCTAAAACTCCTCAGCACCAATCCAGTTTCGTTTTACACACCTCCTTGATTAGTGACCACCGTGAGAAATCTCCCAGTACTGTGGTTATCAGGAAACAGGCAACCAGGAAGTGTCCAGAACAGAGAGGATTTACAGCAACATGAAAGCAAAAACGAACAATGAGGACATGAAACCAGGACTGCAGTAAGGTAAAGGAAGCTATTTAGCTAAAAAAAAAAATTCCTTTAGTGACCCTTTAAGCTCTGTCAGATAGGAAAGGAGGGCATCTGTGAACAGCAATTTTCAAGTCTTTACACAGATTCTCAATGGGATTTAGGTCTGGACTTTGACTGGGCCATTCTAACACATGACTATGCTTTGATCTAAACCATCCAATTGTATCTCTGGCTATATTTTGTATTTTCCTTCTGGAAGGTGAACCTCCACCCTAGTTTTAATTCTTTTGCAGACTAACAGTTTTTTTTCTAAAATTGCTCTGTATTTGGCTCCATCCATCTTTCCATTAACTCTGACCAGCTTCCCCGTCCCTGCTAAAGGAAAGCATCCCCACAACATGAAGCTGCCACCACCACGTTTCACAGTTGGTATAATGTATTCAGGGTGATGTGCAGTGTTAGTTTTCTACCACACATAGCATTTTGCTTTTAGGTCAAAAAGCTTAATTTTGGTCTCATCTGACCAGAGCCCCTTCTTCCACATGCTTGCTGTGTCCCCCACATGGCTTCTCGCAAACTGCAGACAGGACTTCTTATGGCTTTCTTTTTGCCACTCTTACATAAATGCCAGATTTGTAGTGTGCACGACTAATAATTGTGCTGTGGACAGATTCTACCACCTGAGCTATGGATCTCTGCAGCTCCTCCAGCATTACCACGGGCCTCTTGGTTGCTTCCCTGATTAATTCTCTCTGTGCCCGACCTGTCAGTTTAGGTGGCCGACCATGTCTAGGTAGGTTTGCAGTTGTGTCACACTCTTTCTATTTTTGAATGATGGATTGAACAGTGCTCCGTGAGATGTTCAAAGCATGGGATATTTTTTTTATAACCTAACCTTGCATTAAACTTCTCCACAACGTTATTCCTGACCTGCCTGGTGTGTTCCTGGGCCTTCATGATGGTGTTTGTTCACTAAGATTTTCTAACAAACCTCTGAGGGCTTTACAGAACAGCTGTGTTTATACTGAGATTAAATTACACACAAGTGGACTCTATTTACTAATTATGTGACTTCTGAAGGCAATCGGTTCCACTAGATTTTAGTTAGGGGTATCAGCGTAAAGGGGGCTGAATACAAATGCATGTCACACTTTGATATATATTTGTAAAAAAATTGGAAAACCATTTATCATGTTCCTTCCACTTCACAATTATGTGTCACTTTATGTTGGTCTATCACATAACATCACAATAAAATACATTTACGTTTATTGTTGTAACATAACAAAATGTAAAGAATTTTAAGTGGCATGAATAGTTTTTTCAGGGCACAGCACATGGAGGCCATTGGTGATCAACATAGTCTTAACATAAAAATGATCCCTACTTTGTAAGCAAGAATGGTTTTAACAAATTAACCTGAGGTTGGCCACTTTCTCTCCCCAAGTCTTAATTCCACACAACTTACCTGGAAAAACACTTCCAGCTGTAAAATCTACATCTTTATCAAATTTAACAGAAACAAAGACTGGTTTATCAGGGTCTGGCATTACTTTAACTTTGACTGGTTGACTTTCCAGAATACTTTTGTGATACGATGCTTTACATTGCAAGGAATAAACAGCCCTAAAGAAAAAAAAAGAAAGACCATAAAACATTATTATATATTATTTTGAAAAAAAAAGTGACAAAATGTACCAGCTACTAGTACAAAATTCTCCAGAACAAAAAATACTGAATTGTAGCATGAATGACAAAGTGAATTTCCAGCCCAATAATTTTTGTTTTGGATAAAGTGATAAAGAATCAGAACCTTATTGCTGTCCCAGTGACAACGGTTTCACCAGGCAGGAAGTAAGGGAAGAAACAAAAAACTTGTGCACAATCTCACAAGAACCGTCCAGAATAAAAACAAGTGAAATTTCTTTTTTGTGAACTGAAGCCAGACAGAGAGGCAGAATAATAATGGAGAGAGAGAGAGGAGGGGGGAGAGAGAGAGGGGGAGAGAGAGTGAGAGAGAGAGACACACGTCTATGATAGGTTTAAACAGTAGTTTGTGAAGCACAGGCAGAACCAGATTCAGACCTATGGCGTTACAGTGGAATGAACATAAGGAGCTACATGGAAGACTCCCTATATAAAAATCGTAACCACTTGCTGCCCAAGACAATTCTGACACTTCTCACATACATGTAAAAAAAATAAAAGAGAAAAATGTAAAAAAAATTTTTTTTGCTAGACATCTACTTAGAACCTTCATACATTTTCTTTTTTAAAAGCAAAGACCCTGGAAAATAATAGTATAGGTTACAATTTAATTAATTAATGCCACACGATTTTTGAGTAGCGGTTTATCAAATGCAAATTTTCAGGAAAAAAAATACACAATAACCAATTTTCTGGGAAAATAAAAGATTAAGTTGTGATGAGTTAATAGATACCAAACATGTCACACTTTAAAATTGTGCATGTGTGTGGAATGGTGACAAACTACAGTACATTCAATTAAAGGTTCCTTGCAGGATAAAAGTGGTGGTGGGTACAAAGATTATCACCCTACGAGTCTGAGTAGAATAGAATAATGTCATCATCCATTGATTTTATGGGATACAATGTATTGTTGGACCCGGAGGCCAGGAGATCCACATCCTGCATCCACCACCTGCAACAGAGGTTCTAAAACACCTCCAGGTGTAGAATAGAGACCTGGTATGTTCGCTGAGGAAATCTATCTGCTAACTGTCAATGTCTGAATGTACCGAGCAGACAATACTGAAACTAAAAACTCTGCCCAGAATCCAATCGATCCTACTTGATGCTGGAAAATTCTGGTTCCTCCGTAAAAGTTGATGCATGCTACCACCATGCCAGTGTTTGACTAAAACCCAGATCAGATGACCTTCCAAAACAATTGAACGGTGTAGAAAAAGTCAAATCACTCAAAGTTAACAGGACATTATTCGGGTGATGAGACTCCTCCAGCGACCAAGTCAACTGCACCAATAGGGTGCTCATAACTCCTTTCCAGCCAGACATCTATTGAGAGAATATTCTGGAAGACGAGATGAAAGGACCTCCCGGGGTCCAGAGCCAGAATCCTGAGCCACCAGACCAGCGACAGCCTGGTCCTTGGTGCCAAACAAACTGGTCTGTCCAGGGTCTTAATTGACTTGTCTCACAACAAAACATTGTGATGTAAACATCTGGCTGGAAACTGGGCAAATGGGAGACTACCAACAAGCCCAAGACTCTCATGCAAAAAACTTAATAAATAATTCCTGGACTGAAAAGCTAGAATTGGATCAGAGATCCAGATCTTCATACTCCAAATGATGAGTACGTCCCAGCAGCAATTTCTGAGGGTTCAGGATCTACCAAAACTTTAAAACCCCTTTCACACTGGGGTGTTTTTCAGGTGCTTTAGCGTTAAAAAAAGCGCCTGAATGAAGCCTCAAATGCAATCCCAATGTGAAAGCCCGAGTGAGCCCTTTCGCCCTGCCAGCGCCTGAAAAACGTTGATAAAGCGCCGCTAAAACTAGCAGTGCTTTATCTGCATTTTTCGTGCGCTAGCAGGGCGCTTTTAAACCCCTGCTAGTGGCCGAATAAAGGGTTTAAATTTGCCCACAAAGCGCCGATGCCAAGGCGCTTTGCAGGTGCTTTCCATTGATTTAAATGGGAAGGGGCGCTTTAAAAGCGCTGCAAAGAAGCTGCTTGCAGGAGAGCGCATGCGCGGCACTGAGCAAGATGGCGGCTTGAAGCTTTAGCTCCGTGCACCGCGGGACTTATTTAACTCCAAGGGGGCTATATTCTGCACTTTCCCCGTTTTCATCTGCTCCCCCCGACGCCGGAGACGTCTGTGCATGCCGTCGTCCAAGAAGAAACAATCCGGGAGCCGCTCGCAGACCTCGCTGACTCACTACCTTCTCCGCGCCAGGGAACAGGGCAGCATGGCGAAAAACGGCGCGGGGGCCCCGCCGCTCTCTCCAGCTCCGTCCTCGGCTTCTGACTCACTGGGATCCCTCAATCCGATCGGAGGTGGGGGTGAGTACTCGCATGCTCTGTCCAAGGCAGATCTGGACTCTAGTCTGGAGGCCATGTATGCCCGGCTGGCAACGAAATTCCAGACAGAGCTTCACAAGACCTCCCATACTCTGTCGCAGGAGATAGCTGCTTTGGGGGCCAGGACGGATTTATTGGAAAATAAACATGATGAGCTGTCCCTGGCCTATAATGATTTGAGCAGAGAGCATGAATCCCTGCAGGAAGCCTTTTCCCTAATGCAATCCCAAATTGAGGACCTTGACAATAGAAACAGACGCCATAATTTGAGGCTGAGAGGTGTCCCTGAGGCCATCACTGATTTGATCCCAGCAGCCATTAAGATTTTCAAATCACTTCTCCCAGACAAGGATGCCTCTGAATTCACGTGTGATCGGATTCACAGGGCCCTGAGACCAAAACCCCCTGCAGATAAACCTCCCAGGGACATTGTATTATGCATGAAGGACTTTCTTGTCAAAGAGGAGGTACTCAGGTCCGCCCGCAACACCCCTAGAATCACCCTGGACAATTATGTCATCCAAATTTACCCTGACATCTCCCCTGCAACCTTGGACAGAAGGCGTGCCATGAAGGAAATCACAGGCCCCCTCCAAGCTGCCAGGATTCGCTACCGCTGGGGTTTCCCCTTTAAGTTACAGATTCCTCATAATGGCTCCACTTATACAGCCACTAACATCGCAGAAGGTCAAGAGATTCTTGTGAAGTTGGGCCTCTTGGATGCTGCGGCCCTACGCAGACCCCCTCTGACCCCCAGACCATCGCAGATTTGGCATACACCCCCCAACAGGCGAGACAGACGGAGGATTCGATATGAAGAGGCCTCCCCGCGGATCGGGTAGCTGTTTTGGTGGGGTTTTTTTGCCGTTTTTTTTTTTTCTTATTGTGGCTTACAAAAGGCTCCCTCATAGTCTTGGACGACGATGACAATCACTTTTTTATATTCTTCAGTCTCATCACACTTCGCTACTTCTCCCTTGGTGCCGCGCACTGTGGCTCACCCCAGCAATGCTGAGCTCTCCTCACCCTGCTCCTCAGGAGGATGGTGCTGTTTGCCCCTTTTTTAGTTTGGGCTTTTATTTTGGTTTTGAGCTCATGCTGGGTCCGAGGCCTTTGTGCCTCAGTGTTTTGTATCTCTTTTCAGGACTCAGAAGATTCCCTGATCCAATGTCTTTTTTTTGTTTTAAACTTTATTTTTTACTCTTTATTTTTATGATGTTTTTTGACTCTGTTTTTTTCATTTAAACATATTCTATGGCTTTGGTTCTTCTCTAAGATGTGCAAATATGGTTCCAGGTGTCATATGTCTCATGTAGTTACAGGTCCTTTGATGATGGGTGTGTTGGTGCCCCTCTTCCAGGGCGTGGGTTGGCTGGCTCCCCAATTTGACCTATGATTAACTTCATTTCACATAATGTGAAGGGGTTCAATTCCCCCTCTAAGAGAAAGAAGGCCTTTTCTCAATATAAACAACTAAAGGCTCAGGTACTCCTATTGCAGGAGACTCATTTTGCCCACTCCTCTCACCCGAATTACTTCAATAGGGCCTTTTCTCAGTCTTTCTATACTCTTCACTCCTCCAAGAGTAGGGGCGCAGCCATATTTTTGCATAATTCGTTCCCCATTGATGTTCAGAGGGTATATAAAGACAAAGAGAGTCGTTTTGTGATAATTAAAGGAGTTGTTTGTAATAGGGAACTTACTATTGCTAGTATTTACGCCCCAAATGAATCCCCAGCCTCTTTTTTCTCATTTTTTTTTGACATTTTGAATAAGTTTCTTTCGCCTCATATGTTGATAGGAGGGGATTTTAACTTGGTTGCCAACCCTGCCCTGGACAGGTCATCTGGTACTGTGAGCTCAGGGGCCTTTTCCAAGTCTCTGACTAGAGGCCTGAGGGAATTTCAGCTGGTGGACTCTTGGAGGGCGCACAATGTGGGGGTTAGGGAATACACGTTCTATTCCCACCCACATGACAGCTACTCAAGATTGGACTATGTATTTTCCACTCCAGTTCTTTTGGCTAACTCGAGGGACTCCTCTGTGCATAGTTGTGTCTGGTCTGATCATAATATTGTATCCTTCTCCACTGATTTTATCTCACAGACCCCCTCCTCCTATACATGGAGAATTAATGAGGCCCTTCTTTCGGATCATGTGGTGGAGTCTGAGATGTCGCAGGCCATAGATGGTTATTTTGCCCTTAATGCTATCCCTGAGACTCCCGTCTCCACGGTTTGGGTTGCGCATAAAGCAGTGCTGAGAGGCAAATTTATTAGTTTGGCGGCAGCCCGTAATAAACAAAATAAATGTGACATTCTCAGACTAACTACTGAACTGGATAAACTATATAAAAATGCCTCAGCTCTAACATTAGAGTCCACTAGACGGACTATAGATCAAAAGCGTCTAGAGTTGGATGCTCTTCTTTCGGCGAAAGTGGAGAAGGCACTGAGATGGTCCAGAGCCAGGTTTCTTCTGCATAGTAATGCAGCATCCACGATGTTCGCCAGGAAGCTTAATCAGTCCCTCCGTCCCCCTCATGTATACAAACTTAGGTCTCCCTCTGGACATTTGACTTCACACCCTCAGGAAGTGCTAGATATTTTCAAAGACTATTATTCCTCCCTGTTAGAGGCCCCCAAAGTTCAGCCTTCTCAAGCTTCCAAGGATAAATTTGAAGATGTCCCCCTCCCGTCCCTGTCTAGGTCCCAATCTGATAGACTTAATGTGCCCATCTCGATTTCAGAGGTCCTGGCGGTTATCAAAAGTCTGAAGAATGGCTCCTCCCCTGGACCCGATGGCTTTTCAGCTGTTTATTATAAAAAGTTTGCCCCCCAATTGGCCCCTAAATTGGTTGGATTATTTAATTCTGTTCTCCAGGGTGGGTCATTTCCTGAAGAGATGCTTTTAGCCAACATGTCCCTTATACCCAAACCCAACAAGGACCATTCCCTACCCCAAAACTTTAGACCAATTTCGGTGATGAATAATGATTTAAAAAATTTTAGTAGGATCCTAGCTGATAGGCTCGGTAGTGTAATTTCCTCCTTGATCTCCCCTTTCCAATCAGGTTTTATCCCTCATAGGTTTATTACGGATAATATCCGCTTAGCAGCGGATGTGATACAAGATGCAAACTTATTTTCTCGAAAATTATTCCTACTAGGGTTAGATATTAACAAAGCATTCGACAGTGTGTCTTGGAGCTATGTGTCTCACCTGCTTCAGAGGTATGGTATTGGGGGGGAGTTTCTGCACTCATTTCACGCACTTTATCGGAATCCCAGTACACGAGTTAGGATCCCGGGCTGTAGTTCTGGTTTTTTCAAGCTAGGTAGGGGGACAAGGCAGGGCTGCCCCCTGTCGCCACTCATTTTTGCCCTAGCGATTGAGCCACTGGCCTTTGCAATTCTTAGGCACCCTGATATTGCAGGCTACAGTAAATCTGATTCTGTGTACAAATTGTGCATGTATGTAGATGATGTGCTTTTATTCCTTACCAACCCCTTAGTTTCTTTACCCAATCTTTTGGATACCCTTTCCTCTTTCGCTGAGGTTTCCGGCCTAGCAGTGAATGTTAACAAATCAGTGGCTCTCCCTGTAGGCTTCCCTCCTGCTGAACTAGAGAACCTCAGGAGGTCCTTTAAGTTTCATTGGGCAGTTTCAGACATCTCCTATTTTAGGTATCAGATTACCCGCGATTATGCACAAGTTTTTCTCCCTCATTACCTCCCATTCGTGCGCCTCAATTGCAGCAGCTTCTAAATCCTGGTCAAAATAACAGGAGGTATCATTCTTGGGTAGGATTACGGCAAGTAAGCTGACATTCTTAACCAAGCTGATGTACCTTTTTAGGGCCCTTCCAGTGGGTTTATCAAAAACTTTTCTCCTGAAACTACAATCTCATTTGAACAAAATTATTGGAACGACAAGCCTTCAAGGTTTTCTAGACAAGTGCTTTATAGTCCATACAGGATGGGTGGTCTGGGGAGTCCCGCAGCTTTGGCTGTATTTCATGGCTAGCAGGCCTTTCTCAAGTAGCACAGTGGAACATCAGACGCCCTCTAGAGTCCCCTGGGTTCGTTTCGAGGCTGACTCAGTTAAACCTTTTTATTTACCCAGCATTTTATGGTCCTCAAAGTCATATTCTGCGTCACTAAAGGAAAAAAACAAATTGTATCTCAGGAGCTGGGGTTGTGGAGGAAGGTTTGGCTCCCGGTATGGCACTTATTTCTAGGTTCCCCTCCTGGGGCCTCCTTTTTGGGGCGACCCTAGATTTCACCTGGCCTTTCACTCACCCTCTAGTTTCGGATGGTGGGTTAGCTGTGATCTCACATAATTTGGCGGACCTGCAACATGATGGTGGATTCATTTCCTTCTCTATTCTTAGGGAATTGAAAGATATCCCCTTGAGGGAGTTCTATAAGGTATTTGCAGGATCCGTCATTTCTTTCAAACACATTACGCAGCTGTACCCTCTGACACTAACACGGTGTTTGAGACGCTATGTTCAACCTCCCCTAGACAGAAGGGTCTCATCTCGGTACTGTACCGCTCTATGGGGAGGTGGGGGAGGGCGATTTGGTTTTGAAGCACATGGCCCAGTGGGATCAGGAGTTGGGCCTCGAATATGACTACAAGGATGGGAGACATGCTGGCAAGAACATGAGGAAATGTTCTGTCTCTCTTTCAGTTAGGGAGACAGCAGTGAAATTGTTCACACAATGGTACCTCACCCCTCTCCGTTTGAGTAAAATTTTTCCTCAGAGTTCCCCCTTATGCTTTCGCGGATGTCCCCATCAGGGTTCTTTCTTGCATTTGTTTTGGGAATGTGAAAAGTTGCGCCCAACCTGGGGGGGGGTCTTGGTCTTGATGGATAAGTTGGCTGGGGGAGGCATGGCTCTGACACACACTCACTGTTTGCTGTTCGAGAGTATCCCCGATACTCCTAAACCCCTGATGCAGGCTGCTACACACTATCTGTGTGGCAGTTCAGTGGACAATTGCGCTCCACTGGAAGTCCAGTGTGGTTCCTCTGGCACAGATAGTAGCTAGGGTGGATCAGATTATGCTCACAGAGAAGATTCATCACACTCTTAGAGACACTATGCATCTTCATGATGCTAAATGGAGCCCTTGGTTCTTACATCGTATAATGGAACAGTCATAGACTAATTTAAGTATATGGTTTATTAGAGAAGAACTATCTCGATCTCGTTCAGATGATAAGATTTCATGTGATTCGTTATGATTTTTGTGTCTTTTATTTTTTGTCATCTTTTTTGATTTGTTTTTTACTTTTCTTTGGCTTTTCCACGTTAACCTGGTTGACCCTTGGCTAAAGGCTTTCCTTATGACACTTATGACAGATGATGGTTACGAGTTCAAATTAACTGTCTTCGTGGATATGATGTCTCTGTTCTAATTGATGATCACAGAGGGCCTTTCCTCTGACTGTTTTATGTTGGGATATGCCTTATCGGAATGTTCATGCTTATAACCAACCTTGTTGGATGTATTTTGTATTTTGTCTTCTTCAAAATAAAAATCTTTTCAGTAAAAAAAAAAAAAGCTGCTTGCAGGACTTTTGACGCCCTGCAAGCGCAGCGCCTCAGTGTGAAAGCACTTAGGCTTTCATATTGGGATTGAAGCTGCGGCTTTCTTCAGACGCTTTACAGGCGCTATTTTTATAAAGCTCTTGAAAAACTCCCGTGTGAAAGGGTTCCTAAAGCGCCGCAAAGAAGCCGCTTGCCAGACTTTTTTGGACGCCCTTTCAGCGCAGCGCCACAGTGTGAAAGCACTTGGGCTTTCACATTGGGATTGCAGATGCAGCTTCCTTCAGGTGCTTTACAGGTGCTTTTTTTTTAAAGCTAAAGCGCCTGAAAAACGCCAGTGTTTAAGGGTCTAAGTGACAGTCAAGGTTCCGACAGAACCTGCCCCGATTGTTCTCTCAACAGTAGGTCTTCAATGTATCCTAATATAGGGATCCAACAGGGCTAATCCTGAGAACCAGAACCCTGGTGGACAGCTAAGGTGTAGAAGCGGCTGAAGGGCCACAAACTGGTAATGTAGGGACGTTCCAAGATGGTTGTTACATGCTGCTGCTGAGCATGAGCATTGAAGTCACTTCCAGTTTCTGGAAATTATGTATTTCTAGGTCAAACATGGTGGGGGATCCAGTAGAGGGCAACAACTTACAGTATGTTGGTTGTTTCTTTTTATACGTATACGTTCTATTGGACCGTGGACTCCTTGATCATCATGCAGTTTTCCGCCCATCCTTAATTTCCTGTCTTTAGCCATTTATAAGGGGTACTTGCAGGGGCCTGGCTGTCTGCGCTTCTCCCTTACTGGAAGGATGCTGACTGTAATGCCCCCCTGGTGTCTTTAACCACCTTAGCTCCTGAAGGTTTTACCCCCCTGTATGACCTGGCCATTTTTTTCTATTCAGCACTGTGCTCATTGTCATGCAACACTGTATCCAAATGAAATGTTTTATATATTTTGTTTCACACAAGTAGTTTATTCTTTGGTGGTATTTGTACACCACTGGGTTTTAATTTTTTTGCTATATAAATGAAAAAAGACTGACAATTTTGAGGAAGAAAAAAAAAAAAAAGATATGTTCTACTTTACGTTATAAAACATATGCAATGAAATTAAATTTCTTCATAAACTTAAGCCAAAATGTATTCTGCTACATGTCTTTGGTTAAAAAATATATCTCAATAAGTGTATATTAATTGGTTTTGTTAAATTTGAGGCATCTACAAACTGGTAAATATATTTGAAAATGTATCAATCCTGGTGTACTGATGGCCCATCTGGTCTCTTAAGGCCAATAAAGTGTCAGGAAAATTTGGGGAAACACAGCTGTTGTGAATTAAATTCATTCATAACAGCTTTGTTGATGTGATCGTGATCCCCTGTGTTCAGTGGAAACAGCGGTCGCGTCAAAGGGTGTGTAGTGCACCGCTAACTCAGAACAGGCTGGATGGCGTACATTTATGTAATCCAGCCTGCCCATGTCGGCCACCCGCAGTAAATGTATTGTGGGCGGTCGGCAACTGGTAAGGTTAATTTATGTTATTAATATGTTTTTGGCTCTTGGCATTGAATATTACATATACAGGCATACCCCGCTTTAAGTACACTCACTTTACATACACTCGCGAGTAAGGACATACCTATGAGTGTATGTAAAGTGTCTCTCAAGCTAAAGCTGCAGCTGAGTAATCCGTGCATGGATAGTTCAGATTCCCTGCTACTTGGAAAAGCACTCCCTGACACCCCCACTACAGTCCCTGACACCCCTACTATAGTCCCTGACACCCCTCTACAGCCCCTGACACCCCAGAAGTGAAGAAAGGTATTGCTTCATTTTAAGTACATTTTCGTTTTACATACATGCTCTGGTCCCATTGTGTACTTAAAAGTGGGGTATGCCTGTATTTATTTATTTTTATATCAGATGTTTGCTGCCCCTGGAATCTCTGCATTCACTTTTGTCCCTTGCCTCATTGTGACCCTATCATCATGGGACCACACTGAGTTGTTGTTTTTCACTATATCCTGTAGGTAATAGGCTACATATCTCTCATACACACTTACTTTCTGTAAGTGTTGATGTTATTTTTTTGATACATGAAGTAATTTCTCTTTTACATGGCAGTATTGTATACATTATGGTTTCCTTTATTTGAAGCTTATTCATTTTTGTCAAGTTAGTTCTAGCTTATGTCCCTGATGAAGATGCGCGAAACGCTTTGGGCAAAATGGATACACTACATATATATGATCAATATTGTATTTTGGTCAGAAGAGTATGATTTTCCTTCTATGCTTAGCCTACACCAGATATTGTATCTGTTGTTTTAACTGGTTGCACGACAAAAATGTCCCAGACAGACAGACTATGTTGGGATCAGGCTCTGTGGCGGCCAAACCATCTCTTTCAGGACTCCTTGTTCTGTACTCTGAAGATAGTTCCTAATGACATTGGCTGTATGTTTTGGTTGTTCTGCTGTAGAATATATTTAGGGACAATCACATACCTCCCTGATGGTATGGCCTGATGGGTAAGTATTGGTAAAAAGATGAGGGATGGACAGCCGCACTCCAAACCAAACAGGTTGTCTTTATTCAAATCAACAGCAAGAACACAGCAGATCACAGCAATAGGAACAGGAGAATACCGACGTTTCGCACTGGCTTCAGTGCTTATTCATGGCTCATTGTTGAGGACCATAGATGCAGTGGTCAGCCAAGGAAACTTAATGCAGCAAATGAAAGACACAAGGAACAAGGGGTGGGAACAAGGTTAAAAAACATGAAAACATAGCCGATGAGTCAAAATTTTAAATTGTCTACTGTAGCAGGGGGCAGTTTGTTCACCGAAGGGCTGGAGAGAAGTACAATAATGCAGGCACCAGTAAAGCATGGTGGAGGTTCCTTGCTGGTATGAGGTTGCATTTCTGCAAATTAAGTTGGAGATTTGGTCAGGATCAATGATGTCCTCAATGCTGAGAAATACAGACAGATACTTATCCATCATGCCATTCCATCAGGGAGTCATGTGAATGGCCCAATATTTATTCTGCAGCAAGACAACAACCCCAAACACACATCCAATGTTATTAAGAACTATCTTCAGGGTAAAGAAGAACAAGGAATCCCAGAAGTGATGGTTTGGTCCTCACAGAGCCCTGATCTAAACATCAGTCTGCCTGGGAGTACATGGAGACAGAGGGATTTGAGGCAGCCTACATCCACAGGAGATCTGTGGCTGATTCTCCAAGATGTCTAGAACACTTCTATTTCTGAAAGCATTCTTAATTTACATTTCTTTTTCACACCTAACTTTTACACACTACCGTGTATGTATATGCGATAGTGTATAACATATAAGAAAACATGCAAAAAAAAAAAAAAAAGAGTGAAAAATATAAAATAGATCATGTACAGCTGAGTCCCATGAAGAGGAGGTGAATTGAAACAGACGTCTCTCACCAGCAGCCTCAGATAGTATACACCAGGAGTTGGTCAGGGCGTGGTGTTTTAAAAAGCCTTATGCCGCGTACGCACGATTATTTTTCGGCATGAAAAAAACGTTATTTTTCAAAAATGTCATTTAAAATGATCGTGTGTGGGCTTCACATCATTTTTCAGGTTCTGAAAAACGAAAAAAATAAATAAATTCGAACATGCTGCATTTTTTAACGCCGTTTTAAACCAGTGGTTCTCAACCTTTCTAGTGCCCTGACCCCTAGCGTGGGTTGTTAGCACCCAAGGCGAGACAAGTAATTTGCACCCCTAACCCACGGACATTTAGCGCTCCCCAAGTCCCAACTCGTACAGTATTAAAACCCCTTGTGGTACATTTTAGGATGTACCACTCTTTTTCCTAATTTCTTTCCCTTTTATTTCTCTCTATCCTAATTTCTTGTTTTTTTCCCCCCATTCCTCTCTAGCCGTCTTTCTTGTTTTCTCTCTTAAGCCTCGTACACACGACCGGTTTTCCTGCCAGGAAAACTGCCAAGATAGCTTTTGGCCGGAAAAACCGGCCGTGTGTATGCTTCCTCACAGTTTTCCCAACAGGAAAACGGCTGGAAATCCTGGCGGGAAAATAGAGAACCTCCTTTTTTTAACCAGCAGTTTTAAACCCAGCAGTTTTCCTATGGGGAAACCTCTCGTGTGTACACAGGGAAAGTTACCGAACAGGTTCTCCATTTTCCCGTAGGGACTTTATACCATCGGGAATCCCGTCATGTGTACAGGGCTTTATTCTTTCTCTCCCTTTTTCTTTGTCCCTCCCCATCTTTTCCTCTCCCTTCCATGTAGTCTCTATTTTTATTCCTTCTATTACTCCTTGGTGGGAGTAGGGGGAATGGGATGAGTAGCAGTGCTGGGAGTAGTTCTGATCAGCCAACTTAGGTGCTCTTGATCAAGGTCATCTGTGTCTCCGGCTTCACTGTCTCAGACTTTGTGGTGTCTCGCAGCAGTGACACCTAGGCCGAAATCAGGAGATATTGTCTACTTTAGCCCCTATCAATTCACATTCCTCACCAGTCAGCTGACCTCTAGTCTCTGCCCCTCAGCCATGCCATGAACTGAATGGGTGGCTGCAAAGAGGCTGAGTGGGCGGCCACGGGCTACAGGAACAGCCCAGCTGGGCGGACGAGAAAAGGCTGGTGAGAGTGGTGTGGGCTTCAGGAACTACCCAGGATTCTGTGACCCCTGGCAAATCATCATTCGACCCCCGAGGGGGTCCCGACCCCCAGGTTGAGAACCACCGTTTTAAACGATGTCGTTCTAAGGGTTGTAAAAAATTATCGTGTGGGGGCTAAAACGACGTAAAAAACCCACGCATGCTCAGAAGCAAGTTATGAGACAGGAGCGCTCGTTCTGGTAAAACTACAGTTCATAACGCTGTAACAGACAAAAAAGCGTGAATCGTCTTTTACTAACACGGAATCAGCTAAAGCAGCCCAAAGGCGAATGAAACTTCCCCTTTATAGTGCCGTTGTACGTGTTCTACGTCACCGCGCTTTGCTAGATCATTTTTTTTTAAACGATGGTGTGTAGGCAACATCGTTTTAATGATGAAGTTGGGAAAATGTTTTTTCGACATGCTGAAAAATGATTGTGTGTACGCGGCATTAGAACTGGAGTATATAGAGAGACAAAAGACTCCCCATAGTGTGATATTGTCTCTTCTTTGCAGTTAATTAGCAATAATGCATATACACAGGATAGCAAAGTTCAAGCTGAGAACATGTTTTAATCCAAACACTTCCTCAAAATCCAGACAGCGATCGCGCATGCGCAGTAGCGTGTGTATGTATTCGTCCCTTTTTCTTCCCTCTTTTTTGCACGTTTTCTTATATGCAATACAAGATCGCACATATGTTTTAGTTTCATCATTTCACATTGTAAATTAATGCACATACTGCACTTTATTATATATTTGGATGTACGCACATCACATGTGTTTTGCTATTCGCTTGAATTGCACTCCTTTGCCTTAGCGCTGCACTTTATTTAACCACTTGCCGACTGCCGCATGTATATGTACGTCCCTGCCTTTCCCCGGATCGGGGGTCCGATCGGAATCCCGCAGGGAGCGATCCGGGACGACGGCGCAGCTATTCGTTTATAGCCGCTCCGTTGCGATCGCTCCCCGGAGCTGAAGAACGGGGAGAGCCGTATATAAACACGGCTTCCCCGTGCTTCACTGTGGCGGCTGCATCGATCGAGTGATCCCTTTTAAAGGGAGACTCGATCGATGATGTCAGTCCTACAGCCACACCCCCCCCCCCTACAGTTGTAAACACACACACTAGGTGAACACGAACTCCTACAGCGCCACCTGTGGTTAACTCCCAAACTGCAACTGTCATTTTCACAATAAACAATGCAATTTAAATGCATTTTTTGCTGTGAAAATGACAATGGTCCCGAAAATGTGTCAAAATTGTCCGAAGGGTCCGCCATAATGTCGCAGTCACGAAAAAAAATCACTGATCGCCGCCATTAGTAGTAAAAAAAAAAATTATTAATAAAAATGCAATAAAACTATCCCCCTATTTTGTAAACGCTATAAATTTTGCGCAAACCAATCGATAACGCTTATTGCGATTTTTTTTACCAAAAATAGGTAGAAGAATACGTATCGGCCTAAACTGAGGAAAAAAAATGTTTTATATATGTTTTTGGGGGATATTGATTATAGCAAAAAGTAAAAAATATTGAATTTTTTTCAAAATACTCGCTCTATTTTTGTTTATAGCGCAAAAAATAAAAACCGCAGAGGTGATCAAATACCACCAAAAGAAAGCTCTATTTGTGGGGAAAAAAGGACGCCAATTTTGTTTGGGAGCCACATCGCACAATTGTCTGTTAAAGCGACGCAGTGCCGAATCGCAAAACCTGGCCTGGGCATTTAGCTGCCTAAAGGTCCGGGGCTTAAGTGGTTAAATATTCTCATTTGTGCCTGATATCTGGGTTATAGTGCACAGCTACTGGCGATTTCACTGACTAAGCGCGGATATATTTTTTACACTGTGTGTGTATACACTCACAGAAAATACATTTTAAGTGACAATTCAAAAACAAAAGCATTTTTCTTTTATTTTCAGTTCAAATCAAAAGCTTACTTTGGTGCATAAAACGCAAGCAGTCCCATATTCATGCGACCTTCTTTATCTGTTTTTATCTGTTGAGATTGGCCAGTTATCTGAAATAGAAAAAAAGATTAGTGAATGTGTGAGATTGTTACACAAAACAGGGCTTACAAAAAACCCTGGGTAATAGGCAATTAACCACTTCCATACCAGGCACTTACGAACCTTCCTGCACAAGTCAATTTTCAGCTTTCAGTACTGTCGCAATTTGGAATGATAATTACGCGGTCATGCTACACTGTACCCAAATTAAATTTTTATCATTTTGTTTCCACAAATAGAGCTTTCTTTTGGTGGTATTTGATCACCTCTGTGATTTTTATTTTTTGCGCAACAACTAAAAAACAACCGAAATTTTTGAAAAAAATTTAGTTTTTATTTTTTTCTGTTAATTTTTTTGCAAATAAGTAAGTTTTCTTCTTCAATTATGGGCACTGATATGGCGGCACTGATGGGCACCGATAGATGGCGCTGGTATGCTGCACTGATGTGCATTCATAGGCGGCACTGATGGGCACTCATAGGCGGCACTGATGGGTACTCATAGGCAGCACTGATGGGTACTCATAGGCAGCACTGATGGGTACTTATGGGTGGCACAGATGGGCACTGGGCATAGATGGGCACTGATGACACTGAAGGGTGGCACTGATGGCATTGCTGGGCATCATTACAGGCAATGCCCATGTTGCCAGTCAGTGCCCATTTGTGGGCACTGATTGGCATCGATTGGGTATTTGTATTGTTTTTTTTTTTTCTCCATTTGGCAACCGGGGGGCACTCCCTGGTGGTCCAGTGTTGGCATCCGAGGGGGGGGCTGCGCTGATAAACAATCAGCGCGAACCCCCCCTGTGAGGAGAGCCGTCGATCGGCTCGCGTCTGTCAGACGCGAGTGAGGAAGACCCGATCAAAGGCTCTTCCTGTTTACATCGTGATCAGCCATGGTTGGACACGGCTGATCATGTGGTAAAGAGCCTCCGCATAATTTCCCCATTTTTTATTACATGGACTGCAAGTGTTCATTTTGGTTGGTTTTTACCACTTCCCGCCCGGTCAATATACAATTGACGTCCTTGAAGTGGTTGTGAAATCCTGACTGGACGTCTATTGACGTCCTGCAGGATTTCATGCCGGCCCGCGGCGATCGGTGATGTGGGGTGTCACATCACCGATCGCCGCGGGCCGGCATGAAATCCTGCAGGACGTCAATAGACGTCCAGTCAGGATTTCACAACCACTTCCCGGACGTCAATTGTATATTGACCGGGCGGGAAGTGGTAAAAACCAACCAAAATGAACACTTGCAGTCCATGTAATAAAAAATGGGGAAATTACTATTACTATTCACAAATATTAACACTACGTGAAACTCCAAATGCATCTGTTCACTGCAAGACATTTAATCTGAGTAACAAAACAAAGCTTGAAAAGGCTTTGACAACAAAAACAGAATACATCAGAAAACAGGACAAAGGATAAAGGAGGAAGTACGATCTTCCAAGATAAATCTGCATATAATACAAACCAAGTAGTCTCCTGTCTAAAAAAATCTACACATCTTAAATTGCCTTAGGATCCATTAAGGCAGGGGTGCCCAACCAGTGGCCCACAGAGCCCTTGAATGTGGCCCACAACCTCCTGCTCTGGGATAGCAGGTTGGCAAGCCCAGATTGCGGGTTGCCAAACCGCCATCCCAGAGAATCAGTGTTCTGAAGGAAGCAAGTGGCTGCGGAGGGAGCAGAGCTGCATATCCTGATGCTTTCTGTATAGCGCCGGCACCTGTCACAACAGAGTGATACCAAATGTACTCCGCCTGGGATAGCAATAGCCAGCCGTGCCTGAATGGAAGCCTGTTATTAAAGGTACGTTTTAATCACTAAATTCAGTGTATATATGGGCATATCTGTTCTGCAGTGGTTACTGGTGGCCTGCTTCCAAACTGATCCACAGGTGCAGCACAGTGCACCTTCGGGTTTCCTGCACTGAGTCATAGACTTCTGTTCTTACCTGTGGGTTTGTTGCGCTTTCAGAAAGTGTGCCACACCTGGAGGACATATTAGAAGTCTATGGAAAAGTGCAGCTAACGCACAGGAAAGCCACAGGAGCACTGCGGTGCAGGTATAATGCAGCACATCAGTGTGAAAGCAGCCTTAGGCCCCTTTTACATGGTCGGTCCATCCCAATCGGACCCTCCATTCATTTCTATGGAACGCCAGATGTAAACAGACTTGTGTCCATTTGCACCCACCTACCTCCAATCCCCTTCCCTCTGGTTGACTAGGATTAGGATATAGTAGAGTGGGCTGTGTTCGTGTCTGCTCTGCATATGCAGAGCGGACATGGATCTGTCATTCTTTCCACTCCGCTTATTGTGGCCCACGACCAGTTACTAAGTCGCTAAAGTGGCCCTCGCTCTTCAAAAGGTTGGGCACCTCTGCATTAAGGGAATACCGACTGGTAGAAGTCCCTTGTAGATAAAGCTATAGTTGATGGAGTTATCAATTCAGGGTGAATTTGCTTTTCTGTATAGAGAAATAATAGAAATGCCTTGTTTTTCTCACATTCCTAAAGTCCATAAGAACCCAAATGAGTTGAGGCCAACCATAGCCTCACCAATGGGCTCTCACAATATATAGATCACTTTTTACAACCATTTGTACAGTCTCTATCATCTTATATTAGTAATTCCCTGCACTTGTCAGAGACTTTGAAATATTACACTTGGAAGATTAGATACATCTGGTTGTTTTTGGATGTGAATTCGCTATACACCTCCATTCCTTATGAGATAGGATGAAGGGCATTAGAATATTTTTAGCTACCAACTCAGAGTTGCATCACACCCAGGTCCAATTTGTTCTAGACAGTACCTCTTTTTTTAACGCAATTCCTTCATATTTGAGAATTCATTTTACCTCAAAATTTGCAGAACAGCAATAGGCATGATTTTGTGCCCCGCCACGTGAATTTAACTATGACCCTTTGGGAGCAATCCTTTATTTGGAAACACAATCCCTTTGCTCCCCATATAGTCTTATTTGGATAATACATCAACAACATTATCATCATTTGGGACAGCCCCCTTTCAGACCCAGAATTATATATTCATTATTGTAATAGCAATTCTATACATTTGTGTATGTATGAGATTCTACTACATTGGTGTTCATAGAAATAGAATTAGGACACTTCACATTAAAACATAAGTCCACAGAAGGCCTTAGAATTTGGGTAGTAAAAACTATACCCAACGGCAGATACTTCGGAGAAAGATTCCAAAAAGATGTCATAGGGAGACTTTTTGGATATTTACTCTCAACACACGCTGTCTCCAAAGGGGTTAAAACGAGGAATTGGAGATCCATACTATACTTTAATACAATTCGCTTTGTTTCCTTTCTTATTGCAACAGTGGGTTGCTAATAAAAGATAGTTATATATAATAAAACCGTGCCATTTAAGCAACTGTGGCTACAGGACTACTGCAACTTAATCATGAATACTGGACCCAATTGAATTCTAAAAATAAAAGCGTGCTGTCCCTTTAAATGAAATATTATTTACAACTCAATACCCATGATTATATATTATACTTATTTTTTATAAAGTGCAAACTAAAAATACATCAAGGAATCACACATTCAATGTCCATAACAAATAAATTCATCATAAAGTGTCTATGTGCTTTCAAAGTGCGCTGTGCACAAAATGATAAAACTGCTCCAGTGCATAAAGTGCACTAGATAATATGGCCTCTTAGCAGACAGGAATGATCTCAAATTATAGAAATCACATATGCTTTCTCTCCCCAAAAATGGCACTCTCACTATCAAACCTCTAGGTAGTTCCGTGACCCCTTCATTAAGATACAGCAGTGGTTTCTCCACAGCAGGAACAATTGTCTTAGCCTTCACTTCACACACTTAACTTTTAAAAAAAAACTCTTTATCAGAGGGTTTTCTGCTAATTTAATTTTCAGAAAGTTAGAGAGGGATGGTACATGAATTTTAAGAGTGTCTACAGATAACTTTTGGTCCGTGTCTGCCTGCAGGAACTTCAAGACTGACAATGACCAAAGAATTTTCTCTGCTTGGGGTTCCCTGTTCCAGATCTGAATGAAGCTGACCCAACCAGACGTCCAAAGTACAGGCTATGCAGTTGCATCTTCAAGGCATGTTTCAAAAATGTTTCTACTTTACAATCCATAGGATCTTTTAGAGCACCTCGGTCTTCAAAGGAAAGGCCTTTTAGAAGTTTTTGATAGCGGGCGTCTAACTTAGGACATGTTTCCCTGGAGCAACGTATCCTCTTCTAGGTTGACTTCTGCTCCCTGTCTATTAATTAGCACACCTGGGTTCCTCCTTTTGGAGGCCTTAAAATTCATAGTTAGGACTGCAGTTACATAGAGTGCCGTGACGTGGCCTGCAGCTTCCCAGACATTTGCAAATGACTGCAACTAAACCTCTGTTTTAATTACATACAGTTAGACAGATTAATTTGGTTTTGTGCTTCTTTGGTTTGGTATTTTTGAGCCTGGCTATTATGGTAAGAATTTTTGTATTTTCCATATGTATATTTAATCGCATTTTGCTAATCGCATCTCATTTAAAGTCCCAACCTTCCATTTTTTAAAACCCTTTTAGGGATGGAGGCCTGTGGTGGTGCAAACCACATGCCTCATATAAAGTCCCAACCCCACTTTTTTCTATAACGTATCCTCTTCTTTGAAGGGAAAAATCTAATTTTCAAGTTATTTGGAATCAACACTTTCCTTTTTTCCCCCATTACCTCTTAATGTTGTCCAGTAGAGTAGAATGAACCGGGAAGGTGTATAGGCATTTTTTTTTTTTTTGTAACCCTGAGTATAGTTGATCATACGATGATAAATCCTACTGCTTTTCTTCAAGTTCAAGTGTAAATTACTTTCAGAAGATCATCTGTCATCTGATGGAAACAGAAATCTTTGTGTTTTAGGAGCTTTATCATCGATTTCCCCTTCTACTGATACTGACATGCTAGAAGAATCTTCCTCTAATTCTAACTAAACTGTGCGAGTCCTCTCGAGATAAGGCATCCCCGAAGAAGGGGGGACCAGTAAAGTAGAGCTAATTTTATTGCTCTGAGTTCAGGGATTTTGGGGACCAGGTTTCCTGAACCTTGAGAGATTGATTGGAGCACTCCTCCCCAGTCTGTAAAGCTGGCATCTGTTACCATGCTTCATGAGTATGGAAGATTTTCATGGCTGGCTTGGAAATTCATCAAGATAGAAGTGCCTTGCTTGTCTGGATAGAAGCACAACAAGATCAAAAGAAGTCTGTTTGAATCAGGTCACAGTACATTGTGTTGGCCTTGAGAGGAAGTGAGTGTAAGGAACAATCTCAAATTAGGTCATCATAAGGCAAAGGCCACTCATGGATAATCTCTAAGGTATGGTCATTTTGATCTTAAAGCACCTAACATAGGATCTTGGGGGGAGGGGGGAGCTTGTTTGCTGGAGGAAAAACTTTTGCCTGGGCCATGTACAAAATGGGACCCAAAAATGTTAGACAAAGGGAATGCTGGGACAAAAGATGGTTCATGGTGGTCTGCAAATCGGACTGTCTCTGGGCAGGTTTTGTCCCATTTGAGAGGAGAAAAAGGTTGAGGTAGAGTTTGATATTCTAATTTATTGAACATGGGACCCCACTCTTTGTTGGGGATTGGATGGAACAAGTTGATATCTCCATGTATCTTACTTTTGTTTGTTGGAAGTTATACCAACGTTGTATTATAATAACTAAGTAACCCAGCACCACTGTTATTTGTCCCCATATATATTTTACAATTTCTTAATAAAAACGTATTGACTGGAAATTCTATTTTATTACTCTTTTGGGAGTATCAATTAAACTCATGGGATGTCAGTGACTTGGAGGAATGCAAACTGCAACCAACATTCCCCCACTCATAGAAGTGAGGGTGCTTCTTCACTGTGAAAAAGGCTTTGGGGTGGACATGGAGAACTATGTGTTCCAAAGCCTCGTGCTGAAAGGAAGGGCTGAGCACTAGTTTTGAAGATGAATTCTAGGGAGAGCGATGTGGCGCGCTTTGTTTAACCACTACCTGGCCACTGCAGATATACGGCCGGGTGGACACTTGCTTCTTCTGAGTGGACGTTCTTGAACATACTTCAGAAGGAGAGGGATGCGCGGACAAGCCGCATCTCGAATCGGCAGGAGGGCTCTGTGATCTGCCCTCCTGATCACATGATGGCTGTGTCAAATCACAACCATCATGTGATGTACACAGCCTGGGGGAAGGTCACAGGATACGGGAACGCGCAGGATCGGAGGGTCCGTAACCACTTCAGCACCAGGTGTATTCTGGCACTTCTCTCCTTCATGTAAAAAATTTTATTTGTTTGCTAGAAAATTTGTCAAAACCCCCAAACATTATACTTTTTTTTTTAGCAGACACCCTAAGGAAAAAAAATGGCGGTCATTGCAACTTTTTATCGTGCACAGTATTTGGTACATTGTTGATTGGACATGATTTGGAAAGGTACACACCTGTCTATATAAGGTCCCACAATTAACAGTGCATTTTAGAGAAAACCAGGCCATAAAGGTCCAGATCTGGGGAAGGGAACAGAAAAATGTCTGCAGCATTGAAGATCCCAATGAGAACAGTGCCCCCCCACCCCCCCCATCATCCGTAAATGGAAGAAGTTTGAAACCACCAGAACTCTTCTGAGAGCGAGCCACCCAGCCAAACTGAGCGATTTGAGGGATAAGGGTCGTAGATAGATGGATGACCAAGAACAAGAAGGGGACTCTGACAGAGCTTCACCCTTTCCCTGTGTAGAGAGGAGAACCTTCCAGAACAACAATCTCAGCAGCAGTCCTCCAATTAGGCCTGTATGGTAAAAGGCAGCTGAAAGACTCTGACCATGAGAAACATAATTCTCTGGTCTAATGAAACAAAGTTTGAACTCTTTGGCCTGAATGACCAGCATCATGTCTAAAGGAAACCAGGTAGCGCTCATCACCTGGCTAGTACCATCCCTTCAGTGAAGCATGATGGTGGCAGCATCATGATGTGGGGATCTTGTTCAGCAATAGGAATAGGGAGACTAGTCAAGATCGAGGGAAAGATGAATGCAGCAATGTACAGAGACATCCTTGATGAAAACCTGCTCCAGTGCGCTATGGATCTCAGACTGGGGCAAAGGTTCATCTTCCATCCAACCCGATGGAGCTTGAGAGGTGCTACAAAGAACAATGGGAGAAACGGACCAAAAATAGGTGTGCCAAGCTTGTAGCATTATACTCAAAAAGATCATTTAGTAGCGTTGGCCCGGTCGTCTCCATCGTCTTCTTCCCTCTTCTCTTCTTCCAATGTTGACATGACGCTCTCTCCCGCTGTAATGCCGTGTGCGCAACAATTTATATAGGTGACCCTGCCTCTTATGACTTCACAGTCCCATCATGCTCTGGGTGGTGACGACATAAGTGCCTATATAAATCGTTGCGCACGGCGCACACAGCATTACAGTAGGAAAGAGCGTTTTGTCAACATCGGAAGAAGAAAAGAGGGAAGAAGACGATGGAAAAGAGAGAGCGGTAGAAGAAAAAGAGAGCGCGGAGACAACACCGGAGGGAAGAAGAGAGCAGAGAAGTCGTAAGAAACCCCCGAAGTTGGAAGAAGACCCCCAAAGTCAGAAGAAGACCCCCGAAGACGGAAGACCCCGGGGCTGCCTAATAAAATGACTTTAAAAACCTGTGTAGAGTGTTTTTCTTCTTGACACTTGTATGTGATAGCCCAACAAAAAGTGGCACATAATTGTAAAGTGGAAGGAAAATGATAGATGGTTTTCAACCTTTTTTTACAAATAAATATCTTAAAAGTGTGGCGTGCGTTTGTATTCAGCCCCCTTTACTCTGATACTCCCAACTAAAATCTAGTGGAACCAATTGCCTTCAGAAGTTACCCAATTAGTACAAAGAGTCCACCTGTGTGTAATTTAATCTCAGTATAAATACAACTGTTCTGTGAAGCCCTCAGAGGTTTGTTAGAGACTCTTAGTGAATAGACAGCATCATGAAGGCCAAGGAATACACCAGACAGGTCAGGGATAAAGTTGTGGAGAAGCTTAAAGCAGGGTTAGGTTATAAAAAAAAAATCCCAAGCTTTTAACATCTCACGGGGTGGGGGAGGTGGGGGGTGGATTGCTGATCAATCCATCATCCAAAAATGGAAAGAGAATGGCACAACTGAAAACCTACCAATACATGGCTTTTCACCTAAACTGACAGGCCAGGCAAAAAGAGCATTAATCAGAGCAGCAGCTAAGATGCCCATAGTAACTCTGGGGGAACTGCAGAGATCTACAGCTCAAGTGGAACAATCTGTCCACAGGACAACTATTAGTCGTGCATGCCACAAATCTGGCCTTTATGGAAGAGTAAGAAGAAAGCCATTGTTGAAAGAAATCCATAAATAGTCTGTTTGTAGAATGCGAGATGCCATGTGGTGGACACAGCAAACATGTGGAAGAAGGTGCTCTGGTCAGATGAGACCAACATTGAACTTTTTGGCCTAAAAGCCAAACACTATGGGGCAGATCCACATACATCTGCGCCGGGCGCAGCGTATGTCAGATACGCTACACCGCTGTAACTTACTTTGAGTTGGTTTGAATCCTCAACGAATTTGCGCCGTAAGTTACGGCGGCGTAGTGCATCTCTCGCAGCGTAAGGGCGCGGAATTCAAATATGGCGGGTAGGGGGCGTGTTTCATTTAAATGAAGCGCGTCCCCGCGCCAAACGAACTGCGCATGCGCCGTCCCTAAAATTTCCCGGCGTGCATTGATCTAAATGACGTCGCAAGGACGTCATTGGTTTTGACGTGGACGTAAATTACATCCAGCCCCATTCACGGACGACGTAAAATTTTCAAAATTATACGTGGGAACGACGGCCATACTTAACATCAAGTACGCCACCATATAGCAGCTTTAACCATACGCCGGAAAAAGCCGAACGGAAACGCCGAAAAAAAATGCGACGCCCGCTCGTATGTTCGTGGATCGTCGGAAATAGCCAATTTGCATACTCGACGTGGATTACGACGGGAACGCCACCTAGCGGACGCGGAAAAATTGCATCTAAGATCCGACGACGTACGAAGATGCACGCCTGTCGGATCTAGCCGAGATGCCGTTGTATCTTGTTTTGAGGATTCAAAACAAAGATACAACGCGGGAATTTTGAAATTACGCCAGCGTATCAGTAGATACGCCAGCGTAATTTCTTTGTGGATCTACCCCTATATGTGGCAGAAAACTAACAGTGCACATCACCCTGAACACATCCCAACTGTGAAACATGGTGGTGACAGAATCATGTTGTGGGGATGCTTTTCTTCAGAAGGGACATGGAAGTTGGTCAGATTTGATGGGAAGATGGATGGAGACAAATACAGGGCAATCTTGGAAAAAAAAAACTGTTTGAATCTGCAAAAGACTTGAGACTGGGGCAGAAGTTCACCTTCCAGCAGGACAACAACCTCAACCACTTAAGGATCGCCGCATGTACATATACGTCGGCAGGGCGGCACGGACAGGCATAACCACATACCTGTATGTGCCTCCCTTACAGCGGGTGGGAGGTCCGATTGGACCCCCCCCGGTGCCTGCGGCGGTCCATTTTGCTTCAGGAGCGAACCGTGATGAGGGGGTGGCCACTGATTTCTGGCCACCCCCTCACAATCGCTCTTAGCAAATCCGATGCTTCCCCTACCTGTGAACTGTAAACACAGGCAGGAGGAAGTGATGTCACTCTCCTCGAGGTGGTCTTTTGGACCGGAGCTCCAGGAGAGAAGACATCCAAGTAAGTTGCACAAACACTACACTGACACACAAATCACCCCCCAGTCACAGTGTCACTGATTGCAGTGGTCATTTATTTACTGATCACTGAACTTAGTGTCATTTGTGACCTTTAGGTCCAGGGGACCCTCCTAACCCCACCTAATAAAGGTTTAGCCCTTTGATCGCCCCCCCGGGTAACCCTTTCACCCCGTTGCCAGTGTCACTAATCAATCGTTTTCCTGATCACCGTTTTAGTAATGCTGGTGCCGCTAGGTAGCCAGTTATTTTTTTAGGTTCACCGCCAGGTTTTTATACCATCAGGTATTCCCATATATTGCCCAATAAAGGTTTTAACCCCCTGATTGCCCCTAGAGTTAACCCTTTCACCAGTGATCACCGTATAAGTGTCACTGGTAACGCTGGTTAGCCAGTTAGTTATTTAGGTTTACCGCCAGATTTTTATATAGTGTCAGGTACACTCCCATATATTATCTACTAAAGGTTTTAACCCCCTGATTGCTCCTAGTTAACCCTTTAACCAGTGCCCATAGTGTCCTTCCTGCAATATTCGCCAATCCTGATTGGATGCCCACCACTTCTGCAGAACCCGTACTTTGCCCATTCACAGGCCAACCCGGTATTCAGGTGGAAACAGGTGGAAACAGCTGATTTTACGCCACTTGATTTTTATTCACTGTTTTTCACGGAAGATCTCTATAGATCTATTGTGGACCAAACTAATTTGCATTCTGGTCAATTCATCGCGGCTAATCCCCAGTTGCCTTCCCTTGCCAGAGATTGGAAATCAATTAGTTTCCGAAATTAAGACCCTTCTGGGCCTTTCCCTCAACATGGGCATACATAAATTGACGAAGTTGCAGACGTATTGGTCCAAAAGCCCAATTCTCCATATGCCTGTGTTCTCTGCCTCCATGGCCAGGGCACGATATGAGCAGATCTTGCGGTTCATGCACTTCAACGACAATGAACTTTGTCGTCCTCGTGGAGACCCTGAATACGATTGGCTCTACAAAATTCGGCCCCTCATAAACCACTTCAACAAATGTTTTGCAGCCTTGTTTACTCCCCATCAAGTTGTCTGTGTTGATGAGTCCCTGATTAAATTTTTTGTTCTTTCAAACAGTACCTTCCCAGCAAGCGTACCAGATACGGGGTCAAACTCTATAAGTTCTGTGACAGGGCAACAGGCTATACATGGGGCTTTACGGTTTATGAGGGAAAAGATAGTCACGTAGAGCCTGAGAACTGCCCAGATTACGTAGAGAGCACTGGCAAGATTATGTGGGACTTGGGGTCACCCTTATTCAGAAAGGGGTACCACTTGTATGTGGACAATTATTACACAAGCTTGCCACTTTTTAGTCACTTGTTTGATCATCAGATTGGAGCATGTGGCACCGTGCAATCTAATCGCTGGGGCTTTCCCCAGCGGCTTGTAGATTCCTGTCTTAGGCTGGGGGAGAGAGCCTGCTTGAAGTGTAATAATTTGCTCGCTATGAAGTGGAGGGATAAAAGGAATGTTTTCGTTATTTCCTCCCTTCATGCAGACACGACTGTACAAATTTCTACGGCGACTGGTGTTGTGGAGAAACCCCTCTGTGTCCACGAATATAACCAAAATATGGGAGGGGTGGACCTCAACAAACAGTTGCTGGCACCGTACCTAGTTGCCCGTAGGGCCAGATGCTGGTACTAAAAATTGTCGGTTTACTTATTTCGATTGGCTTTGCTTAACGCTCATGTGCTATACAGAGCTTCAGGACAGACTTTATCCTTCCTTGAAATACAGGAAGAGATCGTCACAGTCCTTTTGTATCCAGGCGGTACTGCACCTCACCATCCCCAACCAAATGCAGTAAGCCGGCTACATGAGAGGTATTTTGCGTATGTCTTTGAGAGTACCCCTACCCAACGAGCCCCTCAAAGAAGATGTTGTGTCTGTAGCAAGAGCGGATATAGGCGTGACACCCGTTATTATTGTGAACGCTGTTCTGACAATCCTTGTCTTTGCATTGGTGAATGTTTTGAACGCTACTACACACTAGTGAAGTTTTAGCGTAGGGTACAGCATTTCACAGATTATGACACACTTACACAGGGTCTCCCAAGATGCCATCGCATTTTGAGCGACCCGAACCTGGAACTGAACCGTTACAGTTGTTACAAAAAAAAAACACACCAAAAAAAAAATAGTTGTTGTTTTATTGTTCTCTCCCTCTATTGTTCTGCTCTTTACCGTATTCTATTCTGCAATGTTTTATTGTTATTATTATCATGCTTGCTTTTCAGGTATGTAATTTTTTTATACTTTACTGTTTACTGTGTTTTATTGTTAACCATTTTTTTGTTTTCAGGTACGCCATTCAGCTGCAGCGTGGATTTATTTATCTTGAGAGCAACAGCATTTGCTCCCACGATACATAAAGCCGTGAGGAGGTGTGAGCCGCATGGAGGTGATTTCACCACCACAGTTAAAAAAAGAGCATATATGCCGAAGCATGGGGGCAGCAGGGGCAATTTTGATCTTAATGCCGCATACAAGCGGTCGAAATTGCCCGTGGAAAAGTCTAACCGTGTGTAAGCGGCATAACTTTTTTTGCAGGAGGATGCCCCCATGCTTCGGCATATATAAATGTTGCATGTATGCCTGTCATTAGAAGTCGGTGGATGAAGGAAGGTATTCTAATGGTGGGCATACTCACCGATCAATCTCATTTTTTCGTCCAGCCAACAGGCTGCATGAAAAGAAAAAAAAAAAAAAAAAAAAAAAGATTACAATAAACGTCCAACAAGGACCAGCAATGTACTGGTATGTTGCTGGACTTTGAATGATTATACCAGAATGATGCCCGTGGGTTTAGGTATCATCTTGGTATTATTCTTTTCAGCCAGCGGTCGGCTTTCATGTAAAAGCAATCTTAGCGGCTAATTAGCCTCTGGACTGCTTTTACAAGCAGTTGGAGGGAATGACCCCCCCAGATATAAACAGTGCCATTGGGAGATTGGGAAAGCATTTTATCACACTGATCTTGGTGTGGTCAGATGCTTTGAGGGCAGAGGAAAGATCCAGAGTCTAATAGACCCCAATTTTTTCAAAAAAGAGTAGCTGTCACTACCTATTGCTATCATAGGGGATATTTACATTGCCTGAGAGAACAATACAAATTATAAAAATAAATTTAAGGAACAGTTAAAAAATAAAATAAAAAAGCTAAATAAATAATAATAAAAAAAATCACCCCTGTCCCCCCTGCTCTTGCGAAAAGGCGAACGCAAGCGTTGGTCTGGCATCATATGTAAACAGCAATTGCACCATGCATGTAAGGTATCAACGCGAAGGTCAGATCGATGGGAAGTAATTTTAGCAGTAGACCTCCTCTGTAAATCTAATGTGGTAACCTGTAAAGGCTTTTAAAAATGTATGTCGTTTGTCTTGTTTGGCATCTATTTACTTGGCCCAAGATCATCTTTTTTATTTCATCAAACATTTGGGCAATATAGTGGGGCAGATCCACAAAAGAATTACACCAGCGTATCTATTGATACGCCGCGTAATTTCAAAGTTCCCGCGTCATATCTTTGTTTGTATCAACAAAACAAGATACAACGGCATCTGGGATCGATCCGACAGGCATACGTCTTAGTACGCCGTCGGATCTTAGGTGCATTTTTTCGGCAGCCGCTAGGTGGCGTTTCCGTCGAAATCCGCGTCGAGTATGCAAATTAGCTAGTTACGGCGATCCACGAACGTACGTCCGACGCATTTTTTTACGTCGTTTGCGTTCGTCTTTTTCCGGCGTATAGTTACCCCTGCTATATGGTGGCGTACTCAATGTTAAGTATGGCAGTTAGGGATTTGCGTAGAATGACGTCACCGTCGTAAGCATTGGCTTGTTCCGGTTTAATTTTGAGCATGCGCACTGGGATACCCCCACGGACGGCGCATGCGCCGTTAAAAAAAACGTTGTTTACGTCGGGTAACGACGTATTTACATAAAACACGCCCCCATTACATCCATTTGAATTCCGCGCCCTTACGCCGCCAAAGATACAATACGCCGCCGTAACTTACGGCGCAAATTCTTTGAGGATTAAAAAAAAAAGTAAGTTACGGCGGTGTAGTGTATCTTAGCTACGCTACGCCCGACGCAAATATGCGCCAATGTACGTGGATCTGCCCCAGTGTGTTTTAGTGCATTAAATTTTTTAAAAAAAGTGTATTTTTTTCCCCAATGCAACATTGGGGAAAAAAATGCAACACCCACTATTTTAATCTGTAGGGCCTTTGCTTTAAAATAATATATAATGTTTGGGGGTTCAACGTAATTTTCTTGCAAAAAATATATATATTTTCATGCAAACAAAAAGTGTCAGAAAGGGCTTTGTCTTCAAGTGGTTAGAAGAGTGGGTGATGTGTGACATAAGCTTCTAAATGTTGTGCATAAAATGCCAAGACAGTTCAAAACCCCCCCCCAAATGACCCCATTTTGGAAAGTAGACACCCCAAGCTATTTGCTGAGAGGCATGTCAGGTCCATGGAATATTTTATGTTTTGAAGTTGCGGGAAAAAGAGAATTTTTTTTTGTTGCACAAAGTTGTCACTAAATGATATATTGCTCCAACATGCCATGGGCATATGTGGAATTACACCCCAAAATACATTGTTCCTTCTGCTGAGTACGGGGATACCACATGTATAAGAAATGTTGCGAGCCTCGCCACATACGGGACCCCAAAAACCAAGCACCGCCTTCAGGCTTTGTAAGGGTATCAATTTTTGATTTCACTCCTCACTGCCTATCACAGTTTCGGAGGCCATGTAATGCCCAGATGGCACAAACCCCCCCCAAATGACCCCATTTTGGAAAGTAGACACCCCAACCTATTTACTGAGAGGTATGGTGAGTATTTTTCAGATTTTGCTTTTTGTCACAAAGATTTGGAAAAAAAAAATATATATTTTCTTTCTTCATTTTCAAAAACAAATCAGTGCTGTAAAATACTCACCATGCCTCTCAGTAAATAGCTTGGGGTGTCTACTTTCCAAAATGGGGTTATTTGGGGGGTTTTGTGCCATCTGGGTATTCGATGGCCTCCGAAACTGTGATAGGCAGTGAGAAGTGAAATAAAACATTTACACCCTTAGAAAGCCTGAAGGCAGTGCTTGGTTTTCAGGGTCCCGTACGCGGCTAGGCTCCCAAAAAGTCTCACACATGTTGGTATCCCTGTACTCAGGAGAAGCTGCGGATTGTATTTTGGGGTGTAATTCCACATATGCCCATGGCATGTTTGAGCAATATATCGTTTAGTGCCCAGACTCCCCTCCCACTGCTGAAACAGGAAGACAATTTTCCAACATGATGTGCACTTTCTAAATAGTCTAGAAAGCGGAAGACTGCAGATATACATGTAAAACTTATGTAGGGAGTGTATCATCTGAGGCTGTTCACACGACTGGGTATATGTGAGGGTTTATATCCACTTTAATATTATTTTAATATGATGGCTGTACAGTGTGTATATTTTGACTGTACATAGTGGTAGAGCTGGCCATAGATGGAGTGAATTTCTTTCCTGCAGCCACGGGTTGGGGGGTGGCGGGGGAAGAGCACAGTGATTACTGCTAGCGGCTATAATAGTCACTAGTAATAATCTCATGTAAAATTCAACAGGCTGGTTGTACCCAAGTAGATTGATCAACTTGGATAAATTCAGCCTGCCCATACAAGGTTTGCATCTTGGTCAGGCCCTGCTGAACTGGCGGATACGTGAACCATCTATGTCTGGCCTAACATGCCATTTACTGGCTTTGTTGCGAGGGTATAGCTTTCACTCATATGTCTGCAAGCAATACACGTTTTTACATTTGTTACAGACTTTCTTATTCACATGTACCTTGAGATGGCTGTCCTTCACCAATGTGACCTTAACATTTGGCTCCGGAGCTTGGTTTCCCCATTCATCACAAAGCTGGACAATCAGGGGCTTTTGTAACTTTTTACCACAGACAACTGTAACAGACTAATAAAAAAAAATATTGTTAGATATCAACCACCAAGTACAGTAAATCAGCATACTTTTGTACACTAAAATAATTTACCTCTGGCCAGTCTACCAGGGCAATTTTAGCGGGAGGACCAGCAACCAAGCTCAATCTTAAATAAGTTGAGAAATGTCTCCACGCAAAGCAAAGCTCTTTTTCCTCTAGAGGACCATTATAAAATTTTATTCCTTTGACAATAAAAGACTGTGTATTTTCCTGTATTTAAAAAAAAAAAGGAGGGAAAATAACCATATATTAGCATATCTCTTATATATAAACATCAATACATAAGTTACATACAGATTGTGTCCTTAAAGGAAAATATGCTCAATACACACCTGAAAAGTCATTTCTATATTACTTTTGTCAAGACTAGTTTCAGAAATACCTAGGGAATCAAGGCATGAGGGCGATAATGTGCGGACCTGATTACCAAACTGGTCTGTCAATATCAACTCTGCAAGAGACAAACAAATGGCAGAAACTAGATTATTAGATACAACAGTTACAAAACGCTATTTTAAAGAAAACATGTATTGTTTATTAATACAAAGTAAGGTACTAACTGCAGCATGCTTCCTCAATATGCCTATTACAAACTGTGAAAATCCTATTCAAAAATCAGTTTTCAAAATCAGCCTCTTGATATTGGTCTGAAAAATTTTGGCTGGTGGGATGACTGGAATTTTATCACCATAACTTGACATACATACAACTAGATAATAACTGTGGAATTCATGTGAATGTAACCCGCTATAGCCTGCACAGTGTTTAAGCTGCCCTATATAAATAACATATGCTGTGTATTTATGATGGAGTTGTGATCATTTCTAATTAATCCAGGGTGATAAGAAAATTACTTGTAAATGTTTTATGTCAGTTAATACCATTACTACTCACCAACTTCACCCTTCAGCTCTTCTCCCATTTTTATAACACTAGGTCCAGTTAACTTGCATTTCAAATATTTTGGCTCGTCAGGGAGAGGCCTGAAACATTGCATAAAGTAATCAGTTCATCCCCAGAGTTAACATTGGGATTGATGATGTGATAAGAACAGGCAGACACTCTTCGAAGCACTCAGAAAGGAGGAATGTGTGTAGCAGTATTTACAAAAAAGCTACAGGTGAACATCTGCAACAACATTTTCCAAAATCCTTGCAATTTACTGTATGTAAATAAAGTGTTTGTTACCCTTAATAAAAAAAAAAAAAAAAGATACTGCTCCTTTAAAGCATATTATACAGCACAGTGCTTGTGCTGTGTAATTTGGCCTCCTGTATCACCTGAAATACCTGGCTGATCCTGACAGTTTCTGCCCTCCCCTCTGTAAATTGACCACGGTATATCATGGCTGCTGAGCCCTGACACCGTGGTCAGGGCTCAGCTGGCTGGCCGATTAAAAAGAAAATACTTACCTTAGGATGAAGCCCTTGCAGTGGTGCCCACACACTGCTGAGACGGCGGATATCTTTCCCGGAGGTTCTTTGCACGGGAGCCACCATTCAAGGCACCTGTGGCCGTTCCTTCAGAGCGCTTATACCAGTAATTTAGTAATGTCACTGGCTGCATGTAATGTAAATATCTCCTAAATGGTGCAGGTTTAGGAAATATTTACACTACCTATAGGTAAGCCTCATTATGGGCTTACATATAGGTACATTTCTGCCGAGGAAGTTTACTTCCTCTCTACCAAAGTGGAGTTGCTTGGCTTATCAGCACTACATAAGGGTCTGCCTAAAAAAAAAAATGTGGTAGCACATTGTGTACATTGGAAGTGGCAATATTTTTGTAAACTGCAGTACATACTTGACTGTGAAAGCACTCTCCAATGAAACATTATCATCATGATAGGTGACCTGGCAGTAGCGAACATCATTAACTGAATTTGACACCTCTACATCCGGTAAAAGCCCATTGACTAATTTCTCCTTAGAAACATTTGGTGTCCAGTTCACCTGTCATGGAAAAAAAGAAAATACTTTATGAGTACAGCTAAAGAAAAATGTAGCAATTCAAAAGGGGGGGGGGGTGGCGGTAGGCGGGGCTGAACAGCAGCCAATATTTCTCCCAGCCTCTGCCCCCTGTCATTGTCTTAGCAGGGCCAAAGAACTAGATAAGAGTGGGGGGGGGGGGTTTTAATGGTTGAGCGGGAGAGCTAATTAATTCCATCCATAAAAAACATCAAATACTGGTGTGCCCAGACACTGTGCTCGTATACAGACAACACATTTCAACCCATTAAGATCTGATAGAGGCCTAGTGAGTGAAATGCATGGTTATACACTGTTTGTACAAGAACACAGCTTTATTTTGCATCAGCATGTTTTTATGGATCAAATAAATTCTTGGATTTTTATCTTTCACTTCATCAATACTGATCATCTTTGACAAGTTGAGTCCTCTTAGCATGAAGGAGCATTCATCCTGAAGCCAGACTATAAAGGGAGCTTATAGATGGTGAGCTGGTCAAATATTCATGTCACTATAAAGTAAGATGCAGTGTAGAAGTAAAATAACAAAATAGTTCTGTGTCTGCTGTAGACATTGTAACAAGAAGACAGCAATATTTACTGTATCCTTTCACAGTTTATTGGATATACAAATAAAACTGATCTCAAATCATATATAAAAGACACAAAAAATGCAGCTGTCAAAAAACTATATATTTAAATGTATTTTTTTTTTTTTTTTTAATGCAGTGCAAGTAACTCAATTTTATATGGTATCGTGCTGCAGTGTCCATGTGATAGCAATGAACAAGCATACAGAGCGAGAGAGAGAGAGAGCAATAAAAACATATATGTTTAATAGAGTACAAGGAGACAAAATATAAGTACCAATTTAGGAGCCCGTGTGCAGTTTTTTATAGCATCAGAGAATACTTCCAGTGACCCAGCATCATGGGTTCAGCAATGTATTCCCTGAACACAGAATACCTGAAGTCTGGGCATACATTCCTGAATGTATGTAGAGGGCCCAAACGGGAGTTCCACTCAGTACATTGTTTAGACCTTTTCAGTAGCTGTGTATTTCAACCTGCCATAGACTTTGATAGGCTGTAGGCAGCGGGATTAGATGCTGTACCTGTAACTCCCAGACGCACTAAAAATTTAGAATTGCATGTACAGCCAATAGGTGCCCCGTGTGCAAGGGGGGCCTTAGGGGACAAGAAATAGAAGAAAAAAAAAATCATAGTTTTTTTTTTTTTCTACCTTTCATTGAGGGACACAGCTTGATACAAGGCAACCTATAGACATCCAAAAACAGCCCAAACTGAGGGGCACACACTCTAAAAAATACCAGCCCAACATCAAATACCTTTTTTTAAAAGAGTTTACAACCTCTTTAAATTTAGGGAAGATTTAGTGAATGGCACACAGGGAAAGCAATGGCATTAAAGCAGTAGTAAACTCTACTGATTTTTTTTCTCTATATGTGCCTGTGTTGCTATGGCTATTTTAGTGATTTTTCTAATAGTACATTTGAATTATCATGCCGATGTTTTAAAAGCTAGGATTCTCCTATGCATATGCGAATCAACTCTTTGGACTGGTTCACGAAGCTCAGGACAGGAAAAGATGTTGACAGAAAGTAGAAGGAGGGAAAAGGACTTGAAACACAACCATGTACTCGAGGTAAAAGAGCAGTACTGGTTGTTATGCAGGATTCCAAGAAGAAATGAACAGTCTGGAGAGACCTTGAATAAAAGGAAAAGGAAGGTCCCATCACCAGGAAGAACCACTCCATATACACACAGCTTGGGAGCGAGCGGAAAACGTGTGCCTCCATAGCAAACGGCTAGCTATGGAGCCAAAATCGCTGTGCAATACCAATGTACAGAGCAGGTGAATATATAACAGGTTTGTTATTTTAATATTAATATAAAATGACTTTAGTAACATTTTAAGGACTTCAAATATCCTGGTTCAAAGGTTACGGTTTTGAAAACAGCTTGAATACCATAATGCAACACTGGTGCGATTGTAGCCTCAACAAACAGCAGGCGTACACCATTTTCCCCTGGAATGTAATGCGAGTATACAGATATTCTTAAAGGGGCTGTGTTCTTTTTCTTTTCAACTCAGCTTGCAATACCTCTATGTGGTGGATTGGCATAAACTAGCAGCTTTGGAGAACTACGGCTCTAGTCTGTGCAAAGGACTATGAGTGCTGCCGCCTTTCTTTAAGGAGTATAATTTAAGTGGGTTGTCACTCCTGAATGCAGGAGAGAGAAAACAGCGATATACCCAATGAACTGGGAATGCTTATTGGCTAGCTCAAAAGACTTTCACGATTTACAATATCCAGCTTACATCTAGTAGCAGCTGTAGATGGTAAACAAGTCTTCCAATTCAAGCCAAAAAAAAAATAGCAAAAGGGAAAGACATCCATTTAAAGACAAGTGGTCATAGACTAGGCACAACTAGGATACAATAGATTATTTATTATGAATTCATGATATACAAAAATATGTAAAAAAAATATGTAATATATCTATGCAGAAAGTCGTAAAACATTAGCAGTAAGAAATTCCATATATAATAAAATACTATACGTGTATAATCAATTCTTGGGCCCAGCATCGGGGAGGAGAGGGAGACGCCGAGACGTGTCTTGATGTCTCTCTCTCCTCCCCGATGCAGGGCCCATGAATAAAAGTTTACACGTAAGTAGTTTAGGCATTTATTTATCCAATTTTTATTTATCTATTTTTTTATCCATTTATTTATTTTTAATTCATTAAAAAAAAATGTGTTATATATATATATATATATATATATATATATATATATAATTTTTTATTTTTCATTGATGAATTGCTGCATCAAACTCCTGATGAGTGGACCCTAGTGAGATCCACGAAACGAGTACAGATTCATAGATGCTACAATACATTTATTCATTTACGGATCAACTGTGCATTTTGTTTTGATATTTTCATGACTATTATACACGTATAGTATTTTATTGCAGTATATATGGATCTTCTTACTGCTAATGTTTATATGACTTTCTGCATAGATATATTAAAAAAAAAAATGTTTATGTATTTTTGTATATCATGAATTTATCATAAAATTATCAATTGTATCCTAGTTGTGCCTAGTCTGTGACCCAACTCATTCAAAGTCCCTCTTTTTTGTCTTTATATGTATAACCCGGGATAAAGGTGGGCCACGTTCTATGTTCCAGATAATTTTTTTCATGTTTCGAAAAGGCATTCATTCTCCTTTGGACACTAAACAAAACTGAGTAGGATTAATGTGGGAGGGGAAAATCTAGTTTCAGAAACCTATTTTAATCTGCATGATACTGAACCCCTAGATAAATGGTTAGAGTGGACAGGGATCCACAATGGGTAACAGGTTATCAAAGTCTACAGGGACTAAGAATCATGCAGATTAAACAGCTAGAGCAGGAGCCTCTAAACTTTCTAAAGAAAGGGCAAGTACAAAGCCAACAATAAAAAATGCTTGCATTTGAATCCAGACACATTATTGCCTCTATTGGAGCAGGCTGGTGACAAAGAAAAACTACATATGTTAAATTGATGATGTAGGGATCAGCTGCTGTGAGCCCAGTGCATGACACACTCTTTGAAGACCCAAATATTAGATTTTTTGAAGGTTTGATCCCAGTTTAATACTGAGGTTGGCAATACCCATACTAAGTATGCAGTTTATCACCCAGAAGGACGCTCTGTATTCAGAGCGATTGGATCCATCTTCCCCAGCTCAAGAAGCAGAGCTCCATGCTCTAGCAAAGCCTGTGAACTATCAAAAGAGTATACTGTATATTTTGGTTCCATTTGAAGGGCTTACTTTGGCAGGTAAACCATTTAAGCATGCCAAGTTAACCGGTTCCCGACCGGCTCCTGTACATTTACGTCGGAAGAATGGCACGGCTGGCCAAAGTGACATATATATACGTCACTTGGAAATTCTCGCTGTGCACGGCGGATAGGAGTTGCCCATCTATAAAATATCCAGAACAATTGGTAATTCCTACAGAAAATATATTAAGTCACGAGGTCAGTAGCAATTTAAATAAAAAAAAAAAAAAAAAGAGTTTCTAACACTGCACACTTACCAAAGTTATGGAAACAATTACATATTAAAAAAAAATTGGTTTCAGCTATAAAAAAAAATGTTTGGCCACAGCCAATAAAATAAATGTTGATTGGAATACATAAACACAAATAAAAGGATTATACCTTTATTCTTTCAGCAATTGTGGGTGTGATGAAAATTTCTCTATCTCCTTCGTCGTACATTTGAAAAATAAGATTCTGCATGGTATCACCTGCAATCCACTCTATCTCGTCCTTGTGTTTAATTTGAATTGCCTTTTCACCATCAACACTTAAAATATAAAGTTTTGTAATATTACTACTTGGCTGAACTTTAATATTTTTTTCCACTGTTTTTATTTCTCTGCAACTCTATAAACAGAAAAAAAATACAGATGCATTAGAATAAACGCATACAACCTATAATTACAAATTTTAGATATTTATCACAGACTGTACTTACAGATACTTCAATTTTGGCTTTCAGTAAATGTAACTTTTTTATGTTTTGAACTCTGATGGAAGGTCCAGTCAAAACACCGCTTCCTGTATTACTGCAATCCAGCGTGTAGGTCGGGAGGTTTGGTGCCCCTGTAAACTACAATCAATATCATAATGCCTAAATATATAAAGTTATAAATAAGTTCTTCAATTCTGAATTAAACAGATTCACTTGTTGAATAAATACTGTTGCCCCTGAGGGACAAATCAGAATTGATGCCTTGTACACACGATCGGTTGTGTTTTCACGGCGGTAAAAAGTCCGTCGTGAAAACCAAGGGGGAAATCGAGAACCTGCTCGGCAGCTTTATCCCCCCTTACACATGGCCGGGTTTCATGAGAGCTTTGGTCAGGAATCAACATCAACGTCAACATCTTTTTTCCCGCCGGAATTCCCGGCGGTTTTCCTTTTGCGAAAACTGTGATGGAGCATAGACACAGCTGGGATTCCCGGCCAAAAGCTCTCATGGCAGTTTTCCTACCAGAAAAAACGGTCAAGTGGACGCGGCATTAGAGATGTTAATTGACCCCGAGTCATGTGCAGCCTCCATCTATTTTTGGAAGTCAAAAAATGAACGTTATCCAGCTCAAAATACATTATCCAGCTCATAATACATTATCAAATACATTATCTGATTAATAACCTACTTAACACCAAAACAAAGGGAAGTATTGTCTGACAATGCTCATGAAAGTTGCAGTAGACACACTGGGGCAGAATTATCAAGGGGATACGACGGCGGATCTCCTGATCCGCCGTCGTATCTCTGAGATCCGACGGTCGGATCTATGCGACTGATTCATAAGAATCAGTTCCGCATAGATCTCCCTTAGATCTGACTGGTGTAAGTGCCTTACACCAGTCGGATCTTAGGCTGCAATCTACCGCCGGCTGCTAGGTGTCGTCGCAGTTTTTTACGCGTCGGATATGCAAATGAGGAGAACCGCCGATTCAAGTCCGAACGCCCTCCCGTCGCTTTTTTTTTACGTCGTTTGCGTTCGGCTTTTTCCGGCGGATAGTTACCCCTGCTATATGAGGGGTAGCTAATGTTAAGTATGGCCGTCGTTCCTGCGCCGAGATTCAAATTTTTCCGTTGTTTGCGTAAGTCGATCGGGAATACGGATGGCTGGAATTTACGTAGCCGCCGAAAACATTGACGTCCTAGCGACGTCATTTGGAGCATGCGCACTGGCAAATTTCGCCAGCGACGCATGCGCAGTTAAATCGGCGTGGGAACGCGCCTGATTTAAATTGTACACTCCCCCTAGCCGCGGAATTTGAATTCCGCCGGGGGAGTTACGATCCGACGGTGCAATTTTCGAGGTAAGTGCTTGGTGAATCATGCACTTGCCTTGCAAAATTGGATCGGCGGATCGAAAATCAGATAGATTACGCGGATCTAAAGATCCTCTAATCTATCTGAATCTGGCCCACAGTGTCAAAAAACCCATAAAGGGTGGCTATAAATGGCTCCTGATTTTGAAGTAGGCTAAAGGCAAAACATTGTTTTTTAATTTTGGATAAAATAAGGAAGGGTTATAAACCATCTGTTTTGCTTCATAACAGACAAAACAGGCAGAGAGAGGATATCTCCTCCATGGAATTCCAAGTTATCACCAGGACTAGTGCTTCCACTGGAAGATTCTCCTCTGTTCTGAGGACAGACTAAAATGTGGGGATTTTCTTTTACTTTCAATTTCCATGATAGTGGTAATCAGATACATAGATACTCCCTAATGAGGGCACAGGCAGCAATAAAAACCTGTCAGGCATTCTAATCCCTTTCCAACCTGTCAAAAAAAAAAAAAAATAATAATAAAAAATAAATTAGAACTACTAGAAGTACCACTATCTGGCAAAAGTGTGAATTTTGACTTGTTACTTTCATATCCACTTAACCTTCGCAAGATGACCAGGCCATGTTTTTTCAAATACGGCACAGCGTTACTTTAACCACTAGCCAACCAGCTCACGCAGATATACTGCAGCAGGTCGGCTCTCCTGCGCAAATCTATGCAACGGTACGCCGGTCTGTGCAGGAAGGAATGTGCAAGCCTGCCTGTGGGTCCCACGGACTCTATGTCCACCGGTGACCAGCGATCGCAGTGAGGAGATGTAAACAAAGGCGATTCCCCGTTCTGCCAGATCACATGACAGATCTACTGTTCCCAGTGATCTTTCATGTTCCAGTAAGCTCCCCCCCCCCTACAGTTAGAGTTAGAAAACAACTAGGGAACACACTTAACTCCTTGATTGCCCCCTAGCATTTTTAAAGCACTGATCAATGTAATAATGTCACTGGTCCCCAAAAAGTGTCATTTGGGGGTCAGATTTGTGTGCTGCTTTTACAAAGGGAAGTGATGGATTTTATTATTATTTAAATCCATCACTTCTCTCCTGTCAGAGCGGAGCTTGTTTACATAAGTAGAGCTCTGTTCTGTGTCTGTTTTATCTCGCTCTATTTTATTATATCTTTTCATGTGACGACACTGAAGAGATGGCACTTTGCTATAATATAACGTAGTGAGTGTACAGCTTGTATAACAGTGTAAATTTGCTGTCCCCTCAAAATAACTCAACACACAGCCACTAATGTCTAAATCACTGGTGACAAATGTGAGTACACCCCTAAGTGAAAATGTCCAAATTGGGGCCAAAGTGTCAATATTTTGTGTGGCCACCATTATTTTCTAGCAACTGCCTTGGGCATGGATTTTACCAGAGCTTCACAGGTTGCCACTGGAGTCCTCTTCCATTCCTCCATGACGACATCACAAAGCTGGTGGATGTTAGAGACCATGGGCTCCTCCACTTTCCATTTAAGGATGCCCCACAGATGCTCAATAGGGTTTAGGTCTGGAGATAAGCTTGGCCAGTCCATCACCTTTATCCTCAGCTTCCTTAGCAAGGCAGTGGTCGTCTTGAAAGTATATTTGGGGTCGTTATGTTGGAATACTGCCCTGCGGCCTAGTCTCCCATGGGAGGGGCTCATGCTCTGCTTCAGTATGTCACAGTATATGTTGGCATTCATGGTTCCCTCAATGAACTGTAGCTCCCCAGTGCTGGCAGCACTCATGCAGAAGAGACAAAAAGAGGAAAACGGAGGGCGCACCAACCTAGTGTGATACTGATTGGTAGATTTTATTAAAATAGTAAAAACAAATCATAATACTCACAAAGGGAGTGTTAAAAACAGGCCTTGAGTAACAATGCAGCAAAGAACCAACACCATCGGCATAACACGATATTGTTTCGATCCGTGACCGTGGCTAGGGCTGACGCGTTTCAGGGGAGAACCCCTTTCCTCAGAGCTTGGTGGTCTGCAGTGCCGATGCAGTGTTACTCAAGGCCTGTTTTTAACACTCCCTTTGTGAGTATTATGATTTGTTTTTACTATTTTAATAAAACCTACCAATCAGTATCACACTAGGTCGGTGCGCCCTCCGTTTTCCTCTTTGTCTCTTTTAGTTCTATGAATTCCAACGATTCAGAGGAGGGCTGCAAGACTTTGGAAGATACCTTTTAATTGAGTTGCAATTGAGTTTCACCATCTCTTCAAACACTTTTCCAAAAAATACCGGAGCGCAGGAGATTTGTCTTTGTTTAGCACTCATGCAGACCCAGATCATGACACTCCCACCACCAAGCTTGACTGTAGGCAAGACACACTTGGCTTTGTACTCCTCACCTGGTTGCTGCCACACACGCTTGACACCATCTGAACCAAATAAATTTATCTTGGTCTCATCAGACCACAGGACATGGTACCAGTAATCCATGTCCTTATTCTGCTTGTCTTCAGCAAACTGTTTGGGGCCTTTCTTGTGCATCATCTTTAGAAGAGGCTCCCTTGTGGGACAACAGCCATGCAGATCAATTTGATGCAGTGTACGGCATATGGTCTGAGCACTGGCAGGCTGCCACCCCCCACCCCTTCAACCTCTGCAGCAATGCAAGCAGCACTCAAATGTTTATTTCCCAAAGACAACCTCTGGATATGACGCAGAGCAAGTGTATAGCCTAGGCCAACTTTATGTAGAGCAACAATTTTTTTTTTCAGATCCTCAGAGAGTTCTTTGCCATGAGGTACCATGTTCAACTTCCAGTGACCAGTATGAGAGAATGAGAGTGATAACACCAAATTTAACACACCTGCTCCCCATTCACACCTTGAGACCATGTAGCACTAATTAGACACATGACAACGGGGAGGGAAAATGGCTAATTGGGCCCAATTTGGACATTTTCACATAGGGATGTAGTCACTTTTGTAGCCAGCGGTTTAGACATTAACCAATTGCATTTTTTGCGATTCGGCACTGCGTTGCTTTAACTGACAATTGCGCAGTCGTGCAAAATTTAAATCCCTTTTTCCCATAAATAGAGCTTTGTTTTGGTGGTATTTGATCACTACTGCAGGTTTTTTTTTTGCGCTATAAACAAAAGAAGAGCGACAATTTTGAAAATAATTATATATATATTTTTACTTTTTGCTATATTAAATACCCAATTTAAAAAAAAAAAAAAAAAAAAAAACAATTTCTTCATCAGTTAGGCTGATATGTATTCTAAAAAAAATGCAATAGGCATATATTGATTGGTTTGCGCAAAAACTATAGCGTCTACAAAATAGGGAATAGATTTATGGCATTTTTATTATTATGTTTTTACTAGTACAGCACTGTGATATTGCGGCAGACAGATCGGACACTTTTGACACTTTTTTGGGACCATTGTTTCACATTTATACAGCGATCAGAGCTAAAAATAGCCACTGATTACTGTATAAATGTCACTGGCAGGGAAGGGGTTAACACTAGGGGGGCGATCAAGGAGTTAACTGTTTTCCCTATTAGTGTTTCAAACTGTGGGGGGCTTACTGGGACATGACAGAAATCACTGTTCCCTACCACTGGGAACAGTAGATCCCTGTCATGTCACCTGTCAGAATGAGCAAATGCCTTGTTTACATATGTACAGCTATGGCGATTCGCATGGGAGATCCTTTGTGCCGCCTTCAAACGAAGGCGGCCGGTCTTAAAGCAGTTAGTGTTACTAAACCCACAACAGTAAAATCAGTCTGTATATGCAGAATATCATGCTTGTTATAATAACTGAGGAACTTAAGGAGTTAATCCTCTGCATTGTGTAAAAAGACTCTTTGATCATGTATGCATAGATCCTGCACGGTCTATCTGTGGAAGGCCAGCTAACACACAGGCAGGGTAGCCAACCTGCACATGCTCAGTTGTGTCTTTTATGCTGGAGAGAACGTTTCCTTGCTCTCAGAGATAGCCAGGCCACATGATATTAACATCACACAAGTGGGTGTGTATACAGGCTATAGTGGATCTCCTCCTACCTGAACACACAGCTCTGAACAAACTCTGCAGGTTATCATGTGACCATGGTATACAGATCCGCCAAAAAGGTATATAGTGGTAGTATTTTATTATAAAAAGAAGATTTATAAGCTGTGGGCACTGTGGGTGGGCAGATGAACTGAGTTATTTTGAGGGGACAGCAAAATTACACTGTTATACAAGCTGTACACTCACTACTTTACATTGTAGCAAAGTGTAATTTCTTCAGTGTTAACAAAAATATACAAAATCCTGTGAGCCTCCACTTACAAAGATACCCAATTGTCAAAAATCAGCTGCAGGCCTTGAACATGTCTCATATCATGCAAATGTGAATAGATTAAATATATACGCTGTGCTTCAAAAATAAGACTACAGACTATGTGATAAACAAAAGTGCATATAAATATACGTGAGAGTCTTACAGGACTGAAACAAACGAACTGTCTCTAATCACTGAAAAAAGTGACACTAGTGCAACATAATAAATATATATAAATAAAAATATATATAAATAAACAACAATAATGAATAAAAAACGTATGAAACAGTGCTAAAGTGCATACAAGTGGTTAACAATTACACCACTTTCAATCAATCATGTCCAAAGAATCATGTATTTGTGAACAATGACCCTACCCACTGCTGTGTTAATCAAAAAATCAAAAGTGCTCCTGTGCATATGCTTGACATCCAGTTGAATCTATTTAAGTATGCTTAAAGTTCATGCAATTCTGGAACTGCTAGGTGATCCAAAGCATGCCATTGTGCTCCTCACTCTGGTGCTCCCCTTAGGCAATAAATGCTCACCTCAGAGCGTGTGACTTTGCAATTAAACGCAGTCAATACATGCCTATGAACCACCTCTGGGCTCTTGCAGTTATACTGGAATCCTGGACTCCTCAGTGTAACACCTCAATAAGGTAGTAGAATAAAGACAGACTGGTATCGGGATGGTATGTAGTTCCTCCTCTGCAGGTCACCTGCTCAACGTGCCATCCTGTCCCCTCCCCAACGCGTGTCGATACAGGGAGTGACGGAGGTAAATAAAACAGCTCGATTTCAACAGGTATCAAACTAGTTATAATGCAAAACATTACTTTTTATTTTATCAGCTACTGTCAGACTTTAATGTAAGAGGAAAATATTTTTGTCTTTACAACCCCTTTAATCTATATCTTCAGTGTTGTCACATGAAAAGATATAATAAAATATTTACAAAAATATGAGGGGTGTACTCACTTTTGTGAGATACACACACAGGTGAAACTCGAAAAATTTGAACATCGTGCAAAAGTGAATTTATTTCACTAATGCAGCGGTGTCCAAACTTTTTTCAAAGAGGGCCAGATTTGATGAAGTGAACATGCGTAAGGGCCGAACATTTTGCCTGACATTCTTTGAACTATTAAAATTTGGTCCAAGTCCACTAATACACGGCCCAACAAGAATTCTCTTGCCTTTGTGGCTGTGTGCTGAAGAGATGAGCTTGGGCGAGTTATTTGGATATACCGTATTTATCTGCGTATAATACGCACCTTTACTTTGGGAGGGAAGTTTCAGGAAAAAAATGTAAATAAAAGAACTGTGAAGCAAAAGGGTCATTGACCATCAATGCCGCCTAATCAATGCCCATCTGCAGCCTCACCATTGCCCGAATGCAGCCTCTCCACTTCCATCAATGCAGCCTGATCGATGTCTATCTGCTGCTTTGGAGGGGACGGGAAGGGGGCGGGACGAGCACCAACAGATTACATACAGGAGAATCTCCTGTTTACACAGCAGCCTTTTTAATACAATGTCCCACCTCCTATGATAGACAGAGGAGTCATCCAATGGCAGCCCAGGAGACGGGACTTCCAATTACAGATGCCACCGAGTAAACAGGAGATTCACCTGTATGTAATTTGACAGCACTCGTCCCCCCCCCCTGTCCCCTCCGAGGCAGCGACGATAAATACAGTATATATCCAAATTACCAGGGGGGCCACATTAAACTTTAACGGGGGCCGCAATTGGCCCCCGGTCCATACTTTGGACATGCCTGCACTAATGCAACGTAATAGGTGAAACTAATATATGAGATAGTTCAAGCCTTGATTTGTCATAATTGTGATGATTATGGCTTAAAGCTCATGAAAACCCCAAATCCACAGTCTCTGAAAATTCGAATATTGTGAAAAGGTGCAATATTATAGGCTTAAAGTGTCCCCCTCTAATCAGCTAATTAAGCCGTAACACCTGCCAAGAGTTCCCTGAGCCTTTAAATGGTATCTCAGTCTGGTTCAGTAGGAATCACAATCATGGGAAAGACTGCTGACCTGACAGTTGTGCAGAAAACCATTATTGACACCCTCCATAAGGAGGGAAAGCCTCAAGAGGTAATTGTAAAATAAGTTGGATGTTCCCAAAGTGCTGTTTCAAAGCACATTAATAGAAAGTTATGTGGAAGGGAAAAGTGGAAGAAAAAAAAGGTGCACTAGCAGCAGGGATGACCGCAGCCTGGAGAGGATTGTCAGGAAAAGGCCATTTAAAAAAGTGTTGGGGACTTTTAAAAGGAGTGGACTGGGGCTGGAGTCAGTGCATCAAGGGGCACACACACACACACACAATTCTGCACAGGAAGGCCGCCCTGTAGCAGTATATCTGCTATAGGGCAGTTCTTAAGTGGATAGCTTAAGCGTACAGGACACAGGACTTGTAGTTCATATATGCTGCCGCTACCTTCAGGTAATTGGACCACCACCTTGGAGAAGGAGGAAGGTTCTGGGTCTCAGGACCACCTTGTCTCTATGCAAGATAATTAAAGGTTCTTTACTAGAAAGGCACCAACTTGGAGACACACCTGACAAAGATAACTGTCACTAAAAACACTACTCACTGGTGAGATTCCCCCAATGGGATATCACAAATTGATTTCAAGGCAGGTCTTTGAAAATACTGAAAGTAGCAACAGAACACAGGAAGACAGTGAAAGTGGTCAAAGTAGAGGATGAGCAACTCCCTGTACAAAGGTCTTCAAAAGAGTTTGAAGTCAAAAGTTTCTTGAATAGAATAAAATATCCCTTTATGGTACTAAAGATGCTAATCCAGGATAGCCTGGAGAAAGACTAGTATGCAAGTTATAGAATATTCCCAGGGGCTGAGATGCCTGGGGTTCAGTGGACAAACCAGCCAAAGCATACTTTCTCACTTAAGTAAAGTGGGAATGACAGAGTCAGAAATGCTGTATGTTTTAGGACCATGCTGTTAAAACCAAGGAACTGAGAATCAAGATGGAAGGGGGCCTTGGGACAGGAGGTTTGACCGGTTTGGAAGAGGCCAAGGCTTGTCCACCAGGAGTCTCTGTAAATGTCTGTGTACCAAGTCCTCTTGGGCCACTGGAATTCATTCTCCCTTTATCTTGCGAAGAAAGAATTATCAATTGCAGGGAATGCACACACCAGTCTGAATGTAGATCAAAAAATCAACAGGGCATCCACCATGAGAAACAGGATTCCTAGACCTAACCTCAAACCTGTCTATTTTTTTGCTGAATTTGGAAGCCATGGTACCAACATTTGGTGTTCCCCATTTCTGTTTGAGGATCATGCAGATATCCAAATAGTGAGCTCACTCCTGAGACCAACCTTTAGCGACTCAAAGTCCACTTGCCATTTTTTCACACTCCCAGTACAGAAAAAGATTTTAGGCCCAAAAGAGAAAAGAGGGGTTGTTTACTTCCAGGCTGTCCAACCTATAGTACTTCCCAGCCATGGTGGTGTCTGACTGCACCCCGACTGGGTGACCTTGTAAAAAAAAAAAGACATGCCATGTAGGAGAATGGGTCCTAAAGAAGTTTTAAACCCAAAAGTAAACATTATATTGCAGCCTACCAATTCTTAGATGTGATGGCTTATATTAGTTCCTGTTTTAGACTTTCTTTCTTCTATTTCTATAAGTGATACAGTCAGGAAGAATGTACAGTATCAGTTTACCACTTAACATTGATAGGGGTGATTCAAACTATCAGCTTTTATTTATTTATACAAAAACCTTTATCCCAAGAGAAAAAACATGGCTTGCTGATTATAAAGTGTGAGTGCGAGTGAATGAAAAACTTGTATAGCACTACAAATGCGAACTGAATCGCCTCAAGGCGCTTGGCATCCATTTTCCTTCTATTTAGCCTTCAGAATAGGTGGGTCTTGAGTTTTTTCCTTAACGCCTGGTGATTCACTTCCGTTCGTATGGTAGTTGGTAATGCGTTCCTCAGTCGAGGTCCTTGGACTGCAAATCTTCGTTCTCCTTTGGTCTTGTAGCGGGCCTTGGGCCTTGTGAGCTGGAGTCTGGCTTCAATTTCTTAATGTATCTAAATCTGCTAAAAAATATTAATACTCACCTCCCACGCAGACTGGCAATGCTACTGGATGCTGTGCCTTCTGTTCCCATTCTTCCAGATTTATTTCTCACTAATACAGGAGGTGTGTTACTGGCCAGATCACCAGGTGAAAACAGTGGGAAAGCCAAAGAAAATAAATCGAATGCAGCCACCATGTCGAATGATTGGAAAGCTGCAATATAATACATTTTTGATATTTGGTTTATTACCCCCTTAAGACTCTCAGGTCTTGAATGTTGATGGGGAGCATCAACTTTTGTGGGAACAAGGTTCAGTGAAAAATCAGGGAATTGTAGACCCTGCCAGACTTGTATCTGTCATTACCAGCTTCCATGGAGAGGGAAGGAAGCATTACCCAGATTCAAGGGCTGAGTTGGAAATCCACAATGTCAGCAAGGTTTTGCCTGGCAGGTAAAAGTAATGGGCGAGGCAGAGAGAAGATCTGCTTGTCTCAAATCATTAGAATGTTTATCTGCAAGGGTCTCAAGTGCAACTGAATAAAGGGGACCACCTTGAAGGAGGCTACATTGAGGTCCAGGACAAAAATGCAAAAGTGAGTCATAGGATGCCTAGTTGACCTGAGAATTGGACAATGGACCTCAGGAAAGCAATGTTTTCCTGGGAAAATGTTTTACCTGGTGTGTGTGTCCAAGATCAGCCCCAAATACTCCGGATGATGAGAAGGCTGGAGGGCAGACATCTTCAACATTGTCACCTATCTAAAAGTTCGAAGGAACTGGATTGTACTTAAATGTTGGAAAACAGGACTGTGGCTGAGGAATCTTTCAAAAGCAGGTTGTCCAGGTAACCCATGACATTGTTCCCCTTAGGATATTACCAAAGCCAGAAGCAGAGACAGTACTTTAGTTAAGACTCAAAGGAGCGTCTGAAAGGCAAGTTTGTCTCCCACAGCAAAACATAAAAAGTGATGTGTGGGAAAAGACGGGAATGTATAGGGATCAGAAATGTAAGATGGGAAAGATAGGCATCTTGGCTGTTCATCGATGAAAGATATTCCCCTAATCTATAAAAAAAACATGAAAGAGCTTGCAGACTTCATGCAGAATATGGCGACACACATGTATATGTTTAGGGATTTTATGTCCAAAATGTGCATGCCTCCCATTGGGTTTTGTAACTGCAATTAGAAGTAAAAGCCTTTGAACCTTTCCTCTGCAGGAACTGGGGAAACTGTCCTCAAAGACAAGGTCGTGTTGTCTATTCATATGTCCAGTTAGCGACTATTTGACATATGGACAAAGCTGCAATGACTTCTGTAAGGCAGGATGTGCGAGAGCAAAAGTTGCCTTTAAATGGGTTTCCAAGCACCTACTGACAGACTTCTTAGTGAATTCTGAGTGAACATCCCAAACAGGAACAGGGAAGGAATGCCTTTTCAGGATTTGATCAATCCTCCCACAGAGCACAGTAATTTGCGTGTGCACAATAAAAGTATTTCTCCATTTCGCCAGGCATTTTGTGCTCATAGCAGTTTGTTTAGGTGATTCCGGAGCTGCTAGCAAAAGGATAGTACACACCGCATCAATAGGTGAGCTCACAGTAGAAGGCACTGGCATGAAGCCTTAGGCCTCATTTATACGGACTTACTTAAGCATACATCAGCGTGAAGGACAGTATTTAGCCACATGGCAAGTGTTCCATGCATCCACGTGCAGGCAGTTCTATTCATGTCTACTGGGACACAGTGGGTGCATGGACACGAATATTACAGCTGTGCAAATGAGGATATGTGTCTCAAAACATGCACTATCTGCATTCTGGGACACACTCACATGGCTGTCAATATGGGACCAGCGGCTATGTCTGTGCAGGCACTTCATCCAGATACATGAATGGAACTGCCTGCACATGGATACACAACACCTGAGCATATTGAAGCCCATGTGAACAAGGCCTTAGCTTAGGTTTCATGCCATTCAGGAAGGGACATTTCTTCTGCAGAACCCTTTTCTGCATCCACCTATCCTTGTGAGTATAAGCTCTACCAAGCAACTGTCTTATCCATTCAGCGATGGTGGTCTTGGAAGCAAAATTGTCACTCTTTTTGTTTATAGCGCAAAAAACAAAAACCGCAGAGAAGATCAAATACCACCAAAACAAAGCTCCATTTGTGGGAAAAAAAGGATGTACATTTTGTTTGGGAGCCACGTCGCACGACCGCGCAATTGTCATTCAAAGTGTTACAGTGCTGAAAGCTGTAAATTGGCCTGGGCAGGAAGGGTGTGAAAAGGCCCGGTATTGAAGTGGTTAATGAAAGGGCTCCCTCACTCCTAAAAGTGGGAGATATCTGTTAGTTTACCTCTCTCTCTGGGTTACAGACATCCCAGATATACAGGTTCAATTGGTGGTTTCAAAAGAGTACAAATCTCAACCCCCTAACCCACTTTATTCTATCACCTCAAAAATAGCTATCCTGGCCTCCATATTCAGCAACTATCTACCTAGGTTTGGGCGAGGACCAAAGTTCCTCTAGCACTAGCATCAGATGCCTTGATAATACCCCGGTCTCAGTTCAGACTAATCTATGCTTTACCTTGTGGTATTGGGGTGTTTAGCTCAAGTGGATAGATGCATTTTTTTGCAGTATGTCCATATCAGACAGGCATTCTAGCGAAGCGCCTGGTAGCCCATGTTTATTAAAACAGAAAAACAAAAGCAAAATGTCCATTCAGGAATTACAACGTAGGGGTTCAAACTTCATTCAGCACACAAATGAAAAACATACCAAGCCACATGGCTCCCTTGTCAGCAGTTCCTCTGCTTGCTCTCAACATATTTTACAATTTTTTCCAGCCCCCTGGACTCTCAAGGCAGGCCAGACTTTCCCAGTCCTTGGGCAAAGAATCTCTTTTTACATGGGCAGCGGTCTCCCACAGGGCAGACTGCTCTCCAGACTTAGGTCTGTCTACACACAGCCGTACCAAGCTGTTCACTCTCCACCATCCTCCTTCTGCTCTCACCAGCCCCTCATTATATTGGTTGTGTGCACCTGAGCACACACCCTGCTGGCTGTCCACAAGACACATGGTTGGAGATCCCATCCCACCCAAGTCTCTGCGGGATCTCCAAACTACAAAGCACCATCCGAACTTAGCAAAACCTGGAAAAAGCTGCCAAAACGGTTTTCTCTGTTTCAAAGCTATGCTCTGTAGAAGGGAAAATAGGTCCAACACCTTAAAGCGGGGGTTCACCCTTAGAGGGCACTTTTCCCCCTTAGATTCCTGCTCGTTATTACTAGGGGAATCGGCTATTTATTTTAAAATATGTGCAGTACTTACCCGTTTACGAGACGCATCCTCTCCGTCGCTTCCGGGTATGGGCTTCGGGAATGGGCGTTCCTTCTTGATTGACAGGTTTCCGAGAGGCTTCCGACGGTCGCATCCATCGCGTCACGATTTTCCGAAAGAAGCCGAACGTCGGTGCGCAGGCGCAGTATAGAGCCGCACCGACGTTCGGCTTCTTTCGGCTACGAGTGACGCGATGGATGCGACCGTCGGAAGCCTCTCGGAAGGTTGTCAATCAAGAAGGAACGCCCGCTCCCGAAGACCCATACCCGGAAGCGACGGAAGAAGATGCAGCTCGAAAACGGGTAAGTACTGCACATATTTTAATATAAATAGCGGATTCCCCTAGACCGAACGAGCAGGAAGCTAAGGGGAGATTTTTTTTTTTTTTTTAAATGGGTGAACTCCCGCTTTAAGACACTAGCCAAAAACCAAGTACTCAAAGCGTGGGCTGTAGTTATTAGATTGCCAGTGTCCAAACATAAGCCTATAACCCAAGGGCTATGAATATTTTATCCTGTACTGCACAATCTGGGCAATATTTTAGAAACTTTTCCAAAGGAAAAGACGTCCATCAACTAGAGCTTTTGCCATTGTCCAATCACCTGAAGGCAGTATAACCAATGGGCTATGACTACAAGTTCTGTACTATACGATCAGATATACCTCTTCATGAGCATGTCCAGATCATTTATGGAGAATCAAGGACAATCAATATACCACATGAAAACAGTTGCCAGTATTAAGAATTACATCAGATCCCAACAATCCAATCAATTATTTAATTAAAGGGTGCATATCACCTCACCAGTAACTTTCAGGGACACATTTGGTCATCTGGGGGCAGCCTTTGGCATTACTGTAAACATACTTTTGTTTAGGAGTATATTGAACTTACCTTACACTGTACAATTAGCTTTGGCTGACATGTTAGATTTCCTTCCTCATCTAACACTTCAACCTGAAAAGTAACAGCTGATCCATTGTCAATTAGAATATCAGTACTCGGCTTAACATTCAGGAGCTTGGGTGGACCTTAAAAAAGGGGAAAAACAAACTGTTTATATTTTCCATATACACACACACACACGGCGCATGACATCCATAAAAGCAGACAATGGATATCTAAGCCAATTATCATACCCATTAAATTAAAAAAAAACGCCCCAAATTATATATATTTATATATATATATACATATATACATATACACACACATACATATACACACATACATATACACACACACACACACACACACACACACACACAAGAAGAAAAACAAGCCCCCAATTGGAGAGATCTAGGAAAATTATTTCACTTTTTACTTCAGACTAACAACAATGTAATCATAAAAATAAATCAATTTTATGTTATCAAAAGCCCTCGATTGTAACACATCATCATAATAAGCCACGGACATTTAATAGGATTTTGATTGCAGAGTATACAGTGTATGCATGGCTTTTACATTTTCTTAATCAGCATTAAAATATATATCCCTTTGCATAAAGTTTAATCCAATGCATAAAAATGCCAGATTAATGCACTGTTGTATCTGCCCTACCAACAAACCCTGCCAACAACCGGGTGTACTCATGTGAGCTACTAAAATCCACACTAATTGAACAATATACCCACAGGCAAAGATTTTTTTTTGTACGGTAAGTCAAAAACACGATAGGCTCTCTTTATACACTACCAATTTTTTTTTATGCAAGGGTAAACACCGATGGCATGGTTTGCCCAAATATATATATACTGACAGATATTTAGGTAGTTGTATATATCACATCTCTTGAAGATTACCAAGCATTCGCATACATCGCATTGGAGGTACCTCATTCTTTAACCACTCAACAACCAGGCCAGTTCTGACATTTCTCTCCTACATGTAAAACTCATAATTTTTTTGCTGAAAAATTGCAAGAACCCCCAAACATTATATATGTTTTTTTTAGAAGAGACCCTAGAGCAGGGCTCAAAATTTCAAGTCCTGAGCTACTAGCCAGGCCTTAAGAGTCACTCGCCACCAGTTTCCCCATCCTGCCCCGCCCCTAATTCCACCACTAAACACGCCCTCGTAAATGATGTCGTGAAATGATACGGTTAAATGTTTTTTTGCAGTATTACGTTTTAAAAATAAATATTAACAACAACTTTAACAATATTAACATAAAGCATTAGACTACAGAGTTCCCCTTTACATCACAGTCCACAAAGTTGTCTTTTACATCAGAGTCTACAGCATTCCCCTCCCAACATTATGGTCTGGACTCTGCAGCGTTTCCCTTTACAGAGTTTCCACCTACATCAGAGTCTGCTCTCTGCAGTATTGCCCTTCACATAAGAGTTCCCCTTTATGTCAGGGTCTGCAGAGTTCCCCCTTATGCCCGAATTCTTTCCAGTCTACCGGGCATCAGAGGGGCAGGAGACTGTTCAGAGCGTGACTGAAGATTCACTTTAAAAGAGATTGTACAGTGTATGGCCATCTTACAGAAGATTGTACAATCTGATTGTACAGTGTATGGCAATCTTACAGGAGATTGTACAAATACATTGTACAATGTGATTGTAAAATCTCCTGTAAGATGGCCATACATTGTACAATCTGATTGTATAATCTCCTGTAAGATGGCCATCCACTGTATAATCTGACTGTACAGTGGATGGCCATCTTACAGGAGATTGTACAATCTGATTGTACAGTTTATGGTCATCTGCAATCAGATTGGACACTGTAAGACCATCTGCTCTCTCTCCTGTCAGCATGCAGCCTGGCATTGCTCTGCAGATGTGGAACTACAAGTCCCAGCACTCTGCAGGCAGGTAGGGGATAGAAGCACAGCTCCTGTACACTCAGATTGGACTTTAGTAGTGATCTACAATCCCCACCATACCTTGGCACTGCTACACACTCATGGCCGTCTGGGACTTGCATTCCTCCTTCTCCCCGGCTGGTTTTACCCTTTGGTGGGGATAGCTGTATCACCTCCACCCGGCCTCTGCTCCCCGCCTCTTCTTTACTTGGCCTCTTTCGGGCACACCGTCCAGGGCTCCGAGGAGGCAGCCGGAACTCATGCGATACCTCCTCCGCACTCGGGCTGCCGTGTCCCGGGACCGTCCCAGCTACCCCTGCGGTAGCCAGTGATTCATAAAAGGCGCCGCCATGATGTCACCGACTATACGCCGATCTGTCTGCCCCTTGTCTAAGTCTGGGCTGGCCTCAGAACTGAGCTTGCACAGTTATGCCATATTTTGTATAGGCAGCAGCCATCTGTAAAAACGGACAGGTGGAGAGGGGCAGTCCGAGGCGGAGAGGGGCGTTTCCGGGCGGCAGTTCTAGGCACAATCCTACTGGCCTATGGGAGGTAGAGAGGGGCGGTCCCGGGCGGCGCTGGTGTCCAATCTGCTGCTAGCCTGTGAAGGGATGGCGCGGCAGCTGTATAGTTGAATACTGGCCGCATTTTGTGTGTGTCTGAGCGGCGTGGGATACTCGCACTGCACGTAAATCCCCTCGCCAAACGTGAGGAGGCGAGCACAAATTTTGAGCCCTGCCCTAGAGAATACAATGGTGGTCATTGCAACTTTTTATCTCGCACGGTATTTGCGCAGCACACTGCGCCCGAAGGCGATATCCTCATACCTCCTTTCATCCACCTGATAGAATTTTGTGAATGTATGCACTGAAAACCAAGTTGCGGCCTTACAGATCTGAGCCATGGAGGCCTGATGACGCACTGCCCAAGAAGCACTAACCAACCTGGTAGAATGTGCCTTAACTTGAAACGGGGGAATCTTGCCCCTTAAATCATACGTTTGAATTGTCACTTGTCGAATCCACTTAGCGACAGTGGATTTCAAAGCTGCCTGTCCCTTCTTAGGACCCTCCGGCAGAATAAATAAGACATCAGTCTTACGAATCTGAGCAGTTTTCTTTAAATAGATTTTCACTGCTCTCACCACATCAAGACAATGTAGTGACCTTTCTTCCCTGGAACATGGTTTTAGAAAAAACGATGGCAGGACAATGTCTTGATTCAGGTGAAAACCTGAAATTACTTTTGGCAAAAAGCCTGGACGAGGGCATAGCACCACTCTTTCCTCATGTAAAATTAAATACGGCTTTTTACAAGAAAGAGCAGCAGAAAGAACTCTGAAACCCTCCTTGCTGAGGATATAGCAACCAAAAATACCAACTTCCTTGTCAGCAGGACTAGAGGAATATGTTGTATCGGTTCAAATGGCTGTTTTTGTAACACAGACAAAACCAAGTTTAAGTCCCAAGGATTCAAGGGAGGTTTGATGGGCGGATTAAGCCGCGTTACCCCTTGTATAAAGCCTCAGACTAAAGAATGAGTAGCAAATGGTCTTTGAAATGAGACAGATAAAGCGGAGACTTGGCCTTTAATAGTACTTAAGGCCAACTTCATCTCTACCCCTAATGGTAGAAAGGCAAGAATTCTGCCTACAATATATCTCCGAGGGTGCAAACCCTTGGATTCTCACCAGGAAACATAAGCCTTCCAGACTCTATAATATATAGTTCCAGGAAGCTGGTTTTCTGGCAGGGTGGAGATACCTGACCCGGAAAGCCCACGTTTCTTTAGAATGTGGGTTTCAATAGCCAAGCCGTTAAATTTAGAGACCGTAAGAAAGGATTGAATATCGGTCCCTGAGAGAGCAGATCTGGCTGTAGTGGGAGGGACCATGGGCCCTCCACTGCCATCTTTATAATTTCTGCATACCATGACCTTCTGTGCCATGCTGGTGCCACCAGAATTATCGGCTTCCTTTCCAGCTTGATTTTGCAAAGAAGTCGAGGCAGAAAATGGATGGGGGGAAATGCATATATCAGTGAGAACTGATCCCATGGGGTCACCAACGCTTCCGTTCCGCATGCGAGTGGATCACTTGTTCTGGCCACACTTTGTGTTGAATCTGGATGCTAGGAGATCTACATCCAAAGTCCCCCATCATTGGCAAACAGCCCGAAATATGTCGGGTGAAGCGACCATTTCCCTGGGAATAACTGCTTGCGACTTAAGTAGTCCGCCTGCCAATTCTCTACTCCCGGAATGAAGATTGCAGAATGGCAAGGAACATTCCTTATTGCCTAAGTTAGAATATGGTTCACCTCTCTCTATGCTGAGACTCTTGGTGCCCCCTTGGAGATTAATATAGGCCACAGCTGTGGCATTGTCGGACTGAATCTTGACAGGGCAATTCCGTAGCCTGGAAGTCCAGGCCTTTCGAGCCAGATGTACTGCCCAAATCTCTAGGATATTGATGGGCAAGCTTTTTTCGGTTCTTGACCATTGTCCTTGGACAGTTGTCTCTTCTAGTACTGCTCCCCAGCCTGAGAGGCTGGCATCTGTCGTTACCAATTTCCAGATAACAGGTCTGAAAGATTTTCCTTTCAGCATATTCTGGGTTAGTAACCAAGTGAGAATTTGGGCCACTCTTGGGGACATCTGCATTGGTGAGTCTGAAACTGGGCATAAGGAACTGCTTCGAATGAAGCCACCATGGTTCCTAGTATCCTCATGCAGAGGCGAATGGAGGGATTGCCGTTTGACCTGACCCTCTGCACCAGTTCAATTATGGAGTTGATCTTTACTTGAGGCAAAATCACTTTTTCCTGGGCTGTGTCTTATGATCAGACCCGAGTACACCAGTATTTTTAGCGGTATTAAGGAAGATTTCTCTAGGTTGAGAATCCAACCTAATGCTTTCAGATAGTTGGTTGTAGTGCATACGTTTTGCTCCAAACGAGTTAATGATTGATCTATAAGTAATACATCGTCTAGGTACGCTATGATTGTTATGCCCTGGGCCCTTAACCTGGCTAGAGGTGGGGCCAGCACCTTGGTGAACACCCAAGGTGCTGTGGCTAGCCCGAAGGGCAGGGCTACAAACTGTAAATGCTGTTCCAATTCGAACCGCAGAAACTTTTGATGAGCAGGAAATATACGGACATGCAGGTATGCATCCCTGATGTCGATTGACGCGAGAAGTTCTCCTCCTAGAAGGATGGAAACTACTGCTCTGGTTGTCTCCATGGGAAAGGAGCGGATCTTCAGGAATTGATTTAGCTTTCTTAGATCTAGAATGGGTCTGACGTCTCCATTTGGTTTTGGTACCATGAAAAGATTTGAATAAAACCCCAGACCTTGCTCCTTTGTGGGGATCTGTATGATCACCCCTTGAGATATTAATCGGTCTAGTGCCTGAAACAGAGATTGTCTTTTCTCTGGATATTTGGGCACGCTTGATCTTAGCAAACGAGACGGTAAAAAGTTCAGGAATTCAAGCTTGTATCCTAGCGTTACTGTGGAGATGATCCATGTGTCCTGAATTTCCTTTTTCCAGATGTCTGAAAAGTGCAGAAGTCTTCCCCTCACCTTGGTGAGGGGGGTTGCCTCTTCATGACAATGCTATAGTATTCCGTTTTGCAGATTTCCTACCCCAGGGCTTCTTTTGAGCCTGGGTCTGACCCTAAGGTCTTCCTCCAGAGTCTAATGACGGAGGCTGTTGCCACTACTTAGAGGCGGAAGCCCTCCTTGGTGCCGGGAAAAGAGCCTGTTTAAATGCAGGGTGTTTGAATTTTCTTTTGATGGGTAAAAGAGTGCGTTTGCCACTAGAAATTGTCTTGATAAATTTATCCAAGTCTTCTCCGAAAAGTCACTCCCCATGGAAGGGGAACCCAGTTAGGAGGTTCTTACATTGTGTTTCAGCTGACCAATTTTTAAACCACAGGATTCTGCACATATGTACAAGCATAAGCGTAAGGTGGGATGCCTGGTGAATAGAATCTTTAATGGCATCTATGGCAAAACATAATGTCTTTGGTAGTTCAGCCAAATCCCGAGCATGTTGTGTAGGGAGTTCTCCAAGGGTCAATTTAAATTGGTCCTTTAGGGATTGGCAGACGCCTATAGCGGCGACTGCGGGCTGCGTGACGGCACCTGCTATGGAAAAGGCAGATTTTAGCAGGGATTCCAACTTCTTATCTGTTGGATCCTTAAGCATCTGTGCATTGTCTACATGACAAGCCAAGTTATTATTCACATTGGAAATCGCAGCATCAATTGCTGGTACTTTCCATTTTTTGGAGAATTTTTCCTCCAGAGGATAGCGAGTTGGAAAACTCTTAGGAGGGAGAAAGTGCTTATCCAGATGATCATATTCCGGAAATATAAGCTGTTCTAGCAATGCATGTGCTGGAAACGCATGCAAAGCATGGGAAGGTTTTAAAGAACCTAAGTAAGCGGCTGGGTTTTCATGAGTCTCTGTTAGAGGCAGCATGAAGGTGGAACAAACCATTTCTGTAAGAGATTGTATCAGCAATTTCTCAGTTTGGGAATCTGAAAAAGGTTCATCTACCGTTGTCTCCTTTATTGAGGAATCATTGGTTTGTTTTTCTTCCTGATCAATTGAGGGTAACACCTCATCATGAGTCCACTGTTCCCCTAGCAAAGCTGGGGGGGAAGGGGACCTAGTACGTTTTTTATCCATCTTAATAGAGGATGCAATTAAAGCCGCTAATCTTTCTTCCAAACCCTGGGGGGAGGAGGAAAGGGCATCTTCAGTCACGTATACAGGTGCTGAGATGTAAAGGGCAGCTGCACCATCAATTTGTTCCAATAGCTCACCCTGAGTTGCCATACTTGGTGATTCAGGCGAGGATGACAGCATGGAACTACAGCTTGAGATCCCAATGCCTGGGGGTGAAATTGTTGCTTGCTTGGTATTTGAGGTGTCTTTTTTGGCAGGCATAGTCCTATGTACAAAAACAGAGGTGCTATACAATTTGCACTAAATCGCTGAAATAGTCATGACCTATATCAAGTCGCTATACAATTCAGCCTAGTGCTGGAAAAAGAGTGTCCTTCCTGAATCAGGAATGCCAGTGCAACACATACGTGTCCCACAGCTTGTGTGTCCCTGTGTGCAGGCAGCTGTTTCCTCCTCAGCAGCAGAGGAGAGACTGACACAGCTTTCCTTGTGTTTGTTTCCAGCCTGCGCGTGTCTCGTGGACCTTTTCGCGGCACTGTGTTTAGGCCCCGCCCACTCCGGAAAAAACTCTGCCCCCCCCCCTTTTTTTTAGTGTTCCAGACCAGAACACAAGGGGGGGGGAGAAGAGACTGCAGTGAGGTACAGAGAAAAAACAAACAGCCAGTCAATCATAGCAGTGGTACAAAGCGGGACCTCAGTGTCCCCCACGGAGGAGAGGGGGTTGGGGTAATGTAAGGGGGGAGCAGCGCTGCTGTCCCCCTGACCCCATCAGAGGGAGAGAAAGAATACATTTTTTAAAGGATATTTTTACCTTGTAAGAATCTCCTCTCCACCTGCTGTACAAGCCATGCACGAACTGAGCTCTAGTGAAGATGACAGAGTATGGTAAGTGCATAGACTCCCTCTGGTGGAGATTATAAGGCATGACAATCTCTTTTCCTTAACCGCTTGGGACCCGCGCTATAGTCAAATGACGGCTACAGCACGGATCCCAAAATCCAACAACCGCCCCTTTGGGCGTTCCCCGCACGCGCTCCAAAACGCGCAGCGGGGAAACTCTGTGTTGGCCGTGTCCCTTGGACACAGCCAATTACAGATCGCCGCGAACGGCCAATCAGAGTGGCCGTTTGCGATGCGATCTGTGAGGCCAATGAGAGATAATCTCATATGTAAACATATGAGATCATCTCTCATTGCCGTTTTACACAGAGACAGCGGTGCTGTCTCTGGAGAGGAGACCGATCTGTGTCTCTTGTACATAGAGACACAGATCGGTCACCCCCCCCTCCAACTACAGTTAGAACACTATGCAGGGATACATTTAACCCCTTCCTCACCCCCTAGTGTTAACCCCTTCAATGCCAGTCACATTTATACTGTAATTAGTGCATATTTATAGCACTGATCGCAGTATAAATGTGAATGGCGCCAAAAATGTGTCAAAAGTGTCCGATGTGTCCGCCATAACGTCGCAGTCCCAATAAAAATCACAGATCGCCGACATTTCTAGTAATAAAAAAAGATATATATATATATATATATATATATATATATATATATATATATATATATATATAATAATTCTGTCCCCTATTTTGTAGGCGCTATAACTTTTGCGCAAACCAGACGCTTATTGCAATTTTTTTTTTTTTTAACCAAAAATATGTAGAAGAATACGTATCGGCCTAAACTGAGAAAAAAAATGTTTTTTTTTTTTTTTTTTTTAAATTGGGATATTTATTATATCAACAAGTAAAAAATACTGTACTTTTTAAAAAATTTACACTCTTTTTTGTTTATAGCGCAAAAAATAAAAACCGCACAGGCGATCAAATACCACCAAAAGAAAGCTCTATTTGTGGGGAAAAAAGGACGTCAATTTTGTTTGGGAGCCACGTCGCACGACCGCGCAATTGTTAGTTAAAGCGACGCAGTGCCGGAAGCTGAAATTTCACCTGGGCAGGAGGGGGGGTATATGTGCCCAGTAAGCAAGTGGTTAAGGAAAGAAATACATAGACATTTAAAAATATCCAAGTCTCTTCCTTACCTTATCGTCGCCACAGGATTTTACTGAATTAACAGAAACAATTCCAGTTTTCACCCATGACCGCGAGCTGTGTTTAGCCAAACCTTCAAGGACGGGGTACCTGAAACAGGGTTCCACTGCCTTGGGCCATGTAAAGCACCCCCTCAGGAGTTTTAGGTAATTTTACAAAGACCTAAACCCTGGATGTCTGGGGTCCAGCCCTACAAAGAGAGGCATTACAGGCAAAACCTCGTGCTTCGGATACTAGGTCCCAGGTACCATCCATTTAGGCCTCAGTTGCAATGTGGTTGGATCTGGCTTGTTATGGAGGAATTTAAATCCAACATGGATCCCTCCTGGAGCTCTTCAGAGCACTTCTTCACTCGTGACCAACACCTTTAGACACTGGCGAAAAAACTGATGTGCTCCTGGAAGGAGGAGGGGTTATATAGGGAGTAAACTTCCTTAATTAGGGTTTACCAGTGTCAACACCTGAAGGTGGCCTATTACCCATTAACCACTTGGCGCCCAGAGGACGTCATATGACGTCCTGGGCTTTGTGGTAATTTGTGGGGCTATATCTGAATGATGCCTGAAGCTACAGGCATCATTCAGATATCGGCATTTTCAGCCGGCGATTCCCTACACCATAGGAATGATCACAGCAGCTGTTCCGCTGATAGATCGTTCCTACGGGCAGCGAAAGGGGACGTCCCCCCCTCCCGCCGCTTCTACCTGTGCGATCGGTGAGTCAGTGACAGGAACCCCCGGCCCCCGGATGCAGATCACAGAGAACTCTGGCAGACCAGATGGTCGCCGAAGTTTCTATGATCGTAGGAGGCCGGGCGCGATGTTATGACGTCACGCCCGGCCTCTGCATTAAAAAAAACGGCGCCCCTTCGGCTGAGAAGCGGTGATCGTTTCTTTTTTTTTTTAGCCTTCCCAGCCTAGTGGTGGAATGTGGGGTCTTATTGACCCCATATCTCACTGTAAAGAGGTCCTCTCATGCATATTCCTATTACAAGGGATGTTTACATTCTTTGAAATAGGAATAAAAGTGATCAAAATTTGTATTTATTTTTTTAAAGTGTCAAAATGTAAAAAAAAATAAGCAAAATTAACATTAATAATAAAAAAAATACATTTTTAAAGTGCCCCTGTCCCCTTGTGCTCGCACGCAGAAGCGAACGCATACATAAGACCCGCCCACATGTGAAAATGGTGTTCAAACCACACATGTGAGGTCTAGCCCTAGACCTCCTCTCTAACTCAAAACATGTAACTAGTAAAAAAAATTAAAGCGTCGCCTATGGAGATTTTTAAGTACCGAAGTTTGGCGTCATTCCACGAGCATGTGCAATTTTGAAGCGTGACATGTTAGGTATCTATTTACTCGGCGTAACTTCATCTTTCACATTATACAAAAAAATTGGGCTTACTTTTTTTCTTTTTAAAGCATGAAACGCGTTTGAAAAAATTGCTGTGCAAATACTGTGGGAGATAAAAAGTTGCAATGACCGCCATTGTATTCTCTAGGGCCTCTGCTAAATATATATATTACACTGGCTGAAAATTTCTACCTAAGTGCCGATCCACAAAGCACTTACCTAGAAATTTTCGGCTGTGTAACTTAAATCCGGACGGCGTAAGGCGTTCCCAATTCAAATGGGGCGAGTCCCATTTAAATTAGGCGCGCTCCCGCGCCTTACGTACTGTGCATGCTCGTGACGTCATTTTCCCGACGTGCCTAGCGCGAAATTACGTTACGCCGAGCTTCGTGAATCGCGCCGGGTCAAAAAAGTTGCGTCGGGAAAAAACGAGTTGCGGCGGGGAAAAAAAAAAAGACTGCGTCGCTGGAAAGAAGGGTTTTCTTTTTACAAGGTGTATTAACTTTACACTTTGTAAAAGCAGCCCTAATTTTACGATTGCAAACTAATACTTACGGAGAAAAAACAAAGCTGAAAAGCTTTGTGGATCCCTGTAAGTGCTAATTTGCATACCCGAGGCGGCATTTCGACGACAAATGCCCCCAGCGGCGGATGCGGTACTGCATCCTAAGATCCGGCAGTGTAAGTCCCTTACACATGTCGGATCTTCTGTCTATCTCTTGGAAACTGATTCTGTGGATCAGTTCCAAAGATAGAAACAGGGATACGCAGGCGGAACAGCAGATCCGCCTGCGTATCTCTTTTGAGGATCTGGCCCAAAGTGTCAGAATTGGCCTGGGCCTGAAGTGGTTAAGTAAATACTTAAGGCTCCGTGTCCCATGATGTATGATAAAGAAAAAACAGTTTCATGCTTTAAAAAAAAAAAAAGAAAAACAGTAAAGTTAGCCCAATTTGTTTGCATAATGTGAAAGATGAAGATACGCCGAGTAAATAGATACCTAACGTGTCACGCTTCAAAATTGCACACGCTCGTGGAATGGCGCCAAACTTTGGTACTTAAAAATCCCCATAGGCGAGGCTTTCACATTTTTTTACTGGTTACATGTTTTGAGTTACAGAGGAGGTCTAGGGCCAGTGGAGGCCCGTCCATAGGGGGCACCCGGGTGACCCCCCCCCCTTCTCCTGTGGCCCCTTTAAGGAAAAAAAAAATGTCCTTTAACTAAGTAAACTTAGGCGCCGGACACCAGTACCCTAGGAAGCGCCACGTCAATGCAATCACGAGATTGCAGACGTGGCGCTTCATTTCCGGGCTTTTAACCCGCCTTGCGGCGCAATGCAAATCGCCGATTAGCTTCCGTCCCTTGGATCCACTATGGGCCACTTTGCTACTTTCCATTGTAGCAAAGTGTTATTTCTTCAATGTTGTCACATGAAAAGATAATATAATATTAACAAAAATGTGGGGGGGGGTGTACTCTTGTGAGATACTCTATACATAAAAAAACGGGTAAAATAAGTATTGAACACATCACCATTTTCCTAGGTAAATATATTTCTAAAGGTGCTATTTGTCATGAAATTTTCACCACGTTGGTAACAACCCATGCAATCTATACATACAAAGAAACCAAAACAAATAAGTTCAGAAACTTAAAGTGGAGTTCCACCCATAATTATAACATTACATCAGTAGTTTTAAAAAAATGTCATTAGTCCTTTAAGACATTTTTTTTTTTTTTTAGATGCCTTCAAAGTGTTGTTGCTAGGCAGAATAGTTAATCTTCCCACTTCCTGCACCTAGGTTCTTAAGCTTCCTAACCTACACCGCACAGACTCCTGGGAATGTAGTGGGTGTAACTTTCCAGGAGTCTGTGCACTCCCCAGTCTCGAAGAAACATGCGACTTGGACAGTACAGGTGCTGAAACCTGATCTGAAACCTAATACACTGGTTGTGCAGCACTGAGCAAGTGCGAGATCTGGAAGGCTGAAATCCAGGAAGTCATACAGTCTGGCTTCATGATGCCCGTGCCTCATGTACGGAGAAACGAATCGCATGTATTGCTCAGGTATGATTTTGGTCCATTCTTCCACATCGACTTCAAATCTTGAAAGTTCCATGGGCCTCTTCTATGAACTCTGATCTTTAGTTCTTAGCCATATATTTTCTATTAGATTCAAGTCAGGTGATTGGATGGGCCATTCTAGCAGCTTTACTTTCTTTCCTTGAAACCAGTAGAGTTTCCTTGGCTTTGCGTTTGGGATCATTGTCTGAAATGTCCATCCTCATTTCATCTTCATCATCCTGGTAGAGATCAGCTGATTTTTATCAAGAACGTCTTGGTAAATTTTTCCATTCAGTGATATGAAGTTTGCTAGTACCATACAGTGGGGATCGAAAGTTTGGGCACCCCAAGTAAAAATTTGTATTTATGTGCATAACGAAGCCAAGGAAAGATGGAAAAATCTCCAAAAGGCATCAAATTACAGATTAGACATTCTTATAATATGTCAAAAAAGTTAGATTTTATTTCCATCATTTACACTTTCAAAATTACAGAAAACAAAAAAATTGCGTCTGCAAAAGTTTGGGCACTCTGCAGAATTTATAGCATGCACTGCCCCCTTTGCAAAGCTGAGACCTGCCAGTGTCATGGATTATTCTCAATCATCGTCTGGGAAGACCAGGTGATGTCAAGCACAAAGGTTTTAAATGCCCAGACTCATCTGACCTTGCCCCAACAATCGGCACCATGGGTTCTTCTAAGCAGTTGTCTAGAAAAGTGAAACTGAAAACATGGCGTGTATTATGGCATCCAAGAGTTAAATTCTGGTCTCATCTGACCAGACAATATTCTCCCAGTATTTTACATGCTTGTATAAATGTTGTACAGCAAACTTTAAATGAGCTTCAACATGCTTTTTCTTCAGCAATAGTGTTGTGTGGAGAGCATGCACACGGGTCATGTTGGTTGAGTGCATTACTTATTTGTACCTGCTAATTTTAGGTCTTTTTTTGAAGCTCTTCACAAGTGGTATTTGTCACTTGGAAAACTCTTATGGTAATTTGTTTTACTCCTCTGTCAGAAATCTTGCGAGGAGTACCTGTCCGTGCCCGATTTATGGTTAAATTATGTTCTTTCCACTTCTGGATTACGGCCCCAACAATGCTCATGGGAGCATTTAAAAGTTCAGAAATCCTTCTGTAACCAATGCTTTAAGAGGTTTTGCAACAATAAGGTTGTGCAGGTCTTGAGAGAGCTCTTTAATTTTACCCATCATAAGATGTTTTTTGTGTGACACCATGGTAATGAGACACCTTTTTATAGGCCATCAGTTTAGATTGAACCAGCCGATATTAATTTGCACTGACAAGGGACAGGATTTTCTTTCTAATTACCAATATATTTCAGCTGGTGTCTTGGCTTTCCGTGCCATTTTGCATCTTTTTCTTCATTGTGTGTTCAATACTTTTTCCCTGTCTCATTCCATTTTAACTTGGTTTCTTTTTTTTTTTTTTGCACAAAAGTTTATTGAAGCATAAGAAAAAAAAAAAACATACAAAAATGCATTACATGTAGTCAAAAATAATATCCATTAAGGATGTGTACAAGAAATAATATGTATTTTTAATCCAATCTAAAAATCGTATATTTTATTTTATATATTTCAGCTATAAAGAGGAAAAGTGGTAACATCTAAAAGAAATATATTTTATATGAATTACCCAGCATAGTCTTTATCTTTAGGAATAGTAGTAAAAATAGCAAGTAAAAATAGCTTATGAATTTAACTTACCGGGAGTTTCTGAACTTATTTGTTTTGGTTTCTCTGTATGTTTTGGATTGCACGAGTTGTTACCGACATGTGGTGAAAATTTCATATCAATAGCAACTTTAGAAATATATTTACCCAGAAAAAAGTTAATAATAATAATTATTTTACCCACTATATTATATATATCACAGTACATATACATGTTGGGCCAGATTCACGATGGACTTACGACGACGTATCTCCACGTACGCCGTCGTAAGTCTGAATCCGAGCCGTCGTATCTATGCGCCTGATTCATAGAATCAGTTACGCATAGATTTGGGCAAGATACGAGCAGCGCAAGTCTCCTACGCCGTCGTATCTTGGTGTGCATATTTACGCTGGCCGCTAGGTGGCGCTTCCGTTGATTTCTGCGTAGAATATGTAAATTAGGTAGATACGTCGTTTCACGAACGTACTTGCGCCAACTACGCCGTTTACGTTAGGCTTACGTCCGGCATAAAGTTACCCCTGCTATATGAGGCGCAGCGAATGCAAAGTGGACGTCGGCACAAGCGTATCTTCTAACGTCGTTTACGTAAGTCGTACGTGAATGGGGCTGTGCGTAGGTTACGTTCACGTCACAGGCATTGAGCCGGCGTAACTTAGGGAAAAAATTTGACATGATACTGAGCATGCGCACGCATTCGCCGTTCTATAAGCGTGTCATTTACGTGGGGTCACGATTGATTTACATACAACACGCCCACCTCTTCCACATTTGAATTAGGCGGGCTTTTGCCGGCCAATTTACGCTACGCCGCCGCAACTTACGGAGCAAGTGCTTTGTGAATACTGCACTTGCCCGTCTAAGTTGCGGAGGCGTAGCGTAAATAGGATACGCTACGCCGGAACAAAGATACGTGCTCGTACCTGAATCTGGCCCTTTGTGTTTTGCCTATACATACCGATTAGCTTAACATTATGATGATCCACCTAATACTGAGAAGGTCCCATTTTGTGGCCAAAATATTAACAGTCTTCACCCCCGGATTGAGAATTAAGATCTGGAAAATTTGGAGGCCAAGTCAACACCTTCAAACTTGTTTTTGAACCATTTTTACAGGGTGGCAGGGTGCATCACCCTGATGAAAATGGCCAAAGAAGGTATAGGTAGCGAGGAGTGTTGAGCGTTCCAGAAATTGCAAAATATTATCAACCAGCCCAAATCTCCCAACTCTCCATGCAACGTCTGACATTCCCCTCTGGGTTCCCCTGGAAGTGCCCAACTGCGTTCAGGTCTTGCCTTGCCGTGGCAACCCCCTAAACTGCGACCCCCTTCCGTCAGCCCCCTCATGACACATAGTCTGAAATTATGGAACGCAATATGGTACTCTGGCAAACTCACGTCTCCATTTCTGCCGCTACGCCCTCTCCTGAATTACCCCTTTGTTTTACACCTGGCTTAGAACAGCCTCACGTATTCTCATGGTGGCCCTCCCCTATCTTGTTTGTAACCCGGGGGCCACCTATACTGACAACAGTAGAAAGCAGAGAGGTATGCTCATCTCCTTATACACTGTACCCAAATGCATGTAAGAGAAACAGCTCTAAGGGTGAAGGATGCAGGACTCATAACAAAAGAAAGGGCCAGATGAAGGCTTGCAACCATGGGCCATGATGCATAAGAAAGCCTCAAACAGTCTTGTTTCCTCAGCACATGCCATTCAAAAGCTCTACCATCAATGTTTGAGAGAAAAGATGAATTGAGGGTCTAGCAGACCAGGCAGAAGCCAATGCACACCAGCAGAAATAAAAATCTGATCTGGGTGGGTAGGGTAATCTTTTTTTAATACTTGCCAAGCTTTAAAAGTGAAAAAGGTAGGGAGTCCAGGCATGTCAACATGTGAGTCCATGGAACTGTCTAGGAATATGGGTATCTGCAAGTTGAGGGAAACACCAGTTGCTCAAAGTCTAGCCTGTGCCAACTACTGGGGGGAGTAGCCTGAAGTGCTGCCAGGAGACCCAAGAAGAGGACTGGGGTTGCTCTGTGCAAAAACATTACACAAAACAGGTACGTATACAACATGTTTGTTTTTTTTATGATCATCCTTTAGATGCCTACATAGCTGGATCTTGCGGTTTTGCCCAGGGAAGAAAGTATAAAATACCTCCTAATCTACTTACTGGCTCCTGGTATCTTGTTGATTGTTTATATGTGCCACAGCCGTGGAGATGTCAGACTGAATAATCATTGAGCAGGGGGGTTAAGTGAAGGAGAGAGATGAATTGCCTGGATCTCCAGGCTGCTGGTTGGCAAGGTTGACTCCACAAGAACTGAACAATTCAAAACCAAAAGAGTGCTGATGGCCACCCCCAACTCAGAATACTTTATTTCATAGTAATTTTGTGGAGAGGAAGGAAAGAACAACCCTGGGATATTGAGGATGTTTTTTCTGGAGGGTCCAGATGTGGGCAAATAGAATTCCCATGAAGGAGGACATCATCAGCCCCTAGGGCTAAAACGCCAGTGTGCTGCTATGGCTCCCAATCAAAGTTGAGAGAAAAAATTAGTCCTAAATTCTATACAAATTCCCACTATATAATTCTTTTTGAAAATGTACTTACAGAATGATCAATTGTTTACTCCACTTTCACTTCTGAACCAGATTTATTTAGTCTAGTCTAGTAAAAGTTAAATACCGGCACTTTGAGCAGTATAAAAGTAATAAAATATACATACCTGGCAACACCTTCAAGTTCATGGTTTGAGTATCTCCCTTTAAGCCAGGCAGTGTAACTTTCAGCATGAAATTCTATTAACAAAGATGTACTATATCAGTAAATAACCATTATATAATTAAAATGGTATGTAAAAACATGCACTGACAATGTCAAAGAAAAATACATTAATTGTCATAAACCTTTGGGTCCATGCTTCTTGCTTAAGCTACACAATGATTAGGGCTGCTGGGAATAGGAAACAAATGTATCCTCCAGGAAAAGATATCAATATTGAGAACAGAACAATCTAAAAATGTTATGCCTAATGGCCAGGTTAAACTCAGAATTAAAGAAGTAGGGCCACAGCTCTTTTGGTCCTACTTCTCCTTTGGGTCACAGAAGTGCACCTATGCCTTGTTTCCACTGAACGGAACGGTTCTGGTCAGTATGTTTGGAACGGTTTAGAATGGACCGGTCTATTATCGTGAGTGTTTCCACTGCAAATCGGAACGTCAAGACCATACAGGATTTAGGAAAAATGCCTAGCGCGTCCACCAATCAGTGAGATGTATTTGTAGGTCCGCCCTAATGGAACCGTTCCATTTCTATGGCCCCACATCTGAAGCAGGACCCAGAATGGTCCGGTACGGTTCGCTTTTATGGCACGCTTTCATAATGGAAACACCCAAAATAGCGTACCGAACCGAACCGCACCGAACCGATCCGCTCAGTGGAAACGAGGCATTAGTACTGCACTTCTGTGACCCAGAATCACCCAACAGTGGGCTTAAGTCCGCTGTTGGCTGATGTCACCCAGCCCGTCCTGACTCTGGAGGGATCCTGTCTTTGATGTCAGGATCCTCCCAGATGCCTGACCAGCAGTCAGTCACTGTCTCTCTACTCACTGAAGCCTGCAGATCACTCAGTTCTTAGTCTTAGAGGTGGCATGGGACACATACAGCATTAGATTGATGCTGCATCCGTTTGAGTATAATAGTTGTTTTTTTTAAATCCCACACTTCCCTTTTATGGTTTGGAGACCTACTAGAACCTTTTCCCACGCCTAAGAACCTTCTCATGTATTTGACATACTGTGAAACGTACCTGAAAGCTGACATGGCTTACATTTACACTGCCACATGCAAATTGTGGTTAGTTTAGCAGAGAAGTCCTGCACGCCCCAAGTTTTGCACACTACTTATTTAGAAATATGATTAATATTCTAATTAATAATGAAGGCTTTTACTGCTCTGACCAATCAGCTTCTAACTTCAGCTTCAATTCATTTTGACAATTAAACATAGAAGCTAATTGGTTACTATGCACAGCTGCACCAGATTCTGTGTGCAACAGTTGAGGTAGATCTTCCCCAGTGTGTTATACTGCATATAAACAAGCTCCAAATCAACACTAACACCCCTGGCAATTGCACCCCTGGGAGCTGCTGTATTTATGGCAAATGCAAATTGTGGCTAAAGTATTACAATGCAGAAACTTAAAATATAGTGCATATTGCAAAATGACAGTTACCATGCCCTGGTAGTTGTTCACTTGCCCTTTGGCACGCACTCCCTTTATTACCAAAGGATGTATTTTGTTTAGCTCTTCATAATCCAGAATAAGACCACTGCGTAAGTAAAAATAAATTATGTTATACCGTTTTCATAAATTGCTAATACTTCTATAACATAATGTGTAAAAAGCAGTCATGTTTATTGCAGAGAAATGGAAAAATAAGTCAAACATTATGAAATATAAAAGTGATATTTACCATATACCTCTTACCTCTTTCACACTTGTGCGACCTGAAAGTCACGCAATTTTACCACAATTTTTTGCTGTGATTTTAATGCGACTTTAAGCAATGCCTGTGTAATATTGAGGTCTATGGACCTCAAATCGCTTCAAAGTCGGACCAAAGTAGTGCAGGGACTACTTTGAAGTCGCTGCGACTTGAAGTCGCACAGATATTGAATGGTACCTTATTGGAAATAATGGGGTACAACTTGTCATGCGACTTTGCAGTCCCAAGTCGCAGGACAAGTCGCCTTAGGCCACATACAAGAACATTTTTCGTCCAAAGCAGCCATCTTACTAGTATACTGCATGTGACAACTTGTAGTAATATTAACCAATGGAGATACTTTGATACTAGAACATGCTTTGTACCAAAAACATACGAGATACATCCTAAAAAAAAAAAAAAACTTCAAAGATTTTAGAACTTATCGCTTACATTTAGCTCTTCTCCCTCTGCTCCCGCTGTCAAAATCTAGCTTTTCATTTCATTTCATTTTTACCATTTAAATCATACATCGATCCACACTCTTCTTCCCCTTTCACCATTATTTTTCTGACATTTTTAAACATTACTATTCATTTTCTCCTTTTGCATTCATTTTTTTTTTATATGTTTTCAGTGTTTTATAAAAAAATAAGCAAAAAAAAAAAAATTGGAGCTATTGTTAAATTCTGTACCTTGGGGTATAGTACAATTTACATTCGTACAGTAGACAATACATATTGCAGAGCGAAAGACCCAGAGAAGAGGAACTTCATAAAAGGTTAAACCCTACACTTTACATTTATCCCTACAGATAGAAGCTCTCCTGTAAGGGATAGGGAGCCCAACTTTAATTTTTCTAAACTCACTATTAGAGAGACCTCAACATTCTGAAACCTGAGAAATGTAACCCAGCCTTAAATTACCATTTATGGGCATTAACCTGGGATCATAGAAAGACTGGTCTAATCTACCGAATATCTGTCAAACATTACTTTTTTTTTATGCTAGTTGCGCCTTTCATATGACAAGTCTTTTTATTACATAGTTAATCTGCTTGAAAAAAGACATAAGTTCATCCAGTTTAACTAACAAATAAAAACACACACACACAGAAAACCTCCAAATATACAATCCTTTACTCACAGTTGATCCAGAGGAAGGTAGAAAACCACCCAATAAAGCATAATACAATTTGCTCCAGGGTGTGTGTGTGTGTGTGTGTGTGTGTGTGTGGGGGGGGGGGGGGGGGGAGGGGGGGGGTGTCAGAAGGATAGGGATAGGATATATCAACTTTACCTATAAATATTAGTATCCCATTATATTGTGTGCATTTAGGAAAAAATCCAAACCTTTTTGAAAACAATCTACTGAGCTGTCCAGAACCAGCTCTTGAGGGAGTCTATTCCACATGTTCACAGCTCTTACTGTGAAGAAGCCTTTCTGTATTTGGAAATTATATCTCTTTACCTACAGACGTAAAGGGTGCCCCCTTGTCCTCTGTGATGACCTTAATGTGCATAACTTTAAACAGAGTTTACTGTATGGACCACTTATGTATTTATACATGTTGATCATATCCCCCCTTATTCTTCATCTCAAGAGTGAATAAATTCAGTTCCTCTAATCCTTCCTCATAGCTGCGCTCCTCCATGCCTCTCATCGGCCTGATTGCTCCTCTTTGCACTTTCTCCAGTTCCCCAATAATTTTGTAAACTGGTGTCCAAAACTGAACTGCCTATTCCAGGTGAGGTCTTACTAATGATTTGTACAGGGGACAAATTATGTCTCTCTCTCTCTCTGCAGACCATACATCTTTATACAAGGAAGGATTTTGCTTCCTTTGGAAACCACTGCTTGGCATTGCATGCTATTATTGAGCTTATGATCTACCAGAACACCCAGATCCTTTTCCACCATTGATTCCGCCAGTTGTACTCCTCCTAGAATGTATGATGCATACTAGGAGTATGCATGCATACTGTATTTTTAGCCCCCAGGTGCATAATGTTACATTAAACCTCATTTGCCAAATAGTTGCCCAATTAACTGCTTGCCGCCCGCCGCACGCAGATATACGTCTGCAGCATGGCGCGAGCAGGCAAAAGGACGTACCTGTACGTCCCTTTAAGAACCGGTTGTTGCGGGCAGGCGCGCCTGCCGCGATCTCCGTGAGCGCGCCTGCGGTTCCCACGGACTCGATCGCCGCGGACATACCCACGATCGTCTCAGGGAGGGATAGAACAGGGAGATGTAAGTGTAAACACAACATCTCCCCGTTCTGCCTAGTGACACTGTCCCCGATTGTGTTCCCTGTCATCGGGAATACGATCAGTGATGTGTCACAGCAAGCCACGCCCCCTACATTAAAGCGGTGGTTCACCCTCAATAGCAACATTCGACCATCAAAGCAAGCATAGTAGCGCGAGCTACAGTATGCATTTATTTTTTTGGTCCCGTACTCACTGTTTAATCCAGGAGATGAATTTCAGGCTCCCCGCGGGGAATGGGCGTTCCTAGTCAGAGGGGACAATGATTGACGGCCAGCTATTGTGTGTAACGCCTCCCGAGTAGGACTCGGCTCTTCACGGCGCTTTACGGCGCCTGCGCACAGACATCGGAGCTGACTGCGCAGGTGCCGTGAAGAGCCACGTCCTATTTCGGCTGTTTCCGTGAGGCGTGACGCGCCATAGCAGGCCGTCAATCATGTCCCCCTCTGACTAGGAACGCCTACTAGACGGAAACGTATCTCCGGGATTGCACAGTGAGTACGGCGCAAAAAAAAAGGCATATTGTAGCTCACGCTACTATGCTAGATAGAATGTTAGAATTTTTTTTTTTTTTTTTTTTACGGTGAATCCCCGCTTTAAGAATCACTCCTTATGGAACACTTAACCCCTACAGCATCACCTAGTGGTTAACCCCTTCACTGCCAGTGTAATTTTCACAGTAACCAGTGCATTTTATTAGCACTGATCGCTGTAAAAATGACAATGGTTCCAAAAATGTGTCAAAAGTGTCCGCCATAATGTCACAGTCACGATAAAAATCGCAGATTGCTGCCATTACTAGTAAAAAAAAAAATATATTAATAAAAATAAACTATCCCCTATTTTGTAGACGCAAAGACCCAGATTCACGTAGGGCGGCGTAACTTTGTGCGGGCGTAGCGTATCTCATTTACGCTACGCCGCCCAACTTAGAGAGGCAAGTGCAGTATTCACAAAGCACTTAAGTCCTAAGTTACGGCGGCGTAGCGTAAATAGGTCGGCGTAAGCACGCGTATTTAAAAGTAGGCAGGTCGTGGGCGTGTTGTATTTAAATTAAGCGTGACCCCATGTAGATGCATGGCCGAACGAACGGCGCATGCGCGTGCATGCTCAGTATCACGTCAAATTTTCAAAGTAAATTACACCCGCTCAATGCTTAGGCAACGTGAACGTAACCTACGCCCAGCCCCATTCACGGACGACTTACGCAAACAACGTAAAATACGACGCTGTGCGTACGTTTCCGACGTCCATACCTAACATGACTTACCCCTGCTTTATGAGGGGTAACTTTACGCCGGTCCGACGCCTTACGTAAACGACGTATCTTGATATGCCGGGCGCACGTACGTTCGTGAATCGGCGTATCTAGCTAATTTGCATATTCTACGCGGAAATATACGGAAGCGCCCCTAGCGGCCAGCGTAAATATGCACCATACGATACGACGGCGTAGGAGACTTACGCCGCTCGTATCTAGGCAACTGTGAGGCGTATCTGATTCTATGAATCAGGCGTGGAGATGCGACGCTTCACACTCAGAGTTACAACGGTGTATCTGGAGATACGCTGTCGTAACTCCTATGTGAATCCGGGCCAATAACTTTTGCACAAACCAATCAATAAACGCTTATTGCGTTTTTTTTTTTACCAAAAATATGTAGAAGAATATGTATCGGCCTAAACTGAGGGGAAAAAAAAGTTTTTTTTTTAAGATCTTTTTTGGGGATATTTATTATCGCAAAAAGTAAAAAATATTTTCTTTTTTTCCAAAATATTGCTCTATTTTTGTTTATAGTGCAAAAAAAAAACCCCAAATACCACCAAATTTTGTTTGGGAGCCAAGTCGCACGGCCGCGCAATTTTCAGTTAAAGCGACAGTGCAGAATTGCAAAAAGTGCCCCGGTCATTTAGCAACAAAATGGTCTGGGGCTTAAGTGGTTAAGAGCATTGAGGTCTTCCTGTAAGTTGGAGACATTTTGTAAGGACGTTATTTCACTGCAAAGCTTGGTGTCATCTGCAACGACTGAACTGGTACTTTTAATCCCAAACCCAATATCATATTTAAATACATTAAAAAGCAAGAGTCCCTACACTGAACCTTGGGGTACACCACTAACAACCCTAGAGCATTCAGAGTATAAATTATTAACCACCACTCTTTGAATTTGATCATTTAGACAGTTTTTTTTATCCATTTACAAACTGTTTTTTTCAAGCCTGTAGACTGTTTTGTGGAACTGTGTCAAAACGCTTTTTCAAATCCAAGTATACAACGTTCACAGCCACCCCTCTTATACAAGGTTTTGCTCACCTCTTCATAAAAATAAATCAGATTTGGCTGACACTCTCTGTCTTTCATCAATCCCTGATGGCTTTTGCTTAAAAAAAAAAATTCATAGCAACAACTCATCTGTGTGGTCTTTTATTAAATTCTTCAGTATTTTCCCAACTACAGAAGTTAAACTATCAGGTCTATAGTTACTTGGTGAAGAGTTTGACCCCTTTTTAAATATAGGCACCACATTGGCCTGATGTCAATCCAGTGGTACTATGCCAGTCATTAAAGAGTCCCTAAAAATGATAGACACTGGCTTTGAAATGACAGAGCTCAATTTTTTTAGGATCTATGGGTGTATGCCATCTGGTCCAGGTGCTTTATTCTGTCTAAATATTTCTGAACATATTAAAGCGGTAGTAAAGTCTGCTTTATCACTTTTACCTACAGGTAAGCCTATAATAAGGCTTACCCATAGGTAAAAATAATATCTCTATAGGGGTTTATACATGGCTGACATTCTGTAATATAATGTTTTGCTTAATTGTGTTTATATCGCTGTTATGGAATATTTATTGTTCTGAACAACCAGAGCTCATATTTTAACTGGAACATAACATTGAGCTTTACTGTTTGATGAATAAAAAACTTTTATAATAAGATACTGTCTTTTGATTTTGATACCATTGCTGCAAAAAAAATACCTTGGTGGAACTTTCCCATATCACATTGTAATGCTTCGGTGTGTGTGCAGCTTCTCTCCTATATGTGTTTTTTCCATAATAAAAGAATACGGTTGAGAAGATATTCCCTTTGTATGCAGCCGCTGACTTCAGTGCCCGGCTGAAGGTCCGGCAGACACGGCCAGACCTTGCCGGAAAGATGTCTCCCATATGCATGGTCACATCGCCGGAGCTGCGATACCCAGAGGGAAAATGTCAGCTCCCTCGGCGTGGACCGAGATCACCCACCGACGTCTCGTTCTAAGGTATTTCATAATGAGCTAGTATGCGGTGCATACTAGCTCATTATGCCTTTTGCCTTACAGGTTTTCCAAAAAATTAAATAATCTGCAGGTTTACAATCGTGAGCCATTGTGGTAATTTAGGGCTGTTTCACTATCATCCCTATTATGGACATGAGCTCCCCTATGCTCCTTTGTATACACAGAGCTGAAGAAAGTATTTAATACATTTGCCTTCTCTTTGTCCCCAGTCACCCACTCCAGATTATTTTGTAAAGGGTTCAGACCTGACCTTTTTACTATTAATATATTGGAAGACTTTCTTTGGGTTTGTCTTATTCTTATTTACAATCTGTCGTTTGTTTAGAATTTTTGCGGCCTCAATTTCCTTTTGACATATTCTGTTATATTCCTTGTAACATTTATATGATAGTGTTCCTTATTTTGATATTTTTAAAAAGCTCTTTTCTTTTCATTTATAGCTTTTATAACTTTGGCCGTGAGCCACACAGGTTTTGTTTTTACCCTTTTAAACTTGTTGCCCATGGGAATATATTTTGCAGTGTGTTCAACACACCGTCATTACGAAGAATTCCCAGTGCTTGTTGCTTACAGCGAATATTAAAGTGGTTGCAAACCCTTGAACAACTTTGTGCTACAGGTAAGCCTATATTAAGGCTTGCCTGTAGCTACCCAGGATATCTCCTAAACCTGCATGGTTTAGCAGATATCCCCTGTTTCCTGCATATGTGCAATGGGGCAAAGTGAAGCAATGGCACCTATGTGCCATTGCTTCAGTCTGTGTGCCGGGAACCGGTGGCTCCCACGTGCATGCACGGGAGTGACATCATTGAGGCTCCGACCAATAACATTGCCGGAGCCGTGATACCCGGAAGCAAACCCTGGTCGACATTTCAGCGGCCCGCGGGGAAGACGACAATTCATGATGAGCTAGTATGCCAGGGCTCGACAAAATCCGGGATCCTGTGAAAAAAAAAAATCAGGATCCTGTGACTCCGTGCGCCCCCACCTCCCCCGCCGCCCAAGCTTCCTTCTGTGACCTGGCGCCATCCGGTGGTGGCCGTTGGCATTACAAGTAAAACAGCAGTTCTAATGTGTTTTTTTTACTGCCATCTCCTTCCCTCCAATTAGAACCCCCAAACATTATATAGATTTTTTATTCCAACATCCTAGAAAATAAAATGGTGGTCGTTGCAATACTTTCTGTCACACCGTATTTGCACAGCGGTCTTACAAGCGCACTTTTTTGGGGGAAAAATAACTTTTTTAAATTAAAAAATAAGACAACAGTAAAATATCCCAATTTTTTTTTATATTGTGAAAGCTAATGTTACGCTGAGTAAATTGATACCAAACATGTCACGCTTCAAAATTGCGTCCGCTCGTGGAATGGCGACAAACATTTACCCTTTAGAATATCCATAGGCAACGTTTAAAAAATTCTACAGGTTGCATGTTTTGAGTTACAGAGGAGGTCTAGATCTAGAATTATTGCTCTCGCTCTAACGATCGCGGCGATACCTCACATGTATGATTTGAATGCCGTTTACATATGCGGGCGCTACTCACGTATGTGTTCGCTTCTGCGCGCAAGCTTGGCGGGGCGCGTTTTCTGGCTCCTAACTTTTTTAGCTGGCTCCTAGATTCCAAGCAAATTTGTCAAACCCTGTAGTATGTTATGCATACTAACTCATTATGCCTTTGTCTTGTAATTTTTTTGTTTTATATGGGTTTACTTCCTCTTTAAAATAAATCATGTTATGGTCGCTGCTACCAAGATGTTTTTTTATATGAACATTAGTAATAAGCTCTACATGGTTTGAGATTACCAGGTCCAACAGAGCATCATTTCTAGTTGGGGCCTCTATGAACTGGACCATAAAATTGTCTTGTATTAGGTTTAGTCAATCTCTGGGTAGTCAAAATACCCCATTATTACCACCGTCCCAGACCTTGCAGCGCCTTCTATCTGTGCAAGAAGCCGAGTCTCTACTTCCTAATTAACACTGGGTGGCCTACAATAAACTTCAATGATTACCTTTGTAGTATGCACACCCATATGCAGTAGAAGAAAAAAAGGAGCGCGCACCGACCTAGTGCATTACTGTTTAAAGGGATTTTATTAAAATAGAATAAAGCAATAGTCATACTCACAAAAGGAGTGCAACTACGGACCACCAAAGCTCTGATAAAGGAGGTTCGCCTCTGAAACGTGTTAGCCATAATGCCGGTTTGATGCCATCTGATCCCTGCTGTCACCGTGTTCGTTGAATGTGGATAAATGTAGTGTAGTGAGCCAATCGTGGGATCCTGCCGGCGTCACTGGTGACCCTTGTGTAGAATGTACAAAGGAGCGTGCCTCGGGCCAATCAGTCTTCTTAAAAGGGGCCCAACGTTGATAGCCCTATACCCTGAGGGAAGGAGGGATTGTCAAATAAAGAGGACAGTGGGGAAGGGTCAGAGGATAGGAGGAAACATAACCCCCTGTTATACCATAGTCTAAGAGAGGCTAGTGTAAGCGGGGAGGGAGGAGGCATACGCGTTAGATCAGTCCTGTATCCCCACAGCAGTGCCCGAAGATCTACATGAGCCAAGTCCTGCTCTATGGCGATAGAGGCCTTTAGAAAAGGATGCAGGAACCATTCTAAGACACGCGCTACATGAGTGGCCCTGTACTATGTCTCGAAGTCAGGGATGCCGGCACCACCCTGCAGTTTTGGGTGGGTGAGCAAATTGTGTTTCACCCTAGGCAGCTCCCGGCTCCATAGGAATCTAATGGGACCGTTTAAAGGAGGTATAGAAGTTTAGGTAGAGTGTCCATCTTCAGGGTGTTAATTCGTCCGAACCACGGTAAAGAGGACCCTCCCCATTCCTCCAAATCCTTCCGTATGCGGGAGAGCAAAGGGACATAATTTAAAGAAAAAAGATTGGAAAGATTGAAGGGGATAATGATCCCAAGATAAGAAATTCCCATTGCTTGCCACTGAAAAGAGAAATTCGCCTTAAGAGTGGTCATCGTAGCGTGGGGAGGGAGATGTTGAGAGCCTCAGTCTTTGAAATGTTAAGTTTGAAGTTGCTAAATGAGCCAAAGCTCACTCCAGGGAAGCCAGGACCTGGGGGGTGAGCATAATTTTTTGATCCAGGGACTCTCTCTGTCTGTCCCAAGAGGACAGGAAAAAGAAATGAAGTGTCCTGGCATGAAGTTGGGCCCAGATAACCGCTGGTATGCTTGCTGACATGAGGCCTAAAACTCTCAGGACATCTCTTCTGGAGAGCCAGGGTTTTTTTATTAGGTCCCCTGCTGCTGAGGCCAGTTTTGCCACTTCGACTTCTGGCAAGAAGAGCCTCTGCTGTCAGCCCTTTAGCCAGCTGAAGGATTGGCGGTAAATGGATATCGACGAAGTGTTCGAAGAGTTCCGTGTGCTTTGGCTGGTGTGTTTGGAGACTACCTAAAGGCCCTGGCTGGGTTTGGCCACAAGTACTCTATTTAGCATATCTGGTAAGAGTCCCCCTTATTTGGTGATTCTTATTGGTGGTGGCTTTTCTTGGTGTGCTTATCATCCTGTTTCATCTGCGGTACATCACCATATGCTGTATACATATTTCTTTCATGCTCCTTGGATCTTGTATCCATCCACACAATTGGAGGAATATTATCTGGACCATCAGCGGCAGTTTTTGATAAAGACCCTTGCTGGGGGATCCCAGCTGCAAGCTTTGATTGCTTGCCCTTCTGGTAAGCGCATAGTCATTTTCATCTTTTCACCGGTGGAGGATTTTTGTTTGCCAGTCACGTATAAAACATCACTCAATAATTTATTTATTTAATTTGAATTTTCAGTATATATTTATTGTTCTTTGGACACTTACGGACACTAATTTTTTCAATTCAATTGCACATTTATTTTCATATTTGTTTAGCGCAACTTATTTGTTTTGTTTTGAGGGTATAAGAGATATACCCTGAAGGTGCAGAAATGCCACTGCTTCCGCTAGGATTTTTGTAAATATCCTTGTGCTGGAAGTTATCCCGAATGGAAGCGCCATGAACTGCCAATGGAGGGTTTCTCCTTCCATCACTACAGCAAACCTCAGGAAAGCCTGATTATCTACGTGAATCGGCACATGAAGGTAGGCATCTTTGAGATCTAGAGTCACCAAGAAGGCCTCCTTCATGAGGTTCTTCCTTACCGAATAGATACTTTCCATAGTAAACTTCTTGTATACCAGAAACTTGTTCAGGTTTCTTAAGTTTACTATTAGACGGTATTTTCCAGACGGCTTGCGGACTACAAATACGTGGGAATAAAATCCCTGGTACTGCTGATCTTTCGGTACTGGTACTACCACTAGCTGCTCGGCTAGTTCCTGTATACCTTCCAGGAGAGCAGATCTTTTTAGGGCATCCCTGGGAAGATGTGTAAGGGTGATCATAGAGGGGGGTGTTGCCAAGAATTCTAGACGGTAGCCCTCTCGAACAATTTGGCAAATGTAAGGGCTGTTCGACATCTTTACCCACTGAGGTAAGAACTGGGACAGCCGACCCCCCACTCTGATCTTGGCGTCACTTAGACTGTTTGTCGCTGGTTTTGGGAGAAGGGAAAAGCAAGTTGTTCTTTTTATTCCCTTTACCAAAGTTCCAACGCATGTAGGGTTCCTTTTTGGTTTTCTGTTTAGCTTGCCCCTGGGGGCCTTGAAAAGTTTTCCTGAAACCTTCTTTTTTAGGTTTAACTGGAAATTTTTTGCCTTTTTCTGATGACCTCGCCAGAACGTCATCTAGGCCTTTTCCAAACAGAAGAGAACCCTGAAAGGGGATGCCACACAGTTTACCTTTAGATGTCGCATCTCCCTCCCAGGCCTTGATCCAAACAGCTCTCCTAGCTGAGTTAATTAAGGCTGCTGTTTTGGCTGATGCTCTTGCAGATTCAACTGCTGCATCCGCCAGGTAGGCAATAGCCTTCCTTATGACTGTTAGGGACTCTACCACCTCCTCTGCATCCGAGTTCTGAGACAGATGCTCGGTGAGTGTTTCCACCCAGATATCGGTGTTCCTGGCTACACATGCTGCTGCTAAGGCTGGACTCAAAGCTGCTGAATTAGCTTTACAAGCCTTCCTAAGGAGAGATTCTGCTTTGCGGTCCATCAAGTCTTTTATATTTCCCGCATCCTCAAAGGAGAGATCAGACAATTTTGTGACTTGTGATAAAGCCGCATCAAGTCTAGGGAGCTTAAAAAATACCTCCTCATCCTCCTGGGAAAAGGGAAACCTTCTTTTCCAGGTTTTTTGTTTGATAATTCTCCTTTCAGGATCCCTCCATTCCTGTAGGACTAACTCCTTAAGGGACTGGTGTAGAGGGAACACCCTAGACTGGGTGTCACCCAGACCCCTATAAACTTTATTGTGTGCCGAGGTTGGTTTAGGGGTCTCGGGAATTTCCTCTGTGGCATAGATGGCCTGGAGGAGACTCTCAAGATCTTCTACAGCAAAGAGGTGTCTCCTTAGTCGCATGTCTTCCTGAGACTGACTAACGGAGTCTCTGTCTGCCTCCCCTGAGCTGTGTCTAGATCTGGTCAGACTCACTACCTCACTTTCTTCATCCTCTGCCTGACCCAGAGGGGGTATAGGTGCAGGTGTGAAGAAAACACTTGGACCCTTAGTGAATAGACTTTCCTGGGAAGAAGTGCCCTCCCTGGGGGTAAGTTCCTCTATATCAGTCTGTACTGACTGCCCAGCTGCCTCTCGGAAAGCTTTAACTGTTGCTAGCATTTCCGATTGCATGGATGCAAGAAAACTCTTCATCATTGCCGCAGCCTCTTTTCCTGCCAAATTATTTATACATCTATAGCAGAAGGGTTTAGAATAGGATTTAGGGAGTTTCTCCTTACAATTCCCACACCTCTTATAGGAACAATGCCCTGTAGCGGCAGGAGACAGAACAGATGCCTCCTGGGCTCCGCTGGGGGATTCTGAAAAGACATGAGATGCACACCATTACTCCATCTTCCCCCCAAGACTGCTGGTTTGTACTGGGGAGGAAAGAAGCAAGCAAGAGGGGATCCAGATCCAGCTCTGGCCGCTCCCTAAAAGTCGGGAACTCTCGTTGCCACCTTCCTCTCTTTCCAGGGGGATAAGTATTCACCGACCCCCGACCTGGATCATGTCCGTCTTCCCATCCTCTTCCATGATGGGGGTTGACTGGGTCCTGGCTGCCGGAACCTCCGAATAGGCTTTCCGCAAGCCGACCCTCCACCGCCAACGCTGCTCTCCACGCTGCTTTGGGTACTTCCGGGTTGCGCCGCCGGGAACCGCCCCTTCCGGTGACGCGGTTCCTGCTTCTTCTCAGAGCGAGGCTTGGAGCGCAGCGTTCCGTCCCCAGGAAAGAGAGAGCGATTTGAAATGGCGGCGGTTTTACAGCACTCAGCAATGGCTTGCCTCCCCGCAGCTCAGAGCGCTGGTGCACACCTGGGGCGACCTGCGAGTTTGGACCAAAAAAGCCTACAGGTTAGTTCAGCCTTCCCCGGCCTCCCTAGAACCTGTCTCACAGGGGTACCTTCAACCCTTCCCGGTCTCTAGGTTTTTAGAAAAAAAAAAACATGTCGCTGTGTTCGAAGAAACACAATCAATACTGGGGAACAAGGGGAAGGGTGGGGCTTTTTAATCTGTCATGTGATTGTGTTTCCTGCAGGGAGGAGCCATCATCTCTCAGGTGCCGTCCTGGAAGGTGATAGGAGAAAAATAAAAATAAGTTGTGGTGGCTTTAAACCACAGGGAAACCCCTGTGAAGGCAAAACAAGTGAGGTGACTGATTCAACCAGGGCATGTTCAGTCCTCAGAGTCTCGGCGAGGCAGAGGCTTGGGGTTGCGTTTGCGGCCCTGTGTCTGCCACGGAGAGGCGAAGGGTAAACCCAGAGTAGTTGGGGTGAATGGCCAATCTGGGAGAGACACCTGTGGAAGTTCCAGTGTGCTGAGGAAAGTCGGCAGGTCTCCAAGCGTGCGAAAGATGGCGGTCTTGCCCTCATGGTGCACACGTAGGTGGAACGGGAATCTCCATTGGTATTTCATCTGCTTGGATTGCAGGAGTTGGGTAAGCGGCTTCAATGCTTTTCTCATCGCCAGTGTCTGACGCGACAGGTCTGGAAGGAGCATCACGGGGTGTCATTGAACAGTATAGTGTCTTGCGAGCTAGCCGCTCTCATGATGGCTTCCTTAATCTTACAAAAATGAACCCGGCACAGGGTGTCGAACGAAGGAGGGGTCCTGGATCCGCGAACCTGAGGTTCTGTGAACCCGGTCCAGCTCAATTGGGTCGTCCTTAGGGCGTTGCAGCAGTTGGTTAAAAATAGCGGTTACAGCTACAGGCAGGGTTTTGGCATCCTCTGATTCGGGAATTCCGCGAATGCGAATATTATTGCGACAACTACGGTTTTCGATGTCGTCCTGTTGGTACGCCAACTGCTGCAGCATGACAGTATGGGTGTTCAGAATTTTGTCATGCGTCTGTACTGCATTGCTGAGACTGTCTTTGGTGGCATCCAGGTCCTCAAAGCGTGCGCCCACGTCTTTTTTGAAGTCAGAATTTTTTCTCTTATAGGCCTTTTCAATCCTATGAACACAGTGTTCAAAATCAGCCTTAGTGGGCAGGGATCTAATATAGCTGTGCAGGGAACGGATCTGTGCCTCCATATCCCATCCCTCTACTGAGCCCAGGGAAGCATTAGAGCGGCTTCTGGTGAGCATAAAGTCAGATTCCCCAGGGAGAGGGAGATGGCGGTGTGTGCTCACCTGGGAGTGCAGGGATGACTCAGAGCGGGCTGGGGACGGAGGTGCCGGCGCCATCTTGGCTTCAGAACGGCGCTGTGATGCGGCCCGGGATCGGAGAAAATACTCCTCCAGGTCGCCTCCTTTTCGGTCCCCACCGGTTACCTTCTGTGCCCGGTGCTTGTCTTTCCCCATGTGCCGGTTTTGAGATGGTTTCCAGCAGTTATGTGGTCCGTGGAGCCGGAGGTTCAGGGAGCCAGGAGAAAGCACATCTCACTGCTCCATGCGTCAAGCCACGCCCCAATAAAATCCCTTTAAACGGTAATGCACTAGGTCGGTGCACCCTCCTTTTTCTTTTCTTTTGTAGCTTTATGAATTACCATGATTCTGAGGAGGGCTGCAGGATCATAGACTTTACACTGAAATTGGATCACGTTGCCCTATAGCAGAGAACACCAGAGCGCAGGAGAATTTTTTGTCCACCCATAATGCTTCAGCCTCAAAACACTCTCCTTCAACTAGGTCATCTTTCAAACTTGCTTTGAGATCACTTCTCAAATAGAGACAGACACCACAACTTTTCCGTTTTACTTTGCCTTTCTGAAAATGAGCATAGTCAGGAATATTAATAGTCCAGTCATGTGAAGAATACTGCAATACTCATTCTTCGCTTCGTGCCCAAAAGCGTCCAACTCACCTATTCTGCTTGGCATACTTCAGATATTGGGGAAGAATTTAATACGCTGTCACATTTTGTACACATATTTTGCATATTTTTTTTATTTTATAAAATGTAAAAAAAAAAAATGAATAAAAAGGTAAGATTAAAAATAAAAGGGAACTATATTAGTTTTTTTTATGTGAAAGAGTACAAAAAAGTATTACTTCAATACACGTAACCTATTTTTCAGCAGTACTTCAGTAGTGCAAAGTTTTGTGGATATTGTGATAACCACATTGTAACCTGCATCTGCAGCTTAGCTTTTTGACCTAAATTGTTTAAAAAAATTAAATAAGTCATATAATTTATGCCAACACATGCATAATGGTGTTAAATGAGCCTTTACACTGTTCCTTGAAATTATCTTACACTTGTAAATCCGACACATTAACCTCTTATATGGACAAAGCATAATTAGCAAGCCAAAAATGATAAAGTAACTTGATGAATCAGAGAATTTTTTTTTCTTTAAAGGGTCATTACACCCAAAACTGATAATCCATTTAATGCTACAAAGCTGAATTATTTGCCAACTATTAATATTTCTGTGTTTCAGCAAAACTGAACCTCCTAAAATGATGATTGTATATTTGAAATGTCAGTCTTCTGACGGCGTATCAATTCCTTTGCGCAAGGATATCATTAACTATCCCACACTGTAAAATCCATTATACAAAGTAGGTGCATACTTTGTAACTTACACATAAATATTGCCAGTTTAGGTATATATGAGGCTAATCCAACTTCCTAGAATATCAATTCTGGGTGGACAACATTGATACAGCTATACATTGCACGTTTCCTCAATCTAAATTTACAACAATTACCATAATTACAACTGTGATTAAAATTAAAGGGGTTGTAAAGGAAAAAAATGTTTTTCATAATAAGCATCCTTTACCTGCAGATATTCCTCTTTTCACTTCCTCGTTGTTCATTTTTGCTCAGAAGTTGCTCTATTTCTTCTCTGTTCACTTCCTGCTTGTCTGATTGTTACTCACCACCGTGAAGGGAGGCTTTACTGAGGTGGTCAGTGATGTGCTCGCGCCTCCTGGGAACTACATCTGTGCGGCAGGACGCTCTCCACGTGTTAGAGACTTCAAGGACGTGTGAATTACTGGGTGTGCCGCAATGCATACTGGGAAATGTAGTTCTTACACGAATGAGCACCGCAAAGCAGGAAGTGAATGAGAGAACAGAAACTAGAACGCCAGAGGTGATATAGATGAATGAATTTAATAGGTATTTACTAGTTTTTTAACAGAATCATTACACTATTCTGTCTGTATACCTTGCAGACATTAATTTTAGGCAAAAATTGTTTTCCTTTACAACTCCTTTAAGGTTGTCCCCGACACTAGTATTGGTATCGGTACCGATACCGAACATTTGCCTGAGTACATGTACTCGAGTAAATGCTCCGATGCTTGATCTGATATCTGGACAGTCAGGCGTGATCGGTGCGCCGTTGGGCGGAGTTACAAGCATCGATCCCCCTGTATAGATTTCAATAAAGCAGCTGACAGCCGTTCTCCTCCTCTACCTCCTGCGGCTTTCAGCTGCTTTATTCAAATCTATACAGGGGGATTGGTGCTTGCAACTTCTTCCACCGCTACACCGATCACCCCTGACTGTTCCTGTGTCCTCCTCCAGTCCCACTCTCTGTCCTCCTCCATGCTCCTGTTCCCCCTCCGGGCTTCGCTCTGGTCCCCCTTCATACTTCTTCATCCCCTTTATCCTCGATCTGTCAGGATGGAAAGCGGAGGAAGGAGCTGGTAAATCTGTCCTTTACCAGCTCCTTCCTTTTCTGAATGAACAGAGTCAGTGATCACTGACTGTCCATTCATAACTTAGCATCATAAACTGTGTTTATGATGCTTCAATTTATGAATGAAGAGGAGCCTCCGTCTCCTCTCCATTCACCTTCAGTGCAGTTGAGGCTGCAAAGAGAGGGACTGGGAAATGTGTCCACAGTCCCTTTCTCTGTCTCAAAGGGGAGATGTTAGGGAGTCGACTGTTAAGTAATCGATAATGGTCATCGGCGAGCACTTGGAAAAAAAAGTATCGGTACTTGTACTCATTCTTAAAAAAGTGGCATTGGGACAACCTTAATTAAAATAATCTCTCTTTTAGTAGCAGTTGCAGCTATTATCACATAAAATGTTATCACATAAAATAATTACCTAGCTTCCAGGACTGGTTTGAGATCTGGTGTGGGCAACGTTGGGTGACTAAATTCATCCTCGAGATTTAAGGGGATATTGAATGGAATTCCAACACGAATTGTAGAATCCACAGTACCCAAAACAAATTTAAAAGGTTTACCCTCTGACAGAAAAAAATACAAAAGGGGAAAATATATAAAAGGGGCTAAATCAATGAAGAATGCATTTAAACATTAAGCTCATATGTCACCAATGTGTGAGCAAAGGATTTCTCATGATAGATTAAAGGATAAGTTCATCTTTTGTACCATGTTATACCCATGTAAGAGATGCACTGGCCCCTGCTCTCCCCTTCTGAAAGCTAGCGGGGTATATCCCCACCCCCCGCTAGCTGTCACAATCTACAGAAAACACATCATCCATTAACAAAGTTCTGTGAATAGGAAAAGTACAAGGTCTGAAAGCCTTTGCGGCTGTCGGATTTTACTTCTCGATGAACTACCATGGCGCTGTTGAGTGCTGTGGTAGTTCATTAAGTCTAACTGTCACATTGTAACTGCCTGGCTGTATGGAAGTATGGGCATTCAGATACACAGACAGTCTTCAGGACCGTGGCATTACACCCAAAAACTGCTGGGTGTAATGCCTTTTTTAAGATACATTACAAAATAAATGCATATTTGTTAACTGAAAAAAAGATATTTTTTTGTAAAGGTGAAGACATCTTTTAAGGCTACACTCATATGGGCAATCAGGGCCAGACAGTGCATTCCTGTGTATGTAAACAGCTGAGGAGGGAAGTCTATATAAAAACAATAACATTCTGGCAGGTAGCCGTTTCTGCCCACTCCTGTTCACAAGTATTTGCACATCCATTAGTTACCTGTGGTTAGGGACAGATGATCCAACCAGGATACAACCAATCTATCGTATCATCATATGCCTGTACCTGCAGGTAACTGCTGAATGTGTGGATACCAACAAACTTTGACAGATGGCTGCGGCTCCTATCGGGCTCTCTTGCTTTGCGATTACTGCTGCAGGAAAAATTATTTCCTGGAAGTAGATAATTTAACCACTTGACAACCGGGCCTATTTTGGCACTTCTCTCCTTCATGTAAAAATCACAATTTATTTGCTAGAAAATTAATCAGAACCCCCAAATATTATATATATTTTTTTAGCAGACACACTAGGGAATAAAATGGCGGTCATTGCAACTTTATTTCTCGCACAGTATTCGCGCAATAATTTTTCAAACACCTTTTTTTGGGGGGGAAAAAACGGTTTCATTAATTAAAAAATAACAAAACAGTAAAGTTAGCCCAATTTTTTGTATAATGTGAAAGATGATGTTACGCCGAATAAATAGATACCCAACATGTCACGCTTTAAAATTGCGCACACTCATGGAATGGCGCCAAACTTCGGTACTTAAAAATCTCCATAGGCGACACTTTAATTTTTTTTACAGGTTACTATTTTCGAGTTACAGAGGAGGTCTAGTGCTAGAATTGTTGCACACGCTCTAACGCACGCGACAATACCTCACATGTGGGGTTTAAACGGCGTTTACATATATGGGCGGGACTTGCATGCGTGTTCACTTCTGCGCACGAGCTACCGTTTTCATTTTATTTTACTTAATTTTTTTATTTTTACACTTTATTTTTATTCTTTTTGATCACCTTTTATTCCTATGTAAACATCCCTTGTAATAGGAATCAGGAATTTAGTGCGACAGGTCCTCTTTATGGAGAGTTGTGGGGTCTCCTCCAGGCTTACAAGCATGAAATCAGTGAAAAAACATTCAGCGATCTCACACCGACAGCCGCGATTGCGGCTTTGTTTACTTCCGGGTACCGGGCATGATGTTATAACGCCGCGCCCGGGCCTCCGACGGTCATAGAGATGACTGGTGACCATCTGGTCACCAGTCATCTCTATGCTTCCCCAGCCAGCGCCAGCCGATTCGCTCTCCAGGCCCCCGATGGCACGGGAGAGCCCGGAGAAGCACCGGATGACTCCCCTCCCGCTGCCTATAAGAATGATCAAGCGGCGGAACTGCTTTGATCGTTCTTATTGTGCACAGAATCGCCGGCTGAAGACGGTGATATCTAAATGATGCCTGTAGCTGCAGGCATAATTCAGATATCACCGCAGAAAGTCAAGGACGTAATTTGACGCTCGGCGGTTGTAAAGTGGTTAAACTACCCATAAATTAAAACAATGCACTAAACAAGAAGCCAAATGAAATGAAGCAGATGAAGCAGATAGGACTATATCACTGAGCGTTCCAACTTTTTAAACTTGATATGGATTCTATACTTACAGTATTTCTGCACTTGTTTTGTATTTTGACATTTTGCTGCACTCGAATAGTGCTCTCATATAAAATACAAACTAGAGATGCACCAAAATTTCAGCTGTTGAAACATTTTAGCAATTTCAGCCCAAAATGTTGTTAATCGGCATTCGGCTATGGTGACAATAATGGCACAGAAAACGCACTGCGATTTTAAGACCAATTTAACATACTGTGCTTATGGGGTGCTTTTCAAAGGTCATGTGACTCAAAAACCTCCATCAAAAACATAACAGCGCGTTAATGATGTGTTCTTGCTGCGTTTTCAATGCATTTGAACTGGGAGGTGCGTTTTTTTAACTGACCAAAAATGCACCACAATGGAATCGCAACGGACCAGTGTGAAGACATGCGGTATCTCACAAAACTGAGTACACCCCTCACATGTTTGTAAATATTTTATAATAACTTTTCATGTGACAACACTGAGGAAATTACACTTTGCTACAATGTAAAGTAGTGAGTGTACAGCTTGTATAACAGTGTACATTTGCTGTACCCTCAAAATAACTCAACACAGCCATTAGACCACTTTCACACTGAGGCACTTTTCAGGCGCTTTCATGCTAAAAACAGCGCCTATAAAGCTCATGAAAATGTATTTCCATTAAAATAAATGAATGCTTTCACACTGGGACAGTGGGCTGGCAGGGCTTTGAAAAACTCCCCTCTCCATTTAAAAGAATAGAAAGCTCTTCAAAAGCACTTGAAAAGCGCTCAGTGTTTTCACTGGCAGTTTAGAAGCGCCTCAGTGTGAAAGTGGCCTTAATGTCTAAACCGCTGGCAACAAACGTGAGTACACCCCTAAGTGAAAATGTCCAAATTGGGCCCAATTACAGTATCATGTGACTCGTTAGTTTTACAAGGTCTCAGGTGTGAATGGGGAGCAGGTGTGTTAGATTTGGTGTTTTCATTTTCACCGTCTCATACTGGTCATTGGAAGTTCAACATGGCACCTCATGGCATAGAAGTGTCTGAGGATCTGAAAAAAGGATGTGTTTCTCTACATAAAGATGGCCTAGGCCATGGGTGCCCAACCATTGGCCCGGGGGCCACATGTGGCCTGCGGAGCCCTCTGATGTGGCCCTCGGCCTCCTGCTCTGGGATAGCAGGTTGGCAAGCCCAGATCACGGTTTGCCGACCGCCATCCCAGAGCAGCAGTTTTGTGAATGAAGCCACTGGTAGAGGAATCAAGCACTGAGCCATAGACTTTTGTTATTACCTGCGGGTTTGTTGCGCTTTCAGAAAGTGCGCCACACCTGCAGGATATAATAGAAGTTTATGGCAAAGTGCAGCTAACCCTCAAAAAATTCACAGATGCACTGCGCTGCACCTGCGGTTTGGGCAAATCGCAGTGCATCAGTGTGAAAGCAGCCTTAGGCCCCTTTCACATGATCGGTCCGACTCAATCAGACTTAATATTCACCTCTATGAAGCAGTAAACAGACACAGACTTGTGTCTGTTTACACCCGCCTCCCTAACAAAAAAAAAAATAGAAAGGGATCTGCCCCTTTTTGTCTTGGCTAATCGGATTGGATCAGAGGGCCCATAGAGTAGAGTGGGCTGTGTCCATGGACACGGACCTGTCATCCTCCTGCTCCGCAACCAGTTACCAATTCGCTTAAGTGGCCCTCGCTCTTCAAAAGGTTGGACACCCCTGGCCTAGGCTATAAGAAGATTGTCAAAACCCTGAAACTGAGCTGCAGCACGGTAGCCAAGACCATACATCGAATTTAACAGGACAGGTTCCACTCAGAACAGGCCTCACCATGGTTGAACAAAGAAGTTGAGTGCACGTGCTCAGCATCATATCCACAGGTTGTCTTTGGGAAATAGACATATGAGTGCTTGCCAGCATTGCTGCAGAAGTTTGGGGGGGGGGGGGGGGATCAGCCTATCAGTGCTCAGAACATATGCATCAAATTGGTCTGCATGGCTGTCGTCCCAGAAGGAAGGCTCTTCATAATATGATGCACAAGAAAGGCCCCAGACAGTTTGCTGAAGGCAAGCAGACTAAGGACATGTATTACTGGAATCATGTCCTGTGGTATGATGAGACCAAGATAAACTTATTTTGTTCAGATGGTGTCAAGTATGTGTGGCGGCAACCAGGTGAGGAGTATATAGACAAGTGTATCTTGCCTACAGTCAAGCATGCTGGTGGGAGTGTCATGGTCTGGGGCTACACGAGTGCTGCCGGTGTCCTGCCGAAAATGTTCCCCTGGCGGATTTGGACCCCCCTATACTGCGCAGGCCTGGCACAGGAGCAACACTTGCGCAGTACAAATCTCAACCGAGCCTACCAAGCCTCCGAAAATAGCCGAACATGTACAGCTGACATTCAGCTCTACACGACGCATGCGCCAATTTGCCGCACGCTCACGATACTAATGCCGCACACTCCCGATGCTAATGACCCCCCGTGCTCCCAACCTTGCAAGGGGCAGGAGTGATTTAAACAATAAAGTACACGTCTTAGCAGGGAATGTTGATCATCGGGTTTTGCAATGGCAATGTTGATGGGCGCATTTGCACATGTAACTCACAAAAGAGACGCTATTTTTGTGTTCGTTAAATAGGTCGCATAAACCCGCTCGTCAGCATTGCAAAACCCACCCATCAACCCGCCCTGCTAAGACGTGTACTTTATTATTAAAATCACCCCGCCCCTTGCAGAGTAGCACTAGCATCGGGAGCATGCGGACATATGCCATAATCATTGTGCATCAGTGTTCGGCTACACCGCATACTAGCTCATTATGAAATACTTACCTTAGAACGAGGCGTCGGTAACTCATCTGGACCCAGAAGACACGCCAAGGCAAAATGTCAGCTACCTCGGTGTGTCTTCCGGGTATCGCGGCTTCATCGATGTGAGTGGCTGAAGTCGCGATGTCGTCACTCCTGCACTTGCGCGTGGAAGACTTCTTTTCAGCAAGGTCTGGCATCTGTCGGGTTTCAGCCGAAAATCTCCTGTGTGAATGCGCCGCTGCAGTCATCGGCTCATTTCGAGGGGAATATCTCCTAAACCATACAGGTTACAGTTTACCTGCAGGTAAAAGTTAAAAAAATGAGTATACAACTGCTTTAAGCAGAGCATGATCCCCTCCCTTCGGAGACTGAGCTGCAGGGCAATATTCCAACATGATAACAACCCCAAACACACCTCCAAGACGACCACTGCCTTGATAAAAAAGCTGAGGGTAAAGGTGATGGACTGGCCAAGCATGTCACCAGACCTAAACCCTATTGAGCATCTGTGGGGGATCCTCAAACTAAAGGTGGAGGAGCGCAAGGTCTCTAACATCCACCAGCTCAATAATGTCATCATGGAGAAGTGGAAGAGGACTCCAGTGGCAATCTGTGAAGCTCAGGTGAACTCCATGCCCAAGAGGGTTAAAGGTTTTTATGCATTAAAGATAATAAACCTTCTGTGTGTAGCAGCCAGCTATCCAGTACACTCCTCCTGATTGGCTGAGACAGAGCAGCAGCACTATTGGTTCCCGCGGCTGTCAAACAACCTGTAGCAAGCTGCTAGCTGAGGGGCACTTAAAGGAGGGAGGGACTAGGCGCAGCAAAAAGTGACCCGAGAAGAGGAGGATCTGGGCTGCTCTGTGCAAAATCAACTTCACAGAGGAGGCAAGTATGACATAATCGTTATTTTTTTTTAAAAACAAGCCTTTACAGTCCAGAGGATGTAAAGTGGCCTCCACCTGATATTTGGGCTGAGGACATAAGGATGGAAGAACAATGGGACAAATCCACAAAGCAGATGCGCCGACTTAACTCGAGATTTCTAATTTTACACGGCGCATATCTTTGCGCCTGATCCTCAAAACGAGATACACATGAAATTCCGGTATTTCCGTCCTACCTAAAATAATTACACCGGCGCTTCTTTGTGCGCAAATTACGCTAGACACGCCGCTGTATTTGATAGGCAAAGATGCAAATGAGGGAGATAGAGCGATCCACAAGATTAAGTGTGTGCGGCTTAGATTACGACCTGTGCGCTTCTGTTAGTTTCCCGGAGCAATTTTACACTTTATAAAAGCAGCCCTAATTTTACACATGCCGTGTAAAGGTCAGCTAAAGCAATACCATGAAGGAAGAGCTGACCACACACACTTGCTGGACTACAATCTGTATGCCACCATGCCAGGGGCATCCATGCCCCTATCTATAATAGTGACTTTAGTAACCCAGGGTACCCCCTCTTCTGAGGGAACAGCAGTCAGGAGACGCCTCGCAGAATGCATATTTGCAGAGTAAACGCACATTAATGATGTCACAATGAGAATGCATGAATGCACGCCACTGTGGTCCCTAGCACAGACACATCACATGCACATCGAATTGGATTAGATCCAAGTCCCCCCCCCCTTTGGTACTTGGGAGTAGCAACGCCACGCCACGGCTCCAATTATGTCACTGTGCATTCATACACCATTCAGGAACCTGGGATCACTTCTCCCTGGTCCTGGGGATCCCTACTCCACCAAAACTGAGGGTGACACAATTATTTTATCAGGAATGCCACCCCCCACATTCACACATCATTCACACACATAAATCAAATCATAAGTACAGAACACCAAATTAAATAATAAAAAACAAAAAAAAAACATAAAAATAAAAAAACAAAAGTATCCCTGCTAATTATCGGCGGCGATTGCTACGCCTTGGCTGGCCACAGGCACGGCCACGCCCTCGCGGAGGATGTCCATTGGGGGGGTGTGAGCTGGGGAAGGAGGAGCCTCCTGGGGGGTGAGCAGGGGAAGGAGGAGCCTCCTGGGGGGGTGAGCAGGGGAAGGAGGAGCCTCCTGGGGGGGTGAGCAGGGGAAGGAGGAGCCTCCTGGGGGGGTGAGCAGGGGAAGGAGGAGCCTCCCCTGCTGGCCTGCCCTCCAAGGCCACTGCAATTCTACTGAGACAGGCAGTGAGGGCAGCCGCATTGGCCTGGCCAGACCTAGTATTGTCCTGCACAGCCTGGGTCAGGGCAGTCACCTCCCGGGCCACGCCTGTTGTGGCGGTCTGTAGGTCGTTCATGCATGTAATGACCGCCACTGAGTTGGTGGCCACATAACCGACTGCCCCCATCATTACACCCAGGCTGTGCTCCATCTGGGTAATTTTTTGGAGCATTTTAGCCAGAGTGCGGGTCTGCCGGGCATTGTCCCTCAGCAGACTGACCTGCAGACGCTCGGCCACCTCCATGGTGTCCTGGGTCGCCATCCTGCCTGCCCCTGAGGCTTGTGGTCTGGGAGGAGGGGATAGAGTGACCCTTGTGGGTGGAGATCCGATGCTGCCGCCAGGAGAGTGAGGACTTGAGTGAGGGCAAGATGGCCCCCACCCGTCCTCATAGCTCTGCTGGGCGGAAGTGACGTCAAAACGTCAGTCCCGCCCAGCCTCTTAAAGAGACAATTTTTTTTCTGTCATTTTTTTAAATGACAAATTTTCCTTTTTCTTTTTTTTTTTTGCATTTAAGCCTAAATATGAGATCTGAGGTCTTTTTGACCCCAGATCTCATATTTAAGAGGACCTGTCATGCTTTTTTCTATTACAAGGGATGTTTACATTCCTTGTAATAGGAATAAAAGTGATCATTTTTTTTTTTTTTTATATTTTAGTGTAAAAAATAATAAAATCAATAAAATTAAATAAGAAAACAAAAAAAAATTTTTTTTAAAGCGCCCCGTCCTGACGAGCTCGCGTGCAGAAGCGAACGCATACGTGAGTAGCGCCCGCATATGAAAACGGTGTTCAAATCACACAAGTGAGGTATCGCCGCGATCGTTAGAGCGAGAGCAATAATTATAGCCCTAGAGCTACTCTGTAGCTCAAAAAATGCAACTTATAGAATTTTTTAAACGTCGCCTATCTAGATTTTTAAGGGTAAAAGTTTGACGCCATGCCACGAGCGGGCGCAATTTTAAAGCGTGACATGTTGGGTATCATTTTACTCGGCGTAACATTATCTTTCACAATATATAAAAAAATTGGGCCAAATTTATTGTTGTCTTATTTTTTAATTCAAAAAAGTGAATTTTTTCCAAAAAAAGTGCGCTTGTAAGACTGCTGCGCAAATACGGTGTGACAAAAAGTATTGCAATGACCGCCATTTTATTCTCTAGGGTGTTAGAAAAAAAAATATATAATGTTTGGGGGTTTTAAGTAATTTTCTAGCAGAAAAAAATGTTTTAGTCTTGCAAACACCAAATCTGAAAAACACCTGAGGTCTTTAAGTGGTTAAGGAGCTCCTTCCTCCTGGCCGGGGGGGTGTTCCGGCTCTCAGGGCCATGCAGATATCGCCCATATCGCACGATGCCCCGAGCAAGAATTCGCTTCTCTCCCAGGGTGAAATTAAGCTTCCTGCGCTTGGGGGCCATCACAGACACCACCCAGCACCAAGAAACTCACCCAAAAAACAATCACCAATACACACCCAACAAACAGACAAAAATATACACCCAAAAAACAGACAAAAATCTAAACACACAAGCAGACAGCTACTATAAATTCTAAATAAAACACGAACAAAAAACTAACAAAATACAAGCACAAAAAAAAAAACAACAAAAACAATAACAAACAAATTAACAAAATACACTTATCAAAAACAAACACCAACTAGACTCTCCAACTCCTCAAACACTTTTCTCACAAACACAACTTAACAACACACCAACAAACGTTAAGAGCAGAAGCAAATTGCTCATGGAAGGGAAACACTGGGATATACTTTTGCAAGGGAAGTGTGTTTGACTGGGGCTTTTTATACACAGGGCGATCCTCAAACTAAGTACGCTTGGCCTTTTACCTATATCACTGATTGCGCCGAGCAAAGTTCTGCACATGCGCAGTGAGCAGCAGATTCGTGCGCGCATGCGCTGTACGGCCGGCCCTTCATTTGCATGGGGTCATGGCTCATTACAATGAAGCACGCCCACTTCCTTCCCACTTGCAATAACCCCGCCTTACGCCTCGGAATTTAAGTTACGCTGGCGCAATTTTGTGCATTTGCGGATACGGCACTTATGACACCAACTTAGGGCGCCGTAACTTAAATGACATAAGTTTTGAGTAACTTAATTTGCGCCGCTGGCTGTGGATTTGGCCCAATGTCCACATTAATGTGAAAAGCCGAAACGACCTTTGGGAGAAAAGACGGCTGCGGCCGCAGCACCACCGTATCCTTATGGATGACCAAGTAGGGAGCCTTGCAAGACAAGGCCGCCAGTTAAGACAGACACTCGTTTGATCGAGGTAATTGCTACCAGAATAAAATCACCTTTTGTGACAGTCAACAAAAAAAACTCCCGAATGTCCTCAAAGGGAGCATCCAGAAGCACCGAAGGACTAAATTCAAGTCCCATGGGGGTAGTGGAGGGCGCACCGGAGGGGCCACATGCCAGACCCCCTGAACAAACGTATGCACCAAGGAGTGCGATGCCAAGGGCCGTTGAAAGTAGACAGCCAGAGCAGAAATGTGACTCCTAACCGTACTTAAGGCGAGAGCCTAATCCACTCCCTGCTGTAAAAACAGCAGAATCCTTAACACCACGTATGTACGAGGGCGCCATTTCATCTCCTTACACAGAGATGTAGGCCTTCCACGTATGACAGTAAAACCTACGTTAGGTAGACTTCCGTGCACACAGCACGGTAGAGACCACCGAGCCCAATAGGCCTCGGTCCATCAGCCCCTGGCTCTCAACAGCCACGCCGCTAAAGCCAGCAACTGTAAAACAGGATGGAAGATCGGACCCTGCGACAGAAGATCTTCTCTCAGGGGAAGACGCTAGGGGGCGTCTGCCACCAGACGCACCAGGTCCGCGTACCAAGAGCGACGCGGCCAATCTGGGGCGATCAGGATTGATGGAATCCCTTCGCCTACCACTCTGCGCAGCAGGCGAGGAAGAAGCTTCAGAGGAGGGAAGGCGTAAATTAGGCGATAGTGACCCAAGGCACCACCAACGCGTCTACCCACGGGTCCTTCGATCTGGCCACTAATCGTGGCACCTACCAATTGAGACGGGACGCTAGAAGGTCCACGTCCGGAGTGCCCCACTTTTGGCACAGACCCTGAAACACCTGCGGGTGGAGAGACCACTCTCCTTGGTCTAGTGCAGTGCGACTTAGGAAGTCGGCTTGCCAATTCTGTACTCCCGGAATGTACACGGCCGATAGAGCCGGAACAGACCTTTAAGCCCACCGAAGGATGTGCGCGACCTCCGTCGCTGCAGCTGAACTCTGTGTGCCTCCCTGATGATTGACGTACGTGGCGTTGTTGGACTGGATCCTGACCGGTCGGCCCTGCAGATCCAGGGACCACCTGGCAAGGCACAGCTTGATTGCTCGGAGCTCCAGAATATCGATCGGTAGACGGGACTCCTCCTGAGTCCAGCACCCCTGGGCTGACTGGGTGCCCCAAACGCCCCCCCAACCGGAGAGGCTGGCATCCATCGTGACCACTGTCCAGTGGCATGGCAGAAAACAACTTCCCGGTCCGAAGCACCGGAGACGCCAGCCACCACACCAGGGGAGACTTGACCAGTTGATCCAATTGAATCTGGTAATCCAGAGATGACGGAATCGTGTCCCAACGTGACAGCCGTTCCCTCTGTAGCACCCTGGTGTGGAATTGGGCATACGGAACCGCCTCGAAAGAGGCCACCATCAGACCCAGAACCCTCATGCAGAATCGCAGAGATGACCACTTCTAGGTCGACAACTGCTGCACTGCAGATTGCAGAGTCTGAAGTTTCTCCGTTCTCACCTCGGCGGATCCAGGACTAGTCCCAGGTATTCCAGTCCCTGAGACGGAATCAACACTGACTTCTGGACAATACAGAAGCCAGCCGAACTCTTGGAAAGTCTGACACGTGATAGACATGTCCCCTACTAATTTTGAGTCTGAAGAAGCTTGTAAGAGAATGTCATCCAGATATCCCACGATAACAAACCCCCGCTGTCACAGCAGGGCCAGTATCGGGACGAGCACCCTGGTGAAAACCTGTGGTGCCAACACCAAGCCGAACGGGAGGGCCACAAATTGAAAATGGTCCTCCCCGACCGCAAAGCACAGAAATCTCTGGTGCTTTGAGCATATGGAAACATGCAGATACGCGTTCATAACATCCAGGGACGCCAGAAAATCCCCCTGATGGGTGTCGATATCACCGAGCGGATCGACACCATCCTGAATTTTTTGCACTTTGACAAAATAAATGAGGGCCTTGAGGTCCAGGATTGGACGGACCCCGTCCTTCTTGGGGACTACAAACAGATTGGAGTAAAACCCCTGAGACCGTCCCATCTAGGGAACTGGCACAATCACTCCCCCGACCAGAAGATCCTGGACAGCCCCTGACGGAGCCAACCGGCGAACCAGAGGAAGCCAGAGGTTGGAGGAAAAAAAAAAATCCTGTTTGGTAGTCAAGAGAGAAACTATCTTGTACCCCGAGGAAACTACTTCGCAACCCCAACGGTCGTAGAGGAGAGACCTCCATCGAGCCGCGAAGCCGGTCACCCACCCGAGACACGGGCGGGGGCAGACCTTCAGGCGGAAGCAGGTTTTTCCGCAGACTTGTTGGGCTTGCGGTACCAGGTGCGCTGCTGCCCCGCAGCGGGGGTCTAAGCACCTTGCAAACCTTCCCCCACCGCACAGGACGGGCGAAAAAAAAACCTTCGGGGTAGTAAAGGAGGGCCCTTGCTCATGGCGAGGCCCCTAGCCCTTCCCAGACTGTGGGAACAGTGTGCTCATACCACCCGTGGCATCCTTAAAGATGCCATTCAGGGATGCCCCAAAAGACCGTTCACCCTTTAAGGGAAAATCCACCAAGGCCTTCTCTGAGGACTAGTTCGCAGACCAGCACTTCAGCCACACAAGGCGGCGCAGTACCACCGCATAGGCGGAAGCCCTGGAAAGCAAGAGCGTAACCAGGACCAACTCACAGACAAATTTTAGACCCAGAACTAATTGTTCAGCCATGTCCTTGCAGGTCTCGGAAGCCTCCAGCTCCTGCAGCAAGAAAACGTTGCCCATACAGTCAGAGTCCGTGACACCAGCGCCCCGGCAAAAAACAATTTCACAGCCAACCCCTACAGCGAACATGGAGCGGCCACAGCCCCCATTCTCCCATCCGCGGGGTCCTCAAAGGCAGGAGCCCCATTCACATGGTGGTTAGCTCAACCTGGACACGGGAGGGTCCACGGACGGAGGAGAGACCCACTTTACTAAAAAGGTCCTCCACAAAGGGATAACTGGTCGCAATGCAAAAACTGTCTGCGGCGTATCCCATTCCTTGTAGAACAAACTGTACCAAAAAAGGAACACAAGGAAAACATTGTCAGTGCGTGGCGGTTTGCGGGACCCAAAAAGGACTGGCACAGCAGGTGCCCCCGCCCCATCCTCAAATACTGAGTATCACGCTTGCAGAAAAAAATAGCTCCAACAATTCCTATCAGTAACCGACCCTGAATCAGAGTCGCTCTCACTGTGCTCGTGTGATAAGCCCGCATCATCTGACAATACAGAGTGTCAGAGATAACCCCAGAAGCAGGCCAGGGAGGGGGGCGCTAATATACCCCCCATTTGGCCACCAGTCGCTTCAAACCTGGCGAGAAAAACCACCACCGACATTGCCATAGCAGATGTGGCAGGGGGAGGGGCAGCAAGGGTTAACACAGGTTTACAGGGGAAGAAGTACCCTTCCAGGCTCCATAACGCCCCCGCTGTGTCACCCAACTGCAAAGCAGAAATACCCACGGCCATCTCCCGGCCTCACAGAGTATGGGGGCCCCCAGGGAAACTCACCACCTCACCCAGGTGCAGCGCAGTCTGAGAGGAGCCTAAGTGTGCAGAGAAGCCGACTGTGCTGCGACTGTCCCTCAGGCAGATTTGCGGTCTTTCCTGCAGCGCTAAAGCGGCCACACGAGGCCAAACGATTTCTAAGATGGCCGCAGAATGTGTAAAAAAGCACAGGACCACATGAAAATGGCCGCCGAGCTATATAAAGCGCGACTCCGGCAAAATGGCGGCCATTGCGCATTTAAAAAGACAGTGGCACACAAAATCACCATAGCACACAAAAAGGCCCTGTAGTGAACACACACAGCCCCCTGCAGTGAACACACTCAGCCCCCGCTACGCACACAGGTCCAGGTGTACCAGAGACCCCAGAAAACCCCCCCTCACAGCCGCTACCCAAATGGGAAAGGATGGAGAGGAAATAAGGGAGAGAGGAAAGCAGGGCAAGCCCTCAGGCGACCTCCCAGGGGAAAATTCCAGCCAGACCACTTACCTGAGCAAGGGGCCATTACTTACCCGTCCTGCGACCACCGGCTGGAGGTATCCCAGACAGAACCAACATCCGCTAAACGGCATGGCTGTCGGCCAGACACACTGTGACAAAGCCATAAAAGACCGGTCATATGTGTGCCCTAGAACAAGATGTTCCCCAGCCGCCCCTGGAGCAACGGGGCCTGTCGTGGACGTCCCAAAGCTGAGCTGAGGGCCGGCACACGCTCGATGGCCGAACATGGGGGGACTACAGGAGTCAAGACCCAGCCTGTCACCCAGTCGGCTGTTGATAGAAGAATCACAGGATTCAAAAATGCAGGAACAAAATAATAAAAAGCGAGAAAAAGCGAGAAAAAAATCTCCAGAGTACAAGACTCCAGAAGTGCCTGACCTCTCCTGTCGTTAGGCAGGAAAAAACTGAGGCTGCTAGAGCAGGGTATGGGTTATACCCGGGGGGCCACGCCCCCTGGAAGGAGCTGCACTGAGGAATCTGTTGTTAACACTTAAAGTGCTTTTTTTCTGCTTAAACTCTTCTAAAGGAAGCGGATATAACCCTACTGTCAAAGGATGCTGTGTCCGTCCATGAACGGAAGAGAAATAATGGTGGCCACACAAAATATTGACATTTTGGCCCAATTTGGACATTTTCACTTAGGGGTGTACTCACTTTTGTTGCCATTGGTTTACACATTAATGGATGTGTGTGGAGTTATTTTGAGGGGACAAGAAATGTACACTGTTATACAAGCTGTACACTCACTACTTTACATTGCAGCAAAGTGTAATTTCTTCAGTGTTGTCACATGAAAAGATAAATTAAAATATTTACAAAATTGTGAGGGGTGTACTCACTTTTGTGAGATACTGTACATTTAAAGGGATACATTTTTCTTTAACTTTTCTTGCGCTAAAGGTGCCAATAGCAGCAATTTTTTTTTAAACTACCATTTTTGGTTTTCGGCCAAGTGCATCCTGCATTTTCGGTGTCGGTACTGAAAATTTCCAATCGGTGCACCTCTAATACAAACTTAAGCATCTCCAATGCAAACAATTTATTTCTAAAGTGTGTTCTATTTGACTATTCAAAACTTGCACTGCACAGACGAAAACATGAAATTTAGAGTTTTGGCAAGCTTATTGGATTTTGGTCACAAGAGCACAACGCATATATGAAAATAATGGAAAAATTGATGTGACGAAGGCCTAATCTTTTCAAAAACAATTAAAATAGTAAAACATACTCACCTACAATCTTAAAGGTAATCTTTTTACATGGAAGAGTTTTTCCTGCATACTTGTCAGCATTACTTTCATTTAATACAACTTGTAGTTTCAGTGTATACACACCAAGCTTGGTTATGTTCTCTAAAAGAAATACATTGCATATAAAAAGATAAACAGCCCTCATATGAAGAAAATCTGTATGATCAAATACAAATAAATAGGGATGGTAAAACAATTACCCATTTTTTTAAACCAGTAGGGCCACTTTCCACCATGCTGACTGATATGAGAAATTACGTCTTTTTCCCCACTTGGTGCTGTAATATACAAGACATAAACAAAGTGACCTACATGACAGAGTGAATTTATGGGTAAAGGCGACATGGTACAACAAACAGACTTTGGCCAAAAAGAAATAAAAATAAAAATATACCCATCTTTAATTCACAGAACATAATACAAAGTGCTTTATACACATTTCCCTGAAATATGAATTAACTACACCATCCAACATTTATCTAAATTCAAAATAAATACTTTATATATTTAAAGGGTAACTCGACTTTCGTGGTAAAGAAAATTAGCAAAACAAATATATATATAGCATATACAATTGCGACACAAGTCACATTGTAATTATTATTATTATACAGGATTTATATAGCGCCAACAGTTTACGCAGCGCTTTACAACATCAGGATTGAATGTTATTAAAAATTACCCTTCCTTTTCAATCTGCAACGATGTAATTTTCTGCAAAATGCCAAGCAATATGGCCACCTGGAGAAGTTCTGTACATTCCCCCCCCCCCCCATACAAATCACATTTTAAACATTCCCTACAAATGTGCCGATATTTTGGCACCACCCATCAAGCAGCTGATTAACCAGTCATTCAGGGAAGGCATAGTGCCCATCCTGTTGAAACAAGGTATAATCAAACCCATCTTAAAGAAACCCACCCTTGACCCCAAAGACCCTGAACACCGTCGTCCCATAACAGGCCTGAATGTCTTCTCCAAGGTGATGGAGAAAGTAGTGGTACAACAGCTGCAACAGCATTTAGACACCCATAATTTGCTCGATCCTTATGAATCGGGTTTCCGTCCAGGATACGGGATGGAAACAGCATTGCTCAAAATATGGGATGATGCTCTCGAGGCCGCAGACGAAGGAGAATCTTGTCTTCTAGTACTGTTGGACCTTAGCGCAGCTTTTGACACGGTAGACCACAAACTATTACTGACTCGGCTAGCTGAAGTAGCCAAAGTCGCGGAATGTGACCTATCCTGGTTCTCCTCCTTTTTGGAAAACCGATCACAAGTAGTGAAACTGGGACCGTTCACCTGTGAAAAACGCATGGTATCATGCGGAGTCCCTCAAGGATCCCCTCTGTCGCCGGTGCTGTTTAATATCTATCTCCACCCTCTTTTTGAAATCATCAGCAGCCAAAAGCTGCTCTACCACTCTTATGCGGATGACACACAATTGGATTTTCGCATCTGCAACAAAAAGGATCATCATCTCGGTCTAGAGAAATGCCTCTCTTTGATAGAGAACTGGATGACAAAGAGTCATCTTAAACTCAATGGTTCGAAAACAGAACTTCTCCTGTTTCACGCCAATCGGAGGAATCAACTGGCAACCACCTGGTCACCTCCGCCCATTCTGGGAAAAACCATCACCCCTAGCACCAAAGTCAAAAGTCTCGGAGTCATCTTCGACACCTACATGACAATGGATGCACAAATAGGGTCAGTAGTCAGCGGATCGCACCATCTGCTGCGCCTACTACGCAGACTTATTCCATTTATTCCTAAAGAAGACATAGCAGTCGTGGTGGGAACTATTGTTAACTCCAGACTTGACTATGCAAATGCACTTTACCTCGGACTCCCTAAGTACTATATCACTCGCCTGCAGGTCGTTCAGAATACGTCCGCGCGACTTGTGACTGGGAAAAAAAACATGGGAATCAATCTCGCCCTCACTGAAAAGCCTTCACTGGCTGCCAGTGAAAGACAGAATCACTTTCAAAGCACTCTGTCTGACGCATAAATGTATTTGGGGAAATGCCCCCAAATATCTATGCGAAAAAATAAAAGCTTACAACCCCAATCGCGTTCTGCGATCCTCCAACCAAAATGTACTCCAAATCCCCAAAACCAGATACAAGTCCAAAGGAGAAAGAAGATTTGCTGTCCAAGGCCCTCGACTTTGGAACACTTTACCAACATCCATTCGGTTGGAGGAGAACCACTTGGCCTTTAGGAGAAAGATCAAAACCCATCTCTTTTGAGGTCAAAGGAGAAATGGTCAAACAAGCGCCCAGAGGCGATTCAGTTCGCATGTGCAGCGCTATATAAGTTTTTCACTCACTGCAACAAGAATTCGATTTTTGGTGAGATACTCTTAAAAGGAAAATCATGCCTAAAAGGGATACAGACCCTGCAACTTTCCTTATTAGAACCATGCAGGTACAGCAGCTGATTGATAATTATAAAACCACTTACAGATTCACTTTGCACATTCAGAATACCAAAAGGTAGAAATCTGCAACAAAGCTTCTTAAAATTCCTGCAATGTACATAGATCACCCAGAGGGGAATGTTTTTTTTCTCACCAAAAGTGGAGTTACACTTTAAGTATAACAATCCTTAGCTGTAGTGGTTGCATTTCTATTATTATGTCAGGCCTTTATTTTTACCCAGTGATTCTGACATTACCACACACAATCTTTTAATAAATGTATTTTAATGAACCTAAAAACGTACAATATCGTGAAACGATGCAGCTCCAGTAAATATAACAGAAACATACATAAAAACAAATAAGAAAAACAGTTTTCAATGTGCCAAATGTGAAGTCTCTCTTCAATAAAAGTCCATATACTGTATATTCAGATTGTGTAATGAAAACACCATCTTAATCAAATGCACACTCACCAGACCATAAACTGTAACGAACAGCAAGCACAGCATGTTTCTCAGGCACAGATCTTCCCCAGGTGTACACACTTCCACTCCGGAAATACTCCTCTTAGGCAGCAGCAAAGGGCAACACCTACTGGACCCACAGAGAGCCACGGATGACTCGGGATCATACAGCAAAAGGAATTCAGCACTGGGATTCCGCCCCGACTAGTTTAGTCCAAATGGACAGTCTCAAGGGGTCGTAGTCAGGTTGGAATCCCAGTGCTGACATCATGCCACTGTATGATTCAGGGTTGTCAGCTCTCTCATTGAGTTTTACTGTGTTTTTTCACTGTGACATTGTTCTAATTAGATCAGTGGGAGTTGCCTTTTGCTGCTTCTTAGGAGGAGTAATTGCAGAGTGGTGGAGCATACACCTGGGAAATCTGTGCCTCGGAAACATGCTGTTTTTGCTGTACCTGTTACACCTGCTGGTTGGTGGAAGATCTTTTTTATTGGAATATATATGGAATTTTACTTACGAGAGACTTCACATTTGGCACATTGAACACTGTTTACTTATTTTTTTAATGTTTTTGTTATATTCACTGGGCCTGCATCATTACACCCAATCTTTTGCAAAGACGACAACACTCACTCAGTGTAGGTTCCCTTTACTGTGTGTCGGAAATAAGTGCAAAATTGTGGACATTTCTGACCTGCAGAGAAACATGCTGCTCTTCGGCACGTGTGTTTGCACATGCCAGATCGGTGCAACACAAAAATAAAAAAAAGGATCGGGGACTTCTTGCTTTGCGTTTTTTGCAGGAAGGGAAGCCCATTGAAATGGGCTGTCCTACATGCAGAATGCAGCCACAGTGATGTGAATCTAGCATGACTTACTGCACTGTATCAATGGAGGAACAAAGTTGTTACCCAAGGACAGGAAGAGTATTAAATAGTAACTCCACTTTTGTTGAGAAAAAAAATTCCCCCCTGGGTGATCCATGTATCTTGCAAGGATTTTAACAAACTTTGTTATAGATTCCTACCTTTTGTTATTCTGAAGATATAGCCGTTTGTCTGTGTGAGGAAGGGGAAAGGAGAAGAGGAGGGAACGGTCACATGACAGGCAGGGAAAGAGAAGAAAATTAAAAATAAGGAAAAGAGAAAAAATAAATAAAGTGAATCCATTCGGGGTTTAGCCACCAACCATTCTTGGAGTAATCTCTGTGTGTCCGTAACCTGCAAATAGGCGAGCCAGGGGGACAATTTTTTTTTTTACCCAAAGAGGGACTGTTTATCTCGCAAGACGCTCACAATTTATTTATTTAACTTGATCCACGCGAGTTTACCTTTCATTAAAGCTATATCTACGACTGGATTTTTCTATGCCGTCGCAATATCAATTTTGTCCGCTAGGAACATATTAACCACTTCATTACTGGGCACTTAAACCCCCTTCGTGCCCAGACCAATTTTCAGCTTTAAGCGCTGACGCATTTTAAATGACAATTGCGCGGTCATACAACACTGTACCCAAATGATATTTTTATCATTTTTTCCCCACAAAAAGAGCTTTCTTTTGGTGGTATTTGATCATCTCTGCGATTTTTATTTTTTTGCGCTATAAACATAAAAAGACAGAAAATTTTGAAAAAAAACACAATATTTTTTACTTTTTGTTATAATAATATCCCAATTTTTAAAAAAAATAAATAAAAATTTCCCTTGGTTTAGGCCGATATGTATTCTTCTACATATTTTTGTTAAAAAAAAAAATCGCAATAGGCGCATATTGATTGGTTATGTTTTTTTTTTTTTTTTTACCAGTAATGGCGGCTATCTGCGATTTTTTTTTGCCAGGCCTGCGATATTGCGGCTGACATATGGGACACTTTTGACACACTTTTGGGACCATTCACATTTATACAGCGATCAGTGCTATAAAAATGCACTAATTACTGTATAAATGTGACTGGCAGTGAAGGGGTTAACACTAGGGGGTGAGGAAGGGGTTAAATGTGTATCCTGGATGTGTTCTAAATGTGTGGGGGGAGGGGACTGACTGGGGGAGGTGACAGATGCTGTGTCCCTATGTACAAGGGACACAGATCGGTCTCCTCTCTCCCTGACAGGATGTGGAGCTCTGTGTTTACACACAGAGCTCCACGCCCCTGCTGTCACCGCTGAACGCGGGTACCTGGTGGACATCGCGGCCGCCAGGCACACGCATCGGCTTCCCAGCGATGCGCTGGGCACAGTGTTTCCCCGCTGCGTGTCCCTAGCGGCGTGCACGGGGAATGTAAACAGGATGTCCAGGGACGTCCACCCGGCACTTGAGAGCCGCGCTGTGGACATCTTTAGTCTATAGCGCGGATCAGAAGTGGTTAAGGTCTGTGCGTGTTGTGGGACATTTTTTGACTGGTTTGTTCAGTAGGGCAATGATTACAACTTTAGTAACATTGACTGTGACGGTATCGGTATGATATCCCCGTCAAGCATTCCCTCCTCTCCATACAAGAACATCACAGGATTCCCCACACATGAGTCAAGACTGGATGCTGGAACCAAGACACTTTATTGACACAAAAAACTCAGCTTATATGTGGTTACAGCCTGTTAGGAACGCCCCCCTCACACAGTGGGGTTTCCCATACAGATTATAGGAGACAAGTCGGAGCCGACCCTGCAGACACGTTTCTTTAGATAAAGACATCACTGGAGTTAATTACTACACTGAAGCAATCAGAATAATTAACATACTACTTCTCTAATCATTTAGCCTGATGATACAATACACATCTTTTAAGGGTAAACACAGATCTTCTTTACACAACACAATAGATCAATTAACCTTTAGAATAGTGAGGGGACATTAGCACGTCAATAACCTGTCAGAGGAATGAATCACACATGAAATTCCTTTCTACCTCTACCCATGGCTAGCAGGGAGCAGTACACTGAGACATATAGGCAAATGTATCACAATGGCCCCCCTTTTGCTCCCTGCTCTGGCAAATCCGGTTGGACCTTCCCTGGTCCAGTAGGGTTGACGGGTTCAGAGCTTTTAGTCCGAGGTTAACTCCGTTTGGCATGACTGACCTCCCTTGACAACTGCTTCAGACTCAGGTATATCACCGGGTCGTCAGATCACACGCCGGTCAGTCCCCAAGTCTTTGTGCGATCTGCAAAGTCACCAGAAGTCAGTGTGAGGACAGCGAATGGGTCTGTGCGCCGCCGTCTAGGTGTCCCGCTATGGGAGGGGGCAGGTTATGGCTCTGAAGTGACAATCACAGGAGATTCATAAAAAGAAAAAGTTATATTTGTTGTAGCACTGGTGCTCAGAGTCCGGGGGGGGGGGGGAGAGGGGACTCAGAGCCCCATAAGGTCAGCCACCCCCTGCTCCCTCCGCAGCCGCCGGTTCTCCTCTTGGAGCTTCTCCAGCTTCATCTCCAGTTCATGGAGCCTGGGGGGGTCAGCCCGCTGTGACCTCAGGTGGTTGTTCTCCTCCTCCATGCGGCTTATGCACTCCTCCAGCTCCATGTACTCACGGATCAGCTCCTGCTTGCTCATGTCCTGCAGGCTCTCCACGTGGTCCTTCATCATCAGGAACTGGGTGGTGGTGTAAGGGGCCACCGGTGGGCCCTTGGCGAACATCTCGGCCCGCATCTGGGACGCCCGTTGCGACTCCCTCTCCTCCAGTCGCTTCTTCTCCTCCCAGGTCAGCTTGTTATACGGCTTCCAGGACCTCTTCTTCTTGAAGGGTGGCCGGCGGTGCCTCTTTCTGCCCAGCTCCCTCCAGGGCCCCTCCGGCTCAGGGCTGGAGTCCATGACCAGCTGACAATGGTGTTCCCTGTTGTCCGTAATAGCAGATTGTACCATGAGGGCTTCGTAAGGGGTGCCCAATGGTTCTTCCCGACCCCGCTCCTGGGGATCCCAAGCCGAGTCTACACAATGGGCTGCTGCTGGTGGGCGGTACCCAGGTTGAGACCAATTTGACCTGGTGTTGTCATTCATGGGGCAATTCTGCTTGAAGTGACCCAACTGTTTGCACCGGAAGCAGCGTTGTTCGTTGTCCTCCTGGCGTGGATAGCGAGGGCTAGATGTCACCGGTCTGTTAGGAGGTTGGTATCTAGCGGCTGGTGGGTGGGAGGGCACCGTTTGTGGTGGAGGTTGTTCCTGTGGTGTGATCTGGTTCGTCTTGCGAGTATCCGCATATTCATCCGCCAACTTAGCGGCCTCTGGTAGAGTCATGGGCCTGCGATCTCTCACCCAATCCTTGACGTTCGTCTGGATGTGATTGTAAAATTGCTCCAGGAGCATTAGTTGCAAAATGTCCTCTGCGGTGGTGGCCTGGCTGCTGTTAACCCAGTTAGAGGCCGACAGGGACAGCTGGCATGCCCATTCTGCGTAAGAGTCTTTCGTGGTTTTGCGTGAGTCCCTGAACTTCTGTCGGTGGGACTCTGGGGTTACTGCATAACGAGCCAGGAGCACTTCTTTAACCCGGGCGTAGCTATGGATATCCTGATCTGGCACGGTCCGGAAAGCATCAGAAGCTTTGCCTGACAGTTTGCCTGACAATATTGCAACCCACTCTCTTCTAGCTATTCGGTGCAGGTTACATTGTCGCTCAAAATCCGCCAGGTAGTTATCAATTTCACAGTCCTTTTCATCAAAAGCTTTAAAAGCGCTAAACGGAATCTTCCTTGCGTCTGCTGTGCTGTACTCACTGTTCGGAGAAGGTGCGGCTGCTTGTTGGACTGCTGCCAGTTTTAACTGTAGTTCTGCGTCCCTTATTTGTTTATCCTTCTGTAGTTCTGCGTCCCTTATTTCTTTAGCCTCCTCCGCTAACAGGTCCATCACTTTCAGCACCACATCCGGCGTTGGGTTCGGGCCGAACCACGCTAGCTTCTCTCTCATTAGCTTGTTGGCTGGCGATTCCTCCTCCTGAATCACTGGTGTATCCATCTCTTGTACTGCTGGCGTTGCTGCAATACCGTCCTCCTGGTCTATCTCCATTGATTCCGCTATGATGACCCGCTTGGTTTTGTTGCTAGCAATCCTTCCAGTAGTTCTTCCAGTGTCTGCTTGGAATCCGGGTGTGAAGGAGAGTAGAAGGGAAGATCCTGCTGCTGCCAACCAATTTGTGACGGTATCGGTATGATATCCCCGTCAAGCATTCCCTCCTCTCCATACAAGAACATCACAGGATTCCCCACACATGAGTCAAGACTGGATGCTGGAACCAAGACACTTTATTGACACAAAAAACTCAGCTTATATGTGGTTACAGCCTGTTAGGAACGCCCCCCTCACACAGTGGGGTTTCCCATACAGATTATAGGAGACAAGTCGGAGCCGACCCTGCAGACACGTTTCTTTAGATAAAGACATCACTGGAGTTAATTACTACACTGAAGCAATCAGAATAATTAACATACTACTTCTCTAATCATTTAGCCTGATGATACAATACACATCTTTTAAGGGTAAACACAGATCTTCTTTACACAACACAATAGATCAATTAACCTTTAGAATAGTGAGGGGACATTAGCATGTCAATAACCTGTCAGAGGAATGAATCACACATGAAATTCCTTTCTACCTCTACCCATGGCTAGCAGGGAGCAGTACACTGAGACATATAGGCAAATGTATCACATTGACCATTGTAACTGTAAATATAAAGGAATGTACCCTAACCTAAAAGCGAGCTTTGGGACAAGACTACCATACGTGCAGAAACGTACCTATCTGGCCACAGCCCTTGAAACAGGAGTCTAAAGGGCCTGTATAGGGTCATTTTTAATAACATTCAAACACAATACGACTTGAGTCGCAATTGTATATGACATATTTTATTTGCAATTTTTCCCCCCACAAAAGTGCAGTTACCCTTTAAGGTATCTCTCCAGCCAAAATTCAAAGACTATATAATGCAACTTTCTCTCCTCCTTTTCTTACTTTATGGTACTTGGGCGATATGAGCTTTGGATCTTGCTATTTTCCTCATGAAGACACTAGTTTGTCTTTTTCTAACAATGCTATGCAGCTGTAAATGGCTGATTTCCATCCAGCATTCCCTGTAGGCTTAGCACTCGTCAGCTGCTTCCCTCCCTTGTTCTTGTGCCCCATTCTCAGTAACGTAAAGGTAATCACTTATATTGAAAAGCTGATCACCACCTTTAAAAACCTGTACCAAGCTCACAGATGCAGCCGGGGCTTGTACTAACCACTCGAAGTCCCCACAGCTTATAAATGGCATGTGGACGGCAGGTGGTTAAAGCCAACTTGTTGCTATTCCCTTCCCAGGCAAAGCACAGGTTTGCTGTAAAGTACAGTTGAAAGCAATAACAACAATGTTATTAGAAGATTTTAGTTTCCAGCCGATGATAGAAAAAAAAACGCAAATACCAACTAAAACTATAGGTAAATTATTTATTTATTTTTTTAATCGTGTAAGGAAGAGTTATAACCCGTCAGTTTTATTTTTTATTTTTTGCCCTCTGTGCCCTATTGAGGAGATTTTCCTCAACAGCAAGTTAGAGTAAATCCCTAAAAATTAGGGGAATCTCTTGGGGCCACCCAGGTCACCAGAACTAGAGTTCCCATTAGATGGTTTACTTTCTATTACTGGTGTGATTACTGTTCTACAGCCCAACATCTGGGATTTTCTATTACTTTCAATGATAATGGTCAACATGAAAAATAGAGGGTGAATCTCCCTAACAGGGGAAGACTTGGCAATGAAACCCTGACAGGCATTCTAATTCCTCTCTACTCTGCAAATTAGGGAAATCTTATTGGGGGGGGGGGTTCAGAACTAGTGTCCACATTGGAAGATTTCTGGGGACAACCCAAAATTTTGAATTTTCGTTTACTTTCACCTTCAGTAATAATGGAAAATGGCCAAATAAAGAAGGTAAATCTTCATAATGGGAACACAGATAGCAATAAAAACTGGCAGGTGTTCTAATCCCTCTTCCCTCTATTGAAAAAAAAGTTTTGCCTTAGTTATACATTAAGAAAAACAATACTGTAACCAGGTATGAATGTAGACCTTTATCTGCTTCCAGCATGCTGTTCACTTACATTGCAACAGAACCTTTAGTTCCACCAAAAGTTTCTTTGCAGCTCCATGACTTGCACCCGGGAGCTTCTGCACAGCCTCCCCCTTCTTATTGAAGATCTCAACTCGTATTGCCCCTGTCAACAAAGAGTTTTTGCTTAGAAACAGTGGTCTGGTTCATCAACATGTTTATTAATTCTAATACACTTCTGTGTGATCAACAAAAGAAATTAGTAGAATATGTCCAGAGGAAAAAAAATGAAAATACATTTTACTCTCCGTTTCTTAATTATAGTGAGTATTGATCAGAATCTGTCAGGTTTATATTAACCACTTCAGCCCCGGAAGGATTTGCCCCCTTAACAACCAGGCCATTTTTACAATACGGCACTGCGTCACTTTAACTGACAACAGAATGTATGTCCTTTTTCCCCCACGAATATAGCTTTTTGGTTGTACCTCTGCGGTTTTAATTTTTTGTACTATAAACAAATAGGATTTTTTGCACTCACCGTAAAATACTTTTCTTTGTTGTCCATGGACGGACAAAGCCTCCTCAATTATTGACAAGTGGGTTATGTTCCCTGTTTACAGGAGAGGACTAGGCAGAAACATGTTAGATATACATGTCATTTTAAACAGAGCTGAACAGCCCCGCCAAGGGGGCGGTCCCTCCGGACATAACCCTCCTCCCTGCAGCATGCAGCCTCAGTTCGTAACAAGCAGTACAAACCTAAAAAGGAGGGGTGGGTGCTGTGTCTGTCCATGGACGACAAAGAAAAGGATTTTACGGTGAGTACAAAAAATCCTATTTTCTCTTGTCGTCCATGGACGGACACAGCCTCCTCAATTATTGACAAGTGGGACGTCCCCAAGCAGTGTAAAAAAAATGAGGGGTGGGAAACGGTATCAGTCAAAAAAAAACACACAAGTTCACCCAAAACAGGCAAAGCTCCTCAACGGAGGAGATGCAACTTTAAACAGCCGCCTGCAAAACCTTGCGGCCGAAGGAAGCATCTGAAGATGCACTCGCATCAACCTTGTAAAATTTTGAAAAAGTGTGAACGGACGACCAAGTCGCCGCTTTACACACCTGTGAGACAAACGCTTGATGTCAGAAAGCCCAGGATGCACCAATTGCCCTGGTCGAATGTGCCGTGACCGGAAAGGGGGGCGCCCGCCCCCTAAGACCATAAGCATGTATGACAGTCTGTCTGATCCACTGAGAAATGGTGGCTGACGAGACCACCAGGCCCTTTTGTGGACCAGATACCGACACAAAAAGTGAGTCAGACCTCCGAAACTGAGCCGAAGCTGACAGGTACACCCGCAGAGCGCGTCTAAGGAATGAAGTGCAACCTCCCTAGCATGCACTGGCCGAGGACACAAGGACGGAAGCACAATGTCCTCATTAAGGTGAAAAGATGAAACCACCTTCAGAAAAAAGGAAGGTCGCGGGCGTAACACCGCCTTATCCTTATGGAGGACCAAGTATGGCGACTTGCAGGACAAAGCCGCCAGCTCAGAAACCCTTCTGACAGATGTAATGGCCACCAAGAAGGCCACCTTCTGAGAAAGCGTCAAGAGAGGAATCTCTCTGATGTCCTCGAAGGGAGTTTTCTGAAGGACCGAGAGCACCAGGTTCAAATCCCATGGGGGAAGAGGTGGTCTAAAAGGGGGAAGTATATGAAGAACCCCCTGCAGAAAAAAGTACCCACCAGAGAATAGGCCACTGAAAGAAAACAGCCAAAGCTGAAATCTGGCCCTTAATGGTGCTTAAGGCAAACTTTTGATCCACGCCACGCTGTAAAAACAGCAGAATTCTGGATACCAAATACGTCCGTGGACGTCAACCCATCTCTTCGCACATAGAGATGTAGGCCTTCCAAGTGCGATGGTAAAATCTTCCTAGAGGAAGACTTCCTAGCCCGCAGCATAGTTGGAATGACAGAGTCGGAAAGACCTCGGTCCCTTAGAACCTGGCTTTTAACTGAAAAGGGAGGAAGGATCTCAGCCACCAATTCAGAGAAGCCCTGACCAGATGGCTGACCTGAATCTGACGATCCAGCGACGATGGGGATCTGTTCCACTTGGACAGGATCTCCCTCTGTAGTACTCGAGTGTGGAATTGGGCGTACGGTACAGCCTCGAACGAGGCCACCATGAGGCCCAGAACTCGCATACAAAATCGGAGAGACGGCCATTTGCGGGACGTTAAAACTCTCACAGCAGACTGGAGCGTCTGCAACTTTTCCAGGGGTAGAAAGACCCTCACTTCCGAGGAGTCCAGAATCAACCCCAGGTATTCCAAACGCTGAGTCGGAACCAGGACCGACTTCTGAATGATTAAGACCCACCAGAATTCTCGGAGGGTCTGGCTGGTTATAGACACGTCCTCCCTTAATTCTGAGCCAGAAGCTGCTCTCAGAAGATGATGGTCTAAGTAGCCCGCGATGGCAATGCCTCGCTGTCTCAGCAAAGCTAGGATCGGCGCGAGCACCTTGGTGAAAACTCTTGGTGCTGACGCCAGGCCAAAAGGGAGGGCCACAAACTAATAGTGATCCTCCCCGATTGCAAAACGTAGAAACCTCTGGTGACTTGCGCAGATTGGGACATGCAAGTATGCGTCCTTGATGTCCAAGGACGCCAGAAAGTCCCCCGGGTGGAGCGCAGCTTCAACCGAGCGAATCGATTTCATGCGGAACTTCCTTACTTTCACGAAGACATTCAGAGCCTTGAGGTCCAGGATCGGACGGACTCCATTCCTTCTTCAGGAACAAAAAACAGATTCGAATAAAAACCCTGAAACCTGTCGTCCTGCGAAACGGGTAAAATTACTCTGCAACCTAGCAAGTCTCTTACTGCCCCCAACAGGGCAGCCAGACGAGCAGGTAGGAGAGGGAGACTTGAGGGAAAGAATCTGTTCGGGGGATAGGAAAGAAACTATCTTGTACCCCAAAGAGACCACCTCGCAGACCCATTGGTCGGAGAGCAGAGAGGTCCACCGAGTCGCGAACCTGCGAAGCCGTCCCCCCACCCATGAGTCGGGCAGGGGCAGGCCTTCATGCAGTTGCGGGCTTGGGTGCCGGTTTGTTCGGCTTCCGCACCCAGGGACGTTTCTGTCCCCCAGTTGAGGCCTTGTCGGTCTGGGAGGGTTTACAGCCGGGCCCTGACTGACGAAAATACCACTTCTGTGTGGGGAAAAAAAGGACCCGGCTTACGGCGGGGTTCCTTCCCCTTGGAGGACTGAGGGAGGAGAGTGCTCTTCCCTCCCGTGACATCCTTGATAATGTCATCCAGTGAAGACCCAAAAAGCCTCCCACCCTTGAAGGGTAAATCCGCCAGGGCTTTCTTAGAGGCCTGGTCCGCAGACCAGCATTTCAGCCAAAGTAGGCGGCGTAAAACCACCGCCGAAACGGAAGCCCTTAATATCAAGGGTGCTGCATCTAGTGAAGCATCACAAACATAGACAAGGCCCTGGACCAGCTGGTCAGCCAGTCTAATAACTTTGGATGGGAGCTGGTGCTCCTCCGCGGTCTGGCATAAAAATAGGCCACAAAGCAGACCCCAGCATGGTAAACATGGAACGAGTCAGTGCTTCGGATCTTCTATCAGTCTGATCCTTAAAAGCAGGGGTTCCCTCTATAGGGAGAGTGGTCACCTTGTTTAACCGGCAACCGGAGGGTCCACCACCAGAGAAGTCCACTTTTTTAAAAGGTTCTCCTCAAAAGGGTACCGAACCGACAGGCGGTGAGGGACTACAAAAGCCTTCTGCGGCTTTTCCCATTCCGCATCAATGAATTTATCAAAGAAGGACACATAAGGAAAAACCTTAATAGAGCGGTCCGATTTGTGTGACCCAAAGGAGACCGAACCCTCAGCGGATACCTCAGCTGCACTATCCAGCTTAAGGGAGTCCCGTACAGCATTGATAAGTTCCCTGACAAGTGCCTTATCATGCCCCGACCCAGTTAAAGGGTCTTCCTCACAAGGAAGGTCCTGGTCCAGGTCTTTAGACAAAACAGAACCAGGCACCTCAGCCGCAGCTGGATCCTGGTCTGAATCTGAACATTGCCCAGGGGATAGCGAAGGGAGGGGGCGCTTTTTACCCCCCTTACCGCACCCCGCTTCCACCCTGGCAAATGTCTCCAGGACTGCCGACAGAGTCTATTGTGGGTGCAGGAGCAGAAGTACCAGCTGCCGCCTCTGCCATACTGGTGGAAGGAGGACCAGATACTGACTCCATATGTGAGGAAAAAACTCCCAGGGCCCAGTTCAAAATGAACAGAAAAAACCCACCACTCCTGCTGCGCTGACCGGAGGGGGGGGGGGTTACCCAGGAGACTGATCAGCGCCGCTGCCCGTGTCCCGCACACCGCTGAGTGTGTGAGTAAGAAACTTAAATAGCGCAACACATGCGAACTGAATCGCCTCTGGGCGCTGTGTGAGGAGAAGCTGTGAGGTAAAGCGTGTGGTAGCCGCGGAGTGCTGTGTGAGGAGAACGGCGCTGCGCGCCATAGGAGTTAACACTAGAGGCCGAGGACTCAGGCAAGATGGCTGCTGAGCGCCCATATGGAGCCTGGCGTGGCTACAGCAAAATGGCCGCCAATGGGATTTTCAATGCAAACTGAAAATCCACAAAAAAATGGCGCCAGCGCCTTCGGAACGGCGGCAAAATACAGCATTTAAACAGGTGAAAGCATGGAAAGGCTGATTAGCCCCAAAACACCAAGAAAAGGGACCCCCAGCAGTAAAAAAAAACACATAGGCCAAGCGCAGTCCCTCAACCAGGTGCCCCTCCCCCCACCTCGACAGCATGTGGAGCAGCAGAGGGAAAAAAGGGAGCAGGGAAGGGAGGATACCCAAACCCCAGGAATGCTCAGCCGTACCACCCCATCTAAGGAGGGATTGTACTTGCCCATCCTCGCGACGACTCACTGACGCATTCCAGACAGGCGTACATGGTTAGTACACAAAAGCATTGGTTCAAAACCCGTGCATGCTCAGAATCAAGTTGACGCATGCTTGGAAGCATTGAACTTTGTTTATTTCAGCACGTTGTGTGTTTTACGTCACCGCGTTCTGACCCGGTCGGTTTTTGGAACGATGGTGTATACGCACATCAGACCATCAGTCTGCTTCAGCGGTGAACCGATTAAAGCGGTCTGTCGGACCATTCTCATTGGATGGATCGACCGTGTGTACGGGGCCCTCAGACAGACCTATCAATTTACACTTATTGGGATTTATGTAGCAGAATACATTTTGGCCAAAGTTTATGAAGAAATTCGATTTTTAAAAAAAAAAATGTATTGGATATATTTTATAGTAAAAATATTGGGGCAGATCCACGTACATCGGCGCATATATAGGCCGGCGTAGCGCATCTCATTTACGGTACGCCGGCTCAACTTAGAGAGGCAAGTACCGTATACTCAGAGTATTTGCGCCCGACGATGCGCCGGCGCAACGTAAATTCCTAGGCGTAATTGAAAGTAGGAAGGAAGTGGGCGTGTTCCATTGAAATGAGCCGTGACTCCATGCAAATGAAGGGCCGAACGGACGGCGCATGCGCCGTGACGCTGACTATGTTCAGCGCCTCTCTGCGCATGCTCAGAACTCGGCCCGGCGTAATCAGTGAGATACGAACTAGGCCCGGCGTAATTAGTGAGATACGCCCAGGGCATAAATACGCCCAGACATGCGCCCGTCCAGTGCAAAAGTACATCCGTTTTTGTTTCCCCCCCTGAAGCAAGGTACTTTTGTTCTTTTGTTTGTAGCTGTTTGTTTTAGAGCCATGTCTGCTCCAGCAGCTCCGAAGAAGAGAAAGCTCAATTATACCCGACAGGAGAAGGCGATCATTATCAGGGCCATGGCCCAGTATGATAGGTATCTCCATGGGCCAGAGAGTGCAAATACCACCCAGGCCAGGAGGAAGGAGATCCTGGCGCAGATTGCTGATAATGTTAATGCTTTGGGGAGTGAGACCAGGAGCCCCAATAACATTTTAAAAAAGATCAACGATCTGCGGCGCCTGGTCCGAGGTAAGCTGGCCAAGATGACCACTCATGCCAGGGGCACTGGAGGGGGACCAGCAACTACAGAGACGCTCACTGCTGAGGAGCAGGTGGTTGCCCAGTGCCTCCAAAGGCATCAAGTGGAGGGAGTTCCTGGCTTTGACTCCATTGAGGAGGCCTTGAGGACAGGTAAGTGTGTTTTATCTCCTATCTGGTGTGTAGCATGTGTGGGGGTGGAAGGGAACATGTGACAAGTGTGTGGATCCTCCAACATGTGAATGTTTTGTGTCATCCACAGATGTGCAGGAGGGTGCTGGGCCATCTGGCCAGTCTACACCATCCCCCGGACATCAAACTGAGTCAGACCACCTGGCAAGCCAGGAGTCCTCTGTGGAAGGGAGTGGCCACACCTCTCCTCAGGAGGTGGTTGAGGAGGAGGAGGTGATGAGTGGGAATGTGGTGAGGCTCCATTTGGAGGCGTCTTCCCCTGTTGCTGGCACCAGTCAGCCCTCCATCAGGGGTAGCCCCTCCCACTCCTCCCCCAACAGGGCTTCTCCCCCAAGGGTCTCCCCTTCTCCTAGGCCCCAAGCCACATCAGGACCCAGGAAGGTGACCAGGAAGACAAGAGGGGTGGCAGACGTTCTGCCTGAACACCTCAGGAGGGACCAGGCCAGCCAGACCCGCCATCTGGGTGAGATTGTGAGGAGTATGGACCACATGGCCCAAAGCATGGCCTCCGTGAAGGAAGCTGTGGAGGATTTGGGCTGCAATTTCTCAGCTGTGGTCACCTTCAAGTCTGATCTGCAGGCCACCACAGCAGGCGTGGGTGAGGAGGTCCACGCCCTGACAGAGGCTGTCAGGGCCAACACTGCAGCCATCCAGGCGGGGGTGAGGCTGCAGGAGGACACCAATGTGGTCCTCACCCACATCGCCCTGGCGAGACCAGGGGATGCTCCTCCTCCTCCTGATTTCCCCCCCCCATGAGTCTCCCATGAGGAGCCGGGGCCGTGGCCGCGGCAGACGTGGGGCACGGCAGCGCCGTTAATTTAAATTTTTTGTTTCTGTTCGACTCAGGTTATGAGTGTTTTATGTTTAATTTTTGTATTATACTCAGGTTATGAGTTTTTTTTTTTGGTAGCCCAAGCACACGGTTAGTAGTGCAGGCTACAGTGTGAACGATGTTTGAATGTGGGGGTGACATTCCTGCCGGAAAAGGGGTGTCACCCTCGGTCGCCGGAGAGAAGTGATCCCCTGGACCAGGGAGAAGTGATCCCCAGGTCCGTGTGAATGGTATATGAATGTACAGCAACATAATTGGAGCCTTGCCGTGGCGTTGCTGCTCCCAAGTCCTAAATGGTGGACTTGGGCTAATGCAATTTGATGAGGATGTGGGGTGTGTGTGCTAGGAACCACAGTGGTGTGCATGCGTGCATTCTCCTTGTGCCATGATGAATGTGTGTGTTTAAAGTGCAAAGATGCCTACATTGAGGCATCTCCTGACTGCTCTTCCCTCAGAAGACGGGGTAGCCTCGGTTAGGGGGGGGGGAATGTCTGGTTCGGGGGTCAGGTCATCACGTAGGTCAATCTCCAGGCCCTTTCTCACGGCGAAGTTGTGCAGCATGCAACATGCACCGATCTGGCACACAAAGTTTGGCAAATACAACAGGGTACCCCCAGACTTATCCAGGCATCAGAAACGGGACTTCAGGAGGCCAAAGGTGCATTCCACCACTCCACGGGTACGTGCGTGTGCATCTTTGCTCTCCTGGGGTTTAGGGAACCCAGAATGGAGTCATCAGATGGGGTCCAAGTGCATATGCAGAGTCACCTGTAAGGGAAAAGACAGGAGGATGTTAGTCGTGCATGTGCCCCTTGTGATGTCTGCATCATGAAGGGGGGGGGGGGGGGGACAGTCATGCCTGACACCCATGTCACTCACCAACCAGCCATACACGTTCTGTTGGGATGGGGCTTTGACGGTATATGTAGCTGTCGTGGCTGGACCCTGGGTGTTTGGCACGGACATGCCATACGAGGCATTGGGCATCGGCTATCACCTGTACGTTGATGGAATGATTGCGGTATATGTGCTCTGTGTCACGGGGGGCCGTAGTGCCACATGTGTGCAATCAATGGCCCCCACGGTGCGTGGGAATCCTGCAATTCTGACGAAATCCCGCATTGCCTTCATCCGCAGATGCTCCTGGGTGGGTCTGATGATTTGGTTGGCCATGCGTCTGAGGATTGCGGGGACAACCTGGTGCACACATCTGCTCATGGAGGATTGTGCCATCCCAGTCACGACTCCACTTGTACGCTGGAACGAGCCACTGGCAAAAAAATGGTGTTGCCAGTACCTTGACCAGTGGCTCCACTGCATGTGAGCGGTGTGTCTGGCTGGTGATGTCATCTTTCAGGGCTGTGGCTAATTCCAGGATGGCATCAGGGCTGAATCTGAAGATGCGATACACCTCCGATTCACACATGCCAAAGACGTTTAGGCACGGTATATCCTCTCCCGTGCCCTCCTCCTTCTACGCGCATCTAAAGCCAGTAGTATAGCTATGACCATGGATGCCCCTGGCATGTTGGCATACAGATGTCCTGCAAGTGTGGATGCTCCTGCAAGTGTGGATGCTCAGCTCATCCCTAACGGTGCTGCTGAAGCCGACCTGCATACGTCTGGTGCAAAGTTAAAGCTGTTTTTTTGAGGGGTAACTTTAGACCGGACGTATGACCTATGCGCGGCGCGCGTAGCCCGCGTCGGGCGCACGTACGTTCGTGGATCGCCGTATCTCCCTCATTTGCATAGCAAAACAATGGTGCGTCCAGCGTATTTTTGCGCCCACGATGCGCCGGCGCAGAAAAATTACGTCGGTCGGAAAAACCTATTTTTCAGGCGTATCTCGTTTTGTGGATACGGCGCATAGTTACACTGGCGCATATATACACTTAAGCCGCGCACCTCGAGATACGCCGGCGTAAGTGCTTTGTGGATCTGCCCCATTGTGTTTTTTTTCCCCAAAAAAAATGTGTTTGGTATTTTTTCGCTATTATCGCATAAAATGAAAAACCCAAAAGAAAGCTTTATTTGTGTGAAAAAACGTATATAATTTTTGTTTGCGTAAAGTGTTTCATGACCGCACAATTGCCAGTTAAAATGGCCTGGTCATGAAGGGGGTAAAATCTTCCAGAAGTCGAGTATTAAAAAAAAAAAAAAAGTCAAAACAAGTGATTAGTAATAGGTATATTACACAATATGGATACATAAAATGTATTTCCCTGTGCTTAACTGTCAATCGCTATGTATTTCCCTCAATAGTAAGGCTCACAGATTGAAATTAGGGTCCACTTGGAGGAAACAATGCAAAAATGACGATGCATTTCTTGGTTATCCACCCCACTTCTTCAGATTCTGTAAAACTCAAGCTAAAATAGCAGGTTAATCCCAGGCTGGAATCATGGGCCTGGGGACCATCATCCACACCATACCTCTACCTGGGAGAAGTACAGTCAAGTCTGTTCTATGTGTAGAAGCCTGCTGGTAAAAGCAGGAAAAAATAATCTGGTTGACCGCACGTCTAAAAAAAATAGCTTTTATTATAAAGTCTTCAATAAAAATATATCTCCACAAACATGTTACGGGAAAACAGCATCCACAGCTAATGTGTTTCAAATCGCACTTGTTTTGTTTTATTTAAAACATTTTTTTTTTTTACAGTACAGCATATTTTGGTAAAATTCTTGTGCCTTTCCAGATGTGCAAGCTGGCCATTCCATAGGCACTAATGAACCTTCTTACCTTTGGAGGTAGAGGCTTTTGAACTTAACAAGCCGGAAAGGTCCTTTTCCTCTTTAGTCCAGAGGATACAGCGTCCATGGTTGTCAAAAAAAGAATACCAAATTCTGATATGTTTGATCACAAAACAGTTTTCCACTTTGCAACAGACCATTTTAATTGAGCGTTGGCCCAAAGAAGACAGCAGCGTTTATGGATCATGTTCAGATACGGATTCTTCTTTACATGGCAGAGCTTTACCTTGCATTTTTGGATTACATGGTGAACTGCGATTTTTTTTAAAGCATTCCTAAACCCATGCAGTGGTGCCCATCACAGATGCTGGTTTTAAACACCGTCTGAGGGCCAGAAGATCATGGACATCCAATATTGCGTTTCGGCTTTGTCCCTTGCTCCAAATTCTCGGACTCTTGATATTATGTACCAAGAATGATGATATATTAAAAGTCTTTGCAATTTTACATTGAGGCTATACTCTATCCTCCTCGTCTCACTCCTACAGTTTCCATTTGCATTACTGCTTGACCTATTAACATGGATGTCACACCACTTCCTTAATCACCTAAGGACCGAGCCTCTTTCCGAGGTTTGGTGTTAAAAACATTTTTTTGCTAGTAAATTTTTTAGAACCCCCACACACACACACACACACACACATATATATATATATTTTTTTCTAACACCCTAGAGAATAAAATGGCGGTCGTTGCAATACTTTTTGTCTCACCGTATTTGCGCAGCGGTCTTACATGCAAACATTTTTTTTATAAAAAAAAAAAAAAAAAAGACAACGGTAAAGTTATCCCATTTTTTTTTTTTTTTTCATATTGTGAAAGATAATGTTACGCCAAGTAAATTGATAGCCAACATGTCATGCTTCAAAGTTGCGCCCACTAGTGGAATGGCAACAAACTTTTGCCCTTAAAAATCTCCATAGGCGATGTTTAAAAAATTCTACAGGTTGCATGTTTTGAGTTACAGAGAAGGTCTAGGGCTAGAATTATCACCGACAATCGTGGCGATACCTCACATGTGTGATTTTAACACAGTTTTTATATGCAGGCACTGCTAATGTATGCATTCGCTTCTGCATGCGAGCTCGTGGGACGGGGAGTTTATTTTTGTTACCTTTTATTTTAAATTTTTACACTGTTCTTGTAAAAAAAGTATAAAAAAATAATTGGGTCCCTTTAATCCTATTACAAGGAATATAAACATGCCTTGTAATAGAAAAAAGCATGACAAGCCCTCTTAAATATGAGACCTGGGGTCAAAAAGACCTCAGATTTCATATTTACACTAAAATGCAATAATAATAAAAAAAAATGTAATGTCATAAAAAAAAAGTCCCTTTAAGAGTATTGGGCAGAAGTGACGTTTTGACATGGCTTCTGTCCTGCAATGATATGGAGACGGGTGGGGGCCATCTTCCCCTCACTCGTCTCCATGTCAGCCCAGGAAAAGGACCAGATTGCATCCGCCGCTGCCTCAGATAAAAGTGATCTTGTGGCGAATGTACTGCAGAAACACACTTATCTTGAAGCAGACCGCCTGCTTTTGAAGATGATACTGGGGTTATGGTAGCTAGCTACTACCATAACAACGGTATTCCTCTTCAAAGTAGTGACGTAAAATGACAGCAGGCGGTCCGGAAGTGGTTAAACGAAATCTCTCCAAATTGAGCCGATTATAGTCAGCCCAGCTACTGTAATTAAATTCAAAATACTAACATAAAAAGCTATCCACAGTTCTGCCCCGAGCTACATCATCAATCTTGTCTCCAAATATCACCCAAACAATCCTCTCCACTCCTCCCAAGACCTCCTGCTTCCAAACTCTGTCTCCTCCTCCCACGCTTGTCTTCAGGTCTTCTCCAGTGCCTCTCCCATCCTTTGGAATTCTCTACCTCAATCTGTCTGCTTAAAGGCAGCAAGAGTAGGAGATAGCCAATCAATGAAAACTCATCTATTCAGGGAAGCCTATCTTGCCTCCAACTAAACCTTTTTCACTTCCATCATCTCATCCCTCACAGTTATACCCTTTTGTACCACTTGCCACACCCTATTAGATTGTAAGCTCCTAGGAGCAGGGCCCGCTTTACCCGATTCTATTTTATTCTATTGCAACTGTACTGTTCCCTTAGATTGTAAAGCACTGGGCAAACTGTTGGCACTACATAAATCCTGTATAATATTATTAATAATTTTTAGATGCAGCTTTTCACAGATTGGTGAACCTCTGCCCCTCTTTACTTCTGTGACACTCTATGATGCTCTTTTTATACCCAGTCATGTTACTTACTTGTTGCCAATGAAACATATTAGTTGAAAAATGTTCTCCCAACTCTTCCTATGTTAGTATCACTAATTTTGCAATCTTTTTGTTGCCCTGACCCAACTGAGACGTGTTGCTGCCATCAATTTCAAAACTATCCTACTTTTCCTAAAACGCTAAATTTTCTCAGTTTAACCACTTCCAGACCTGCGCACGTCGATGTACGTCCTCTTTTTAAAGATGGATATCTCGGTAACGGCAGCAGCTGCTGCCACAACCGAGGTATCCATCTTTAGTGTGGGCGGTCCTGTACACGATAACGGCGGTCTTCGCGGCGGATTCGCTGCAAGATCGCCATTATCGGTGGCGGGAGAGGGGCCCCTCCCGCCGCTCTCCCGCGCCCTCCGCCGCGGCGGAGATCGGGTGCGCTCGGCTAAGTCTAAATATGAGATCTGAGGTCTTTTTGACCCCAGATCTCATATTTAAGAGGACCTGTCATGCTTTTTTCTATTACAAGGGATGTTTACATTCCTTATAATAGGAATAAAAGGGATCACATTTTTTTTTTTCAGTGTAAAAAGTAATAAAATAAATAAAAATAAATAAGAAAACAAAATTTTTTTAAAGCGCTCCGTCCCGACGAGCTCGCGCGCAGAAGCGAACGCATACGCGAGTAGCGCCTGCATATGAAAACGGTGTTCAAATCACACAAGTGAGGTATCGCCGCGATCGTTAGAGCGAGAGCAATAATTCTAGCCCTAGACCTACTCTGTAGCTCAAAAAATGCAAGCTATAGAATTTTTTAAACGTCGCCTATTGAGATTTTTAAGGGTAAAAGTTTGACGCCATGCCACGAGCGGGTTCAATTTTTAAGCGTGACATGTTGGGTATCATTTTACTCGGCGTAACATTATCTTTCACAATATATAAAAAAAATTGGGCCAAATTTATTGTTGTCTTATTTTTTAATTCAAAAATGTGAATTTTTTCCAAAAAAAGTGCGCTTTTAAGACCGCTGCGCAAATACGGTGTGACAAAAAGTATTGCAATGACCACTATTTTATTCTCTAGGGTGTTAGAAAAAAATATATATATAATGTTTGGGGGTTTTAAGTAATTTTCTAGCAGAAAAAAGAAGTGGAAGTGGTTAAACATTTCATGTTTTCAATTTTATTTTCTACTGTGAATAAAATATGGGTTTATGAAGTTTGCAAATCGTTGCATTCATTTTTTATTTAGATTTTACACAGCACCCAAGATTTTTGGGAATTGGGGTTGTATGTAAAACCTTTATTCCAAAATAAACAAACTGCTGATTTAACTGCTTATAAAGTTTTGGAGTTTGCCTTTAATTTACAATATCCAAATCTACTACATCTAACACTCCCCTCCCTTAGATTAACAAGTCTGCTGTCCAAAAGGTTCCTCTGTGCACCTTTATCCACATTGGAGGCATAGTAGATGGATTACTGGCCAGATCATCAGGTGAAAACAGAATGAAAAAAAGCCTAAAAATTTTAAACGAATGTGGCCACCACATGCAAGGATTGGTAGGCTGCAATATATACATTTTTGGTTTTGGGTTCATTACAATTTAAATGTAGCTCTCAATATTGAAAAAAAATGTTATAATGCTTTAAGGAATTAAATAATGAAAGCTACTGCATATCTTACTCATCTTGGTTGCTGAAAAGAGGATTGCTGAATAACAGGCAATTGTTGGTTATGGGAAATAAGATCTGAAAGAACTTTTAACATTAAATTATTTCTTAATCTTATTCACCTATAGGTGCTCCAGCAAACCTCTCCTCGTTTTCTACCACTGGATCTCCTTCAGGCCATGTCACTACCAGAGTGTCAGGAAATCTGTTAAAAAGGAAGTCCATGAAAAAAATCCACAACCTACATCATCATCATCCATAAGAAATAATAAAAACTGTACTTATACCGTGCCATTTCCTCATCCATATACTTCTTGATACCAGCCAGATTTGCACTGCGATCAAGTTTAGAAATGGGCACACTTCTTGTTTCATCATGCACCTCTTTTGGTTCCTAAGAGTAACAGGGTCATCATAAAAAGATTCAAAATGGAAACACATTATTTACCTATAAACTGCCCTGCTCTAATTGTCAGAGTCAGTATTATTCTATAAAATTCACCCAGAATAAAAAAAAAAACGCAACAACATCATAAAGTTATAACAAAGTAACAAAGGTAACATTCAAATGAAAAATGGTAGTATAAAAAGTGTGAGGAAAAATATATCAACGAGCAGACATACACCACAGGTAGAGTAATCTTAATTGTTTGTGTGTACAGCACAAAAACAAACAAAAAAAACATTTTTATTGATCAAAAATGGAAAATATCGCCTGTGCTAGGTGAGAAATAAATGCTGTATACATTTCTTAGGGTATTGCAGTTATACTGGTGCCCTTAGTGGAACTTTCTGAAATAGTTCATTAATAATAACAGCGCGCCTAAAGTGCAATGTGAAACTGCTCATACTAACTTATTCATCAATTTACTTAAAGCGGGAGTTCACCCGAATTTTTTTTTTTAACCTTAGATTGATGCTCATTTTGTCAAGGGGAATCGGGTAGTTTTTTTAAAATCGAAGCCGTACTTACTGTTTTAGAGAGCCATCTTCTCCGCCGCTTCCGGGTATGGTCTTGGGAGTGGGCGTTCCCATTTGATTGACATGCTTCCGACGGTCGCATACATCACGTCACGAGTAGCCAAAAGAAGCCGAACGTCGGTGCGGCTTTATACGGCGCCTGCGCACCGACGTTCGGCTACTTTCGGAAAATCGTGACGCGATAGATGCGACCGTCGGAAGCCTGTCAGAAGCCGGTCAATCAAGTAGGAACGCCCAGTCCCGCAGCCCATACCCGGAAGCGGCGGAGAAGATGCATCTCTAAAACGGTAAGTAGGGCTTCGATTTTAAGAAAACTACCCGATTCCCCTTGACAAAATGAGCATCAATCTAAGGTTAAAAATTTACTTTTCGGATGAACCTCCACTTTAAGAAATGCAACCCTTATATGAAAATAAGTTATATAGAAAAATTCATCTATATGGCTGTCCAAACAACAGATGTGTGCAAAAGTGAAAAAAAAATAATTTAAGAATTAAAATTTATTTGCACAGTTTAATTTATCAAACTATATATTTTATTTTCATATAATGGTTACACTTTAGAACAGTTTTAGGCCCCTTTTACAAGTTGTTCCCCATGATTTCCAATGACAACCATTCATATTAGCACGACTTCAAAATAGTCCCTGCACTACTTTGGTCCGATTTTGTGTCAATTACACAGGCATTCCTTGAAATTGCGGCAAAAATGCTTTAAAGTCGCACAAGTGTGTAAGGGGCCTCAAGCAGACTGATGAATTGGTATACATTAGTATTAATTGTTACACTTTGCACTTTAAGAGCGCTCTTATTAATATTTAAATATTTTTATTGAAACTAGAATGCAATTTAAAAAAATCAGATTAGTGAAAAAGTTAAACTATTCTCTGCCGCCCTACATCTTCTGGAAGAGCCACTAGGGAAGCAAATGTTCCTGAAATTTAAAACGAGTCACTAGAAAATGACATTGTCTTCTAGTTAAATGCCATGTTCCAACAACACAAAAGTGTTTCTCAAACGGACTTTGCTGGTCACCAATATATCATGACTTTCGCACTTTAACCTCCTTAGCGGTATTCCCGAGTCTGGCTCAGGGTGAATTTTTCATACCAAAAGTGGTATCCCCGAGCCAGACCAGGGATCGAATTGCAGGATACAGAGTGAAGTTACGTACCTTGTCCATGGATCCTGCGATGTGTCCCCGCTGTGTGTGTTGGCTCCTCCGCTGTGTCTCCTCGCTCGATTCACAGTGCCAAGCTCCGTTCCCTGCGACGTTACAACGCACGGGGACGGAGTTCGGAGCCAAATTCAAAAGGTGAAACACATAATACACATACTGTAATCTTACAGATTACAGTACTGTATCAAATAATTACACACCCCCTTTGTCCCTAGTGGTCTGCCCAGTGTCCTGCATGCAGTTATATATAATAAAAACTGTTCTTTCTGCCTGGAAACTGGAGATTGTCCATAGCAACCAAAAAGTGTCCCTTTACATCAAAAGTGCTTTTAGACCAGCTAGAAAACAGCGATAATAAATTAGAATCACTTGCAGAATTGAGAGATAGCGATTTGTGGGGAAATTAGTCATCAAACAATAAAAATAATGACAACGACAATTCTGCAACTGAGCAAATTTCAGTGTTTTTGATTTGATTACATTATTGAATAATTTTTATTATAATTACATTATTATTGGTTATAATTATTTATAGTTATTTTATTATATTATAATTTATGATTTTGTGTTCCAAACGTTATCATACCCGGGATGTCTACTAGACTCCTGTTTGGACAGATTTAGAGTTATTCCTAAGAATTACAGGCCTACAATACATATCACCACATTTCCATGCAAAATAATTGTGCCGCTTTTGGTACAAAATTCCAAACATAAACATACCGCTAGGGAGGGTAAGGCCGAGTTGACACTGGCAATTGAAAGCAGATGTTTGAGAGGCATTAAAACAAAATTGAAAATGATACAATGGACAATACACTACCAAAACATGAAGCATTAGTGTTGCGTCGCTTCAAAATTGAAGCCTCATGTCGAGTCAGGAGGCGTTTGAAGCCTTTCAACGCCTCCCATTCAAGTCTATGGTAGCATTTCGCAAATATGCTCTGGCAGGCAGTTGTGGTGCGGTTGCGGGGTGTTAAGATTTGTTTATTTCCTGTATTGGAATCGGCATTTGTGGAGCTGGTTTATCGTGCTTTAACACTCAAACGCTTCAAAACTGTCCATAGGGCATTTGGGGAGCATTTTTAAATTGTCAATGCTTGTAAAACGCCAGTCTAATGCCCATACTAAAGCTCATTAACACAAGTCAAACACCCATACTGGCGCTATAAGAGCGTTTGTCAAGCATTAGTCAGGTGTGAAAAAACCCTTAGTTAGAAGTGGGTCTTCAACTTTGCCACAGCTTAAAATACACCAATTATTATTTTAAAGATTTGGAAAACAGGTAATTCGAACTGCTTCCAAAGCCCACAAATCATAAACCCATTGTCACCAGATAAGTCTAGTTGCATGGGGCTCAATAAATTTAAACAACAATGCCATTTTTTATCCATGCCATTTCTTCCTTCTACTTGGCACTGCACAATTGAAGAACTGAGGTGGGTCATTTTACACAAATAATTAAAAGACAAAAGCGATTCATTTGATTCAGTAATCCTCATAAGAATTCTAGAAAGCACTTACCAAAGCAATAAGAACTTCTCCTCCTGTAGAATAAATATTCCCTTCATGATTTCCATAAAGGAGAAACTTTAAAATCCTTCCATAAATTATTGGCTGGGTTTTGAGAGTTTTTACCTGTAATAGGAAAAAAGGCTAATTAACCCTTCTTTCCCAGGCCAATTTTCAGATTTCAGAGCTGTAATTTTTTATCATTTTCTTGAGACAGGTTGAGCTTCTTTTGGTAGCATTTATTCGCCACAATGTAATTTTTTGCTATACAATCGAAAATAAGACTTAAATATTCTAAAGGCCCTAAATAACCAGGAGAGTATAAACACCCACAAAAAAACTTTTTGTAAAGCAGACAGGTCAAGGAATTTAGTAAGAGCATTGGAGAGTTTTTAAAGTTATAATTTGTCACAATATTTTTGAAAATTAAGAAGTTGCCATTTTAAACAAGTTATTTCTCATACAAAGCATAGGCATACTTAGATTTAGACCCTGTAACATGTTCTGCTATTCCTCCTAAATATGGGGATACCACACATGAGAGACCTTTTCACAGCCTACATGCAAGAGAGGGCCCCAAATTCCAAGGTGCACTTTTGGGCTTTCAAGAAGTATAATAACGCATTTTATTTCCTGACTACCCATCACATTTTATGAGTTTATAGAGAGCGGAAACGCACACAAAATGACCCAATGTTGGAAATGAAACACTCCAAGGTATTTTCTGAATGGCATAGTGAGTCTTTTTGAAAACAAAATTTTTCGCCACAGGTTTTTTGTTTGTTTTTTTACACAAAAGCTGTCTAATAAAATATTTCTAACACACATCAGGGGCATACTTAGAATTACCCCCTCAAAAAAATTCGGCTCTACTGGTTACGGTGATATGACACAGCAACTGGTGTGGTGGTGATCAGGGACATTTTACAGTGCCTTGAAAAAAGTAGTCATACCCCTTGAAATATTCCACATTTTGTCATGTTACAACCAAAAATGTAAATGTATTTTATTGAGATTTTATGTTAAAGAGCAACACAAAGTGGCACATAATTGAGAAGTGGAAGGAAAATCATAAAAGATTTGTATTTATTTTTACAAATAAATATCTGAAAACTGTAGCGTGCATTTGTATTCAGCCCCCTTAGTCAATACTTTGTAGAACCCCCTTTCACGACAGTTACAGCTGCTAGTATTTTTGGGGATGTCTACCAGCTTTGCACATCTAGAGAGTGACATTTTTGCCCATTCGTCTTCGCAAAATAGCTCATGTTCGGTTAAATTGGATGTAGAGCATCTGTGAACAGCAATTGTCATGTCTTGCCACAGATTCTTAATTGTATTTAGGTCTGGACTTTGACTGGGCCATTCTAACACATAGTTATATACTTTGATCTAAACCATTTCATTGTAGTTCTGTCTGGATGTTTAGGGATCTCCTGCTGGAAGGCCAACCTCCGCCCAAGTCTCAAGTCTTTTGCAGACTTCATTATTTTGCTCCTGTATTTTGCTCCATCCATCTTCCCATCAGCTCTGACCAGATTCCCTGTACCTACTGAAGAAAATCATCCCCACAACATGGTGTGTTCAGGGTGATCTGCAGTGTTATGCTGCATACACACGATAGGTTTGTCTGATGAAAACGGTCTGATGGACCTTTTTTTTTTCAGGTGATAATTATTTTTTTTATCAAGTTATCACAACATCCCCCCCCCCCCTTCAAGAAGGTTGTGCCCTTTGTTAATTACACATTGTATTTCTGAAATGTTTTATGGCTATTCACCAAAAAAAACACATAGACAAGTATTTAACTTAAATTAAATCTTCATTTATTCTGGACCAAAAAATGAAAGATGAAGGGCAACAATTGAGCAATCAGCCAAATATATGCAGACTTTGGACCCCAAAGGCAGATTTCACCATGATAAACAACAAAATAAATAATATTAGGAGTCCCTCTAATTGGGATCACAATATGGTACCCAAATCACAGAAAATCAGGAGCAGCAGCAGATGTCATACATGTCCCCAAGCTGTGGTACTCCAACAACAACCTCCGTTTTCTGGCAGATCAGCTTGAAGCCAGGGAATCACTTTCTGGTCTTCCTTGAAGCCTTCCCTCCACACTTCCCTGCAGCGTTCCTTCCGCAGCTGCCTCCACGGCCCCTTGCAGGCTCTGGCGCTGGTGGTGAGAATGTGGCAGCAGGAGGAGGAGAAGGCTGGGCCAGGTCACTGAGGTGTGTGGTCTCAGTCAGCAGGCCCCTTTTTCCCCTCTGAATCACAGTGGCAAAAAGATCTTCTGCCAGTGCCCGTTGTCCCTCCTGCATTTTCTGCAGCTGGTCTGCGAGGTAGCAGCTGTAGCCCTCTGCAGGGTTAAGGAGTGCTTTCATGATTGCAGCTGCCTCCCTAATGACCTGCAGAGACTCCTCCTCCAGCTGGGACATGCGTTTAGGTCTTTTTGGTCACATCTGGAGGGGAGGCACCTGTGATTCAGTGCTGCGATTGGGCCTGGGCACCTGCTGACTGCCACTTGGCCCAGCCTCCTCCTGTCTGCCACTCACCCCTTCCTTCTCCTGGCTGCCACATTCCAGAGCCTCCTCCTCCTCTTGGCTGAGCTCTTCCTGTGTATAAAAGGGACATGGTTTTATTTTTTGCTTCATCAATCACACACATTTTAAAGCTCATGACTGTTGCAATTAGAATTTTTTGGGGGAAATTGAACAGACTCTCATTCTGACCCCTGCAGTTTGCATCCCTGTCACAATAATTTCTGCCCACAACTTTTTTGTTGTTGTTTCAAGCTTTCATTTTGGTTCAAAAATCTCGTTAAACCAACAATAATTTGAGGCCAAGAAATATGTTGTAAACTACTATACCTGACTGAAGATGTTCAAATCTGGCTCTTCAATCTCAGCCTGCTCCTCGGCACCCTCTGCAGGGGTGGGTGGAACGGTGGAGGAAACGGTGGAGGAAAGGGTGGAAGGAAGACTGGAAAGTGATTCTCTGGCCTCTATCTGATCGTCCAAAAAACTGAGGTGTTTGTAGTACCACAGCTTTGGCTCCTGTACTTGGTCTGCTGCTGCTCCTGAACTCCGAGAAGCACGGACCTCTTTAAATCGCTTCTGGTAAGCATCCTGATGTTATTGGTTATGGTTATGGTTGAATCTGCCTCTGGGATCCATGTCTGCATATAAATGGCCAATTGCTTAATCGTTTCTTTCTAACATTGTTCTTATAATAATGCTAGTTTTAAATCTCCCACAGGTTTCTGAGTTCTCTGTATTTTTCGATGAACCTCATATTTTCAGGCTCACGTAATTTATCCATACTCAAAATTTCTAGAAGATAAAAACATATAAACACTAAATCAGCTTAAATTGTCCTAATCTTATCACAATCCAGACCTTTAAAAATACAGTGGCCCGGATTCACAGACATCGGCGCATATTTATGCCGCCGTAGCGTATCTCATATACGCTACGCCGACGTAGCGCAGAGAGGCAAGCACTGGATTCACAAAGCCAGTGCTGCCAAATCTGCGCTGGGTTTCCTAGGCGTAAGCCGGCATATGTAGAAGTGGGCGTGAGACATGCAAATGAGGCGTGACCCCATGCAAATGATGGGCCGAGTGCCAGACAGATAAATCCCAGTGCGCATGCTCAGAATCACGTCGAAACAACTGCCTAAGATACGTCTAATCACTGCCTACGGCATGAACATAACCTACGCCCAGCCATAGTCACAACCAACGTAAACAACGTAAAATACGACGGCTTGTGTTCCCTGGTCCATACCTTTGCATAGGTTTCGCCTCACATATGGGGGAATAACTTTACGCCAGACGTACGACTTACGCAAACCGCGTATATTATGCGCCTGGCGCAAGTTAGTTTGTGAATCGACGTATTTCCCTCATTTGCATATTTGAATCGAAAATCAATGGGAGCGCCACATGCATCCAGTGCAAATATGCGCCCACGATATGCCGGCGTAGGCAAGTTATGCCGGTCGGAGGAAGCCTATTTTTAGGCGTATCTTGATTTCTGGTTCAACACATAGATACGACATTGCACATTTGTACTTACGACGGCGTATCTGGAGATATGTCGGCGTAAGTGCTTTATGAATCCGGGCCAGTGTCTACTGCTGCCACTAATGATGATTTAACTGCAGACCCTGTGTTTACATCTAAATAAATAAGTGGCATTAATATGCAAAAGTAATGAGAGCATTCATCAAGGCACCATTCATGTGTATATATCATGCCCCTCTGCATTGATGATATGATACACTGCTTAATTACCTCTGTCCAACAATCACAATCATTGCCTGATCTGATACACAGTAAAATAATCTGTTTTTGAGTCTTTTATATATATATATATATATATATATATATATATATATATATATATATATATATATATATTATATATATATATATATATTGTAGATGTCTCAGAGCAGATGAAGAGCAAAATTGCATGGGGGGGCCCCAAGATTAAATTGGTCAAGGGTCCAATCAACATAAACCCCCCATCCCTGCCTTTATATCATGACCCAAGTATATATAGGCCTCTGCTGGCCCCATTTTAATTTTTACCTTCGTTTCAGTCGGTCGTCACTTCTGCTCGTCCTTACTCCGCGTAACAACGTAGTCACGTCGTTCTCCTTATATATCCAGCGCATGCGTGAAACGTCGCCCTCTTGGGCGGCCATGACGGACCTTTTCCTCTATTCCACGCCCCTTCTCAGTGTGAAACAACAATATGGCGGTGTCACATGTGCATGGTATAACCCATACCGACGAGGAAAGCCCAGATGCGGGAATGTCCCGATCCAGGCCCAGACGATACAAAGCCACGAATATGTCACTTGAAGAGATGGTGGAGATGGTGGACATACTGCGGAGGAAAGATTACAATGGCGATCATGGCCCATACCACACCTCTAATCGGAGGAAGGCCCAAATAATGGACAAAGTGGCGAGGAGTCTTTACGATAAATTTGGGGTCAGGAGGTCTAAGGAGCAGCTCTATAAAAGGTGGTCTGACCTGAAATCGCGGGAGCCAGAGCAGTATAGGAAGATCAAGAAAATTGACAAAAGTACGTATTTTTCATGTGTTTGTGGCAATTTTCTTTATTATATATTTGCATGTTTTTATCCATGTGCTTGTTTGGCCTGGTTGTACTTTTGAACATGGCAACTTTCAGGTTAGTGGCCAAAGTGTAGTATTTTTACGTTTGTAGTAAACATCGTTCCTCCAAAATCCGATGTTTTCCACAGATCCAGGAAAACCACATGTGGTCATGCCTATTTGGCGTAAACCAACGTTTATAAACATTGTTGTCAAGATGATGTGTTTGTTCGAACTTACTAGAATGTGAAATGCAAACCGGATTCATTCACAGTGCAAAGGAGAGGATAATAAGCAGCTGGTTACACATCTGGACTCAGGAGCACCCGTGTGTCCCCCAAAAAGAACTTTTTTATTAGGGTCTCACACAAAGGATACTTTGGGGTGCCTCCATGTGTGTCACTTTGAGAAAAAGCGTCAGCATTCCAGCTTGGGGAAACTCAGAAAAAAAAAAGGCGATGATTTTAGGAATGATCCCAAACACACAATTGTACCCAACTTCCAAGCAATGTTTTCTATTTCTGCCCTCCAATATCTGCGTGCTGAGTATACCTTTGTTTCATTTTATTAGGGGATAGAAGAATGGGAGGACACCATTCGGAGGAGGACAGGAAGCACAGACATGCAAAACACCACCAACCTCAGCATGTGGAGGAGGTAGATGTGGAAGAAGGAGAGGTGGAAGAAGTAGAGGTGGAAGAAGGGGAGGTGGAGATTATCAGCACAACAGGTCAGGGTCTGTCACCACAGCTTCAGGTTAAAAGAGATGTAGGCCTGCATATTTCTAATAAACCCTTTTTTTTTTTTTTTTTTTTAAAGGGACTGAACATGGTGGTGTCACAGCAACTACTAAAACACCTTTCTCCAGTGCTAGTGCAAAAATCGTGATACAAGAAATAATGGAATGCAGTAGTGAAATGGACATTATGAGGAATAGGATGAATGTCATTGAACAAAAATATAAAAACATCATTGACATGATGGGGCGAATAGTAGACTGGCCCCCCCAAACATTTTTCGATGTTGTGTTTTGAGCCAAATGTGGCATTGGAAAATCCACAAGCCAAAATTTGAAGATGCACACAGTGTCAACATGCGCTATCTGCCATCACAGGATTTCTGTGTCTGTGCTTTGTGGGTGCAACTCCTCCCTCGCCACTCAAAATGTGTGCATGTTCAAATTTTGGCTTGTTCCAGGGTGACATCACCCCATCACATGTGTTTCTAATAAGGTTGAACTTTGTAAGTTCCATTGTTTGTAGATATTTGCTTGTTTTAAAAAAGACTGGTTTTAGGCCAAAAAAATTAAAATTTATTTTTCTACCTGAAAATTTAAAAAACGCACAAGTTGTGCACAGAATAAACCCCCCCCCCCCCCCAAAAAAAAGGGGAGTTTGCAACCTGAAAATTTTAATATCGCACAAGTTGTGCACAGAATACAACCCAAAAAAAAGACAAATTTGTGTGGCTTCTTTCATCTATGCTCAATACCAGTTTGTACATTTAAAAGTGAGTGATTACTGTGACAATTGTAATAAAACAGAGAAATACATTTGGTTATTTACTAAAACAGAGAAATACATTTGGTTCTCCAAGTGCACTAGGAGAACCAGGGAGACAGATAAAACAAACACAAGCAAGAATGACAAAACTGGATTTTCAAAGATCAAATTTGGTGCTTACTATTGTTTTTTTTTAAAAAGAAATATGCTCTGGCATAGCGATGGCCCCCCTACCCGTGAAGTACTCCAGTGTCCAGGCCAGTTAGGTTTTCTGAATGTCTGGCCTCAGGCCCAAGGTTAGTAAGGTAGGTCTCAGAATCCATGCGCAAAAAATTGTGAAGTATGCAGCAGCAAAATATTATACTGTTCAGTTTGTATTCCGCCATGTGGATGGCTGTCAGGAACAGGCGGAACCGGCTGGCCATTATCCCGAAGACATTCTCGACAACCCTCGGGACTCTGGCCAGCCGGTAATTAAAAACCCTCCTCTCCGGGGTGAGGGTTCTCTGGGGAAACAGCCTCATGAGGTGTGGTCCAAGCCCGAAAGCTTCATCCGCGACAAACACAAAAGGGAGTCCCTCCACATTATCTTCATCACGTGGCAGTGCCAGGCCACCAGTCTGGAGACATTGGGCAAACTCTGTGCGAATACTCCGCCATCGGACATCCGTCTGTTCTTCCCCACATCCACATACAGAAAGTCGTACTGTGCCGACACCACCGCCATCAACATTATACTATGAAAACCTTTATAGTTCAAATAGTTTGACCCCGAACCGGGTGGCGGCACTATGCGGACGTGTTTCTCATCAATTGCCCCTCTGCAGTTAGGGAAGTCCCACCGCTGGCCAAAATGGGATGCCACAGTCTGCCATTCCTGTGGAGTGGAAGGAAACTGTGGAGTCAAACAAAAAGAAAAATTAGTACTTTGGCACATAAACATTGCAATCAGATTACAAAAAGACATCAATGTCCAACATCAGTATAAAATGTATTTGAGTGAGTATTTCAAGCCCAAAAAAAAATATGCCCACTTATCAGACTCCTCAACCCTCTGATGGCCCATTAAACATTTTAAGGGGGGGGGGGGGTCTAGCTGAGTTTGGGCCCAGAAAAAAAATCCCTCTAGCACTCTGCCAAAATGGAATGAAAACCAAGACATTGGGACACATTTTAAGGGGGGGGGGGCAGAACTACAATGGTGCGGACTAAAAAAAAGTTTGAAAAAGACTAGGCTAGGTGTGTTTGGGTCTAGGATAGCATGCTGGAGAGGTTAGTGAAGGGAAATATGCATGTAGGCCAAAAAAGGAGCATTAAAAGCTTACAGCATACATGGGGACAAAGGGGACATTCACAGCATATTACAATCATGGTAATTCGGGAATGATGCAAGAAATACAAGACATTAGCATACATTAAAGACATAGATTGTGATGTTAAAGGAGAAAACTTACCTAATATAGTCCTTTTGCATCACTTGTATGATGGCAGAACACGTCTCCGGGATGATGATCCCAAGCGCCTGGGCGGGGAGATGCCTGTTGAGAACTTGAGGTCCTGCAGGCTTCTCCCAGTCGCCAGGTACCTCAAGGTGGCAATGAGCCTCTGCTCGGCTGTGATGACTTGGCGCATCACAGTGTCCTGCCTCGTGATATAGGGGGACAGAATATCCAAAAGACGGTGAAAAACGGGGTCCGTCATACGGAGAAAGTTCTTGAAATCATCAGGGTTATTCTCCTGGATTTCCCTAAGCAGAGGCATGAGAGAATTGGTCACGCTGGCGCAACCAATTCTTGGCCCATTAACTCCTCCTCGCCCTGTTCATGGCCACAGATCGGGTAACATTATGAACTGCAGAAGACAGCCCATACGCAGCACGAACTTGAGAATGAGAACGCACTTCCAACATGGCTTCAAACCGGTCGGCTGGTCAGAACGCACTTAAAACAGAACGCACCCAGGAACAGCAAGGCCTATAAAGAACGACCTGAAAAACAGAAATCGAGCTGACAGGAACGCACTGCAAAACAGATACGACCTGACTGCAAGCACTGAAAGACAGATACAAACCCACAAGCACGAACTGAACACCAGAAAACGATCTGCAAAGCACAGAGACTGAAAAGTGCGAATCGGCTCTAACCAAACTTTTACTAACACACAGTAATACGGAATCAGCAAAAGCAGCCCCAAGGGTGGCACCATTGGATTTGAACTTCCCCTTTATAGTGCCGTCGTACGTGGTTTACGTGACCGCATTCTGACACGATTGTTTTTTTAACCGATGGTGTGTAGGCACGACTGATCATCAGTCAGCTTCATCGGATAACTGATGAAAAAATCCATCAGTCCGTTTTTATCGGATGGACCGATCGTGTGTACAGGGCATTAGTTTTCCGCCACACATAGCGTTTTGCTTTTAGGCAAAAAAGTTAAATTTGGGTCTCACCTGACCAGTGCACCTTCTTCCACATGTTGGCTTTGTCCCCCCCCACATGGCTTCTCACAAACTGCAAACGGGACTTCTTATGGCTTTCTTTCAACAATGGCTTTCTTCTTGCCACTCTTCCATAAAGGCCAGATTTGTGGAGTGCACGACTAATAGGTGTCCTGTGGACAGATTCTCCCACATTAGCTGTGGATCTCTGCAGCTCCTCCAGTTACCATGGGCCTCTTGGCTGCCTCTGTGAATAATGCTCTCTTTGCAAATTCTGTGAGACCAGGTGGACGGCCGTGTCTTGGTAGGTTTTCAGTTGTGCCATACTCTTCATTTTCAGATGATGAATTGAACAGTGCTCCCTGAGATGTTCAAAGCTTGGGATATTTTTTTATAACCTAACACTGCTTTAAACTGTCTGGTGGGTTTCTTTGGCCTTCATGATGCTGTTTGTTCACCAAGGTTCTCTAACAAACCTATGAGGGCTTCACAGAACAGCTGTATTTATACTGAGATTTAATTACACACAGTTGGAATTTACTAATTGGGCGACTTCTAAAGGTAATTGGTTCCACTAGATTTTAGTTAGGTGTATCAGAGTAGAGGGGGTTGAATACAAATACGCCACACTTTTCAGATATTTGTAAAAAAAAAAAAAAAAAACACATTTATTATTTTCCTTCCACTTCACAATTATGTGGCACTTTGTGTTGGTCTATCACATAAAATCCCAAAAAAATACATTTAGTTGTAACATGACAGAATGTGGAAGATTTCAAGGGGGATAAAAACTTTTTCAAGGCATAGCAACAATATGACTGGTGTGGCAATAATTAGGGACACTGTCTGGTGCGGTGCTGATTAGGGATACTGACTGATGGCATTAGTCAGGTGACTCTACGGCTGTGGCCGTGATCAGAGATATTGGCAAACAGTGAAATGAAGGGTCTATAATTTTTATCAGATGTCTATTTTAACTTCTTGAGACCCGCGCTATAGCCGAATGACGGCTACAGCGCAGATCTGAAAATCCAACTAGACGTCAATTGACGTCCGCCCCTTTGGGCGTTCCCCGCGCGCAGCGGGGAAACTCTGTGTTGGCCGTGTCCCTTGGACACAACCAATTACAGATCGCCACGAACGGCCAATCAGAGTGGCCGTTTGCGATGTGATCTGTGCGGCCAATGAGAGATGATCTCATATGTAAACATATGAGATCATCTCTCATTGCCGGCTCACACAGAGACAGCGTCCTGTCTCTGGAGAGGAGACCGATCTGTGTCCCTTGTACATAGGGACACAGATCGGTCACCCCCCCAGTCACCCCCCTTCCCCCACAGTTAGAACACTATGCAGGGAATACATTTAACCCCTTCCTCACCCCCTAGTGTTAACTCCTTCAATGCCAGTCATATTTATACAGTAATTAGTGCATATTTATAGCACTGATCGCAGCATAAATGTGAATGGCGCCAAAAATGTGTCAAAAGTGTCCGATGTGTCCGCCATAACGTTGCAGTCCCAATAACAATCGCAGATCGCTGCCATTTCTAGTAAAAATAAAAATTTATAAAAAATAATAATTCTGTTTTTTACCAAAAATATGTAGAAGAATACGTATCGGCCTAAACTGAGAATTTTTTTTTTTTTTTTTAATTGGCATATTTATTATAGCAACAAGTAAAAAATATTGTATTTTTTTTCAAAATTGTCGCTCTTTTTTGTTTATAGCGCAAAAAATAAAAAACCGCACAGGCGATCAAATACCACCAAAAGAAAGCTCTACTTGTGGGGAAAAAAGGACGTCAATTTTGTTTGGGAGCCACGTCGCACGACCGCGCAATTGTCAGTTAAAGCGACGCAGTGCCGGAAGCTGAAATTTCACCTGGGCAGGAGGGGGGGTATATGTGCCCAGTAAGCAAGTGGTTAAATGATTGGAAAAAAAAACACATAAAAAATGCTATGACATACATTGCAGTTCAGTGAGTAAAATAAGCATTTGATCCTCAAGCAAAACATGACTAAGTACTTGGTGGAGAAACCCTTGTTGGCGAGCACAGAGGTAAGACGTTTCTTGTAGTTGGTGAGCAGGTTTCTAGGCTGTCTTTTGGCAACTCGAAGTTTAAGCTGCCTCCATAAATTTTCAATAGCTATGTTGAAAGACCCATCCATGACCCATCTTCAGTGTTCTGGCTGAGGGAAGAGCTAAGATTTTACAATACAATACCCTGTCTATGGGCACCTCAATGTGGCAAAGTTGGCCTGTACCTTTAGCAGAGAAACGGCCCCAAAGCATCATGTTTTTACCTCCATAGTTTACTGTAGGGATGATGTTCTGAGGGTCATAGTGAGCATTTTCCTTCCTCCAAAACACAAGTCAAGTTAATGCCAAAAAACACAATTTTGTTCTCTTCTGAACTCGGCACTTTTTCCCAATCCTTCACTGAATCATTTGGATGTTCATTGACATGACTGTACATGTTCTAGAGCAGTGGTTCTCAACCTTTCTAGTGTCGGGACACCTTGATAAAAATTTCCCAAGTTGTGGGGACCCCTAACAGTAAAAATATTTTTGTAGCATGGGTTGTCAGCACCCAAGGCAAGACAAGTAACCCACGGACATTTAGCGCTCCCTGAGTCCCTTCCACTCGCAGAGTATTAAAACCCCTTATGGTACATTTTAGGATGCATCACTCTTTCTCTTTTGTTCTCCTTTCTTTTTTTTTTTTCTTCTCTCTCTATTATAATTTATTTTTCCTCTCTCTAGTCCTCTTATCCCTTTTTCTAGCCATCTTTCTTCTTTCTCTTATTCTTTCTCTCCCTTTTTCTTTGTTCCTCCCCGTTTTCCTCTACTTCCATGTATTCTCTATTTTTATTCCTCCTCTTACTCTTTGGTGGGGGGTTGGGTGAATGGTATGAGTGACAGTGCTGGGGGGAGATCTGATCAGCCAACTTGGGTGCTCTTGTTGAAGGTCATCTGCTGATCTGAGAACTGTAATAGGGACTTTTAATGGCAACTATAATCACAGGTAGTGTTACTCACTGTGTCTTCGGCTTCACTATGTCTCCTACTTTACTGTGTCTCATAGCAGTGACACCTATGCTGAAATCAGGAGATTGTGTCTCCTCCAGCCCCTCCCACTTAATATTTCTCACCAGTCAGCTGACCCCCAGCCATGCTGTGAACTGAATGGGCGGTTGCGAAGAGGCTGAGTGGTCGGCCACAGGCTCCAGGGACAGTTCAGCTGGGCAGCCACAGAAAGGCTGGGTGAGCGGTGTGGGCTTCAGGAACAGCCCAGGATTTGGTGATCCCTGGCAAATCATCATCCGACCCCCAGGTTGAGAACCACTGTTCTAGAGGAAGGACAGTCACTGTGTTTGGAGGAAGAAAAATGCTGACTATGACCCAAGAAATACCATCACTACAGTCAAGCGCGGAGGTGGAAACATTATGCTTTGGGGCAAAGGTACAGTCCGGTTGTGCTGCATTGAAGGGCCAATGGATGGGGCCAAGAATTTAAAAAATCTTGGACAAGAACCTTCTTCCCTCTGTCAGAACACTTAAGATGGGTCATGGATGGATCTTTCAGCATGACAATGAACCAAATATACCACCAAGGAAACAAGAGAGCGGCTCAAGAAGAAGCACATTAAGGTCATGGAGTGGCCTAGCCAGTCTCCAGACCTAAATCCTAAAGAAAATTTATAGAGGGAGCTGAAACTTCGAGTTGCCAAGCGACAGCCAAAAAACCTTAAGGATTTAGAGAAGATCTGTAAAAAGAGTGGAACCAAAAACATCCTGAGATGTGTGCAAACCTGTTCATTAACTACAAGAAACGTCTTGCCTCCAAAACCAACAAGGGTTTCTCCACCAAGTACCAAGTCATGTTTTGCTTGGGGATCAAAAACTTATTTTACAAACTGAACTGCAACACAATTGTATATGTTTATTGATTGGTCACAGTGATTACTTGGTACCAGGACCGCTCACAGTGGCCCAGTACCATGATCTGTAATCAGCCGTGTCTGTTGGATAGAGTAAGTTACAGATCATGTCATAGGGGTGCAGTTCTGGGGGAAAATATGGGTAAATCCTTCTGGAACTAGAGAGCACCCCCCAGGCCATTTATATACATTGGCCGAGTGGGAAGTAGTTAAACAGCAAAATAAAAGGATAATCCACTTCATTTTTCCAAGGCCATGGAGGATCTTTTCAACTTTGCTTGGACAATTCTTGACCTATTTAACCACTTGAAGACCAAAATGACAATTACTCGGTCACATAACCATGTACAATCAAAATTATTTTTTTATTAATTTTTGAGACACATATAGCGTTCCTTTGGTGGTATTTAATCACTTGATAAGAGAACACCAAGCTTCAAAAAGTCTAACTCTCACGCCCACCCGCTCTCTGATCAGGTCAGTTCTCCCACGACAAACTGATCAACCTAGTGAAGGTCAGGTGAGGTATGGGCCAAGTTATCCATCTCTACAAAAGATATGTACCCACATGGCAAGAAATGATTGGAGGAATGATCTCCAATCCCAGTTGACACCTCCTTAGGGGAAACGCGTTGTAAGGAGACAGTTGTAACGTCGGAGAGCACAGTCCGCACTGCAGATGAGTAGGGATTGCAGTACAAAGGTATTGGGCTGGTGTGAATTCCAACAGGAGGGTAGAAACCAGCACAGCCATGTCACAAACCACCTTCCAGAACCCTTGCATTGCTGGAAATGGCCACCAAATGTGAAGTAGAATGCCCTTTTCCTTACCACAGCACCTACATCGGATACTGATGAGGATATTCTATGCAGTAAGGGGGGGTTTCCTATACCAACAGCATCTTAGCTATTAGCCATTTTATTTGACCCCAGACGATGTCTTCTTCGATAAAACGTGCATCGGGTCGTATCTACAGCTACTACTGCATGGAACCTACTCATTATATACAAGCTCTTGTTTTATCCTCTCAAAGCGTACATTTGAAATGTTTTCAAATAAATGTTCTTCCTGTTAAAACGGATTTACACTATGTGCACACCTTTTCCTTTATTTTTGGTGAACCTGAATTTCTCTGCCACGGAACCCATCGTTAATATTGTGGTTATGAAACTTATTGCTGAGACGAAAGTGTGACTATCTTACTCTGATGTTCGTCAGATCCAGTGCAGAGGTCTTCGTGTTTTTGCTGTAGTGTCACCAAACAGCCCTTTTAGATTTATTTGGCGTATGCCTTGCTGAGTCCATTCAACCCGGTAAGCCTCATTCCTACCAGTGGTGGTGGCTTTTCTTCTATCATCACGTTTGTGTTAACTGAAGATCAACTTTCACCCGTTTGGATTATCACTTCACTTATGCTATTACAGTCATCACAAATGGACTTGAGCAAAGTTTAAATCATCATTTTCATATCTTTTTTTTATTGAATTCATATGTATATTTACTTAAAGAGCGAATATTATTACTCATTTATATAATTTGTATGCGTTTAAGACCCTAAACAAGTTTCATGCCACGTACACACAACCGTTTTTCATGGTCGTTAAAAAAGGGATTTTTAATACAGCTTACCTGTAAAATCCTTTTCTTGGAGTACATCACGGGACACAGAGCGGCATATTCATTACTATGTGGGTTATATGGAGTACCTTCAGGTGATGGACACTGGCAATCTCAAACAGGAAGTGCCCCTCCCTATATAACCCCCTCCCATAGGAGGAGTACCTCAGTTTTGTAGCAAGCAGTATGCCTCCCAAAAATGGTCCCCAAAAGAGGGGTGGGAGCTCTGTGTCCCGTGATGTACTCCAAGAAAAGGATTTTACAGGTAAGCTGTATTAAAAATCCCTTTTTCTTTCTCGTACATCACGGGACACAGAGCGGCATATTCATTACTATGTGGGATGTCCCAAAGCAATGCTTACAATGAGGGGAGGGAGAACATCTTCCCAAGACAAAAGGATTTAATTTAGAGATATACTCAAATCATAATAAATCCAACTTAGTTGAGAAAAAATAAATTTTTAAATTTAACTCAAAAGGGAGCCCCCCGGATCCGAGGGTCTCAAACTGCAGCCTGCAGCACTGCCTGCCCAAAGGCTGTATCAGTATTCCTTCTTACGTCCAACTGGTAGAATTTTGTAAACGTGTGGACAGAAGACCAGGTTGCCGCCTTGCAAACTTGAGCCATAGAGATCTGGTGGTGTGCTGCCCAGGAGGCGCCCATGGCCCTAGTAGAATGAGCCTTTAATGATAACGGAGGAGGCAACCCTTTCAAGCCGTAGGCCTGAGTGATTAACTGTTTAATCCATCTCGAGATGGTGGATTTTGCAGCTGCCTGCCCCTTCTTGGGCCCATCCGGTAAAATGAACAACACATCTGTTTTCCGGATTTTCTCTGTAGCTTTAAGATAGGCCTTCATGGCCCTGACAATATCCAAGGTATGCAGCAACCCTTCCTTTCTGGAAGTAGGTTTAGGGAAGAAGGATGGTAATACCAAATCCTGGTTTAGATGAAAACTGGATATAACCTTTGGTAGGAAGGAAGGATGAGGGCGGAGAACGACCTTGTCCTTATGAAAAATAAGATATGGATCCTTCCAGGACAAGGCCGCCAGTTCCGATACTCTTCTTGCGGAAACTATGGCGACCAAAAATACTAACTTCCTTGTCAGTAAAACCAAAGGAATTTCAGCCAACGGCTCAAACGGTTGTTTCTGTAAACTTGACAGAACAAGATTTAAATCCCACGGGCAAAGCGGGGATTTAACTGGAGGATTAATACGCAAGACCCCTTGAAGGAAGGTCTTAACTAGCGAGTGGGTGGCCAGCGGCCGCTGAAACCACACTGACAAAGCTGAAATCTGTCCTTTGATTGTGCTTAATGCCAGTCCCTTATCCACTCCTAGCTGGAGAAAACTTAATACTCTATCGATGGTAAACTTGCGAGAAAGCCATCGCTTGGACTCACACCACCTACATAGGCCTTCCAGACCCTGTAATAAATCACCCTAGAGACCGGTTTCCTGGCTCTGATTAGGGTAGAGATTACTTTCTGAGACAGACCTCTACCCCTGAGAATCAGGGATTCAGCCTCCAGGCCGTCAAATTTAGATGCCGTAAGGCAGGGTGGAGGATCGGACCTTGCGATAGCAGGTCTGGCCGTAGAGGAAGAGTCCAAGGGTCTCCCACTACCATCTTTAGGATTAGTGAGTACCATGCCCTTCTGGGCCATGCTGGAGCTACCAGGATGACTGGTATGTGCTCCACCCTGATCCTGCGCAGCAGGCGGGGTAGTAACTGGAGCGGGGGAAATGCATAAAGAAGTTTGAACTGATGCCAAGGGCAAACTAACGCATCGGTTCCGCAGGCCCTGGGATCCCTTGTGCGGGACATGAACCTGTCTAGCTTCTTGTTCAGTCTCGATGCCATGATATCCACGTCCGGCACTCCCCATTTCTGGCAGAGTGTCTGAAAGACTTGTGGATGCAGAGACCACTCCCCCGGCAACAGAGTCTGGCGACTTAAGAAGTCCGCCTGTAGGTTGTCCACTCCGGGAATGAATATAGCCGATATGCAGGGCACATGGGCTTCTGCCCACAAGAAAATCAAGCTCACTTCTCTCTGAGCGGCTTGACTCTTGGTTCCCCCTTGGTGATTTATGTATGCCACCGCCGTGGCATTGTCCGATTGTATTCTCACCGGGAACCCCTGCAATTTGGACGTCCAAGCCTTGAGGGCTAGTCGAGCAGCTCTGAGCTCCAAGATATTGATGGGCAACTGCTTCTCTGCTGCTGCCCAAGTGCCCTGGCGAGTGCACCCCTCCAACATTGCTCCCCAGCCAAACAGGCTGGCGTCTGTGGTTACTATTTTCCAGGTCACAGGACTGAAAGTCTTTCCCTTCAGGAGATTCTGAGGGTTTAACCACCAAGATAGACTTTGCCGCACTCTTGGTGAGAGTGGCAAAGGAATTTCTAAGGCCTGAGGCCTCTTGCTCCATGCTGACAGGATGGCTGCCTGCAGGATGCGAGTGTGGCTCTGAGCGTACGGAACCGCCTCGAATGTGGCCACCATCTTGCCTAGTAGTCGCATACATAGGCGAACAGTTGGCCTTTTCTTTCTTAGAATTATTTGTATTAGCTCTTTGATGGCCTTGACCTTTAATAGGGGTAGGAACACCTTTTGTTGTTCTGTATCCAATCTCATGCCGAGATATTCCAGCTGCCTTGTGGGCAGGAATGCTGACTTGTCTCGATTTAGGACCCAGCCGAACCTTTCGAGGTACTGAACTGTGAGGGCCACCGCTCGTTCCAGGCCAGGAGACGAGTGGTCTACAACCAAGAGGTCGTCCAGATAAGCCAAGACCGTGACTCCTTGGGTCCTTAGATTGGCTAGGATTGGGGCTAGGACCTTCGTGAATACCCGGGGGGCCGTAGCCAACCCGAAAGGGAGCGCCATAAATTGGAAATGACGTTGAGCCACCGAGAAGCGTAGAAATACTTGATGTGGCTGAAAAATTGGCACATGAAGGTATGCATCCTTTATGTCTATGGACGCCATAAAGTCGTCCTTCTGGAGCACGGCGACAGCTGACCGAATAGTTTCCATCCGGAATGAGCGGACCTTTAGGTACGCATTCACTCCCTTTAAGTCCAAAATTGGCCTGACATTGCCGTTGGGCTTTGGGATGATAAACAGGTTGGAGTAGAACCCCAATCCCTGTTCCCGGACTGGTACTTCTACTATCACCTTTTGGCATAGCAGATGATTCAATGCCGCTATCAATGCGGCCTTTTTCACAGGGTCGCCTGGTACTCTTGACTCCTGGTAATGAGGAGGAGGGATTTTTAGAAACTCTAGTCTGTAACCTGCGGCCACAGTAGACCGGACCCATTCGTCGGGGATGTTGGCTTCCCAAACCTCTGAAAAGAGGTGAAGCCTTCCCCCCACCCTCATGGGTGGGGGCGCCTCTTCATAAGGCAGACTTAGGGGCTGGCTTAGCTGGTTTGCGATACCAAGGTTTCTTGCCGCCAGAGGCCTGTCCCTGCGATTTGCTGTTAAAGTTTGATCGTACAGGAGGCCGTCGGTACTGCCTGGAATTTGAGGGCCCCGAAGCCGGGGAAAGCTGCCTTTTACATGTAGGCCCCCGAAACTTCTTTTTGACTGGTAAAAGCGTACTCTTACCACTCGAAATAGTCTGAATGTATTTATCCAGATCTTCTCCGAAGAGTCGCCCTCCATGGAAGGGAAAACCTGCCAGAAGCTTTTTGCACGGGGGCTCGGCCGCCCAGTTTTTTAACCATAAGAGTCTTCTCATATGCACTAAAAATAGTGATAAACGAGACGCTTGCTGAATAGAGTCCTTTATAGCATCCACCGCAAAGCATAGAGCTCTGGGTATATCAGATAGCTCCTCTGCCTGCTGGGCAGGGATGTCCTTAAGCATCTGTTTAGTCTGGTCCTTTAAAGCTTGACAGATTCCGATAGCAGCAACTGCTGGCTGTACCACTGCCCCTGCCGTAGCAAAGGAAGCTTTTAAAAGAGTCTCCAAACGTTTATCAACCGGGTCCTTAAACATTTGAATGTTTTCTACCGGGCAAGTTAGTGATTTATTCACACATGAGATGGCAGCATCCACAGCTGGGAGCGCCCATCTTTTGGCAAACTTCTCTTCCAACGGGTAGATAACAGAAAATTTTTTAGGCGGCAGAAAAATTCTGTCTGGTCGTACCCAATCCTGGAAAATTAATTCCTCCAAAAGAGAATGGACCGGAAAAACTGCGTTGTTCAAGGGCGCCCTTAAGGAGCCCAAAGAGGAAACTACCGGACCCCGGCGCTCCGGTAAAGGCAACTTAAATGCTGAGTGAACCATATCTGTCAAAGACTGGACCCACAGACTCTCCGCTTGGGAGGCTGAGAATGGTTCTTCAACAGTAGATTCCTCAATTTCTGAACCCTCTGGATTCTCGTCCAGTATGTCCTCCTGAAACTCTAATTCCTCCGGTGAGAGAATTTCAGCATCTGAGGATACAAATTTAGGCGAAGGGGATCTAGTCCGTTTCTTGCCTGGTAAAGACTTAGCGAACATAGCCGCCAATCTTTCCTCTAGCCCACTCAAAGAGGCAGCTAGCATTTCCTCTGTGACAAACACAGGGTTGGGTGGATCTGGGCCAGCCGCCGCACCAGACCCCCCTATTGGCTCAACCAAGGCGGCCACAACTTGGCTATTAGGTGGGGAGAGTACCGGCATAGCCTGACTCATGTCCTCAGAATCCGAGGGGGAGCCCTTTTGTTTCTTGGCATTTTTTGCCCCTTTTGATCCCGAGCCTTTGGGAGCCATAATACAATACCGAGGTACCCCTGCATGCAACAACTGACTGTTTGCAGCTAGGAGTAGTTAAGAGGTTTAGGGAACAGCAGGATTACTAGTGTCCAAAAACCCCTGGTGAGGCCGAGTATGTTTATTCAAAAAACAAAGGAAAAAAAAAAAAAAATCTCTTTTTTTTTTTTTTTTTTTTTTACTATGATATTATGTTCCTTTAAATAAAATGTATATATATATATTCTTTTTTTTTTTTTTTTTTTAAACATACGGCCCCACCAGATATCCTTTGCGGCCTCTAACCTGCTGCAAAGGGGAATTTTTGGCTGTAGAAAGAAAATAGGCCAAGCCTAGGATGTACTACCCCTTTCCTGCCACCGGGGGTCACCGGAGTGCCGCTCTGCGTCCCCTCTCCTCCAGCATCAGCTCAGACTGAGCCATGAATGCAGTCTGTCTGTTCTTTAACAGACGCGAAGGCACGCCTCTTCCTGCGCTCCCTCCGCCCCCTCCTCCCGAACGGCGCGAAACAGTCTATTTTAGCGTGCCCGCGCACGCGCGCGCGCCTGTCAGGAAGGAGAGAGACACATGGAGACGCGCGCCAGGCGCTACAGAGGCAGGGAGAGAGGATCGAGCCGTCGGCTGCAGGGCGGCAAATTTGAACCCCCGGACAGGTAGGCAACTAACAGAGACTCTTAAGGACTCAGTTCTTTGCCCAGAAGAGATTCAAAGATGACCCTATCTGACCAGCAGGGCAGCAGGTGGCCAGCAAAGACTTACTTGGACAGGGGAACCAGAGATAGGGGGGGGGAATCCGACCATCCTGTCTACACACAGACATAGTGACCAAGGTGCCTATGCAGAGCATACTTAGGCTACCCCCCCTTTTGATCACCCCTGGGGAGCCCGCTGTCGAACCAAGTTCCGCAGGCTCCCCACTTACCTGCTCCATGCCGCAGGACGTTTGCAAGCAAACATAGTCCAATCTTCTCCCATCTCCGTGGGTAGTGTAGTAGACCATCAGGCACTGGGGTCCTAGAAGGAACCGCTGTCCTGGACCTATATAGCACCCCGGCAAGCAGGATACTTTTGGCTTTGGAAAAAAGCACCAAGTCCTGGGCCCGGGGTCCAGCCCTCCAGAGAGGGCATTATAGGCAAAACCCCATGGATTTTGGGGCCCGGGTACTGTCCACTTCGGCACTGAGGCACTCTGGACAGATCCGGTTAGCCTGCCAAAATCCTAAGGATATGGAGGCAAGCTATTCCGTGACCAACACCTAAGACACTGGCGAAAAAACTGAGGTACTCCTCCTATGGGAGGGGGTTATATAGGGAGGGGCACTTCCTGTTTGAGATTGCCAGTGTCCATCACCTGAAGGTACTCCATATAACCCACATAGTAATGAATATGCCGCTCTGTGTCCCGTGATGTACGAGAAAGAAAACTGTCGTGTGTAGGCTTCAGAGCATTTTTCTTGGCGAGAAAAATGGGCATTAAAAATTTAGGACCTGGTCTATTTTTTCTCTTCGTTTTTCACACCGTCGTTTTTCTCGTCGTGAAAAACGGTTGTGTGTAAGCTTTAACGACAGGGGAAAAAAACGCACATGCTCAGAAGCAAGTTGTGAGATTGGAAATTAGCATAATCAGCCCAAAGGGTGGCGCCATTCAAATGGAACTTCCACTTTATAGTGCCGTCGTACGTGTTGTACGTCACCGCGCTTTGCTCAAGCATTTTTTATCACGATCGTGTGTATGCAAGGCTGGCTTGAGAGGAATCGCGTAGAGAAAAACTGTTTTTTCCATGACATGAAAAACGGTTGTGTGTACGCGGCATTATACTTTTTTCTTTATTGTCCTCGTTTAGAACGTGTTCATTTTTAGCGCTGCACTTTTTGTATTACTACCTCTATAGCCATTTTCTTGTTTGGAGACATTTAAAGACTCCTTGTGTATGTAGGTGTTGATAGCCCGCCCCCCCCCCCCCCCAATCATCCTCGATCAGATTTAAACTCAGGTCTCTCTCCTAAGCCTCACAAATCCTTCCTGACATTGCCGTCGGGAGCATCTATTGCTCCTGTTCGTCATTCCAGCATCTGGGTTTTTGCTATGGCTTTCCTACTGTGTTTGTCCACCTACAGGCTGATTGATGTGGTAAAAACTCAAACTTGTTATAATTCAGCTAAACCCTCATTTGGATGCTTGTGATAGAGTGAGATACGTGTGGTGTTCCTGGTCAAGCCCCCTGTTTGTCTGCCCTGCTTTGTTAGTTTGGATTTCCCTGTGTATGACTTTGGACCAGATTATTAAACTATTCCTTGAACTCAGCCTGCCTTTTACCTGGACTGTCATAGAACCCAGTTATCTGTCTGCTAACTGCAAGTATCTACTAGCTTTGCTCAGTTCACCTCTGCCCTGGTGTGGTGGCCAGGCACTATAGCATTGTGTACAAGTCCTGGGGTCAATCGAGTACCAGTAGGCCTGCTTGCCTTATGGGAAATGGGGCTGCTATAGGTGAAGAACACAGTAGCCAGCTATAGTGTCTGACCACCTGTGTTGGGGTAGACGTGACAATCACCTAGTGCTTACCAAACAGATGGAGGTAGATTGAAGAGATCAGGTGCCCCTTTTTGCATATTCAAATGAGGTAAGAGAGTGAGCAAATGGCGACCAGTTACTGGAGCTGTCTCTGAATGTTAAGTTTGAACATATGGGCAAAAGGGAAAAGAAGCTGTGTTGAGAGACGACAGAAAGTTCCTCCAAGCGCAAAAAGCACCCATGGTAAAAGAACTGCGTCACAGCCATATCAGTGTGTGGACACTCCATAGCCAGAAATGAACTTCACTTTCCCAGTGGGATGGATAGATTAAAAGTGATTGTAAAGTCTAGTTTAAAAAAATATATATAATTTACCAGCTCTATGCAGTTGGTTTTGCACAGAGCAGCCTGGATTCTCCTATCATCAGGTCCCTCTTTGCTGCTCCTGGCCCTTCTTTCCTTTCGAGTGCCCCCTCAGCCATCAGCTTTCTGTGCCGGCACCTTAACCTGAGTCAGAGCACCATGTATCCAGACATGGAGTCCTGGCCTGGCCCCACCACCCTTCTCCCGCGATTGGCTGACTGAATTTGATTGACAGCCGCGGGAGCCAATGAGGCCCCTGCTGTGTCTCAGCCAATCAAGAGTGTCACAGACGGCCGAAGGACTCAGGTATATCGCTGGAGAGAGAAGGGGCCCAGGTAAGTAATTAGGGGGTGCTGGGGAGGCTGCTACACATAAAAAGATTTTTTGTCTTCATGCATAGAATGCATGAAAATAAAAAAACTTCTGTCTTTATAACTACTTTGAATTTAAACGGGGTAAGATGGCTTATCACAATAGAGTAATAGCCTTACAGGCCCTGTCAAAGCTGGTTAAAGTACAGACGGTCGTAAGGTGATTTATCAAGCTCCGGTTAACATGCAATCTCTACATCCAAAGAATAAAGCCCACGACCAGCCAACAAAAGGAATTCTCCAGACCCAACTAGTCCTTAACCACTTGCTTACTGGGCACATATACCCCCCTCCTGCCCAGGTGAAATTTCAGCTTCCGGTACTGCGTCGCTTTAACTGACAATTGCGCAGTCGTGCGACGTTGCTCCCAAACAAAATTGACGTCCTTTTTTCCCCACAAGTAGAGCTTTCTTTTGGTGGTATTTGATCACCTCTGCGGTTTTTATTTTTTGTGCTATAAACAAAAAAGAGCGACAATTTTGAAAAAAAAATACAATCGGGTATATTCAGGTAGGACTTACACCGACGTATCTCGATATGTGCCGCGTAAGTCAAAATCTGCGCCATCGTAACTATGCGCCGTACCCACAAAAATAGATACGCCTGAAATTAGGCTTCTTCCGACCGACGTAACTTTTCTCCGCCGGCATTTTTTATGAGCATTGTTTTGCTGGGCGCATCTTGCGATCCCATTGTTTTCCCATGCAAATATGCAAATGAGGGAGATACGCTAATTCACAAACATGCGCGTGTCAGGCGCAGTGCGCGCAAGTTGTACGCCCAGCGCAAACTTGCTCCTCCTAAAAGCAGGGGCAACTTAGCAACAGACGTCCACAGGTCAGCTGGAGAGCAGCTACATCAGCACCGTTACGGACGAGCTGAGCAAGCTGAGCACCCACACTTGCAGGACAACACATCTGTATGCCAACATGCCAGGGGCAGCCATGGTCCTAGCAATACTACTGTGTGAACCGACTCGTAGGAGGGCATGGGAGCGGATATAACGCACGCGCATGAACATCTTTGGCATGGGTGATTCGGAGGTCTTTCGCATTTTCAGATTCAGCTCTGAAGCCAACCAGGAATTAGCCAGAACCCTGCATGATGACATCACCAGCAAGACACATCGTGCACATGCAGTGCAGCCACTGGTCAAGGTACTGGCAACACTCCATTTCCTTGCCAGTGGTTCTTTTCAGCGTACAAGTGGAGTGGTGGCTGGGATGTCACAATCCTCCATGAGCAGATGTGTGCACCAGGTTGTCCCCGCAATCCTCAGACGCATGTCCCACCACTTCATCAAACCCACCCAGAAGAAACTGCGGGTGAAGGCAATGGCAGATTTCTATCAAATTGCAGGATTCCCACGCACCGTGGGGGCTATTGATTGCACCCATGTGGCACTACGGCCCCCCCGTGACATAGAGCACATATACTGCAATCGGAAGCACTGGCATTCCATCAACGTACAGGTGATAGCCGATGCGCATTGCCTCATATGGCACGTCCGTGCCAAACACCCAGGGTCCAGCCACAACAGTTTCATATACCGTCAAAGCCCCATCTCCACAGAATTTAAACAGAACGTGTACAGGGACAGCTGGCTGGTTGGTGAGTGACATGGGTGTCAGGCATGACGGCCCCTCCCCATGATGCAGACATCACGCGGGGCACATGCACGACTAACATCCTCCTGTCTTTTCCCTTCCAGGTGACGCGGCATATGCACTTGGGCCCCATCTCATGGCTCCATTCCGGAATCCCCAAACCCCAGGAGAGCAAAGATACAATGATGCACACACACGTACCCGTGGAGTGGTGGAACACACATTTGGCCTCCTAAAGTCCCGTTTCCGATGCCTGGATAAGTCTGGGGGTACCCTGTTGTATTCCCCAAACTTTGTGTGCCAGATCATCGGGGCATGATGCATTCTACACAACTATGCCATGAGAAAGGGCCTGGAGATTGAGCTATGTGATGACCTGACCCCCGAACCACACAATCCCCCCCTAACCAACGCAACCTGGTCTACTGAGGGAAGAGCAGTCAGGAGTTGCCTCGTGGAACGTATCTTTACACGTTAAACACACACATTCATCATGGCACAAGGAGAATGCACGCATGCACACCACTGTGTGACACCCCTTTGCCGGCAGGAGTGACCCCCCCTCCCATTCACACACCAGTCACACTGTAGTTTACACTCCTCACCGTGTGTATGAACTACAACACAAACAATAAAACTCAAACTTTGAGCATAACAAAAAAAAAAAAAAAAGTACAGCTCATACTTTGAGCATAGTCAAATCCAAAAATCAAGCTCATACTCTGAGCATAAAGAAAAATCATAATCCAGCTCATACTCTGAGCATAAAAAAAAAATAAAAAAATAAAAAAATAAAACGAGCAGAAGTGTTCCAAAAATTGGGCATTCATCTGCTCTTCCGTTTGCCCAGGCTAGTGCCACGGCTCTGGCTCCTCAGTTGGCGGGATGGAGCCTGGGGTGGGGAGGGAGGGGGGGGGGGGGAGTAGCATCATCCCCTGCTTGGTCACTCCTGGCAGGTGGTGCCTGCCTGCCCTCCATAGCGTTGGCAAGGCGGGTGAGCACCGAGTTGGTCTGTGCCAGCATCCGAAGCTGGCGTGTTGTGTTCTGATGCTGGTGCCGCCGGGTTTGTCTCCCCTCCTCACGCACAGCAGCAGTGTTGGCCTCTACAGCCCCTGCCAACCTGCTCACCTCCGCTGTGAGCACTGCTGTGGCGGAATGCTGCTCCACCATGCAGGTGACCATCGCCACACTGTTGGAGCTGACTTCCTGCAGGCTCAGTATTTTTGCTGCCCTGATCAGCCTGCAGGATGAGGGCCTGCTGTAATGTGGCTGCGCATGCAGCCTGGGACTTGGCCGAGGAGGCCAGGCTGTCCGCCACTCGTCTAAGGTCAACCACCATAGCCCCGATATGGCGGGTCTGCCGGCCCTGCTCCTCCTGCAGCCCTTCTCGGAGGCCTCCGGGTACACCCCTCGTCTTCCGAAGAGCCTTTGTGGGAGAAGGAGAGGCTGGGGTCCGTCCAGATGGGGAAGACTGGGAGGGGCTTGCCCTGGAGGGGGTAGACCGGATGGTGGGGGAGGTGGTGGGGAGTCCAGGGATACTGGAATCCTCCTCGAGGTATATGGAGTCCTCCTGGTGGAGGTCAATCGACTCCTCCACAACAACCTCTATAGATGACCTATGGGCACTCCCCTCCACCAACATGCCCAGGATTTCAAGGATGTTCCGACTGGACCACAGGATGTTCCGGGGATGTGGTGGGTCACCCTGCAGCCGACGACGACCCAGCTTCATCCTCAACATCTGCTGATGACACAAAAAACCCCCCCTCTCCTGACAGGGGGGGTTTGCGCTGATTGTTTATCAGCGCAGCCCCCCCTCGGATCGCCACACTGGACCACCAGGGATGCCCACCCTGGACCACCAGGGTGGGCAAAAAATAAAAATAAAAAAGCCTGCAAAATAAAAAAAAAAGAAGTCTTAAAAAAAAAAAAAAAGCATTCAAAAAAAGATGCCAATCAGTGCCCACAAATGGGCACTGACTGGCAACCTGGCAAAATCAGTGCTGCCCCACAGTGTCCATCAGTGCCACCCCAGTGTCCATCAGTGCCACCCCAGTGTCCATCAGTGCCACCCCACAGTGCCCATCCATGCCCAGTGCCCACCTATCAGTGCCCATCTGTGCCACCCATAAGTATCCATCAGTGCCGCCCATGAGTGCCCATCTGTGCCGCCCATGAGTGCCCAGTGCCGCCCATGAGTGCCCATCAGTGTCGCCTATGTGTGCCCATCAGTGCCGCCTATGTGTGCCCATCAGTGCCGCCTATGTGTGCCCATCAGTGCCGCCTATGAGTGCCCATCAGTGCCGCCTATGAGTGCCCATCAATCAGTGCCACCTCATCTGTGCCCGTCAGTACTACCTCATCGATGTCCATCAGTGCCATCTCATCGGTGCCCATTAGTGCCGCCATATCAGCGCCCGTAATTGAAAGAGAAAACGTATTTACAAAAAAATTGACAGAAAAAAATAAAAACGTATTTTTTTTAAAAAAATTTCAGCCTTTTTTTAGTTGTTGCGCAAAAAAAAAAAAAAAAAAATCGCAGAGGTGATCAAATACCACCAAAAGAAAGCTCTATTTGTGGGGAAAAAAGGACGTCAATTTTGTTTGGGTACAGTGTAGCATGACCGCGCAATTGCCATTCAAAGTGCGACAGTGCTGAAAGCTGAAAATTGGCTTGGGCGGGAAGCTGCGTAAGTGCCTGGTATGGAAGTGGTTAAATAGCCCAATTTTAGGCCGATACGTATTATTCTACATATTTTTGGTTTAAAAAAAAAAATCGCAATAAGCGACTGGTTTGCGCAAAAGTTATAGCGCCTACAAAATAGGGGACAGAATTATTATTTTTTATTATTTATTTTTTTTACTAGTAATGGCGGCGATCTGCGATTTTTATTGGGACTGCAACATTATGGCGGACACATCGGACACTTTTGACAAATTTTGTTGCACCATTCACATTTATACTGCGATCAGTGCTATAAATATGCACTAATTACTGTATAAATGTAAATGGCATTGAATGGGTTAACACTAGGGGGTGAGGAAGGGGTTAAATGTGTATCCTGCATAGTGTTCTAACTGTGGGGGAATGGGACTGACTGGAGGAGGTGATGGATCTGTGTCCCTATGTACAAGGGACACAGATCGGTCTCCTCTCTCCCTGACAGGACGCTGTCTCTGTGTGAGCCGGCAATGAGAGATGATCTCATATGTTTACATTTGAGATCATCTCTCATTGGCCACACAGATCGCATACCAAACGGCCACTCCGATTGGCCATTCACGGCGATTTGTGATTGGCTGTGTCCAAGGGACACGGCCAGTACAGAATTTCCCCGCTGTGCTCGGGAGCGTGCGCGGGAAACGAGGAAAGGGGCAGACGTCAATTGACGTCCTGCTGGATTTTCAGGTTCGCGCTGAAGCCGTCATTTGGCTATAGCGCGGGCCTCAAGTAGTTAAAATCACCATGGATCTTACAGTCCATCACACTAGTCAGTTGGGCTGTCCAGTAGTACCTCTTCCGGTCTGGCCAACACCACCCTTGGATTTGGGAAGAACAAGCCGAGTCTAGCTGACTGAGGAGGGCACACCTTTCCAGAAGAAATTCCTACACATCGCCTTATATGTCGAGAAAAAAAGCAGGAGTCAAGTAGATTGGCAACCATGGCAACCATGGAATAAAAGTCATTCTCAAACTGTACATTCCCAAAGCAGGAAAATTTAGCTTGGCATTGAGAAAGGAAGTGAAACGTTCAATGCAAATGATTTTACATAGTTTATTTTAAAGCCTTGTACACACGATCTGATTGTTTGCGGAGAAAGCCTCAGACTTTTGTTGGAAGGGCGTTGGTTAAGAACTTGTCTTGCATACAAACGACACACAATTGTCGGCCAACAAACACGAATGTAGTTACGTACTACGTGATTTTTCAGCTCTTTAACACCACCCTTGGGGCACCTTCTGCTAATGTCGTGCTTGGAAAGCATTGATTCCGAGCATGCATGTACTTTGGACTTTTGCCTGACGGACTTGTGGACACACGCTCGGAAAATCCGTTGTCGAGGGAAAATTTTAAAGCCTGCTATCCAACATTTGTCTGCAGAAAATCCGACAATTGTCAGATGGAGCGTACAAATGGTCGGATATTCTGCCAACAGCCTACAATCACACAATTCTCATCGGAAAATCCAATCATGTATACGAGGCTTTAGATTAAAGATGGTGTGAACATTTTCAAGGCCCCCGTCTCAAGTTGGGGAGGATCATTTGAGGGTCTGAGAGGAAGGAGAGGACATTCACGAATGCTGCCACTTTATGTTCCCTATCTCTAACAGAGATCCCTTTATTTATTCTGATTCACCCTTATAAGGTGCAAGAAGGATTCTAAAGTTAGAACATAAAATAGCAGGGAAAGGGAACATTCCTGTCTAGCTCCGTTTCCAGTTCAGATGCGATTAATATGTGGACATATACCCTTATTCTTGCCTGGGGTTTGGAGCATAGGAAAATAATATTGTTGCACATGCTATTTCAGAGTTTCAAAGTTTGCAAAACTGCCCACATACAGTATAGTCAGTATAGTCCAATTGCACTCTATCAAACACTTTCTCAGCATCCACAGACAGGAAGAATCTCTCCTGACATTTAAAAGCAAGCCAATTAACCCCTTCACACTGACCGTACGCAAATTTGCATTTATGGCATGAAGGGGTTATACTGGGGTGATGCTGCAGACATTATTTTTCGAGCGGACGGTCGACTTTTTAGTGATAACCAATGCAGCTAAAAGCCGCTCAACTGTTATCCTAAAGCAGCGGGAAGGGACGTCCTCTCCCTCCTGCCGCTCTTCCCAGCCCGAGCCACCACCCGGTGCATCCTTCGGCTGGGTGGAGACCCGAACAAAGCCTGAATCTGGTCCGATCGAGTCTCCGAAGTAAAATCTCGGAAGCAACGTCACGTCACTTCCAGTTTACTCGGCGGCAAATGGCACAGATTTAAAAAAAAAAAAAAAAGTATTCGGAACTGCCGTTTTTGGCGATCTGAATACTAGTGCAAAAGGAGGGACTTGGGGGCTTTTGTTTATTTAATTTAATCATCCCTGTCCCCATGTGCTCACACAGAAAAGAAAACGCATATCCAAGTCGTGCCCGCAAATAGTGTTCAAATCACACATGTAAGGTATCGCCGCGATCATTAGAGCGAGAGCAATAATTCTAGCAAAAGATCTCCTCTGTAACTTTCGCTTGGTAACGCTTACATGTTTTTAAAGTGTCACCTATGGAGATTTTTAGGTACCGTAGTTTTTCCCTATTCCATGAGCGTGCGCAATATTAAAGCATGACAGGTTACGTATCCATTTACTCTGTGTAACATCATCTTTCACATTATACAAAAAAATTGGGCTAACTTTAAAGGTTTTTTTTTTTAATTCAGGAAAGGGTTTCCCCAAACAAAATGCGTTTGAAAGACCGCTGCACAAATACTGTGTGACATAAAATATTGCAACGATCACGATTTTATTCCCTAGTGTCTCTGCTAAAAACAATATAATGTTTGGGGATTCCAAGAAAAAAAATAGATATAGTGTTTTGGGGTTCCAAGTAATTTCTAGCAAAAAATATGGATTTTAACTTGCAAGAAACAAATGGCGTGAAAGAGTGAAGCAGGCCCTCAAAGTATTATACCTGGCCTTCTGACAAATAAAGCCCACCTGATGAAGGCCAACGTATGATGAAGACATTGGCTAGAATGTATACAACATTTTTTATATTGACACTAAAGCGGGAAATGTGTCGATAACTGGATACTAGAGAAGGGTTCTGCCTTCTTTTGGTTTAACTGTCACACATGCCTCCAAGAGATGGTATGAGGTATGGTGTGATTTTGATAAGCCAAGAGGACAACAATGTCAGTCATACATTTATAGTATTGCGCTGGGAGACCATCCAGTCCAGGGCTCTTTCCTGGTTTCATAACCTTGAGTGCGATTGTGAATTCCTCTAATTAGGGAAGGGTATAAGTTTTTTTTTTTTGCTTCGGTCAGAGGAGATGAGAGACGGGCTAAACTGGGCAAGAAACTCCCAGATCAGATACTTCCATCTGTGGATCTGCGAAACGGCAGCCGTCCGAGGGCTCAAATTATATAGCTGACTATTTTAGAATATCATGTCAGAGTAAAGTGTGCCCATCGCTTCGTGGATTTGGTGCATAGTAGCACATAAGACCCCGCTGCACCTAGCAGAAGAGGAGGGAAAGTCAGGCAGAGCTGAAGGGGGGACCAGGGGAGCACACAAGGGGCCCGGGCAGCAGAAGGAAAGGTAACCTGGATATGAGGGGTGGCAAGAGCAGAATTTACTAGCAACAATCTCCTGAATTTCTCCCCTGCAGCAGCTGAAAGCCATCAGGAGGAAAAAGAGTTGAAGTCGGCTTTAACCTGCTGCAGTGAGGGAAGTTTCCTTGCCTTTTGCTGCTTGGTCTCTCCCCCCTGCACTGCTGCCAGTTTTTCTTCGACACTGCATATGTGGGAGAAGCAGTGTCGGGTCTACAAGGAAGGGATGTAATCGACCTGTCACCTGTATACAGATGACAACAAAAACAAGAGAAGGGCACACGACCTAGTGCAATTTCATTAAAAACATTTATTAAAGAATAAAAAGTAAAACACAAGGTACTCACAAACGTATGTTGTATAAACGTATGTCAATGAACAATGTAGAAAAAGATGCCTAGGGACTGCTGGAATGCTCCAAAAATGCAAGGCGGCCAAATGGTGTCCGTGATGGCTAAGCTGATGTTTTTTGAGGAGGAAGCTTGTTCCTCAGAGCCAAACAAGCAAATGATTCTCCATACCTTTATATAAGTTTTGGTACACAATCTGACCCACCTTCATTGATAATCATTTCTCCCTTGAGCATAAGACCTGAGCACAGGAGAGATACTTCACCATTCTACAGATGCCATGTAGTGCCCTTGTCTCAAAAAGGCAATAGCCAACCTTGCGGATTCCATGCGAAATGTTGGAATTTAAAGGCGTTTGTTGCGGATGCCCCCATTGGGCCTTGGTACAAGCAACAGGTTTGAAGAGAATCCTTTGAAACTGTCTTGTTGGGGTTACTTACAAACATACTTAACAATACATTCTGCAAATGTTACTGCCCTTGGGCAGATTTTGGCTGATTGGAAAGAAAAAAGCAGTGAAGGGATAGAGCTTTGAACTTTATTTTGTACCTCTTTGTAACCTCCAACTGAACTCACAGGCTTGCAAAGGATTTTAAGCTCTTGCCGACCACGCTACAGCCTAATGACAGCTACAGCACAGTCACACATTTCTGGGAGGGTGTCTATTGCCGTCCTCCCAGAACCCTGTATGCCCCCCTGGGCCGTGCATTTGGTGCGCCTTGTGATCGATGAAAAGGGCCATTCACAGAGACAATTTACGATGTGATCAGCTGTGTCCAATCACAGCTGCTCACATGTAAACAAATGCCTGTTAGGGTCCTTTCACACTAGCGGACCGTTCGTCCGCTCATTACAAGTCCGTTAACAGACTTGTAATGAATCCCTATGGGAACGCGTCCGTTAGCGGATGGAGCATCCGCTAGCGTCCGCGTCAGTCGGGATCCGCTTTTCCGAATGGAAGAAACCCTATTTTTCTTCCGTTCGGCGGAGCGGAACTGATGCAGACGGACAGACGGTCCGTCTGCATCAGGTTCCCCATAGGGCAGAGGGGAGCAGAGACAGGGCGGTCCCTGCACTGTGTGCAGGGACCGCCCTATCTGCCGACAGCTGAGCGGGGACCCCCGCTGAGCCGACTGAGACACACGGAGCGGACCCGGAAACGGTCCGCTCCGTGTGAAAGAGCCCTTATTGGCATTTCCTTTTCTCGGCAGTCTGAAGAGAGGAAAGACAATAACTGGCTATCCTGTGACAGGGCACATTTACACTGATAATCAGGGCACTGATCATCAATGTCCTGGATCATCAGTGCAGCCCTATCAGTGTGGCATATCAGTGCCCAATAGTGCAGCCTCATCACTGCACATCAGTGAAGAAGAAAAATTATTTATTTGCAAAATTGTATAACATAAATATAGCAAAAGTTTTTTGTTTTTTTTTTCAAAATGTTTGCTTTTTTGTTTGTTTAACAAAAAAATAAAAAAAACAAACGAAAGCTAAATCTGTCTAAAAAAAAAAAAAAATGTCATATGTACAGTGTTGCATGTCCATGCAATTGTCATGCAAAGTGCGACACTGAAAATTGGCCTGGTCAGGAAGGGGTGAAAATATAACATATTTAGGGGTTCCAAGTAATTTTGTAGCAAAAAATAAATAAAATTGCAGATTTAATTACGTATGTGAGAAATATCAAAATTAGCTAGTATGGCAAATGGCAACTTTAGCTGTATATTTTAATGCCATAACCACGACCCTCCACCAAAAACTCCTGGCAATTGCAGTAAAAGCACATGAGTGTTGTTTCTTCTTTGTATCTTTAGTAGGGACAAGAAACAATAATATGAATTTTGTTTTGTTTTTGTCCTACCTAAACACACTGATGCTCGAATAGATACTAAATATAACACCTTAATTTTTCCTACAAAAAAAAAAAAAAAAAAAAAAAAAAACATACAAACTCACGAACTGCCAGTTATACTGACAATATAATTTACACTCATTAAATTGGATTCTAGCCTTGACGGAATTCATCAGTTTTTTTTCTTTTTTCAGCAGACTTTTCATATTTTTTAACCACTAGACTTCCAGATGGTTTTGCCACTTTCATGTCCAGGGCAATTTTGCTATTCAGCACTGTGCTACTAAATGGCAATTGCGTGGTCATGCAACATTGTACACAAATGAAATCTCAATCATTTTCACACAAATACAGCTTTCTTTTGGTGGAATTTAACCACTACAGGGATTTTCTCATACATTTAGACCAAAATGTATTCTGCTACATGCCAAAATCTCAATAAGCATATATTATTTGCTTTGTATGAAAGTTAAAGCGTTTAAAAACTATGTTATACACACTGGAATTTACATAGCTATAGACGCTATACTGTAATGTAGGTGTATAGCGACTTATAGTGTGACTGTGATAGGGTGGTGCATAATCTGATGCAAAAAGACATTGGCAGGGAAGGTCACTTAACCGATACCAATGTCGTTAGTGATAATACTGTACACTGACATTGTACTAATGACAATGGCTAGGAAGGCGTTAACACCTAGGGGCAATCAATGGGTTAACTGTGTGCCTAACAAGTGTAATAAGTGCCAATTTTAATTACCAATCTGGCTGTTTTTCAGGGAGGACAGCAAGATCACAGAAGTCTGTGTGTGATTGGACTCAAATCGTCGGCTGAAATCTGCTGCCAAACTCGTGCAGTGTTCAATCACAGCACGGGTCAGCAGTGGGCTCCCTGAACCCAGAGGAAGCCGGTGATGTACATGTACGTGACCGTACCGTACCTGCCACCAGCACTGTGAGCAGGTGATTAACAGACTTCTCTAGCAAGGAGAAAAATACACAATCTATCTTTTCCTCTTCACAGAGGAGAAAAACTGGATCAGGTCTCCACACTAGTGATCAGCTAATCACAGTTATCACATAATTGGGAGACGTTCTCCCAGCTCCCGATCATTAGAACGAGACCTGAAGCTGTAGTTAACAGCTCAGTCTTAGTGCTAGGAGCATGCTTCCATCACAAGCACAGGAGCAAATACTGTATATAAGGTTTCCAGAAATCCACTTCCTGGACACTGCATATACAGGTATGTGTTGTGTGGCTGTAAACGGGTTAGGAAAAAGAAAACAAAAAGTATAAACTTGCCAGTTGTCCAGCTTTGTAGGTCTTTCCATCCCATTCTATGGATGTATATGCTGCCCAAGGAGTTTGCATGCGTTTTGAAGCTATGTCCTGACGAGAAATGATACCTTTGAAGCCCAAAAAATGTATTTGTTTGTCATATGTTTCATGACAATTTTTTAACCATGTTAAAAATTCGCGATCAATTTTTACTCTCTGCTCCTGGAAAAAAAAAAAAGAAAAATAATTATGTTGATTTTTTTTACATGCTGTTAACATTATAACACAAACGTTGAAGGTGGAAAAACAAAGCTTGCTGGATAAACCTACTGACGGAGAGAGACTGTGTGGGAATATCAAGCACACACAGAAGTCAGGGACTGAATGAGCCTCAAAGTCTTAAATAAATATAAAATATTCCCCTTCGATGGACTGTTCCTTTAAAACTGGATGTTATTCACCACTTCAGGCCCGGAAGAATTAAGCCTCTTTGTGCGACACTGTACCCAAGAAAAAATTGTGTCTTATTTCCCACAAATAGAGCTTTCTTTTGGTGGTATTTGCTCACCTTTGCGTTTTTTTATTTTTTGCGCTATAAAAGACAGATTTTTTTTATTTTTTTAACAAACTTTTTGCTATAATAAATATCCCCAAATAAAATAATAAAAAAAAATTCTTCCTCAGTTTAGGCCTATATATAGTCTTCTACATATTTTTGGTAAAAAAAAATATAAAAATCGCAATAAACGTATATTGATTGGTTTGCATGAAAGTTTCAGCGTCTACAAAATAGGGGATACATTTTCTGGCATTTTTAGTATAATATATTTTTTTTTACTAGTAATGGTGCCGATCTGCATTTTTTTTTTTTATCAGAACTGCGTCATTGCGGCAGACAGATCGGACACTTTTGAGGGACCATTGACATTTATACAGCGATCAGAGCTAAAAAGAGCCACTGCTTACTGTATAAATGTCACTGGCAGGGAAGGGCTTAACACTAGGAAGGCGATCACGGGGTTAAATGTGTTCCCTCAATGTGTTCTAACTGTAGGGGGGGTGGGACTTCCTGGGGGAGGAGACGGATCATTGTTCCTATATATTAGGAACACATGACCTGTCTCCTCTCGCCTGCCAGAACGTGGATATGTGTTTTTTCTGGCTCTGTCAGGAGCAATCGCGGGTGCCTGGCGGACATTGCAGCGGGCGTGTGCGCCCCCTATACCCATTAAAGCGGCTGCCGTACTGCGATTCGTGCATGGGAGCCATTCTTCTGTCAAACGACGGAGGGCTGTTGGCAAAAAAGGTAATTCCTTAATTATCATAATCTTAAAAAAATAGCTAAGTGACAGTCAAAAGTGGACAGTTGATAACTATCCATAAAACCATGCAAGTGTGTTAAACAAAAATTCCAATTAGTTTACCTTATTTTGGTTAAAGGATAAGTACACTTTTTGGGAAAACATAATAAAAATGCACATTTTATTTCAGGTAAAAAAAAAGGTGCATTGATTACTATTATTTTTCTATTTTTTGTTGAGCCTGTAAAGCATTGCACCAACAATCAGCAGATCGCTGGTGCCATGCAGGTCTCCAGCAGATCTGCCAGTACAGCCTGTACATGCTTCTAAAGACCGTGACCTGGGTTAAAGAAATGTTTAGGAAAATAATAAAATAAAATATTAAAATAGTGAAGATGGTTTCTTCAGGAAAAAGAAGGTATCCATCACCTGCAGACATGAGTAAAAAACTGAGGACTCACAGAGCTCCAGGGTGAGGTAGGTACATATCCTCACAAGTTTTCCAGTGTCCCATCACCTGAAAGTACAGAGCTTTAACCCATGTGTATGAAAAAGTAGGATTTTTGTACTCACCGTAAAATCCATTTCTCTGAGTTCATGGACGGACACAGCAGCAATTGACCTTAGGGTTATATCCGCTTCCTTCAGGAGAGTTTAGGCAGAAACAAAGCACTTTAAGTGTTAACAACACAGGGGGCGTGTTTCCCTGGGTATAACCCACACCCTGCTCTAGCAGCTTCCAGTTCGTAGACAAGCAGTACAAACAAAGGAGGGGTGGGTGCTGTGTCAGTCCATGAACTCAGAGAAATGGATTTTACGGTGAGTACAAAAATCCTATTTTCTCTTCCGTTCATGGACGGACACAGCAGCAATTGACCTTAGGGACATCCCCAAGCAGTGTCAAAAAAATTAGAGGGGTGGGAAAAAACACAGCAAATTAAGCTTCACCCCAAACAAACCAGAGTGCCTCAATGGAGGAACTTAAACCTTAAACAGCTGCCTGCAAAAACTTGCGGCCAAAGGAGGCATCCGAAGATGCACTCACATCCACCTTGCAAAACTTGAAAAGGTGTGGGTTGACGACCAGGTCGCTGTCTTACACACCTGTAAAACAGACGCTTGCTGGCGGAAAGTCCAAGAGGGATCAATTGCCCTGGTCGAATGCGCCGTAACCAGAAAGGGAGGCGCCCGCCCCTTTTAGGGCATAGGCCTGGAGCACAGCCTGTCTGCTCCACCTGAAAAATGGAGGCCGACGACCGCCAGACCTTTTTTAGGACCAGTCACTGACACGAACAGTGAGTCCGATCTCCGGAACGGAGCCGTAGCAGACAAGTACGCCTGTAGGGCTCGCACCACGTCCAAAAAAAGTAACGTGGCCTCCTTCGAGTACTCCGGCTGAGGACATAAGTATAGTAAAACCAATGTCCTCATTAATGTGAAAAGCCAAAACAACCTTCGAAAGGAACGATGGCTGCGGCCGCAGCACCACCTTATCCTTGTGTATGACCAAGTAAAAGAGTCTTGCAAGACAAGGGCGCCAGAACCCAAACTCATCTGACCGAAGGAATGGCTACGAAGACGACCACCTTCTGGGACAGAGTCAACAGAGGAATCTCCCGAATGTCCTCAATCGGAGCCCTTTTGAAGCACCGAGAGAGCCGAATTCAAGTCCCACGGAGGCAGTGGAGGACGCACAGGAGGGGCCACATGCCTGACCCCCTGTACAACTGTACGCACCAGGGAGTGCGTCGCCAACGGCCGCTGAAAAATAAATAGCCAGGGCCGAAATCTGACCCATAACCGTACTTAAGGCGAGAGCCTGATCCACTCCACGCTGCAAGAACAGCAGAATCCGGGACAGCACGTATGTGCGGGGGTGCCATATCATCTCTGCACACGTAGAGATGTAGGCCTTCCACGTACGATGGCAAACCCTACGTGAGGTAGACTTCCGTGCAAGTAGCATGGTAGAGATCTCCGAGTCCGACGGACCTCGGTCCTTCAGCACCTGGCTCCCAACAGCCATGCCGTTAAAGCCAGCAACTGTAAAGCAGGGTGAGAAAAATCGGACCCTCCGACAGAAGATCTACTCTCAGGAGTAGAAGCCAAGGGGCGTCTGTCACAAGACGCACCAGGTCCGCGTACCAGGAACGGCGCGGCCAATCCGGAGCGACCAGGATTGTTGGTAACTCCTCCGCTTCCACTCCGCGCAACAGGCGAGGGAGAAGCTCCAGAGGAGGGAAGGCATAGACTAGGCGATAGTGACCCCACGGTACCACCAACGCGTCTGACGCTTCCGCCGAAGGGTCTCTTGACCTGTCCACAAAACGTGACATCTTCCGATTGAGACGGGACGCCAGAAGGTCCACGCCTGGAGTGCCCCATTTTTGGCACAACTCTGAAACTTTCCCGGGTGCAACGACCATTCTCCCTGGTCCAGTGTTTGGCGACTTAGGTAGTCGGCTTGCCAACTCTGCACCCCCAGAATGCACACGGCCGACAGAGCCAGAACGTACCTTGTGGCTCACCAGAGAGTGTGAAACCTCCGTGGCTGAGCTCCGCGTGTCCCCTTGATGGCAGACATATGCCACGGCCGAGGCGTTGTCTGACTGGATCCTGACTGAACGGTCCTGTAGACCCAGAGACCACTTGGAGAGCCACAGCCCGATAGCCCGGAGTCCAAGGACATTGATTGGCAGACGTGACTCCACCGCCCCTGGGCTGACTGGACACTCCAGAACACCCCCAGCCGGAGAGGCTGGCATCCGTCGTGACCACTGTCCGATAGCATGGCAGGAATAATTTCCTGATCCGAAGTACCGGAGATGTCAGTCACCACACTAGGGAGGACCTGACCAGGCGACTCACCCAAATCTGGTAATCCAGAGACAAAGGGAGCTTGTCCCAACGTGACAGAATCTCTTTCTGTAACACTCGGTGTGAAATTGGGCATACGAAAACGCCTCGAAAGAGGCTACCATGGGACCCAGAATTCTCTTGCGAAGCGAGGACCACATCTGGGTCGCTAACCGCTGCACCGCAGATTGCAGTGTCTGGAGTTCTTCCGTTGGGAGAAAAACTCGCTTCTGAGGAATCGAGGACCAACCCCAGGTATTCCAGTCGCTGAGACGGTACCAACATTGACTTCTGGACATTCAGTAGCCACCTGAATCTTTTGGAGGTGCTGGCAGGTGATGGACCCTCCTCTCCTATGTCTGAGCTTAAAGAAGCTCACAGGAGAAAGTCGTCCAGGTATCCCACAAAAGCGATTCCGCGCTGCCTTAGCAGGGCCAGAATCGGAGCGATCACCATTGTGAAAACTTGTGGTGCCGAAGCCAGGCCAAAGGGGAGGGCCACAAACTGAAAATGGTGCTCTTAGACCGCAAAACGCAGAAACCTCTGGTGTTTTGCGCGTATGGGAATATGCAGGTACGCGTCCCGAGTACCCAAAGACGCCCCAAAGTCCCCCTGATGGAGAGCCGCCACTACAGAGCGAACAATTCCACCCTGAACCTTTGCACTTTGACAAAGGAGTTAAGGGCCTTAAGGTCCAGGATTGGACAGACCCCTTCCTTTTTTCGGGACTACAAACAGATTGGAGTAAAAAACCCTGAAACCCTTCCCTTGAAGGAACCAGTATAATCACTCCCCTGACCAGAAGATCCTGACCAGCCCCTGACAGGGCCACCCGGCTTACCGGAGGAAGCTGGAAGGAAAAATCTGTTTGGTGGACAAGAGAGAAACTATCTTGTACCCCAAGGAAATTACCTCGCAAACCCAGCGGTTGGAAAGAGGGATCTCCACCGAGTCGGCCCCCCACCCGAGTGTCTGGCGGGGGCAGACCTACATGCAGAAGCAGGCTTGTTCGCAGGCTTGTTGGGCTTGCGGTACCAGGTGCGCTTTTGATCTACAGCAGGCGCCTTAGCACCCTGGAAAAGGTTTTCCTGCTGCACCTGGGGGGCGAAAAAAACACTTGGGGGAGGTAAAGGAGGGACCCTGCTTATGACGAGGCTCCTTACCCTTCCCAGATTATGGGAGCAGAGTGCTCTTACCCCCTGTAGCATCTATAATGATGTCATCCAGGGACGCCCCAAAAAGCCGTGCACCCTTCAAGGGTAAGTCCCCTAAGGACCTTTTAGAGGTTTGGTCCCCAGACCAACACTTTAGCCACCCAAGGTGGCATAGTACCACCGCGTAGGCGGAGGCCCTGGAGAGCAAGAGGAGCGTATCCAGGGCCAATTCACAGACAAACTGCAGGCCCTGCACTAACTGGTCAGCCAGGTCCACAGAGAGCTCAGGAGCATTATGCGCCTCCAGCTCCTGCAGCAGGGACTTTGCCTGCTCGGTAATTGTCTGACACTAGAGCTCCGGCCAAAACCGGTCTCACTGCCGACTCCACTACTGTAAACATGGAGCAGGCCACAGCCTCAGCTCTCCGGGGTCCATAAAGGCAGGAGCCCCTTCCACAGGTAACGTGGTAGACTTGTTCAGTTTTTTTTAAAAGTCTCTCAACGGACCGCAAAGTATTTTGGTACATCAAAAACTTTCTGCGGCCAATCCCATTCCTTGTATAATATTTTGTCCAGGTAAGGAACACAAGGAAACACTTTTGCGGTGCGGGGCGGCGTGCACAACCCAAAAGGGTCCGGCATCTCTGATGTCTCCGCCGTCCTCAAGTTTTTGATGCAGTGATCAGAGCTCCAACAAAACGCCTTATCAAGCTCTGACCCTGCAGCAGAGTCACTCTCACTGACCGTGTGGGCTAAGCCTGCAACATCTGACATGACAGAACCAGAGCCAGCAGCAGGGTCTGGTTCCGTGTCAGAGCCTTCCCCAGAAGCAGGCGCAAGGAGGGGGTTTATACCCCCCTTCTGGCCGCTTGTCTCTTCAATCCTGGCGATAAACGCCTAAGGGACTGCCGTATGGGCTTTACAGAGACCGCAGGGGCACTAAGGGTTAACTCAGGTATGGTTGGGGTAGAAGCCTCTGTTCAGACTCCATGTTGACCCACCGCTATGCCGCCCTAGTACTGCAAGGCAGAGACCCACAGGTCACCCTCCCGGCCGTAAAACAGAGAGCAGGGGACCCCCAGGTAACTCACCACCCGGCCAGGCTGTAGTGCTGCTGAAGCGCTGAGAGTGCTGTCCGCTCTGCGCCGTCCCTCAGGAAGCAATTCGCGGGCTGCAAAATGGCGGCCATACGTGTTTAAAGCAACAGTGACACAGCAGAAAACACAGCCCAGCACACACAGCAACTCCAGTACAACAAATTAATAAGAAGGGAGAAGCTGCCTCTCCAGGTGAGCACACCTGAGCAATCAATGTCCACTCAGAAACAGGTGGGTGCCTGCAATGCATGAGGAAAAAACTTGAAGGCAGGTATAGACAGCCGCACACCAATGAATCTTAAAAAAGTAAGCCTTTAATGGTGGAAAAGGAAAGGCACTACAAAAAATTAATAGCACCACACAGCAGCACAGCCCCCGTAGTGACAGAGCCCCAGGCGGACCCCCCCCCCCCCCAGTTGTCTGTGTCCTGTATTGTACAATTAAGATAAACATGCAGTTGAGTTGTATTTATGCCAAACCCCAACTGTTCCCCTCAAGCTGCAAAGACAGTTGAAGGGGGTGTGGCACATGCTGCAGTCACAATGTTTTGCATAGCAGCAGGCAAAAAATATCTCCCCAAGCAGCTCACCTGAATGGGGCTGTGCTGCAACCGGTCTGCAACAAAGCAGGTGTCTAGTTAGGGGTTAAAACAGGTGGTGAGAAGGCAACATAATGCAATCACTCTGCCCGTCAAATGGCTTCTGAAGAGCAATTCACCATAGGGCCAACATTAGTGTAAACTAGCCCTATACAGTATGCACGTTTCCCTAAAAAAAAATATTCTTGTAAATTTTGACTCTCCATCTTGCTTCAGGAGTGGCAGGTTCTGAATTTTGACAGAAGATATCAACTGTCTGACCTCACACACTGTTCCCCGGATTCTGAATGTGCAGTGGGAGAGGTGAAGCAGTTTTCAACAGACTTTGGGTGACCTCCGAAATCTTGATTCAAGTATAAAATTGCAATTTTAAACAGTTGATAAAAACTGCTCAACAGTGATGTACAGTGTCTTGAAAAAGTATTCATACCCCTTAAAATTTGCCACATTTTGTCATGTTACATTTTATTGGGATTTTATGTGATAGCCCAACACAAACTGGCACATACTTGTGAAGTGGGATAAAAATAATAAATGGTTTTTAATTATTTTTACACATAAATATCTTAAACATGTGGCATGCACATGTATTAAGCCCCCTTTACTCTGATCCCCATAACTAAAATCTAGTGGAACCAACCACCTTCAGAAGTCACCTAATTAGTTAATATAGTCCACCTGTGTGTAGTTTAAATTGGCGTTCCACCGAAAAGTGAAAGTTCTGCTTTAAGGACTCCTGACCCCCTGACATGCCCCATTTGGCATGTAATTATTTTGGGGGAGATCGGGTACCTAGTTATGACAGGTACCCAGCTCCCACTTTCACCCAAGCCACCTCGGCGACTAAAGCGGAACTTCTCCTTTCCCCCTCCCTCCCTGCAATCTTCTGGGACACGTCACAGGTCCCAGAAGATTCCTCGGCCATTCAGGATGTGCAATCTGCCACAACTGGGTGCCCACATTAATGATGCCGGTGCTGGGGAGAGATCTGAGGCTTCAGGCGGCTGCATCACTGGATAGTGGGACAGGTGAGTGTGTGTTTATTAAAAGTCAACAGATACGCTTTTTGTAGCTGCTGAATTTTAATAAACACAGAAATGGCTGCAACTCTGTATTAATCTAATAAGTATAAATACAGCTGTTACAGAACAATGAAGGCCAAGGAAAACACCAGACAGGTCAGTGATAAAGTTGTGGAGAAGTTTAAAGCAGGGTTAGGTTATAAGAAAAATATCCCAAGCTTTGAACATCTCACGGAGCACTGTTCAATCCATCATCCAAAAATGGAAAGAGTATGGCACAACTGCAAACCTAGCAAGACATGGCCGTCCACCTAAACTGACAGGCCCGGTAAGGAGAGCATTCAGAGAAGGAGCCAAGAGGCCCATGGTAACTCTGGAGGAGCTGCAGAGATCCACAGCTCAGGTGGGAGAATCTGTCCACAGGACAACTATTAGTCGTGCACTCCACAAATGTGGTCTTCATGGCAGAGTAGCAAGAATAAAGCTATTGTTGAAAGAAAGCCATAAGAAGTCCCGTTTGCAGTTTGCAAGAAGCCATGTGGGGGACAAAGCAAACGTGGAAAAAAAGAGCCCTGGTCAGATGAGACCAAAATTTAACTTTTTGGCCCAAAAGCAAAATGCCATGTGTGATGGAAAACTAACACTGCACATCACCCTGAACACACCATTCCCACCGTAAAAAAAAGTGGTGGTAGCTTTTCTTCAGCAGAGACAGGGAAGCTGATCAGAGTTGATAGGAAAATGGATGGAGCCAAATACATGGCAATCTTAGAAGAAAACCTGTCTGCAAAAGACTGGGGCGGAGGTTCACCTTCTAGCACGACAACGACCCTAACCATACAGCCCGGGTTACAATGGAATGGCTTAGATCAAAAGCACATTCATTTCCACCTTTAATGTGACCCATTACTGTGACCTATAAACTGTACAAACTGAAAGTGGAAGGAAGTAAAAATAACATAATAAAATATGGTTGCATAAGTGTGCATACCCTTAAAGCGGGGGTTCACCCAAAAATAAACTTTCTGACATTAGCTACATCCCTCCAGCATACTGCCAACATCTGCAGTATGCGTTTTTTTTTTTTGTACTTATCGTTATACGAGCCCTTGTTATCCGGCTCCGAGCGGGGGATTACTTCCGGGTATAGGCGTTCCTAAGCAAAGAAGAGTTGATTGACGGGCTGCTAAAGCGCGTCACGCCTAACGAAAATACCCGAAGTCACACTTGGGTGTTTACCGCGCCTGCGCAGTCAGCTCTACACGGCAGGCGCCGTAAACGCCCGACTGTCACTTCGGGTATTTTCGGAAGGCGTGGCGCGCCTTAGCAGCCGTCAATAAACTCCTCTTCGCTTAGAAACGCCTATTCCCCGCAGGATTCCTCGCTCTGAGCCGGATAACAAGGGCTCATATAACGAGAAGTACAAAAAAAAAAAATGTATTTATTTGGATGTACGCTCTGGGTCGTTGTCATGCTGAAAGATGAAGTTTCTCTTCATGTTCAGCATTCTAGCAGAAGCCTGAAGGTTTTGTACCAATATTGACTGGTATTTGAAACTGTTCATAATTCCCTCTACATCTACTAAGGCCCCTGTTACAGCTGAAGTAAAATAGCCCCAAAGCATGATGCTGCCACCACCATGCTTCACTGTGGGTATGGTGTTCTTTTGGTGATGTGCCGTGTTTTTGCACCAAACATATCTATTGGAATTGGCCAAAAAGTTCAACAATGGTTTTATCAGACCACATGCTTTTGGTAGACTTCAGATGTGTTTTTGCAAACTTTAGCCAGGCTTGAGTGTTTTTCTTAAGAAAAGGCTTCCGTCTTGCCATTCTACCCCATAGCCCAGACATATGAAGAATACGGGAGATTGTTGTCAGATGTACCACACAGCAGTACTTGCCAGATAGTCCTGCAGCTCCTCTACTGTTGCTATAGGTCTATTGGCAGCTTCCCTGACGAGTTTTCTTTTCATCAATTTTGGAGAGATGTCCAGTTCTTGGTAATGTCACTGTTGTGCCATATTTTCTCCACTGTGTTCCATGGTATATCTAATGCCTTGGAAATTCTTTAGTACCCTTCTCCTGACTGATACCTTTTAACAATAAGATCCTTCTGATGCTTTGAAAGCTCTCTGGGACCCTTGCTTTTGCTATAGGATGTGACTAAGAATATTTCAGGAAAGACCCACTAGAACAGCTGAACTTTATTTGGGGTTACTCAGAGGCACTTTAAATGATGGCAGGTGTGTACTGACTCCTATTTAACAGGAGTTTGAATGTGATTGCTTATTTCTGAATACAGCTACTTATGCAACCACACTTTATTTTTACCCCCCCAAATTCAGTTTGTTCTTTAATCGAGTTGTACAGTTTATAGGTCACATCAAATGTAAAAAAAGTTATGAAATTATCCATCTTTGTCTCATATTTTTAACATCACAGCAACCTGACATTTTAACAGGGGTGTGGAGACGTTTTTTATCCACTGTATTGGTATGTTGAAAACCATTTATCATTTTCCTTCCACTTCACAATTATGTGCCACTTAGTGTTGGTCTATGACATAAAATCCCACTAAAATACATTTACATTTTTGGCTGTAACATGACAAAATGTGGAACATTTCAGTTATGTATATTCACCTAGCAAAGGCTGAAAGACTTTCGAATACATTGCTGTGCTAGCAGCAGCATGGCCAGCCCCATCTTTTCTGCCTGACGACATTCCTTACATAAGGCCAGAAGAGGGCTGGTCTTCAGCAAGCATGGTCTCATCACCACTCCTATCAGAAAAGAGGTAAACAAGACCATAGTGGTCTTTGATCAATATATTCAGGCCACACATTTCGGCAGCCTCATAACAAAGCACAACATGCAAGAAAAAAAAAAACATTCTGGGCAGCTATAAATGACATAAATAAACAGAATACCAATGCTGAATAGAAATATTTCTAAAGCAGTACTATAGAAACATATTTAGCATCGACACACCACTTTTTTTGGGGGGTTTTGGAAAGAGGGGAGAAGGATTAGAACACCTGTCAGTTTTTATTGCCGTCCATGTCCCCATTCGGGAGATTCACCCTCTCTATTTTTCCTATATACCACTAGTATTTAAAGTGAAAGTAAAAGAAAATCCCAAATTGTTGTTACAGGGTTTATAAACCCTCCCTCTGCTCTACCCAAAATGAAAAAAAGGTGTTGCCTGCAGTTCTACTTTAAATTACATTTATTGCAACTTAGATTAATTTTTATTTAGCATGCTGGACTCTATTATTGATGCTGCAAAAAGGTGGTGACGTGGCGGTTATTTACGAAAGGCAAATCCACATTGCACTACAAGTGCACTTGAAAGTGCAGTCGCTGTAGATCTGAGGGGGACATGCAAGGAACATAAAAAACAGCATTTTTGCTTGCACATGATTGGATGATAAAATCAGCAGAGCTTTCCCTAATTTCAGAGTTTCTCCTAATGTCAGTGTTTCCCCTCAGATCTGCAGCGATCTACAGCGACTGCACTTCCAAAGTGCACTTGAAGTGCAAAATGGCTTTGCCTTTCGTAAATAACCCCCATGGTTTCGATCATGTACACAGTTGCTTTTACATATGACAGATATATCAGACCATAGTGTCACAAAAGGGTTGTATTTTTACCGTATTTTATTCTCTCAACATTTGTTGCTAACTGCAATATTCAAAGAAATACAATTCATGGTTATTAAAAACAAAATAAACAAAAAAACAAAAACAAAAAGCTACTCACCTGTCCATTTAATATCCTTGTAAAAAGTGTGTTTTTGTCCTGTAGTTTAGATCCCAAATCTAAGAAAGTCAGTTTATTTGTGCTGACTCCAAATTTGTCATTTGTAAATAACACTCCAGATATCCTATTATAGCACTCAACTGGAATAATTCCTCTTTTTTTAGGGACAGCGCACCAATCAAAACTGTTAAGAAACCATAAAGATATTATGTTACACATGGATTGTCTGCCTTTAAAAAATATTGTCCCTACCTCATTCTGTAGCTAGGGGATGCTTTATGAGGTTAGTTCTACCCTTCTTCAAGCTTTAGCTTCCATTCGCTATGATATTTTGATCTTCATTAGTTATGAAGTTTTGGACTAAAGCTTTCTACAATCTGCAACATGTAATTTGGATCAAGTCACTGTCTGCCAAGCTAGTAAGACTGTAAGTAGGGTTGTCCCGATACCACTTTTTTAAGACCGAGTACAAGTACCGATACTTTTTTTCAAGTACTCGCCGATACCGATTACCGATACTTTTTTAATGTCATGTGACAGTGGCGCATCAGTATTTTTTTTTTTTACAAGGTTTTCTTTTTTTAGGGGGGGTGGAGTGGATGGTGTCAGTGTGTTTTTTATTTAATTGTTTTTATTATTTTTTTACAATTCATTTTTATCATTTATTGCATTTTTTTTTCTTTGTTTTTAGCCCTGTTGGGGGGCTTTGGTGAGATAGAGTTCATAACAGACCCCTGACATCTCACCTTTGAGACAGAAAGGGACCAAGGACACAGATTCCCCAGTCCCTTTCTCAGCTGCCCTAAAAATGAATGGACAGCCGTAAACCTGGCTCCTTCTTTTCTGAATGAACAGAGTCAGTGATTCTTAAACTGAAGCATTGTAAATACCAGTTACGATGTTTCAGTTATATGAATGGACAGAGTCAGTGATGAAGGGGGACACGGAGAGAAGCGTGGATGGCGAGATCAGTACAATGGGGGGGACGCGGAGCGTGGATAGGGGGAGGAGCACAATGGAGGGGGACACGGAGCACGGAGGGGGGACACGGAACGGAGGAGTTGCAACCTTAAACAGCCACCTGCAAAACTTTGCGGCCGAAGCAAGCATCCGAAGATGCACTCACGCCAACCTTGTAAAAGTTTGTGAAGGTGTGAACGGATGACCAGGTCGCCGCCTTGCACACTTAAGAAACAGACGCTTGATGTCAGAAAGCCCAAGAGGCACCAAATGCCCTGGTCGAATGTGCCATACCTGGGAAGTGAGTCGTCCGCCCCCTTAGGGCATAGGCCTGAATCACGACCTGTCTGATCCACCTAGAGATAGTGGCAAACTAAGCTGCCAGGCCCTTCTTAGGACCGACCACCGAAACAAACAGTGAGTCCGACCTCCGGAACGGAGACGTAGCAGACAGGTACACCCGCAGAGCACGTACCACATCCAAAGAATGCAACGCAGCCTCTATAGGATACGCCGGCTGAGGACACAAGGACGGAAGTACAATATCTTCATTGAGGTGAAAGGCCGAAAGGACCTTAGGAAGGAATGAAGGCCACGAACCCAGCACCACCTTATCCTTGTGAAAGATCAAATAGGGAGCCTTGCGCGACAACGCTGCCAATTCAGAAACCCGTCTGACTGAAGTAATAGCCACCAAAAAGGCCACCTTTTGGGAGAGACCAGATTTAAGTCCCACGGAGACAGCAGTGGACGCACCGGAGGAGCCACATGTCAAACTCCCTGCACAAACGTACTCACCAGAGAGTGAGCCACCAAGGGTGGTTGAAAGTAAAGTAGACAGCCAAGGCCGAAATCTGCCCCTTAAATTGTACTCAAGGCGAGTTTCTGGTCTACTCCACGCTGTAAAAACAGCAGGACCATGGAAATCAAAAATGCACACGGATGCCACCTCATCTCCTCACACATAGAGATGTAAGCCTTCCATGTACGATGGTAAATCTTCTGAAGGGTAGACTTCCGTGCCCGCCGCATGGTAGAGATAACCGAGTCCGACAGACGTCGGTCCCTTAGCACCTGGCTTTCAATACCCATGCCGTCAAAGCCAGCGACTGTAAAGCAGGATGGAATATGGGACCCTGCGACAGAAGGTCATCTCGCAGCGGCAGCCGTTAAGGAACATCTGTTACCAGACGCACTAGGTCGGTGTACCAGGGACACGGAGGCCAATCTGCGAAGCAGACGGGGAAGAAGCTTCAGAGGAGGAAAGGCATAAAGTAGCCAGTACTGACCCCAACGGCGCCACCAACGTGTCTGTTGCATCCGCCCATGGGTCTTTTGACCTGGCCACGAACCTCAACACCTTCCGATTGAGTCGCAACACCAGGAGATCCACATCTGGTGTGCCCCATTTCAGACACAGAAGCTGAAACACGTTCGGGTGTAGTGACCATTCTCCTTGGTCCAGCGGCTGGCGACTTAGGTAGTGGCGCTTGCCAGTTTTCTACACCCGGAGTGTACACGGCCGAAACAGGCGGCACGCTTCGTTATGCCCAACTCAGGATGGGAGCGACCTCCGCTGCTGCAGCCAAGCTTCTTTTTCCACCTTGATGATTGACATACGTTATCCGACTGGATCCTGACCGGACGTACTTGTAGTCTCTGAGACCACTCTGGGAGGCACAGCCTGATCGCCCGAAGTTCCAGGACATTGATCGGCAGGTGGGATTCTTCCTGAGTCCAGCGACCCTGGGTCGACTGAACTCCCCACACTCCCCCCAAACCTGTAAGGCTGGTGTCCGTTGTGATCACCATCCAGTGAAAAGGAACAAACGACTTCCCGGACCGAAGAGGCAGAAGATCAGCCACCAAACCAGGGAGGTCCTGACCAGGGGACTCACCCGGATTTGACAATCCAGAGATGATGGGCATTTGTCCCAATGCGACAGAATTTCCCTTTAACACTGAAGTGTGGAATTGAGCATATGGTACCGCCTCGAAGGAGGCTACCATGAGTCCCAGGACTCGCATTTAAAAGCGGAGCGACGACTATTTTTGGGATCTCAACCGCTGCACCGCAGCCCGCAGAGTCTGCAGCTTCTCCCCAGGGAGAACTCTTGCCTCTGAGGAATCCAGAACCAACACCAGGTACTCTAGACGTTGAGACGGTACCAACACCGACTTCTGAATGTTCAACACCCAACCAAACTCTCGGAGGGTCTGACAGGTGATAGATACATCTTCCTCTAATTCTGAGCTTAAAGAGGCTCTCGGAAGAAGGTCGTCCAGGTAGCCTATAATAGCGTTTCCACGCTGTCTCAGTAAGGCCAGAATCGGGATGAGCACTTTGGTGAATACCCTTGGCGCCGATGCCAGGCTGAAGGGGAGAAACACAAATTGATAGTGGTATTCACCGACCACCGCAAAGCGCAGAAATCTCTGGTGCCTGGAGCATATGGGGACATGCAAGTACGCATCCTTGCGTGTCCTTGCCAGAAAATCCCCCGGATGGAGAGCAGCAACGACGGAGCGAACGGATTCCATCCTAAGCAGAAAACAATAAGTGCAGCGCTAAAGTTGATATTGAGTGGAAAAATGTTGCCAAAATCACATATCATTGGAAGTGAGAACAACAGAGGACTGTGAGGAATGTGAATGGGAATTCACTCAGCATGGGGGCAATGCTTGTAATGAGTCCATGTGTGTATAACCTAACAGGTGAATGGAAACACCGACCAGGTGCAATGAACAATGAAAAGTTCAATGAACAAATGGAAACAGTTCATAGGTATGCTTCCCAGTGGAAGGATAAAACACTTCAAACGTAATGCTGGTTCAGATAAAGCAAGTAGCAGTCATGGCTTGTCTGTAGCAATCTTCAGAAAATCATATAAAGAGGGTGGATACTCTTACCAGCTAAGGTGGACTTGCATGTTAGTACTAACATCAAGTCGGATACAGCATGATGGTCACAGCGGACCCTGGGCTCTGTGCGGATGGATCTGTGGGATGGTCTCTCCAACTGGAACGATGGAACCGATCTTTTCAGATACCTCTCTCAGGAACAGAAACCCAAATGGACAGGGCCGATGACACATGGATCAACACAGCATGTGTGGAAAGGAAAAAAAAATGCTCCAATGGTGCAGGTCAAAAAAAAACCGTGAAGGCTTTATTTGTAAAAAAATTAAACAATAAAATCACGTGAATAGTTATAAAAGGCAGTATGGGGTACTAAGCATGTTACACGACGCGTTTCGGCTCTAAGCCATCAACAGGGGCATGTATCCTGGATACATGCCCCTGTTGATGGCTTAGAGCCGAAACGCGTCGTGTAACATGCTTAGTACCCCATACTGCCTTTTATAACTATTCACGTGATTTTATTGTTTAATTTTTTTACAAATAAAGCCTTCACGGTTTTTTTTGACCTGCACCATTGGAGCATTTTTTTTTCCTTTCCACACATGCTGTGTTGATCCATGTGTCATCGGCCCTGTCCATTTGGGTTTCTGTTCCTGAGAGAGGTATCTGAAAAGATCGGTTCCATCGTTCCAGTTGGAGAGACCATCCCACAGATCCATCCGCACAGAGCCCAGGGTCCGCTGTGACCATCATGCTGTATCCGACTTGATGTTAGTACTAACATGCAAGTCCACCTTAGCTGGTAAGAGTATCCACCCTCTTTATATGATTTTCTGAAGATTGCTACAGACAAGCCATGACTGCTACTTGCTTTATCTGAACCAGCATTACGTTTGAAGTGTTTTATCCTTCCACTGGGAAGCATACCTATGAACTGTTTCCATTTGTTCATTGAACTTTTCATTGTTCATTGCACCTGGTCGGTGTTTCCATTCACCTGTTAGGTTATACACACATGGACTCATTACAAGCATTGCCCCCATGCTGAGTGAATTCCCATTCACATTCCTCACAGTCCTCTGTTGTTCTCACTTCCAATGATATGTGATTTTGGCAACATTTTTCCACTCAATATCAACTTTAGCGCTGCACTTATTGTTTTCTGTTTATACTTGACTTTGTTTGTTTGTGTGCTGGCTGCTACATGGTCTTAATTTCTCTAACTAGCGCAATTTTTTTCCCCACAATTTTCTATAGGATTCCATCATAAACCTTTGCACTTTTACAAAGCAATTGAGGGCCTTGAGATCCAGGATTGGACGGACCCCTTCCTTCTTGGGGACCACAAACAGAATGGAGTAAAACACCTGAAACCGTTCCTGTAACGATCACCCCCCGCACCAGCAGATCCTGAACTGCCCCAAACAAGGCCTCCCGATGACTTGGAGGAAGCTGGAGGTTGGAGGTAAAAAATCTGCTCGGCGGGCAAGAGAGGAACTCTATCTTGTACCCCGAGGAAACTACTTTGCAAACCCACCGGTCGGAGAGTAGAGACGTCCACCGAGCCGCGAATTTGCGAAGACGGCCCCCCAGCCGAGTGTCGGGCGGGGGCAGACCTGAGGGCTTGCGGCTTGTGGAACCAGAGGGCGCTTTTGACCTTCAGCAGGTGCCTTAGCGGCCAGGGAGCGCTTACCTGCAGCACCGGGCGGACAGAAAAAAGGCTTGTGAGCGATAAAGGAGGGCCCTTGCCTACGGTGAGGCTCCTTACCCTTACCGGATTGCTGGAGCAGAGTGCTCTTACCACCGGTGGCATCTTTAATAATGTCATCCAGAGAGGCTCCAAAGAGCCTTTCACTCTTAAAGGGTGAGTCCACCAGGGACATCTTAGAAGACTGGACCGTGGACCAACACTTCAGCCAGACCAGGCAGCGCAAGACCACCTAATAGACCAAGGCCCTGGAGAGCAAGGGAATGGTATCCAGGGCTGACTCGCATACAAATTTAAGGCCCTGTAACAACCTGTCTGACACCCCTGGTGCAACATTTTTGCCCATTCAGTAAATGTCTGAGACACCAACGCCACTGCCACGACCAGTCGCACTGCTAACCCCACCACCGTGCGGGGTCCTTGAAGGCAGGAGCCCCTTCCACTGGTATCGTGGTCGCCTTGTTCAGTCTGGACACAGGGGGGGTCCACTGTGGGGGGAGAAGTCAATTTTTACAGGAAATAACCCTCAAAGGGGTAACGAACCGCTAAACATTTCGGGGGTGAAAAAAACTTTTGCGGCCGATCTCATTCCTTGTACAAAAGCTTATCCAGATAAGGTACACAAGGGAAACCCTTGCAGTGCGGGTCGGCTTACGGAACCCAAAAGGGACTGACATCTGTCGCCTCTGCCATATCCTCCATTTTCGTGATGATAAGTGCTCCTCTTACAAGCGCCCTATCATGCGCTGACCCTGACCCAGAGTCCTCCTCACTGTCCGTACGGTCAAGGTCCGTATCTTCTGACGCATCAGAACCAGGGCCCGATTCTGTGTCAGAATTGTCCCCGGAAGATGGCGGGGGAGGGGGCGCCTTTTACCCCCTTTTTGCCCCTGTGCGATGATGTAGAGGCATTTCTTGCTACATTTGAGAGGACAGCAGAGATAGAAGGGTGGCCTCAGGACCAGTGGGCCGGCCTCATTGCTCCTTTTCTCACCGAGATCCTCAAAAATCCAACTTTGACCTGCCACCAGATGATGCTAAAGATTATTAAAAGCTAAAGGCAGAAATTCTGGCTATGGGGGGGACTACGGCTATTCGGGCCCAACGAATACACCAATGGAAATATCATCTAGATCGACCACCCCGGTCTAAAACGCATGACCTGGTGCAACTAGTAAAAAAAATGGCTGAGGTTTCGTCTGGCCCCCAAATCGTGGAGCGGGTTGTGCTGGACCGATACCTGAGGTCCCTGCCAGATGACCTTCAACGGTGAGTCAGCCATGGAGACCCCAAAACACCAAACCTCCTTGTTGAGATGGTGGAACGATATACAGTGGTGGAGGACCTGCTCGGACCTACCAAGCGTATAGGGCCCAGTCTGCCACGGCCTGTTCGACCAACTGCTGTCCTCCCAAAGGATGTTCCAAGGAGCCCTGGAACAAACACCCCGGAAGGCCAAGAGTCACTCCCAGTACCTCCTCAGCGTTCTGTTCCTGTTTGGAGAGGAGGGGATGTACAATGTTGGCGATGTCATTCCTGGGGTCATACCCGGGCACACTGCCCACTGCAAGAGGAGCCCATGGAATGCAGGGTTTTTCGGAGGGGGTCTTTTTATGCCCATAAAGTATGCACCACACATCTCGCCCTGGGTGAGGAAAAATTTGAGTGTGAAGTCCAAGTGAACCACCTTCCCTGCCCGGGCTTTGTTGGACTCTGGAAGCATGGTAACCCTGGTTCATCCTAGAGTAATTGGGAAGATCGTTCCGGTAAGCAAAACTTTACGAGTGGTATGCATTCACGGGGACACTAGAGAGTACCCTCTCATCTCGGTATCCATCTCCTCGGGATGTGGCACTGGTACTCAAGAGATGGGGGTGGTAAAGAACTTGGTACATAATGTAATAATAGGACGAGACTGTCCGTTGTTTACAAAACTGTGGGAACAAGGAGAACGGTTCAGAGACTGGGGAGAAACTAGCCCCCCTGTTCCTGCTGCTGAGAGAAATAACCCTGAACTGCCAAATGTTGTTAATGTGGATCCAAATGATTAAAATGCTAATGACTTGGATAATAGTGATGAAAGTAGTGTTGATACTGTTGAGAACGTCAAGATATGTGGTCCACAGACCTACCAAAACACTGAGGGGGGGGGGACCTTCCCCTCTTCAGGTAATGCTGGGGGAAGAGAATGAGGAAGTGGCTTCTACCCCTGCCAGATTTGGGTGTTCCCCAGGGAGCATTTGGTACTGCTCAGATGCAGGACCCCACTTTGGCCCGTGCACAGGAACAGGTTGTAGTAGTAAATGGGGTTCCCCAAGAGCCTGGTGCAAATGAGCGGTGGCCACACTTTGCAATATATAATGAATTACTGTATCGGGTTACCAAGGAGAGAGAAAATGTGGTAGAACAATTGTTGGTACCCCAACAATATAGATGAAAGGTTCTGGACCTGGCCCATGACGATATGTTAGGGGGACACCTGGGAGTTGAGAAGACGGAGGCACGGATCACCGCCTGGTTTTACTGGCCATGTCTGAAAGCAGCGGTAAAGAAATACTGTACCTCTTGTCCCACCTGTCAGTTGACCGCTCCGGTGACTGGCTTCCACAGCCCTTTGGTCCCTCTGCCCATAATTGAGGTCCTGTTCGAGAGGATAGCCATGGATATAGTGGGTCCCTTGGTAAAGTCAGCTCAAGGTCACTCCTACAAATTGGCGATTCTTAAATATGCCACCCGATATCCTGAGGCGCTACCCCTGTGGAATACCTCCTCTAAGGCCATTGCACGGGAATTATTCCAGTTGTTTACACGGACTGGTTTCCCCAAGTAAATACTCACAGACCAGGGTACCCCGTTTATGTCGAGGGTTATGGCCGATGTGTGCAAGCTGTTCCTGGATTAAACAGCTGCGCACATCGGTCTACCATCCCCAAACGGACGGGTTGGTGGAATGCTTTAATAAGACCCTTAAGTCTATGCTCAAGAAAGTGGTACAAAGGGATGGGAAAGATTGGGACTACCTGTTACCAGCTCTCCTGTTTGCTATCCGGGAAGTGCCCCAGGCCTCCATGGGGTTTTCGCCTTTTGAGTTGGTATATGGGCGGAGACCTCGCGGACTACTTGACTTTATTAAAGAGGAATGGGAAAGTGAACCTGTTCAGCATAAGAGTGTTCTGAAATATGTCTCCCAAATGCAGGAAAGGATCCAGACCGTGATGCCACTAGTCAAACAGCATTTGCAAAAGGCCCAGGAGGCTCAACGACGGGTCTATAACAGGGCTGCTAAAATAAGGCACTTCCAAGTGGGGTATCGAGTAGCGGTGCTAAATCCCACTGTGGAAAGTAAATTCTTGGCCAGATGGCAAGGTCCCTTTGAAGTTGTAGAAAAAGTGGTAGAGGTAAATTATAACATCCACCAGCCAGGCAAGAGGAAACCGTATCAGATATATCATGTCAACTTGTTAAAGCCCTGGACAGACAGGCAACAGGTGACCTCCCTGGCTAGTGCAAGGCTTGAGCCTCAGGTTGGGGTGGATTGTGTCCAAGTAGCAAGTACTGTGTCTAAAATCCAAAGTCAGCCGGCAAAGGAGTTCTTGCAGAGAAATAAAGAAAAGTTTTCAGACTTGCCAGAGCCAACTAGTGTCATAGAGCATGATATTATCACGGAACCTGGAGTCAAAGTTTTTGTCTGGCCCTACCGCATCCCAGAGGCTCAAAGAAAGGCAGTTTCAGAGGAAGTGAAGAAGATGCTAGACCTGGAGATCATTGAAGAAATCGCAGAGTGAGTGGTCGAGCCCAATTTTGTTGGTAACAAAGCCCAACGAGACTCTGCGATTCTGCAATGATTTCCGGAAACTTAATGAGGTTTCACGGTTTGATGCCTACCCCATGCCCCGGGTATATAGTTAGTCAGGTTAAAAAAAAGACACAAGTCCATCCAGTTCAACCACAAAAAAATAAACAACTTATTGAGAGAACTTATTGAGAGACTAGGTCCAGCCAGGTATATCACAACATTAGAGCTTACCAAGGGGTATGGGCAAATCCCGTTGACTAAGGCTGCTAGAGAGAAAACTGCTTTTTCTACCCCAGAGGGGAGTTTTCAGTACAAACAAATGTCTTTTGGTCTGCAAACTGCTCCAGCCACATTCCAGCGAGCAATGGATAGGATTTTACAACCTCACGAGAGTATGCCTCAGTGTACTTGGACGACATAGTTGTTTTTAGCAGAGACTGGGAATCACACTTGCCAAAAGTCCAGGCAGTACTGGACTCTCTTTGGAAGGAGGGGTTTACAATAAACCCTGAACAATTTGCTTTGGGAATGGAGGAGGTGAAATACCTGGGCTATATCGTGGGTAGAGGGGTGGTGAACCCTCAGCAAAGTAAAGGCTATTAAGAATTGGCCCCGCCCCCTCACAAAAAAGCAGGTATGTATATTCCTGGGCATGGTGGGATACTACAGGAGATTCGTACACAACTTTGCCACATTGGCGGCTTCATTGACCGATCTGACTAAGGGTCGGAAATCTGTCATGGTGGAGTGGAATGCAGACGCCGAAAGGGCTTTTTTGGAGCTCAAGTCAGCACTGTGCCAACACCCTGTCCTGATAGCACCCAATTTTTCAAAAGAGCTTGTTGTCCAAACTGATGCTTCCGATGTAGGATTGGGAGCTGTGTTGTCACAGGTTGTTCATGGTGAGGAGCACCCAGTAGTCTTCCTCAGTAGGAAGTTGACACCAGCGGATAAAAACTACGCTATAATTGAAAGAGAGTGTCTGGCTCTGGAGTCCCTCAGATATTACCTCTTGGGAAGGAAGTTTAGGCTGATTTCTGATCATGCCCCTTTAACAAGGATGGACTAATGCCAGGATTACCCGTTGGCTGTAATAAACCCATTACATATCCAAGGAATTTTAACATAAAAGTAGAAAATACCCTTTTCTGAGGTTGAGTGAAGTGCAGGCCTTTAGCAGAGCAAATATTTGCCTGGTCTTTTGCCATAGCTCCATTTTACCTGGTTAAAACAACAGCTGCAGGAGAGGGTATTACACTGTGGAGGAATCATGTAGTAGGGTGTGGAATGTAGGGTATGCATGTCTGGAAGAAGAATGCAGCCACTCAGATGAAGACTGTCCTCCAGTGTAAAGACAATGCCCTAGCAAAGTCCTCCTGGAAAAGGCGGCAGTGCATGAGGAACGTATAAAATATCTAGGTGGAAGTGGCAGTAACATGTGCAATCAATGGAGTGATGTAACACCTCGTCATCCACCTGAGAATAAGCTCCGAGTGGTTGAATTTTAGCACCAAATGATAAACGTTTACACTGTAACTTATATACATTCCAAAACGTACTGTAGCTCAATTTCAGAGAAGAGTTGAAAATGGAGATCAGGGGATGTGGGGAACTCACATATTTTTTTTTACCAATTTTTTCTCTACTGCAAGAAAAACAATGTACTGAAAAAATTGTACTCTAAAACAACATTTTGCAAAGTCTTTTCAACAACTTGCTACTCCCTCAGTCTTTAGGATTTTATTAGCTGGGGTCTATTTTTCCAGTGATACATTAAAATTAATGTCTCAATGTTTTCAGAAATGTCAATTTATGTTTCTTCCTGTAGTGGTTGTTTAAAAACCTGTAATCTGACCTTGGGGCACACATAAGTACAACATTTTGTATACTGAAGCACACACAGCTTAAAAACCAAGGATAGACCATTATTGTTACTATTATTATTATACCGGATTTATATAGTGCCAACAGTTTGCATATTGCTTTACAATATTAAGGGAGAAAATACAATTACAATACACAAAAAAGGGGAGTAATGCTGCGCTGTATAGGGTGAGTGGAAAAGTGAATATAACTAGTATTAAGAAATAGTGATCAGTCAATCAAATGTAAAACATGTAAGACATATGTTAAAACAAATGAAACATATGTAACAGTCAAACAAATATGAAGCCAACATAAATAAACCTTAAAAAGGTAAAGTGCTGAGTGCAATTGTGCAAAAAACATGCATAACGAAAAAAAAAAAGTCCTCAAATAGAATGTCGTATTCAAATATCTTCAATATTGCAACAATGTATAAACTTCAGTATTCATGTGCAAACAGCAACAACATAAAGTGCCAGTGCTGGTGTCAAGTTGCCAACATGGATATCAAAATAGGAAAGTGCTCCTTTTCCCCTTGTGATTAGCAAGGATGTCCCCTTACCTTACTGCTGTAAGGTAACAGCATATAAAGATCTTTCTAGGTACAAGCGGCATAGACTCTTGATACTGTTTAACCTAGGTCTCTAAACAGAGTCTCCCTGCGGGGCCCCGTCTGAAATATCAGCAGTGATCCTCACAAAGGGAGATACATACGCCAATGGTGTAGTAGTTTAAAATATTTATTGATAAAAAACACAAACCAGGGTACTCACAATAAAGTGCATAAAAATCTGCATAAAACGAGCAGCATGCTCACACACGTCACCTCTCCGGTGCCTCTGGTGTCTCGACGCGTATTCGTCACGGTCACGTGATTTCATCAGGAGGCACCGAAGGTGACGTGTGTGAGCATGCTGCTCGTTTTATGCTGATTTTTATGCACTTTATTGTGAAGTATCCTGATTTGTGTTTATTCAATACATATTTTAAACTACTACACCATTGGCATATGTATCTCCCTTTGTGAGGATCACTGCTGATATATCAGATGGGGCCCCCGCAGGGAGACTCCGTTTAGAGACCTAGGTTAAACAGTATCAAGAGACGCCTCACCAGGAAACGGCTGGAGTCTATGCTGCTTGTACCTAGAAAGATCTTTATATGCTGTTACCTTACAGCAGTAAGGTAAGGTTACATCCTCACTAATCACAAGGGGAAAAGGAGCACTTTCCTATTTCGATATCCATGTTGGAAACTTGACATCAGCACTGGCACTTTAGGTTGTTGCTGTTTGCACATGAATACTGAAGTTTATACATTGTTGCAATATTGAAGATTTTTGAATACAACATTCTATTTGAGGACTTTTTTTTTCGTTATGCATGTTTTTTGCACAATTGCACTCAGCACTTTACCTTTTTAAGGTTTATATATTTTGCCTTCATATTTGTTTGAGTGTTACATATGTTTCATTTGTTTTAACATATGTCTTACATGTTTTACATTTGATTGACCGATTACTATTTCTTACTACTAGTTATATTCACTTAGTCCTTTTCCACTCACCCTATACAGCGCAGCATTACCTCCCTTTTTTGACTATTTTTGGTTTGATACACTTTCAGTCCTGCAGCAGTATCGTATCCCCCTCCCCACACCTTGGTAGCGCGGGCATACTCCATATATACAATTACAATACAGTTCTATACTGAAGGAATAGGGGGGCCCTGCCTATGGAGCTTACAATCTAATAGGGACTAGTCCTCAAGTAGATTTAAAAGGTATTTTAGACTACAATGCTTACTGCTGAATTGTGGTATAAGGAATAAGTCTCCCATTCCAAAAGCATTCAAAGATTGGCCTTTTCCCTCGAGCTTCATTCTCCAGTGGTATACAGTCATCGTCAAATTCATCATCCTCATTTTCTATGGAAAAACATATCATCAAATGAAGTAGTTTATGTTAAATTAAGAAAAAGGCCTATTCAAACTGATGAGTTTTTGGAAGTGCCTTTGGTGTTTAAAAAGCGGGAGAAAAAAATGCATGGCAAACATATCCCTTTAAATCCCCTGGAAAACTTCACACCAATGCGCTGTGAATGCAGTGCATTTTTAAAGTTTCTTTCACATCAGATGCGCTGGGGTGCATTTGTGAGCAGTTTTCCAATGCATGGCAACAACAAAAAAAAAAAAATAGGATGTTTGTACTCACTGTATAATACTTTTCTCTGAAGTCCATGGACGGACACAGCTTTCTTATACTCTTGACTGTAGGGTTATGTTCCGTCTATTAGGAGAGGACTAGGCAACCATGTTAATGGTTAAAACATTTAAACTTTAGCAAAGCTGAAACAGCCCCACCCAGGGAGTGGTCCCTCTGGTCATATCCCCTCACACTGCACTAAGCAGCTCAGTTCGTCAAAAAGCAGTACAAACTAAAAAAAAAAAAGGAGGGGTGGGTGCTGTGTCCGTCCATGGACTTCAGAGAAAAGGATTTTACGGTGAGTACAAAATCCTATTTTCTCTTATGTCCATGGACGGACACAGCTTTCTTTATACTCTTGACTGTAGGGACTTCCCCAAGCAGTGTCAGAAACGAGGGGTGGGAACAGCAATCAAAAACCAAACTTCACCCCAACACACTAGAGCTCCTCAACGGAGGAGATGCAACCTTGAACTGCCGCCTGCAAAACTTTGCGGCCAAAGCAGGCATCCGAAGATGCACTAACATCAACCTTGTAAAACTTGGTGAAAGTGTGAACGGATGACCAGGTCGCCGCCTTACACACCTGTGAGACAGACGCTTGATGTCGGAATGCCCAGAAAGCACCAATTGCCCTGGTCGAATGCGCCGTGACAGGAAAAAAGGAGGTGCCCGCCCTTTCAGGGCATAAGCCTGAATCACGATCCGTCTGATCCACCGAGAAATGGTGGCCGACGAGACCGCCAGGCCTTTCTTTGGACCAGACACCGATACAAACAGTGAGTCTGAACTCCGAAACGGAGCAGTAGCAGACAGGTACACCCACAGAGCACATACCACGTCCAAGGAATGTAACGCAACCTCTTTGGGATGCGACGGCCAAGGACACAAGGATAGAAGTACAATATCTTCATGTAGATGAAAAGCCGAAACCACCTTCGGAAGAAAAGGCGGCTGCAATCGTAGCACCGCTTTATCCTTATAAAGGATCAAGTAGGGGGACTTGCAAGACAAGGCCGCCAACTCAGGAACCCTCCTGACAGATATAATAGCCACCAGAAAGACAACTTTCTGAGAGAGTATCAAAAGGGAAATGGAATCGCTCTGATGTTCTCAAAAGGAGGTTTCTGAAGCACTGAGAGCACCAGGTTCAAATCCCACGGAGGTAGTGGTGGTCGAACCGGAGAAGCGACATGTCGAACCCCTTGAACAAACGTACTCACCAGCGAGTGGGACGCCAAGGGTAGTTAAAAGAAAACAGCCAAAGCTGAAATCTGCCCCTTAATGGTGCCCAAGGCAAGCTTCTGATTTACTCCCCACTGTATAAACAGCAGGATCCTCTTCACACAGATATGTAGGCCTTCCACGTGCGATGGTAAATCTTCAGAGAAGATGACTTTGTGCCCTCAGCATAGTGGAAATAACCAAATCCGACAGGCTCCGGTCTCAGCACCTGGCTTTCAACAGCCATGCCGTTAAAGCCAGGGACTGTAAAGCAGGATTAAGAATGGGACCTTGTGAGAGAAGGTCCTTCAGCATTGGCAGTTGCCAAGGAGGATCCGCCACCAGGCATACCAAGGACACAGAGGCCAATCTAGGGCAATTAGGATCATTGGGATCCCCTCGGATTCTGCTCTGTGGAGCAGACGAGGAAGCAGTTTCAGTGGGGGAAATGCATATATCAGCCGATACTGTTCCCATGGGGCCACCAACGTGTCTGTCAAGTCCGCCCAAAGATCTTTTGACCTGGCCACAAACCTCAACACCTTTCGATTGAGTCGGGAAGCCAGGAGATCCACGTCTGGCTCGCCCTATTTTTGTCAAAGGAGGCGGAACACATCCGGGTGTAGTGACCATTCTACTTGGTCGGTCCAGCGTCTGGCCATTTAGGTAGTCCGCTTGCCCGTTTTCTACACGGCCGATAGAGCCAGCACGCTCCGTTCCGCCCACCTCAGGATGTGAGTGACCTCCAACGCTGCAGCCAAGCTTCTTGCGTTGTCCGACTGGATCCTGACTAGACGCCCCTGTAGGCTCTGCAACCATGTGGAGAGGCATTGCCTGATCGCTCGGAGTTCCAGAATATTGATCGGCAGGTGAGATTCTTCCTGTGTCCAGCGACCCTGTGTCGACTGAACACCCACCCCAGACTTCCCCCTAACCAGTCAGGGTGGCGTCCGTCGTGATCAGCGTCCAGTGGAGGGGAAGGAAGGACTTTCCAGCATGGAGAGCTGGAGATCTCAGCCACCAGACCAGGGAAGTCCTGACTAGTGGGCTCACCCGGATTTGACAATCCAGGGACAACGGAGACTTGTCCCATTTGGACAGAACCTCCATCTGCAATACTCGAGTATGGAATTGAGCAAACAATACTGCTTCGAAGGAGGCTACCATGAGACCCAGGACTCGCATGCAAAAGTGCAGCGACAACCACCTGCGGGACACCAAAAGCATCACTGAAGTCTGAAGAGTCTGCAATTTTTCCAAAGGGAGAAAAACTCTTGCCTAGAATTAGACCCAGATACTCCAAGTGCTGAGTCGGTACCAACACCGACTTCTGGAAGTTCAGCACCCAGCCAAATTCTTGAAGGGTCTGACTGGCAATCGCCACATCCTCCTCTGCTTCTGAGAGGTGATTCAAGCTCAGAATTAGATTGTCCAAGTAGCCCACGACAGTGATTCCTCGCTGTCTAAGCAAGGCCAAAATCGGGGTAAGCACCTTGGTAAAAAACCCTTGGAGCTGAAGGCCAAAAGGAAGAGCCACAAATTGATAGTGGTCTTCTCCGACCGCAAAGCACAGGAACCTCTGATGTCTGACATATATGGGGACATGCAAGTTTGTGTCCTTGATGTCCAAGGACACCAGAAAACCCCCCGGATGGAGTGCAGCGACCACAGAGCAAACTGATTCCATCCTGAACTTTCCGAACCCTTACAAAGGCATTGAGAGCCTTGAGGTCCAGAATTGGGCGTTCGACGACCCGGAAGGAGAGGAAGGTTTGAGGGAAAGTATGTGTTTTGGTGGATGAGAAAAACTCTATCTTGTACGCTGATGAAACCACTTTGCAGACCCACTGGTCGCAAATCAGGGAGGTCCCCTGAGCCGCAAACTTGTGCAGACGTCCCCTCACCAGAGAGATGGGTGGGGGCAAACCTTCATGCTGTCGCAGATTTGTTCGCAGGTTTGTTTGACTTGCGAACCCAGCAGGCCCTTTGTCGTTCTGAGGATGCTTACCTGTGGGACCTGACTGACTAAAATACCACTTTTGTGCAAAAAAAGAGGGTCCCGGCCTGCGTCGTGGCGCTTTTACTTTTCTGGACAGGGGGAGAAGAAAAATCGATGCCGAGCACACCGAGGTGGACGAGAAGGCCGGAAAAACGGAGTGGCCCCCGAGCGGAGGTCCCCCCCATGGCAGACCACCCACACAGAGAGTGGGCCCAGAACACACTGCAGCCCCCAGTCAGGATAGGAAAAAAAAACCCTCAGGTACATCCCAGGTCAGGTCAGGTCACAGCATGGTGAAGGAGGGAAGGGACGGGAGGAGAGGAAAGGGAGGACACGAGACCCCCATATTCGACGCCCCCCCCCCCAGGAAAGCACAGCTGTTTCATCTTGCCTAGACAGGAGGAAAAATACTTACCTGTCCCTGCGAGGACTGCTGGCGCACGTTCCTGACAGACCCACTTCCGAGCAGTACGGAGTAGCTGCCGGCCACGGCCCACTGTGACACAGACAGCTGGCAGCCTGGTCATATGTGAACCCCGACGCAAAAAACTCACGGCCACCCCTGGAGCAATAGGGTATGTCGTGGCCGACCCAGTGCGTAGCTAAGGCCTACTCGCGCTTGATGGCTGGACTGGGGGGACTATAAGGATCTAAATGATCCAGCCTGTCACCCAGCCAGCAGTTGATAGAAGATCTCAAGATCAAAAGAATTAAATATATTGAAATCTTTCAAAATAAAAAGTTCTTCAGGACCATGGGCCAATAGGGGAGTCAGGTCCTTCTCCTCTACTAGGCAGAAAAAACTGAGCTGCTCAGTGCAGTGTGAGGGGTTATGACCAGAGGGGCCGCCCCCTGGGCGGGGCTGTTTCAGCTTTGCTACAGTTTACATGTTTTAACCATTAACATGTCTGCCTAGTCCTCTCCTAACAGATGGAACATAACCCTACAGTCAAGAGTATTAGAAAGCTGTGTCCGTCCATGGACATAAGAGAAATAAAATCCCTTTCTTTGAGTTCACTGACGAACACAGCTTCTCTTCCATCATGACCATAGGTTATATCGCCACATACAGGCGTAGGACACAAGGCAGAAAAAGAACACAGCACTGCCTAGGATGTATAAACTCCCTCTCTGCCATAGACAAGCCAACTAGTCACCATACAGTCAGTACAAGACATAAAAGTAACAAGAAATCCCATTATCTTTCATGTTCATTGACGAACATAACTGGTCTTTAGTCTTGACCACAGGGACGTCAAAAGCAGTGCTTTAAAGAGGTGGGAAAATAAAAAAGAAGCCACATACAAAAACAGGCAATCCACCGAAAGGAACCCTCACAGGGAAAACCAGGCACGTCAAAAATCTACCAGCAAAAAACTTGTGGCCAAAGGAAGCATCCAAAAGATGCAAAAATATTTAACCGTTAAATAAGGAAAAGTATGCAGATGACCAGGGAGCAGTCTTGCAAACTTGGGACACAGACGCCTGACGTCGGAACAGCAAGAGGCACTAATCTCCGACAGAGTGCGCCGTAACAGAGAAGGGAGAATCCCTACCCTTAATGGCATAAGCCAGAACCACTGCCTGCCTGACCCACTGAGGAAAGGTAGCAGAGGAGACTGCCAAGCCTTTTCGCAGACCATCTGTTTCAAAAACCAAGAGTCCGACCTCCAGGAGGAAAACAATGCAGACAGATACACACAGATCCCCCACATCTAAGGATTGCAGTGAAACCTTGGTAGAGTGGGAAGGATGGAACATAAAAAAGGAAGAACAATGGCCCAGATTCACGTAGAATCGTGGCGGCGTAACGTATCGTAGATACGTTACACCGCCGCAAGTTTTCATCGCAAGTGCCTGATTCTCAAAGCACTTGCATGAAAACTTACGCTAGCGGCCTCCGGCGTAAGCCTGCGTAATTCAAAGGGGCGTGTGCCATTTAAATTAGGCGCGATGTCGCGCCGGACCTACTGCGCATGCTCCCTTTTGAATTTCCAGGCGTGCTTTGCGCGAAGTGACGTCATTTTTTCGAACGGCGACGTGCGTAGCGTACTTCCGTATTCACGGACGTCTTACGCAAGAAGGAAAAATTTAAAAATTTCGAAAAAAATTAAAAAATTTCGAACATTTTTAAATAACATTCAGGTACATCTTTCATGCAACTTCTGAGGGTTAAAATCCAATTCTATGGCCCTCACGTTGCATTAAAGTAAGACCAAAGTAGTGCACGCACTACTTTAAAGTTGCTGCAATGTTAAATCACACATATATGAATGGGTCTCATAGGAAAACATGGGGAACGACTTGTCACACAACTTTGATGTGCACAGTTGCATGACAAGTCACACAAGTGTGAATGGAGCCTTAAGGTTGTGCTTTTCCTTTTTGCCCCCATTCACATCTAGGCGTTTTAACGCCTGTAGTGCTACGCCGCTGCCGCCAGAGGGATGAAAACACATGTCCCTCTATGGAGATGGTTCACATCTCCACGATGGACGCCTGACGCCTGAAAAAAGGTCCCGAACCTTTTTTTCAGTCGGCTTTCGGCGTTCGGCCAGGAGATGGGAAGCATCTCCATAGAGGGGGCCAATCTGGGGCACATCTAGGCGGACAATACCGGCGTTTTGTCGCGGTACAATACGCCGCTATTTGTACCGCGATTTGCGCCTACAAAACGTCACGAATTTGTCTGCCTAGGTGTGAATGGAGCCTTTGGGTGGTTATGTTTAGTGACTTAAAGTCCTCGTTTTCCTTTCTTTTTTGGATCTAGTTTTGTTAATATTGTTTTGTATGTTTACTGGTGGTACCGGGAACGGTTATTTGTGATGTTGTTGGGTACTTGATACACTGTTTTATACTTTTTATTGTAAAACTAATAAATACAATAAAAAAATAAAAAAAGGAGAGCGAGAGAGAGAAAAGCCCAATAAATATTAAAACCTTGCAAGACAATGATTAGAAAGGAACCACAATAAAAAAAATAAAAAAAACAGTGAAACAGGAATAAAGGCCAAAAATGATTAAAACACACTAACTTACTTGTGGGAAAGTATGGGTCATCTGGATATGTTTCTTTGTCGTATAAGAAAGGATGATACCTTATGATTCCTTCTATTACACCATCACTTTCAACCACAGCCTTGAACTCAAAGATCTCAGAAGCACTGTTAATATACAGTGTCTGCATGTCATCACAGATCTCTCTTAAGTTAATAGTCTTTGTTGTTTTTCCTTTTTCAAACATGTTGATCTGTAAAAGAATAGAAAACACAAAATAGAATAATCTTTGTTGAAGTCTACTGGGGCCTGTCTGTCTTGCACCAGTCTCTCCACGTGCTGATCTGACTGATACAGGTTTGGGGGCATTCGAGCGGTACTATTGTCATTGCTTTGGGCAAAAGAAGTTAAAACCTCAAAAAAGCCACCTACAAGAACCTCCTCCCAAAAATAGTGTACACAGAGGCCCAAACATCTATCTGGTAAAACGTAGTATCAGTGTGATTAGTAAAGGTATGAACAGAAGACCAGATCGCTGCCTTCCAAACTTCAGTTACAGAAGCTTAATGTTGAATATCATAGGAAGCGCCAATATTCCTGGTAGAATGAGCTGTCACATGGAATGACAGATCCAGAGGCTGTAAGCCTGAACCAAACTGAGATCTCTGTAACACAGATAGTACTAAATGCAAGTCCCATGGACATAAAAGAGTCTGGACTGGAGGCATAATCCACATGACACTTTGTACAAAGACTAAACCTTTTTCTGACACTTGTTGCTTACAAGTAAGGCCCCATGCACACGAGACGCTGGTAAACGCGTGTTCAGAGGCATTTGGACAGCTTTTTCAACTGCCCCTGAACACATTCAATGTTATCCTATGTGTCCATGCACACAGTCACGTTTTTCATAGTTTTTGGCAGTTGCGTTTATGCTTGTTTTTTTCAGAAGCAAAAAAAATGGGTTCAGGCGCAAAAGTTTTCACGTTTCAGACGCAAAACCGCTAAACGCGGCCAAACGCCGGTACCGCGTTTCGTTTATAGGCGTTTTTAAAGGTGACCTATTTTTTTACATTAGAAATCTCAAAAATGATGGCAAATGATGAAACATAAAAAAAAGCAAAAAAAACGAATTGCTTGCATTGTGGACAATCCACAACTTGTGGCAGGTGACATGGCCAGGTGATGTGGCAAGTGGACAATCCACAACTTGTGGTAGGTGATGTGGCCGGTGACGTGGCCAGGTCACGTGGCCAGTGGACAATCCACAACTTGTGGCAGATGACATGGCCAGGTAACGTGGCAGGTGACGTGGCCAGGTCATGTGGCAAGTGGACAATCCACAACTTGTGCCAGGTGATGTGGCCAGGTGACGTGGCCTGGTGACGTGGCAAGTGGACAATCCACAACTTGTGGCAGGTGACGTGGCAAGTAAAGTGGCCAGGTGATGTGGCAAGTGAACAATCCACAACTTGTGGCAGGTGACGTGGCAAGTGGACAATCCACAACTTGTGGCAGGTGACGTGGCAAGTAACGTGGCCAGGTGATGTGGCAAGTGAACAATCCACAACTTGTGGCAGATGACATGGCCAGGTGACGTGGCAAGTGGACAATCCACAACTTGTGGCCAAGTGACATGGCCAGGTGATGTGGCTAGGTGACAATCCACAACTTGTGGCAGGTGACGTGGCAAGTAACGTGGCCAGGTGATGTGGCAAGTGAACAATCCACAACCTGTGGCAGGTGACGTGGCCAGTGGACAATCCACAACTTGTGGCCAGGTGACGTGCCAGGTGATGTGAACAGGTGACATGGCCAGGTAACATAGCCAGGTGACATGGCAAGTGGACAATCTGCAACTTGTGGCAGGTGACGTGGCCAGATGACATTGCCAGGTGATGTGGCCAGTGGACAATCCACAACTTGTGGCCAGGTGACGTGGCCAGATGACATTGCCAGGTGATGTGGCCAGTGGACAATCCACAACTTGTGGCCAAGTGACGTGGTTAGGTGACGTGGCTAGGTGATGTGGCCAGGTGAAAAACCACAACTTGTGGCAGGTGATGTGGCCAGGTGACAGGGCCTGGTGACGTGGCCAGGTGACAATCCACAACTTGTGGCAGGTGACGTGGCCAGGTGACGTGGCAGGTGATGTGGCCAGGTGACATGGCCTGGTGACGTGGCAAGTGGACAATCCACAACTTGTGGCAGGTGACGAGGCAAGTGACGTTCCAGGTGATGTGGCAAGTGAACAATCCACAACTTGTGGCAGGTGACGTGCCAGGTGATGTGAACAGGTGATGTGGCAGGTGACGTGGCAAGTGGACAATCCGCAACTTGTGGCAGGTGACGTGGCAAGTGGACAATCCACAACTTGTGGCAGGTGACGTGGCCAGGTGATTTGGCAAGTGGATAATCCACAACTTGTGGCAGGTGACGTGGCCAGGTGACATGGCCAGGTGACATGGCAAGTGGACAATCCACAACTTGTGGCAGGTGACGTGGCCAGTTGACGTGGCAGGTGACTTGGCCAGTGGACAATCCACAACTTGTGGCAGGTGACGTGGCCAGGTGACGTGGCCAGTGAACAATCCACAACTTGTGGCAGGTGATGTGGCCAGGTGACATGGCAGGTGACGTGGCCAGTGGACAATCCACAACTTGTGGCAGGTGACGTGGCCAGGTGATTTGGCAAGTGGATAATCCACTTGTGGCAGGTGACGTGGCAAGTGGACAATCCACAACTTGTGGCAGGTGTCAGGTGACGTGGCAAGTGGACAATCCACAACTTGTGGCAGGTGACATGGCCAGTTGACGTGGCAGGTGACGTGGCCAGTGGACAATCCACAACTTGTGGCAGGTGACGTGGCCAGTTGACGTGGCAGGTGACGTGGCCAGTGGACAATCCACAACTTGTGGCAGGTGACGTGGCCAGGTGACATGGCAAGTGGAAAATCCACAACTTGTGGCAGGTGACGTGGCCAAAAGACGTGGCAGGTGGCGTGGCCAGATGACGTGGCAGATGACGTGGCAAGTGGACAATTCACAACTTGTGGCAGGTGACGTGGCAAGTGGACAATCCGCAGCTTGTGGCAGGTGATGTGGCAAGTAACACACTAAATACAAGTACACTACTGCTCTCTCAGCTGCTACTCACTCTGGTCTCGCAAAATGGCTGAAATGGTTAAATAATACTGTTTTTTGAGCTTAGGGGGGTCTTATGATGTTTCTTAACTAAACGCTTATAAAACGCAAACGCGGTAAAACGGCACGAAATTCACGGTAAAACGCCATGAAATTCGCGGCAAAACGGGCGTTTTAAACGCTGTTTTTTGCGTTTGAAAACGTGTGTTTAGATGAGTTTGCATCTGCGTCTCGTGTGCATGGGGCCTTAAAGGGGTTGTAAAATCTCCACGTTTTTCACCTTAAAGCAGAGTTTCTGGAGTGTCTGCAATTTTTCCAATGGAAGGAAGACTCTTGCCTCCGAGGAGTCCAGAATCAATCCTAGGTACTCCAGATGCTGAGTCGGTAGCAGGACCGACTTCTGAATGTTCAACACCCAACCAAATTCCCGGAGGGTCTGACTGGCTATAGACACATCCTCCTCTAATTCTGAGCCAGAAGCAGCTCAGTGTAAAAAGACACTGCGATTGGCAAATAAAGCCATGAGCCACCAGTGAACTTTTACCAATAGTATCCTTCCTGTTAACTCTATAAAAAGGTCACACACCCCGTGTCTGGGTGTGACTTATGCTTTTTCTCATAGCATGCAAGGCTCATCCATTTGTACCGGTACATTTGAAATCAATATCCTTACTTCTAGAACACCCAAAGTTTGACTGATCACAGGGGAAATTTCTCCTATCAAACAATAAGACCACTAGGGCCGAAACAACTAATCAATTAATCGACAACTAATCGGTTATGAAATTAATCGATTAATCGGCCAGTAACATAATGGGGTTAAAAAACTAAGATTAACCCTTTATAGTACAAAAAAGCAAATCGCTACTGTAAATATTACTTTCACTGTCCCACGGTAAAAAAATTAACCCCTTACAGTAGCGATTATTTGCTCTTTTTGTACTTATTTTTTGTTTTTTTAACCCCATTATGTTTTTTGGTGCTTTTTGAGGAAACACACTACAGTTCATTTACATGTTTTCCTATGGGACACGTTCACATTCATGATTTTTTTTCAGCTGCTGCGTATTTGGAAAGGGCAAGGACTTTTTAACGCAAAACGGTGCTATTTTTTTTTTTTTTTGTTCAATATACTTCAATTGAGAAGCTGCAGAAAAGCATGTAATGTGTTTTTGCGGCAATTTGTGTTTTGTAATCTGCCCAACAACAAATTGGGCCAAACAAAATTTTTCAATGCGATTTTTTTTTTTTAAGGCTATTATCCGATTAATCTAAACAATAATCTGCCAACTAATCGATTATGAAAATAATCGTTAGTTGCAGCCCTAAAGACCACCAATTCATAAGGGATTCCACAAGGTTCTGTATGCACGGGGTCTGGTGCCAAACAGTATTTAGTAGTATTAGCCTTTTCAAGGGCAGTTCAGCAATGGCAGTCTCCAATCATTTTACATGATGATGACAGTGTCCAATTACAAATTAAAAATAAAATATATTTGGTTTAGTTTCTTATACTTCCAGATAAGCAGCATATCTACCCCTTAGTGAACGAAGAATAAAACATTATAAATGATAAAATATGTTATAAACATGTCACATTTACCTGTATGTCAATGTGGCTGTTAAATTTATTGCTGGAATTATTCAGCACATTTCCTTTAGGCCCATGGATGTAATAATGGTAGATGTGCCTGAAGTAAGAAGCTCTTGTTACATAAAATATTTTCACAACAGAATGTATGCTAAACATTTTTATTATTATCATGGCTCAGTTCACACTACTGCAATGCAACTTTGATGTGGTATGACTTTGATGCAACTTTGCAAATTGTATGGGGCTATGCAGCAGAATAAATTGCACCAAAGTAGTGCAGGAACCTTTTCCAAAATGTCATCGTTCTGAGTCACATTGATTAGAACACGCACCATTGTAAACAATCAAATTTTCCATGTCATGTCATTCTGTGTGACTCAAATCGCATCAGAAGTTGCACTAGTGTGAACCAAGACTTTATGAAGAAAATGTAAACATAGAGGAACTGACTTTACGAAATATGAATAAGCATTAAGATACACTCACGCCAACTGCCTAATCCATAGATGACGAATTTCCTTCAGGTACTGTATATGGACAGGCTGGATACCAGTAATGAGAACTGTTGTGAAGCTATCTTTAGCATTTTCATCCATGATGAGATCGCGCAGGTAACGTTCATCTTCCTGTACATGAACATAATCGCCTGGCTACAAAAACAAGCGATAGCAAACAATAATGTTCATTAAAAAAGGAATTTATTTACCACTTAAAACATTCCTACAGGCGATAGTGGTGACGAATCCTTTGCCCTCTTATTTTTTTGGACACAACTTCCAAGGTGCAGGTCTTCTTTAAAGTGGATGTAACCCCACTCTCATCCTTTCTATACTACTGCCATAGTGCTGATCTTTAAGGATATACCGTATTTATCGGCGTATAACACAAACTTTTTCCCCTTAAAATCAGGGGAAAACGTGGCTGTGTGTTATACGCCGATATCACTTTCTTTTTTACCAACAGGGTGGGTGGGGATTGGGCAGTGGTGTCATGCCGGCCGTCCCGCCTCTCCTAGCCCTGGGACAGCTTGCTGGCATACTATAAAGATTAAAAAAAATCACTGTCATAGCCCGCACATACCTCATTCTCCCTGTTCTTTCTGGCCACTCTCCTCCTCCCCCTCCGAGTGTAGTTTAAAATTGGAGGAGGAGAGCAGTCACATGAAATAGAGGAGATCGATCATGTGACCAGCCGGGAAGAACAGTGAAACAGTATGTACGAGTGACTGGCAGTGATTGTTTTAAAACTTTAAAATACGCTGGAAGTGCTGGCCCAGGAGACTGGGGGGTCTCCTGGGAGTGCAAGGGGGCTGTGCAATGTAAAGAAGCTGTGTACTGTGCAGGGGGAAAATGCTGTGTAATGTAAAGAGGAGCTACATAATGTGCAGGGATCTGTTTGGTCTGTGTAATGTACAGTGGGGGGCTTTGGAATGTAAAAGGGGCTGTGGAAAGTTTTTTTCCTTAAACTTCACTCTTAAAATTAGCCGGCGCGTGTTATACGCTGATAAATACAGTACATGCTTCCTGCATGTATCCTTACCTGTCAAATGTCTCCCCTCTGTCTGTTATAAGAACTGAAAAACTGCAGATTCTGTGGGTGGGTCTGTTGTCTGGAGCTCGGTGGGTGGAGTCGTGAGGTCAGTAGTCTCCCCGCCCACCTCTACACTCCCCTTGTCAGCATGCATTTTGTCCTGTGTATTCATTACACTAAATTCTGCTATGATCACCAACATCCAGTCAAAATCCAGAAAAGTAACCACATGAATTCAGATAAGGAGTGGGGGGTGGCAATTAAAAAATATTGCCTGTCTCAGGCTAGTGCATGAGATATGTAAATAACCTGTCATTCACAGCAAGGGGGAAGAACGGACACAAGTTTTCTCCTGTTAGTCCGTTTATCTCACAGAAAAAAGAACAGAGAATTGCTCAAAGTTGGATTAACTCTTTGCGCCAAGACTGGGCACAGATGATAGGAAATCTTTTACTCTAAAAATTTGGGTTTACATCCACTAAGATTTACACATACTGTATAGTACATGAATAATACTAACATTGTAAGCTACTATTCAAAATGAAAAAGTTACCTTTCTGTTTCTAATAAAGCTACTGTAAATAGATTCCTTATTTTTTTCTTTTTTCTCAAAATCTTCTTTGGAAATCAAAAATTCGTGAACATCTTGTGAATCTGATCTCTTGGTTATAATCTTAACAAAAAAAAAAATCATTAATATTTGCATCATACCACATAGTCTACTAATGGGATTGTGGACTATCTAACCTACAACCAATTTTTGAATAATCTGTTTAACCACTTCCATACCGGGCCTATTTTGGCACTTCTCTCCTACATGCATAAATCATAATTTTTTTGTTAGAAAATTACTCAGAACCCCCAGACACTATATATGTTTTTTTAGCAGACACCCTAGGGAATAAAATGCCAGCCATTGCAACTTTTTATCTCGCACAGTATTTGCGCAATAATTTTTCAAACGCCTTTTTTGGGGGAAAAAAACAGTTTTGTGAATTGAAAAATAACAAAACAGTAAAGTTAGCCCAATTTTTTTGTATAATGTGAAAGATGAAGTTACGCCGAGTAAATAGATACCTAACATGTTGAGCTTTAAAATTGCGCACACTCATGGAATGGCGCCAAACGTCAGTACTTAAAAATCTCCATAGGCTTCGCTTATTTTTTTTTTTACAAGTTACAAATTTAGAGTTACAGAGTAGATCTAGTGCTAGAATTGTTGCTGGCGCTCTAACGCACGCGGCGATACCTCACATGTTTGGTTTGAACGGCGTTTACATATGTGGGCAGGACTTACGTGTGTGTTCGCTTCTAAGCGCGAGCTACCGGGGATAGGGGCGTTTAAAACATTTTATTTTATTTTTTTTACTCAATTTCTTTTATTTTTACACTTTTTTTTACATTTTTTTTTGATCACTTTTATTCCTATTACAAGGAATGTAAACATCCCTTGTAATAGGAATGGTTTGTGACAGGTACTCTTTATGGAGAGATGTGGGGTCAATAAGACCCCACATCTCTCCTCCAGGCTGGAAAGCATGAGATCGTGAAAAAAAAATTCACCGATCTAAAGCTTTCAGCCACGATTGCGGCTGTGTTTACATTCCAGGACCCGGGTGTGACGTCATAACATCATGCCCGGGGCCTCCGACCATCATAGAGATGACTGGTGACCATCTGGTCACCAGTCTACTCTATGGTTTCCATCGGACGCCGGCGGATGGTTTCTCCGGGTCTCCGATGGCAAAGGAGAGCCCGGAGAAGCACCAGAGGCCGGCGGGAGGGGGGGGGGCGTCCCCTCCCGCCGCCTATAAGAACGATCAAGCGGCGGAACCGCCGCTATGATCATTCTTATGGTGCAGGGATTCGCCGGCTGAAGAGATGGATATCTGAATGATGCCTGTGGCTGCAGGCATCTTTCAGATATCCCCACTGAAAGTCCAGGGCTGGAAGTGGTTAAAAATAGAAATACATAGGTTGAAAAATGTAGGTTGATTTCCAGGCAGTTTTTTTCCGTAAAATTCATGCCTCAAATGAAGTACACATGACATAAAAACTTTAGTGTATGCTACATACACCTTTATCAAGCTATGTAGCAATGATGTCCTCACTGGGCTACACATACCCTGTGCAGAAATAAGGGCTGCAGGTGATTTCCTCCTGGCTCTACCTGTCACTTGCCAGTTGGCAAGGTTGAACGATTTACATTTTTTTTTGGGGGGGGGGGTTCAGGCAGGCATCAATATGAGACTCATTTGTTTGAATAATATATGCTGCCGATTAAAGTTCAAGGGCATGAATGGGTGATGACAAACTAGGGGATCTAACAGATTATAAACAGAGTCCACCCACTACAGGTAGCCTTGCAAAAACTACAGAGGGAAGGGTTACAAGACCAGTTACCCTACCAGGCTATTAGAGAGAACCCCTAAACTGAGGCAAAGTTCAACCATTCTTTTAGGCTTGACTACTGTAAATATGACATGTTTCTTCCACTTACACTATATTTGTGTAGCCTGGTGTTCAGCTTTAATGATACATTGCATGACAAAACTGTTGATGGTTATAGTGAATATATTTTACGCAGTATATGGCAGAATAACCCATCAACTCTGTGGCTAAAGCTTTAATTTTACATTACCATATACACGGCATAAATAAGAGACATCAAACTTACGCGAGTAGACTGGCCAATAAAGAAAACAGCTTGTTTTCCTCCCACTCCAAAATAGGAAATATCACTGTTGAGACTGCGCTTAACTGGGGGGGGACGGATGTAACTTTCTTCATCGCTTAAGAAAAATATAATAAAATTACTAGAACTGAACATTTAAAGAACATTAGAATAGAATATACTAGAAATCAAATGAAAATGTCCTTTACCATATAAATTCACAAAATTACAGACTGGAAGTTTTATATAGGCCACAAATCTTGGGCCTCTATGGTCAAATTTGGAACGGTCACATTCCCCTACTGAACCTCATGTGAAATAATAAACTATATGAACAGCATAAACTATAGTGAGATCTCACTATCTCTCAGACAGTGGGGGGGGGGGCGGTGGGTTTAAATGCCCAAATCTGGGCAAATTGGAAATTATTCCTTGCAGTGGGGCTGAGCATGCACTGCAAGGGTGAATAGCCCTCCTGATCGGGCTGTGAACTGTCCCTCAGGATCCTCATTAGGTATGTACCGAAATTTCGGGCGCCGAAACATTTCGGCCGAAAATTGCCTTTTTGGGAATTCGCCGAAAGAGAATTCACGCTGATAATGGCGTCGAAAATGGGGCGGGGCCTGCTGGGCAGGGTGCCGCCCATCATGGGGGTGTCTTTCTGGAGCGCCCGTCCTTACTCTCGCCTCCTCCCCTCCCTCTCTGCCCATGCTGCAGGTGGCCCGTGGGGTCTCTGTGTGCCCCCTCCCCGGGCGGTGGCTGCATAAGGAAGCGGGCTCCCCGATCCTCCGCCGATGTGTAAATTGGCAGTGCAGGAGCTCGGTCACGCTGTGTTTTCTTTTCAAGTGAAAGCAAGGAGAGGTGTCTAGCAGTGTGTGCGGTGCCCTCTACCTCCCCCTACAGTGCAGCACCTGGCATGGAGAGTGAAGGTACAGTGCTGCAGCTGACGATTTTTTAAAAGGATGTCTATATATGTTTGTATGCGTGTGTGTGTGTTTATTTGTGTATGTTTATATGTGTATGTGTGCGTGTATGTTTATATGTGTGTGTTTTATATATGTATGTGTGTGTGTTTTATATGTGTATGTTTATATGCACTGGTGAGGCACAGGAAGGCTGCATGACGGGCATTGGTAGGCTGCAGGGCATAAGCAGGCTGCAAATGATGGGCACTGGTAGGCTGCATTGATCTCCTGTACCATGTCCACAGTATCTGACCATCTCCTGTACCATGTCCCCAGTCTCTGACCATCTCATGTATAAAAATATTTTTTTTAAAACAGTTACTTTCGGTATCGGTGCCGTGTCGTTATCGGTTTTCGGGATCTTGTATTTTTCATTTTCGGTACCAAAAAAAACATTCGATGCATCCCTAGTCATTGTGTTCAGAGTAGGGTTAGAAGTCCTGCTCGTGTCTTGATAATGTCAGGACCCTGGACTGGTTAAGCAGATGCTTCAGGGAATGGTCTAGTAGTGGGCAAGAGCAGGTAAGAAAATCTTGTTTTTTGTTCCCCAAGACAAAAAAAATAAAAAGAGCAACTAACCCTTGCAATGCGGGTACAGCCCAACTGCAAGGGATAATTATTTGCCCAGAGCTGGGCTTTTGTAAAAAAAAAAAAAAAAAAACAGTCAGCTCTGGTCGGGAGCTGCTGTACTACTAACCAAGCAAGGTTAGTCCAGCGATCTCCCCCCACAGGGAGAACACGCTGATCAGTGCACTCTGCCATTTGCTGAGAGCGATGATCGGAAGTCAGACGGCTGCTGGTTTTCCAGCATGCACAAACCGCTTCTGCCGGACAGACCAACATATACATGTCGGCCGGTATTTTTTGTACTGGCAAATGTCTCCCGACATTCTGCCTGTGTGAACGGGGCTTTACAATACAAGGGAGTGCCCCTAGCCAGGCTTACTATAGGTTCAAAGTATGATTCATTCACCCTTAATCTGTTGTCTCAAGTAGTACTGCCTATAAAAACATATTTTGAGAAAAAAAAACTTTTTCAGATTGTTGCCTAGCTGTCTCAGCGCTCTACAGTACCCACATGATTCTTCATAGGATTATATACACAGGAGTTTTTTTTACCAAGGATTGGGCTCCCTCCAGGCAAACCTCCCCTTAATATAGCCACTGCTATATATGCTTCAACTTGGAGACTCTCAAAAATATAGTGCTAGTACTACAGTATACAGAGGAGCCTAGATATGGGCACTGCGGCTTCCACACATATTTGCAAATGTGTGCAATGAAACCCTCTGTTTTTAACGTGAATTGTTAGACAGGGTCCATTTGGTTTTGTTAGCAGGCTAGCTGGTAAGTGGGCTGGGAAAGGTTTGTTTGTTATATATAGAAAATAACATACTAAAAATGTGTTCATAATAAATCTAATATTTGCAACGTGCTCGATAACTCTTACAGTGAGCAATTTAATCCATTGTATCACCCAGAATCTAAAACTTAAATACAAAATATGAAGGAATGGAAATATTAAATAATATACCAATATACCTGCACTTTCACGAAAAAAAGTATTGTGTATACACACACACACACACACACTTTGTTTTATGAAAGGCAGGAAGCCCCTCCTAGGCATAACCCCTACCCATTAGGAAAGGCTTCAGAGGGACAGGATATATCTGTGCAAGGATGTACTCAAAGAAAATGAATTTACAGCTAAACCTGGAAAAAAAACGAAATGTCTTTATCGTACATCAATGAACACAGAGCATCTTCAAAATGTGTATGACAGAAGTCCAAAAGCAATGAAATTGAGGAGAGGGCAAGCCAGCAACTAAATCAGAACAGGGTAACACAGCCGCTTGCAACACATGCCAAGCTAAGGTTATTGTTCCAACATACCATTTGTTAAAACTCAGTGAAAGTATGAACCGAAAACCAAGTAGCGGCCTTACAAATTTACAAATAGCCAAGGAAGCACCAACACTCCTGGTAGAAAGAGCAGCCAATTCTGAAAAACTACAAGCCAAAGTAATGGCAACCAGAAAAACAACTCCACTTGAAAGGTAGAGCTTCCATTTGCAACTCAGGCAGGTTAAACCGGCAAGTATTTCAGAAACACTAAATCAAATTTCTCTGCACAGACAAAAATTACTGTGATTCACAGATCAAGATAATATCCAAACAAGTGCAGTGCAATCTGTAATACTGTGCAAATTTAAAGTGGATGTAAACCCTCCATACACCCAGTGAAGTGAACAGCCTCAGATGAAACAGAGATGAACCAAATGCCCCTACATAGGTTTTACATGTATATCTGCTGTCTTCACATTTATATACACTTTAGAAAGTTCAGATCGCGTTAAAGAAATGTTTTCTTCCCGTTTAACACAGAGTGTGATAAAAGCCAGCTCTCTGCTAATCAATTTATAGCAACCTCCCCTGACAGAAATTTTAGGCTGCTTTTATCTGATGTGTTCTTGAATTTGTTAGGAGTCATCAGGCTGATGACAGAGGAACAGGTCAGGAGAGAGCTATGGGACTTGGCTCTTTGAAGAGAGATAACAAAATACTGCAGATATATGTGCCCAGCTCAAATTTCATGAATTTGGTTTACATCCACTTTAATACAAAATTCATAAATAGTGCTTGTTCGAATCATTTGATCACCTGCAGATTTTGTAAGTTTGCCCACTTACAAAGAAACAAAGGGTCTATAATTTTTATCATAGGTGTATTTTTACCACTTCACCCCGGAGGGTTTTACTCTCTTTATGACTACAGGCATACCCCGCTTTAAGTACACTCCCTTTAAATACACTCGCGAGTAAGGACATACCCGTGAGTGTATGTAAAGTGCCTTACAAGTACTGTACATACATTTTTCAGCCGCAGTAGAAGGAGCTGAAGCTCTCAGAGCATAGCCCGCCCTGTTCCAGTGTGCCCCTGACACCCCCGCCACATCCCCTGAGACCTCAACTACAGCTCTTGACACCCCTACTACAGCCCCTGACCCCTACACCCTAGAAGTAAAAAAAAGGTATTGTTTCACTTTAAGTACATTTTCATTTTACATACATGCTCTGGTCCCATTGTGTACTTAAAAGTGAGGTATGCCTGTAGGCCATTTTTTACGATACAGCACTGTGTTACTTTAACTGACAATTGTGCGGCCGTGTGATGCTGTACCCAAATAAAAATATATGTCCTCGAGACAGAGGCGCCCGCAACCAGGCGCCCGATATCGGCGTAGCAAGGACGCTGAGGTTAATCTGGAGCGATTAGAATCATTGGGATCTCCTCAGCCTCCACTCTGTGGAGCAGCTGAGGAAACCACTACAATGGAGGAACGGCAAAAAGTCACCGATACAGACCCCACAGGGCCACCAGCGCGACTTATGTGTCTGTACCAGATCACTAGACCTGGCCACTAACTTTGACACCCTTGCGGTGGAGATGAGCGGCCAGGAGATCCATGCCCTGTAAGGCTCACCTCCTGCAAGGAAGCCGAAACACCCCAAGCACAAAGACCAGTCACCCTGGTCCAGCATCTGGCCACTCCAGTAGTCCACCTGCCGGTATACCTGATGGTAGACCGAAGCCACAGTCGTGGCGTTGTCCGGCTGACACCAGATCGGACGATCTTGCAACCTCCTCGAGCACGAGGAGAAGCATAGCCTGATCGCCTGAAATAGTAGGACAATGAACAGTAGACAGCACCTGATATTCCCAGGCGGTCTCCCACCCTGGCACTAGCCAGGCCCGCCCCTGAGTAGCTACCGAGACCAGACGAGAGCGGGCACATTCAGGGAGGTGTGGCCGTAGGTCCACGCAAGTCCAGCGACTCACACCCCAGGTTAACAACCCGTGAGGCTGGCATCCGTCGTAAACACGACCACTAGAAGGTAGAAACCACTTCCAGGACCGAAGAGTCGGTGATCTCCGTCAACAACTCTTCGGAGAGAGACTCTGACTAGGTGGCGCACCGGAATCTGATGATTTCGGAGACAAGAGATTTTTACCACCTGCACAGTATTTCCCCTGGAAAACCAGAGTACCGCCTCGAAGGAGGCTACCCACAGGGCCCAGACCAGCAGGCGCCCGGAGAGAAGACCAATTGCATGATGCCAATACCTTCACCGCAGACTGAAGAGTCTGCAATTTCTCAAGGGGAAGAAGGACCTTTGCCACGAGGAGTCCGGATCAACCCCAGATACTCCAGCACTGAGTCGGAACCTAGCATGCCCAGGATTTGAACCCTGGGTCGCACACATGGAAGGCAGGCTTGCTGCCACTGAGCTACACCTTCTGGCCTAAACATTTAACACCCACCCGAATCTTCGGAGGGTCTGAATGGGAATAACACATCCACTAGGTCCAAGACAGAAGCTGCTCTCAGAAGAAAGTCATCCAAGTAGCCAATGAGGCAAAGCCTCGTTGTCTTAACAAAATTAGGATCAGTGCGAGCTCCCAGCTGAAAACCCATGGTGCTGACGCCAGATCAAAAGGGAGGGCCACAGGCTGACAGAGACCCTCTCTCATCACGAAGCACAGAAAAAAAACACTGACATGCGCAAAACGGGACATGCATGTATGCGTCCCTGATGTCCGAGGACGCCAGGACCGGATGTCCCCCGGATGGAGCGCAGCTACCACCGAACAAATGGATTCCATGCGGAACTACCCGACGTTCAAAAAGGAATTTAGGGCCTGAGGCCCATAGAAAACCCCAAACCTCTCGTCCTGCAGGAAAGGTAAAATTACCCCGCAGCTTAACAAGTCCCACACTGCCCAAGGCAGACCGACGGGCCGGGAGAGGAAGACACGAGGAAAGAACTTTGTTCTGTGGATAGGAGGAAGCCCTATCTAGTACTCCAAAGAGACCACCTCGCAGACCCACTGGTCAGAGAGCAGGGAGGTTTCACCGAATTGTAAACCTGCACACCGCCCTTCCCACCTTAAGACAGGGAGGGAAGACTACATACATTGGCAGGATTTGGGTGCCGGCGTTATCGGCTTACGCACCCAGGGACGGATTAGTCCCCCAGCTGGGCCTTTGACGGCCTGGGAGGGTTGCCCCTAAGTATGCACACATGCCTTTGGAGGAAACCGGAGTACCCAGAGGAAACCCACGCAGACACAGAGAGCGACAATGTAAGCTTCAGGCAGATTGGCGTCAGTGTCTGGATTCAAACCAATGACTCTCTTGCTGCCAAGTAATGGAGTTAACCACTACACCACCGTGTGCATAAAACCATTCTGAAACAAAAGCCCTGTATAACAAGGGCACAGCATTCAATGAAGCATCACAGACCTACATGAGGCCCTGGACCAGCTGGTCCGCTAGCCTAATAACTTCGGAAGAGAGTTGGTGCTCCTCCACTGTCTGGTGCAAAATGCTCACTCTGTGAGTTGTATACAGCACTAGGGGTCAGGACTACTCCAAGATGGCCGCCGAGCGTTCAGAACGCAGCCACAGGAAAATGGCTGACCGCAATGTAAGCTGCGCCATAGCGTGGCTACAACAAAATGGCCGCCAATGGGAGTTTTCAATGTAATTGAAAAAACTCCCAAAAAATGGCGCCATCGCCGACTGAGACCCCAGAGTAGTGGCCACAATAGGCCGCAAGTCAGACCCCAGCATGGTAATCAAGATTAGTTACACTTGGGTCAGCTACATTGGCCGGTGTGCTGCCAGCTCAGGGGGCCACACTAGGAACGCCTTTGGATGACGTTCCTGTGACGTCACCACAGCCTCACTCTCGGAACAAGTGGGAATAGATATTAAATGTCAGCCCTAGTTCGTCTCTCTGCTTCACCTGGGAAACACTAGCTGCACTGCTGCTTTGCTGCATGAATAAGGTATGACACACCACTCTGCTACTATGTTGCTATTATGCTAACTGGAATTGAGCCATTGTTACACTGATGGGCACATTTTCCCAATGCAACATTAATGTTTGTTGTTATAATAGATTTTCATGTTTTGTTGCCTCACAACCTGGAATTGACATGGATTCTTTAAAGATTTGCATCATTACATTTACAGAACATGCCCACAACTTTTTTATTATTATTGTGAAGCAAAACATAACTATTCACCCCCCTAAATTCTATACTGTGATAGCCTTTTGTGGCTATCACAGCTCCAAGTCACTTTGGAGAAGTCTCCATGAGCTTGCTACATCGTACCACTGGGATGTTTGCCATTCCTCCTTGCAAAACTGTTCCAGCTCCTTCAAGTTAGATGGTTTACGCTTGTGAACAGCAATCTAAGTCTGACCACAGATTTTCTATTAGATTGAGGTCTGGGCTTTGACAAGTCCATTCCAACACATTTACAAGTTTCCCCTTAAACCACTCAAGTGTTGCTTTAGCAGGGTGTTTGGGGTCATTGTCCTGCTGGAAGGTGAACCTCTGTCCTAGCCTCAAATCACTCACAGAGTGGTACAGGTTTTGCTCAAAAATATCCCTGTGTTTAGCACCATCCATATTGCCCTCAACTCTGACCAGTTTCCCAGTTCCATCTGCCGAAAAACATGCCCACAGCATGAAGCTGCCATCAACATGTTTCACTGTGGGGATGGTGTTCTTTGGGTGATGTGACGTGATGGGTTTGTGCCAGACATACGGTTTTCTTTAACCACTTAAAGCGGGAGTTCACCCGAAAAATCTATTATTAACATTAGATTTAGGCTAATTAAGGGGAGCAGAAACGGGTATTTTTTTTTAAATCAATGCCGTACTTACCGTTTTAGAGATAGATGTTTTCCCGCCGCTTCCGGGTATGGGCTGCGGGACTGGGCATTCCTATTTGATTGACAGCCTTCCGACCATCGCATACAGCGCGTCACGAGTTTCCGAAAGTAGACGGACGTCGGTGCGCAGGCGCCGTATAGAGCCGCACCGACGTTCGGCTTCTTTCGGCAACTGGTGACGCGCTGTATGCGACCGTCGGAAGGCTGTCAATCAAATAGGAATGCCCAGTCCCGAAGATCATACCCGGAAGCGGCGGGAGAACATCCATCTCTAAAACGGTAAGTACGTCATTGATTTTAAAAAAAATACCCGTTTCTGCTCCCCTTAATTAAGCTAAATCTAATGTTAAAAAAAAAAAAAAAATTCCGGGTGAACTCCCACTTTAAGACCCGGACCTTTATGCAGGTAAAGGACCTGGCCAGTTTTTGCGATTCGGCAGTGCGTTGCTTTAACTGACAATTGCGCGGTCATACGATGTGGCTCCCAAACAAAATTGGCGTCCTTTTTTTCCCACAAATAGAGCTTTCTTTTGGTGGTATTTGATCACCTTTGCGGTTTTTATTTTTTGCGCTATAAACAAAAATAGAGCGTCAATTTCGAAAAAAAAATTACTTTTTGCTATAATAAATATCCCCAAAGAGATATAAAAAAGCTTTTTTTTCTCCTCAGTTTAGGCCGATACGTATTCTTCTACCTATTTTTGGTAAAAAAAAAAAATCGCAACAAGCGTTTATCGATTGGTTTGCGCAAAATTTATAGCGTTTACAAAATAGGAGATAGTTTTATTGCATTTTTATTAATTATTTTTGAAAGACGAGCTAAGGCCACAAGACAATCTTATGACAATTGATCACCAAGAAATGTTACTTACAGGAAAGAGCAGCCAATTCTCAAACTGAGAGCTAAAGTAATGGTGACCAAAAAAATAACCTCCCGTGACAGAAGGAATAAAGGGATTTTTAATACAGCTTACCTGTAAAATCCTTTTCTTGGAGTACATCACGGGACACAGAGCGGCATATTCATTACTATATGGGTTATATGGAGTACCTTCAGGTGTTGACACTGGCAATCTCAAACAGGAAATGCCCCTCCCTATATAACCCCCTCCCATAGGAGGAGTACCTCAGTTTTGTAGCAAGCAGTATGCCTCCCAAAATGGTCCCCAAAAAGAGGGGTGGGAGCTCTGTGTCCCGTGATGTACTCCAAGAAAAGGATTTTACAGGTAAGCTGTATTAAAAATCCCTTTTTCTTTATCGTACATCACGGGACACAGAGCGGCATATTCATTACTATATGGGATGTCCCAAAGCAATGCTCACAATGAGGGGAGGGAGAACATCTCCAAGACAAAAGGATTTAATTTAGAGAAATACTCAAATCATAATAAATCCAACTTAGTTGAGAAAAATAATCTTAAATTTTAAATTTAACTCAAAAAAGAGGAGCCCCCGGAATCCGAGGGTCTCAAACTGCAGCCTGCAGCACTGCCTGCCCGAAGGCAGTATCAGTATTCCTTCTTACGTCCAACTGGTAGAATTTTGTAAACGTGTGGACAGAAGACCAGGTTGCCGCCTTGCAAACTTGAGCCATAGAGATCTGGTGGTGTGCTGCCCAGGAGGCGCCCATGGCCCTAGTAGAATGAGCCTTTAATGATACTGGAGGAGGCAACCCTTTCAAGCCGTAGGCCTGAGTGATTAATTGCTTAATCCACCTAGAAATGGTGGACTTTGCAGCTGCCTGCCCCTTCTTGGGCCCATCCGGTAATATGAACAGCACATCTGTTTTCCGGATCTTCTTTGTAGCTTTAAGATAGGCCTTCATGGCCCTGACGATATCCAAGGAATGCAGCAACCCTTCCTTTCTGGAAGTAGGTTTAGGGAAGAAGGATGGTAATACCAAATCCTGGTTCAAATGAAAACTGGATACAACCTTCGGTAGGAAGGAAGGATGAGGGCGGAGAACGACCCTGTCCTTGTGAAAAATAAGATATGGTTCCTTACAGGATAAGGCCGCCAGTTCCGATACTCTTCTTGCGGAAACTATGGCGACCAAAAATACTAACTTCCTTGTCAGTAAAACCAAAGGAATTTCAGCCAACGGCTCAAACGGTTGTTTCTGTAAACTTGACAGAACAAGGTTTAAATGCCACGGGCAAAGCGGGGATTAACTGGAGGTTTAATACGCAAGACCCCTTGAAGGAAGGTCTTAACCAGCGAGTGGGTGGCCAGCGGCCGCTGAAACCACACTGACAGAGCAGAAATCTGTCCTTTGATTGTGCTCAATGCCAATCCTTTATCCACTCCTAGCTGGAGAAAACTTAAAACTCTATCAATGGTGAATTTGCGAGAAAGCCATCGCTTGGACTCACACCAGCCTACATAGGCCTTCCAGACCCTGTAATAAATCACCCTAGAGACCGGTTTCCTGGCTCTGATTAGGGTAGAGATTACTTTCTGAGACAGACCTCTACCCCTGAGAATCAGGGATTCAGCTTCCAGGCCGTCAAATTTAGATGCCGTAAGGCAGGGTGGAGGATCGGACCTTGCGATAGCAGGTCTGGCCGTAGAGGAAGAGTCCAAGGGTCTCCCACTACCATCCTTAAGATTAGTGAGTACCATGCCCTTCTGGGCCATGCTGGAGCTACCAGGATGACTGGTAAGTGCTCCACCCGGATCCTGCGCAGCAGGCGGGGTAGTAACTGGAGCGGGGGAAACGCATAAAGAAGTTTGAACTGATGCCAAGGGTAAACCAACGCATCGGTTCCGCAGGCCATCGGATCCCTTGAGCGGGACATGAACCCGTCTAGCTTCTTGTTGAGTCTCGATGCCATGATATCCACGTCCGGCACTCCCCATCTTTGGCAGAGTGCTTGAAAGGTTTGTGGATGCAGAGACCATTCCCCCGGCAATAGAGTCTGGCGGCTTAAGAAGTCCGCCTGAAAGTTGTCCACTCCTGGAATGAATATTGCCGATATGCAGGGCACATGAGCCTCTGCCCATAGGAGAATCAAGCTCACCTCTCTCTGAGCGGCTTGACTCCTGGTTCCCCCTTGGTGATTTATGTATGCCACGGCCGTGGCATTGTCTGATTGAATTCTCACCGGGAACCCCTGCAATTTTGACGTCCAAGCCCTGAGGGCTAGTCGAGCAGCTCTGAGCTCCAAGATGTTGATGGGCAACTGCTTCTCTGGCGTTGCCCAAGTACTTTGGCGAGTGCAACCATCCAAAATTGCTCCCCAGCCCGTCAGGCTGGCGTCTGTGGTCACTATCTTCCAAGCCACTGGGCTGAAAGACCTCCCCTTCAGTAGATTCTGAGGGTCTAACCACCAACACAGACTTTGTCGGACTCTTGATGAGAGCGGCAACGGGATATCCAAGGCCTGTGGCCTTCTGCTCCATGCTGACAGGATGGCTGCCTGCAGGATGCGAGTGTGGCTCTGGGCGTATGGTACCGCCTCGAATGTGGCCACCATCTTGCCTAGTAACCTCATACATAGGCGAATAGTCGGTTCCTTCTTGCTTAGAACCAGTAGGATTAATTCCTTGATGGCTTTGACCTTCCTCAGAGGTAGAAACACTCTTTGTTGTTCTGTGTCTAATCTCATGCCGAGATATTCCAACTGCCTTGTGGGCAGGAAAGCTGACTTTTCTCGATTTAGGACCCAGCCGAACCTCTCGAGGTATTGGACCGTGAGGGCCACTGCTCGCTCCAAGCCAGGAGACGAGTGATCTATGACTAGGAGGTCGTCCAGGTATGCTAGGATCGTGACCCCTTGGATCCTTAGTTTGGCTAGGATTGGAGCTAGGACCTTCGTGAACACCCGGGGGGCCGTAGCCAACCCGAAGGGAAGCGCCACGAATTGGAAGTGACGCGAAGCCACCATGAAGCGTAGATATCTTTGATGTGGCTGATAAATTGGAAGATGAAGGTAGGCATCCTTTATGTCTATGGACGCCATGAAGTCGTCCTTTTGGAGTGTGGTAGCTGCTGACCGCACGGATTCCATCCGAAATGAGCGGATCTTTAGGTATGTATTTACCATCTTTAGGTCCAAAATTGGCCTGACATCTCCATTGGACTTCGGGATGATGAATAGGTTGGAGTAGAAACCTAGCCCCTGTTCCAGGACTGGTACCTCTACTATTACTTCCTGGGAAAGTAGATGATCTAATGCCGATCTTAATGCGGCTCCCTTCTCCGGATCGTTTGGAATCCTCGACTCCTGGAAATGAGGAGGAGGAAACCTTAGGAAATCTAGTTTGTAGCCTGTGGCCACGGAAGACCGTACCCACTCGTCGGGAATGCTGGCTTCCCAAATCTCTGAAAAGAGTCGCAGCCTTCCCCCCACCTTCGTGGGTGGGGGCGCCCCTTCATAAGGTTGGCTTGGGGGCTGGTTTTGCTGGTTTGCGAAACCACTGCCTTTTGCCTCTAACAGCCTGTCCTTGTGATCTGCTGTTGAAGCCGAAGCTTGCTTTTGCAGGAGGCCGTCGATACTGCTTAGTATTAGAGGGCCCCTGCCCAGGGGAATACTGTCGTTTAAACGCAGGCCCCTGAACCTTCTTCTTAGTTGGCAAGAGAGTACTCTTGCCGTTTGAAATGGTCTGAATGTATTTATCTAGGTCTTCTCCGAAGAGTCGTCCTCCATGGAAGGGGAACCCTACCAGGAGCTTCTTGCATGGGGGCTCAGCCTCCCAGCTTTTTAACCATAAGAGTCTTCTCATATGGATAAGGGATAACGATAAACGTGACGCTTGCTGGAAAGAATCCTTGATTGCGTCTACCGTAAAACAAATGGCTTTAGGGACATCCGAAAATTCTTCTGCCTGCTGGGCAGGAATAAGTTTAAGCATCTGCTTAAATTGATCCGATAATGCTTGAGCAACCCCAATCGCAGCCACAGCTGGCTGTACTACTGCCCCTGCAGTAGTGAAGGAGTTCTTAAGTAGTGCTTCCAAGCGCTTATCAACTGGATCCTTGAACACCTGTATGTTTTCTACAGGGCATGTTAACGATCTGTTAACACATGAGATGGCTGCGTCCACTGCAGGAGTAGCCCATCTTTTGGAAAATTTATCTTCCATAGGATATAGGACAGAGAATCTTTTAGGTGGTAAGAAGATCTTATCTGGCTTGTTCCAATCTTGGAACAAAACTCCCTCTAATAGAGGATGGATCGGAAACACAGCATTGCTTTGAGGCGCCCTCAGTGAGCCCAAAGCTGAAACCGTCGATACCTGGAGATCTGGTACTGGCAAGTTGAATGCCTTATGGACCAAGTCCGACAATCCTTGAATCCACCAGCTCTCCCTCAGGGAGACTGCCCCAGACTCCTCTGTATCCGGATCCTCGATCCCTGAACCTACTTGGTCCTTGTCCAAGAGGTCGTCCAATTCCCCTGAGGAAAGGACCTCCTCCTCTGAGGGTCCGCGCTCGGGCGACGGAGATCTATTCCGCTTACTGCCCCGCATAGCTGCGGCTATCATTTTTCCCATGCTTTTCTGCATCTCTTTTAAAGAGGTGAGTAATACCTTCTCCGTGACCATCTTAGGGTTGGACTGACTCGCGTCAGCTCCAGCCCCAGATCCCGATGGCCCCAAGGCTCCCTGTGGGGAAAGCAGCGGCATAGCTTTGTCCGAGGCCTCAGACTCTCTGGGGGAATCCCCACCTCTTGTACCCTTGTTTTTTGATGCCATGGTACAATACCAAGGTACACCTGCTACTTATTGGTACCTGGGACTTATAAATAGTTAAATGCCCAAACACCTGTTTGGGGGATAAAAAAATGCTTCCTCTCCCCTAGATGACACTTTTTTTTTTTTTTCAAAAAAAAATCTTTTTTTTTTTTTTTTTTTTTAAATCTAGGAAAGAAAAAACATTCTGTCCCCCTGAGTAGTATTGCAAGAAAAACTATGAGATGGAAAAGAAACAGCCTATTCCTAGGCTTGAAAAACAGTCTTTCTGAAGACTGCAATATTCTTTCTGGCCACTGTGTGTCCTCGGCGCCCCGTGCTTGCCGTTCTGGTCTTTCCTCCCTAGTTCCAAAGTATTGAATGGAACAAACAAGGAAGGGCCGCCCCTTCCTTAAGCCACTGACCCGCCCTTCCCCCCCCAGCAATCTCAAACAGGAAATGCCCCTCCCGACAGGGGGGGGGGGTTGGGGGGAAGGGAGCCTCTCTGCTCCAGCAAACTGCAGCCTGGAACACACGAGGAGGTCAGCGTTTTGCCTGCTTTGCAGGCTCTGAGGAGGAAGACTGAATGGAGCATCGCCTGGAGGCTTGCAGGTAAGCATAGCTCTCTGACACACACATATACTTTTATATCACACAGGCCCCACTCAATGCTTTTCCAACACTACAAGGGAGGTCACATCTTATGGGGAATAATACATATAGAGCCATCCTATCTTTATGATATGTGACTAGTTTGCCAGATGCAGTGCATAACTTTAGGCATGTCCCCTGTGACCCCCCAGAAAAAACCTGCTAAGAACCAAGTTCCGCAAGTTTTCCCCTCACTTACCTGCTCCATGCCGCAGGACTTTGCCAAGCAAGAGGCCCAATCTTCCCCCATCTCGGTGGGGATGTCTAGACCTTCAGGCCCTGGGTTCCTATGAAGGATCCACTGTCCTGGGCCCATATAGCACTCTGGCAACAGAAACATTAGGCACCCAAAGGTTTCTAAGTTCTGGGCCCAGGGTCCAGCTCTCTAAAAAGAAAAGCATTATGGGCTATACCCCAAGGGTTTGGGGTCCGGTTACTGACCACTTTAGCGCTGAGGCTTTTTTGGACAGAACTAGGTTAGCTCACCTAATCCCAAGGATGCGGAGGCAAGCTAAACCATGACTAACACCTAAGACACTGGCGTAAAAACTGAGGTACTCCTCCTATGGGAGGGGGTTATATAGGGAGGGGCATTTCCTGTTTGAGATTGCCAGTGTCAACACCTGAAGGTACTCCATATAACCCATATAGTAATGAATATGCCGCTCTGTGTCCCGTGATGTACGATAAAGAAAAAAGGAATGTCACAAATTAGTTAAACTGAGATTGCTGCAATACAGAAAGTACTAAGTTAACGTCCCACATAGATACAGGAGTCCTGACCAGTGGGACAATATGTGTGACCCCTTGTACAAAGACATGCACCAGGGAAAGTGAAGCAATAGGTCTCTGGAAGAGAACCAAGGCCAAAATCAGACCCTTAATTGTACTCAGAGCAAGACCGTGGTAAACTTTTGAACAGGGCTGTGGAGTCGGTAGATAAATGTTCCGACTCCTCAGTTTTATGTACTTCCGACTCCGACTCCTCTGTATTAATATGCGAATGTATTTTATACATTCCTTGAGGGAAAGAAACGCAACCTACCACAGGACTACTGGCTGGGAAGCCAACAGTCTACTGTATTGCACAGTTTAAGCAAAAGACAAACACAATGAAAACAACGTTTTATAAAAAAAAATGTATTAATCAATCAAGTGGCTGGATAGTAGCAGCAGGCATAAACATCAGGAACAGGATTTTTACCAGTTCAAAAATACAAACCACATTATTTGGTTGTTTTAGAACAAAAACAAAGCTCATCTATAATGAACCAAAAACAAAATCTGTAAAACCTAGAAATGGTTTATATTAATCTTGAAATGTAGTTATAGGCTTAGCAAATGCAAATCAATTCAATGTAGAGTTCTAAGGAAGAGAATTGCCTCTGCCAGATCCTCTTTCATAGAGGCTCTTAAGTCAGACTTTATTATTTTTAGGGCTGAAAATAATCTTAGAGAGGTAGTTGGGCTGCTGCTTTCTCCTTTGTGTGCTTATCTGCTGCTGAAGATAGGGCAGTGGGAGGATCCAGGAAGGGGCATTTATTCTAAAACATGATTTTCCTAGGAGAATCCCATAGTCATGTTTAAAGTTTAAGCTAACAATCGGAGTTTACAAGTTTTTATAGCCTTAGCTAAATGACAGCAGTTTTTCCAATGGTTTACAGCTTCAGTCTTGAACTATTGGCACTCCATTCCCTTCACTTATACAAGTGTCTCACTCTCTAGTCCTGCAAAAAACATATTTATTTAATCCCTTATCAGTGAGAGGCTAGGTTACACATGGACGCTGCGTTCCCTGTAAAAGCAGAACACAACACTATGGAAAGTATAAGTATTGCCACTCCTAATTGTGCGTTGCGTGCCATATAGTGAAGCACATGAAAAGCATGCTTCTTCACGGTCACTTAACGTGTTCGTTTTGCGGTTACGTGAGGCACTGCATGCATTGGTCTGTATTCTTACAGTAGAGGAGTCATTAATTATAACTTTTTGTGAATTGGGACATTTAAACTTGCTTTTTTTTTTTTAAATTCCAATCTAAATTGAGTCGGAGTCGGAGTCGGTGCATTGTTTGCCGACTCCGACTCCAGGTACCCAAAATTTCCCCCGACTCCGACTCCACAGCCCTGCTTTTGAATGGAGAAAAGCCAGTATGCAGCCCATGACATTGCGAGGATAAAATCCCTGAGCTGCACACATGCAAAAATAACTTCTAAGTCTGATGATAAATCTTCTGTGAAGTTGTGTTCCTAGCCCTAAGGGTAGACATAACCAAACCAGATACATCCTGTCTCTCTAAAACCTGCTTTAACAGTCATGCTACAGCAATAGACATTAAACAAGGATACAAGGATGGGGGGGGGGGGTACAGGTCGATCCAACAAGGTCCATGGTTTGCCCACCGATATCAGAGTACTACGTTCTCCATGGATCGGCTGGGGCGATCAGAATTACCAGAATACCTTTGACCCAAATCTTTCCAGCAGATGCGGTAAAAGCTGCAGCAGAGGACAGGCATACATTAGGGAGAACTGATCCCATAGCGTCACCAGAGCATCAAATGTAAAACATCAAAGGGTCCCTGGCTCAGGATATAAATATGTTAAATTTTGCATTGAACCTAGATGCCATAAAATTCAGTCCAGAGTTCCACACCTTTGACAGTGCTCCTTAAACACCCGTAATTCCCTTGGGAATCCGTTGCTGATGGATGAAAAAAACTGCCTTCCAGTTTTCCCACACCAGGAACCCTGACTGCGAACAGGCTGGAAACTTGACTTTCCATCCATGACAGGATGAGATCCATCTCCACCTTTAGTGGCCCGTTTCCCTGCAAAGGTAAAGCATAATGGGCTACTATGCATCGCATAGCAGCCCATTATGTGACACTTACCTGCAGGAGAAGCCTGCGATGTCCCTGTCTTCCTCGCTGGCAGCGAGCATCCACTCTTCACCCCTCTTTCTTCCGGGGCCGTGAACTCTGGCTCTGTGACTGGCCACGAATGCGTGCGGGCGCCGCCAGTCACGGCAGAACACCAGCTTGAAACGGCACAGCATGCCCTTTCAAGACGGCGCATGCGCAGTAGAAGGCATCAATCGGGGACATTGCAAATATCTCCTAAACCGTGTAGGTTTAGGAGATATTTCAAGCACCTACAGGTAAGCCTTAATCTAGGCTTACCTGTAAGTTAAATTGGTTGTAAAGGGTTTAAATAAATGTGTAACCCTCCCCCCGGGTGATGTCGTATGATGTCCTGAGCTTCCCGGGCGACTATGGGGCACATGCACCTGCTGCATCGCTCGGGACCCTGTCACACAGATCCATATCCTGTCAGAGGAGAGGAGACCAATGTGTGTTCCCAGTACAGAGGAACACACATCGGTCTCTCCTCCCCTTGTGAGTCCCCTCCCCCCTACAGTTAGAATCACTCACTAGAGAACATATTAACCCCTTGATCGCCCCCTAGTGTTAACTCCTTCACTGCCAGTCACATTTACACAGTAATCAGTGCAGTTGTATAGCACTAAACGCTGTATAAATGTGAATGGTCCCAAAAAACGTGTCAAAAGTGTCCGATATGTCCGTCGCAATGTCACGGACACAATAAAAATCGCAGATCGCCGCCATTACTAGTAAAAAAAATAAAAATGCCAAAAATCTATCACTTATAACTTTTGCGCAAACCAATCAATTAACGCTTATTGTGATATTTTTTTCTACCAAAAATATGCAGAAGAATACTTATCGGTCTAATACTAGGGAAAAAATGGTTTAAAAAAAAATGGTGATATTTATTAAATGAAAAAGTAAAAAATAGTTGTTTTTTTTTAAATTGTCCCTCTTCTTTTGTTTATAGCGCAAAAAATAAAAACCACAGAGGTGATCAAATACCACCAAATGAAAGCACTATTTGTGGGGGGGAAAAAAACAAAGATTTAATTTGGGTACAGTGTTGCATGACCGCTGAACTAAAAATTGGTCTGGGCAGGAAGGGGGTGAAAAAAGGGATTTTTAAATACAGCTTACCTGTAAAATCCTTTTCTTGGAGTACATCACGGGACACAGAGCGGCATATTCATTACTATGTGGGTTATATGGAGTACCTTCAGGTGATGGACACTGGCAATCTCAAACAGGAAGTCCCCTCCCTATATAACCCCCTCCCATAGGAGGAGTACCTCAGTTTTGTAGCAAGCAGTATGCCTCCCAAAATGGTCCCCATAAGAGGGGTGGGAGCTCTGTGTCCCGTGATGTACTCCAAGAAAAGGATTTTACAGGTAAGCTGTATTTAAAAATCCCTTTTTCTTTATCGTACATCACGGGACACAGAGCGGCATATTCATTACTATGTGGGATGTCCCAAAGCAATGCTTTAATGAGGGGAGGGAGACATCTTCCCAAGGATTTACTTCTGAGATAACTCAAATAATAATAATAAATCCAACTTAGTCGAGAAATAAAAATTAAATTTTTTAACTCAAGGGTGCCCCCGATTCTGAGGGTCTTAAAAATGCAGCCTGCAGCAGTTCTTGCCAAGAAGGCTGTATCAGTATTCCTTCTTACGTCCAACCGGTCTGATTTTAGAACACTTGTGGACTCAAAACCAGGTTGCCGCCTTGCATACTTGAGCCACAGGGAACTGATGGTGTGCTGTCCAAGGAGGCGCCCATGGCTCTGGTAAAAAGAGCCCTTACTGGCAGTGGAAGAGGCAGTCTTTTCAAGCTGTAGGCCTGAGTAAATAATAGCTTCCTCTCTCACGAGAAGATGGCTTTTGCAGCTGTCTGCCCCTTCTTGGCTCATCTGGCAAAAATGAACAACACATCTGTTTCCCGGAACTTCTCTGTAGCTCTAAAATAGGCCTTTATGGCCGTGACCATACCCAAGGTATGCAGCAACCCTTCCTTCTGGAAGTAGGTTTCGGAGAAGGATGATAGTACCAAATCCTGGTTAGGAAAGAACTGGATATAACCTTCGGTAGAAAGGGAGGATGAGGATGGAGGACCACCTCGTCCTTGTGAGAAAATTTAAGATATAGCTCCTTATAAGATAAGGCTGCTATTTCTGTTCTCTTTGGCTAAACTATGGCAACCAGAAATCCCAGCTTCCTTGATAGCCAAATCACAGGAATTTCAGCCAACGACTCAAAAGGTTGTTCCTGTAGAGTTGACCGAACTAGATCCAAGTCCCACGGCAAGTGGTGACATGCCCGGAGGATTAATGCGCCAGACCCTCTGAAAGAAGGTCTCAACCGCGAGTGGGAGTCCACCACTCCTAGCTGGAGAGACTTAACACTTCATTAATGGTATACTTGCGGCAAGCTGTTCCTTCGACACATACCAGCCTACCTAGGCTTCCCGGACCCTGTAACAAGTCACCCTGGAGACCGGCTTTTTTTTTTTTTTTTTTTTAAACCTGATCAGGGTAGAGATTATCTGCCCAGAACGGCCTCTACTACTGAGAATCAGGGATTCAGCCGCCAGGCCGTCAAATTTAGACGCCGCAATGCAGGGTGTAGGATCGGGCCTTGTGAGAGTAGGTCTGGCCGTAGAGGAAGTGCCCAAGGTTCTCCCACTGCCATCCTCAGGATTAGTGAGTACCATGCCCTCCTGGGCCATGCTGGAGCTACCAGGATGACTGGTTTGTGCTCCACCCTGATCCTGCGTAACAGGCGGGGTAGCAACTGTAGCGGGGGAAAGGCATATAGCAGTTTGAACTGATGCCAAGGACAAACCAATGCATCGGTTCCGCAGGCCATAGGGTCCCGAGTACGGGACATGAACCTGTCTAGTTTTTTGTTGAATCTTGATGCCATGACGTCCACGTCCGGCATTCCCCACCTCTGGCAGATTAACTGAAAAATTTTAGGGTGCAGAGACCACTCCCCTGGCGACAGAGACTGACGACTCAAGAAGTCCGCTTGCACGTTGTCCACCCCGGGAATGAAGATTGCCGATATGCAGGGCACATGAGCCTCTGCCCACAGGAAAATCGAGCTCACCTCTCTCTGAGCTGATTGACTTTTGGTTCCCCCTTGGTGATTTATATATGCTACAGCCGTGGCATTGTCCGACTGAATCCTCATCGGGAACCCCTGTAACTTGGATGTCCAAGCCTCGAGGGCCAACCGAGCAGCTCTGAGCTCCAAGATGTTGATGGGCAACTGCCTCTCCGCATGTGCCCAAGTGCCTTGGCGAGTGCAACCATCCAAGACCGCTCCCCAGCCCGTTAGGCTGGCATCTGTGGTTACTATCTTCCAGGTTATGGGACTGAAAGATTTTCCCTTTAGCAGGTTCTGAGGGTTTAACCACCAACACAGACTTTGCCGGACTCTTGCTGACAGAGGCAACGGAAACTCCAAGGCCTGCGCCCTCTTGCTCCAAGCTGCCAGAATGGCTGCCTGTAGGATGCGAGTGTGGCTCCGAGCGTAAGGTACCGCCTCGAACGTGGCCACTAGCTTGCCTAGTAAACGCATACATAGGCGAATAGTTGGTTCTCTTTTACTCAGAACCAGCTGAATCAATTCTTTGATAGCCCTGACTTTTACCAGGGGTAGAAAAACCTTTTGCTGAGCTGTGTCTAACCTCATGCCGAGATAATCCAACTGTTGTGCGGGTTGGAATACTGATTTTTCTCGGTTTATGACCCAGCCGAACCTCTCGAGAATCTGAACCGTGAGGGCAACCGCTCGCTCCAAACAAGGAGATGAGTGGTCTATGATCAAGAGGTCATCCAAATATGCCAGGACCGTGACGCCCTGGATTCTTAGACTGGCTAATATTGGAGCTAGAACCTTCGTGAACACCCGGGGGGCCGTAGCCAGCCCGAAAGGAAGCGCCACAAATTGGAAGTGACGCTGAGCCACTGAGAAACGTAAAAATCTCTGATGTGGCCGAAAGATCGGTATATGAAGGTAAGCATCCTTTATGTCTATGGAGGCCAGAAAATCGCCCTTCTGGAGCACGGCGGCTGCTGACCGAACAGACTCCATCCGGAATGACTGAACCTTTAGATAAATGTTTAAATTTTTTAGGTCCAAAATTGGCCTGACCTCGCCGTTGGGCTTTGGCACGACAAATAGATTGGAGTAGAAACCTAGCCCTTGTTCTAGGACTGGTACCTCTACTATCACGCCTTGATAAATTAGACGATCCAATGCCGCCAAAAAGGGGGACCTCTTTGCTGGATCGTTTGGAATTCTTGATTCCTGATAATGAGGAGGAGGAAACTTTAGAAACTCTAATCTGTAGCCTGTGGCCACAGAAGATCGGACCCATCTGTCGGGGATGTTGGCTTCCCAGATCTTTGAAAAGAAACGAAGCCTTCCCCCTATCCTCGTGGGTGGGGGCATCTCTTCATAAGGCAGACTTAGGGGCAGGCTTTGCTGGCTTGCGATACCAAGGCTTTTTGCCTCCCGGGGCCTGTCCCTGCGATTTAAAATTTGATCGCGCAGGAGGCCGTCGATACTGCCTGGCATTAGAGGGCCCTGGCACAGGGGAAAGTTGCCTCTTAAATGTAGGACCCCGAGATCTCTTCTTGACTGGCAAAAGGGTACTCTTGCCACTTGAGATAGTCTGAATGTATTTATCCAGATCTTCTCCGAAAAGTCGACCTCCATGGAAAGGGAAACCTGCCAAAAGCTTTTTGCATGGGGGCTCGGCCGCCCAGTTCTTTAACCATAAGAGCCTTCTCATATGCACTAAAAATAGAGATAAGCGAGATGCCTGCTGAATGGAATCTTTTATAGCATCCACCGCAAAGCAAAGAGCTCTGGGTATATCGGACAGCTCTTCTGCCTGTTGGGCAGGGATGTCCTTAAGCATCTGTTTCGTCTGATCCTTTAAAGCCTGACAGACTCCTATAGCAGCCACCGCTGGCTGTACCACTGCCCCTGCCGTGGAAAAAGAAGCTTTTAAGAGAGTTTCCAACCGTTTATCAACCGGGTCCTTAAACATCTGAATGTTTTCTACCGGGCAAGTTAGTGATTTATTTACACAAGAGATGGCAGCATCCACAGCTGGGAGCGCCCATTTTTTGGCAAACTTCTCCTCTAACGGGTAGATAACAGAAAATTTTTTAGGCGGCAAAAAAAAATTCTGTCTGGTCGTACCCAATCTTGGAAAATTAGCTCCTCTAATAACGGATGGACTGGAAAAACTGCGTTATTCAGGGGCGCCTTTAAGGAGCCCAAAGAGGAAACTGCCGGACTCCGGAGCTCCGGTAAAGGCAGGTTAAATGCTGAGTGTACCATGTCCGTCAAAGACTGGACCCACAGGCTCTCCGCTTGGGAGGCTGAGAATGGTTCCTCAATAGTAGATTCCTCAATTTCTGAACCCTCTGGGTTCTCGTCCAATAGATCCTCCTGAAATTCTGATTCCTCCAGTGAAATCAGTTCAGCATCCGAGGATACACATTTTGGCGAAGGGGACCTAGCCCGCTTCTTGCCTGGAAAAGATTTAGTGAGCATAGCTGCCAATCTTTTCTCTAGCCCTTCTAATGCGGTAGCTAGCTTTTCCTCTGTGACGAACACAGGGTTGGGTGGATCTGGGCCAGCCGCTGCACCAGACCCCCCTATTGGCTCAACCAAGGCGGCCACAACTGGGTCAGGCGGGGAGAGTACCGGCATAGCCTGACTCGTATCCTCAGAATCCGAGGGGGAACCCTTTTGCTTTTTGACATTTTTAGATCCCCTTGATCCTGAGCCTTTGGGTGCCATGGTACAAAACCGAGGTTCTTAGCCTGCAACAACTAACTGTACGCAGCTAGGAAATAATCTTGAAAGGTTTAGGGAGCAATAGGATTACTAGTGTCCAAAAACCCTGGTGAGGCCGAAATCAAATATAAAGGAAAAAATTTTTTTTTTTTTTTTTTTTTTTTTTAATATGCTATTATGTTCCTTTAAATTAGAAGTATTTATATTTTACTTCTTTTTTTTTTTTTTTTTTTTTACGGCCCCACCAATATCTTTTTCCAGCCCTTCAACCTGCTGACAAAGGGGAATTTTTGGCTTAATAAGAAAAAATAGGCCAAGCCTATGATGTACTACCCCTTTCTTGCCACCGGGGGTCGCAGGAGTGCCGCTCTGTGTCCTCTCTCCTCCAGATCAGCTTCAGACTGATCTATGCGCGCACCCTGTCACTCTTAACAGAGGCGAGACACGCCTCTTCCTGCGTGCTCCCGCCCTCCCCCTCCTCCCGATGGCGCGAAATTCATCTATTTCTTGCGTGCGCGCGCGACAGGGAGAGGAGAGAGAGACACATGGAGACGCCAGACGCCGACAGAGCTGGGAGAAAGGACGCGCTGCAGGGCGGCAAATTTGAATCCCCCGGACAGGTAGGCTGCAAATAGAGACTCTAAGGAATCAGTTGCTTAGCCCAAGGGTCTCTTCCCAGACCCTGTATGCCCAGCAGAACAGCAGGTAGCCAGAAGAAGATTGCTTGGACAGGGGGCCAGAAATGGGGAGGAACAAAACAAATCATCCTGTCCACTAACGGACATAGTGACCCTGGTGCCCATGCAGAGCATACTTAGGCTGCCCCCCCTTGTGGTCCCCCTTGGGAAGCTCGCAGTCGAACCAAGTTCCGCAGGCTCCCCACTTACCTGCTCCATGCCGCAGGACGTTTGTAACAAACACAGTCCAATCTTCTCCCATCTCCGTGGGAAGTGTAGTAGACCTTCAGGCACTGGGGTCCTGAAAGGAACCGCTGTCCTGGACCTATACAGCACCTCTGGCAAACAGGGAACTCTTGGCTTTAGAAAAGCTGTGAGCCCTGGGCCCAGGGTCCAGCCCTCCAGAGAGGGCATTATAGGCAAAACCCCCTGGATTTGGGGGCCCGGGTACTGTCCACTTCGGCACTGAGGCACTCTGGACAGATCCGGTTAGCCCGCCTTGATCCCAAGGATATGGAGGCAAGCTATTCCGTGACCAACACCTAAGACACTGGCGAAAAAACTGAGGTACTCCTCCTATGGGAGGGGGTTATATAGGGAGGGGACTTCCTGTTTGAGATTGCCAGTGTCCATCACCTGAAGGTACTCCATATAACCCACATAGTAATGAATATGCCGCTCTGTGTCCCGTGATGTACGATAAAGAAATGCTCTGTATTGAAGCGGTTAAGCAATATTGCAGGATGAATCTCTCTTTTATGTTCAAAGCAACTCTAAGGCTGCATGCACCCTGTTTTTGGATGTTTTGACAGCTGCTGTTTTTGGCTTCAGACTTTTTTTTCTACAGTCAAACTCTCCAGCATGCTATCCTATGTGTCCATGCACACATAGGCTGTTATCAACTCTTTTTGGCTGTACAAAAACCCAAAACAAGTGGATTCTAAGCTGACGTCTAAAAATGCTCAAAAACGTGGCTCATCACCATTTACCATGTTTAAGCTATTAAAAAAAAAAAAAAAAAAAAAAAATATGCTAAAAAGACGCTAATGCTGAAAAACACATTAAAAAAAAAAAAAAACGCTATTGCAAAAAAAGGTTAAAAATCGTTGCAAAACTCACTGCAAAGCTACTGACATTTTTATAGAGTTATTATAATGACCAGTGTGCACAAGGCCTAAAGGAGCAGTTCCCAGAGTACTTGATGAGAACGATAGAAGACCCAGGATACAGTGGTATTTATTTTTGTGATGCTTAAAGACCAATAAACCAGGCGTGATCTGACCAGTGCGGTCTTTCCCTAAGGTGAGCGGGCAATTCATCTAGAGGTGGCGGTTTATCAATGAATACCAATTGCTACGTGGCACATATTGAAGCAAAAAATCTGAGGCTATGGCTAGGAGGTGTTATGCATGGGTAGGGTTTTTCTGCCAGTGTCAAATCACCTTAAGGTGACAGTATAACCCTATTGTAATAAATATGAAGATGTCCTGTGGCGTACGATAAAGGAATGCAATTACACAATGCTGTTGGAAGCAGGATTTATCATTGGTAACAAATTATATTATATGAAATTTAAAAGGGTGCAGAAACAGAGATAAAAACAGTTCTACTTTAACCAGCCTCTGTCCTACAAATTTACAGTAGATTTTCAGGAACAGTCAATATGTGATATGGATACAATAACATTTCAAACCTGTAATTGCCAGTTCCTCGTGTAAACTTTGACAAACGATACACTGCCCAGTTTTTAAGTTGCACTGAAGTCATTCCTTTTCCATTATCTATGACAGCAACGGCAGGCTTTCCTCGAGTTTCATCAAAAAGCTGTTATATTCATATAACAAATAAATACATTTTAAAAAAATTGAGCCAAATGGGAAAAAAAATATATACATGGGAGAAACAAATACAAATTCAACATACCAGGTATATCTGTATAGTTCGATTGCCTGAATTTTGAGCCGTTGCTGAAAGTGAATTGTCTATCAACTCTGCAAGAGCGAAAGCTGAAAATAAAAAATCACAAAGCCCATTGGGGGTCTGTTAGTATAACACAAATGAAAATGCATTTGACCATAAAAGCCATCAGGTAGGAACGCTTTTCTGTACAAAAAGTTATTTCTCAATATATTTTTACAATAATAAAAATAATAAAAAAGGAAGGTAAAAGGAATACGAAGTAATAAAAGTTCTACTGAAACTTATCAAGATCTCTTCCACTCCAAATCTAAATACCTGGTGTGGCGCATTGTAAATCACAGATTTTCTCACTGCTGTGTAGTTGTTGCACACAATAATGAGGACTTCTAAAGTTTGAATATGATCACTATGCCCCCCCCCTTTTTAATTATCCCTATATTTATTGATAACAGATATGGCTGCTCACTTTTGACAATGCAATGATTTAAAGCTGAACTCCAGTCTTACCTTTAGTCTTGCACAATTTTACAGGTTCTTCTCCTGCAGTAAATATTTCTTACTTTGATTTCTCGGTGTACTTTAGTGTGTTTTAGAAGCTACAGCAAGTTGGATAGGAACCCATCTCATTTAGATCTTTTCTCCCAACCCTAAGGTTACTTGTTCACCTCTTTAATTCACGGGATTTCAGTTCCTCCAATCATGTATCAACAGATCAGAATGTTAGGGGGAAAGCTTTCAAATGTGTCCACAGTCAGACAAATGGAACAGAGAGGTTCTAACACTTACCACCACCACCCCTCCTTAGACTAATATAAAAGGTATGTATGTAGTGTTCCTAGCCTGAGGAAGGATGTAGCCCGAAATCTTGCCTAAGTGACACATGCTATAATTACATAAGATGAATGCTTCTTAGAAATAAAGAATGGAAGTCTTGAAGTTGTGGAGTGCGGCAATCTTTTGGGGCGGGGGGCTGAAAAGTTCTAGGCACAATCCCTTTTCCAACACCAATTTTGTTATTGTAGTTTTAAATAGTGATATTTCAAATGATAGTATTCCAATTTGGAGGATTAGAGCTCAATTTTCTCATTGGTTGCAGGTAATTAATTGAATGAACAGTGGCAGAGAAGAGGGTTGTGCTTTTTTTTTTTTTTTTTTAAACCAATTTGGAGTGTCCTTGGCTTTGTGTTTGGGATCATTGTCTTTCTGAAATGTCCACCCTCGTTTTATCCTCATCATCTTGGTAGATGGCAGCAGATTTTTATCAAGAATATCTTGAAAAACAGCCGCACACCATGATGTTCCCACCTCCAAACTTTACTGTGCTGTGCAGTGCCATTTGACCTCCAAACATGTAGTGTATTATGGCATCCAAAGAGCTCAATTTTGGTGTCATCTGACCAGACTATATTCTCCCAGTATTTCAAAATAAATGTGCAGCAAACTTTAAACCAGGGATTATTGATACAAATCAATAATAAAAAAAATATATTTTTTTTATTTAAATGATTTTTTATTTTTATCAAATTTATTTTAATAAAATGCTTTTGGAGTAAAAATCGATCCTTCTAAAGATATTTTTTTTTTTTTTAAGATACATTAATAATTTAGGAGCTTCGTTATGTAGCATGAGGCTGTATAATCTGCAATATTTAAATTTTTGGTAAACTCATTCAGTGAATCCAAGCTCTGCCAGCTGAGATAACATGCACTGCATTGATGCATTCACACAATTTTACAGTAACCATGAGATAATCCCATTGTTTTGCAAATCTATGTATGCTACCATCTGTATGACTGAATCGGTTCTGAGATCGCGGTTTAACTAAACCTGACAACATATTATTAAAATTTGTTTGCAAATATTAAAGATTCTAACTATCAGCAAGATTACGTCATTACATTTAAAGAGCACCTGTCATTTCAGATCCACCATGGCAGCGCCTGTAAGCGGCATCCACTCACCTGCTGCCGCCACGTCCCTCACTTCGTTGTGTCACTGCCGCATTTCCAGCCGTCCCGTTAAAGTGAATGGGACTGTGGGTGAGTCAACAGCGGGTCAGAAGAGGCGCCACTGCGGGACAGTTGCTCTTTAAAAATGATTTAAATCAAATCCACCCCATTGTAATATGACGGCCACAGGAGTCCTCTGTCCCTCCGGGACTTCCCGGCATTGTAGAGAGCTTGCGTGCCCGCCTCATCACTCGGGATCCGATGCGCGTGCCTGGCCGCGATGTCCGCCGGGCACCCCGCGATTGCTCGTCACAGAGCAGGGACGTGGATCTGTGTGTGTAAACTCTCTACATTGCAGATAGAGAAAGGAGCCGTGTGTTAGTGGGCGTCCTGACTCTCCTGCAGTCCAAGGGAGGGGGCGAGCACGACACTCCACACCAGGGAGAAAGCCTCGCATTACTGTGTGGAGTTACAGACAGAAGAACAGGAAGTGAGGATTTCTCAGAAGAAATAAGGACATTTAAAAGCAAAATCGAAGGATGAGGTAAGTGAAGGAGGACTGGACTAAGGTAAAGGAAGCTATTTAGGAAAAAAAAAAAATTGTACCTTTAAAACCCCTTTAAGAACAAGCCTACAGTCCCTATCTTGTTTCTAACCCGGGGACCGCTAGTATGCAGCTTAGCAGGCCAGGAAGGGCAATTGGAGCAATTTGAAACATGCATGGGCATAATGTTTAACTTCAATACAGGGCATTTTCACCCCCTTCATGCCCAGACCAATTTTTAGTTTTCAGCGCTGTCGCATTTTGAATGACAACTGCGTGGTCATGCAACCTGGCTCCCAAACAAAATTTACATCCTTATTTCCCCACAAATAGAGCTTTTGTTTGGTGGTATTTGATCACCTCTGCGGTTTTTATTTTTTGCGCTATAAACAAAAATAGAGCGACAATTTTGAAAAAAAATGCAATATTTTTTACTTTTTGCTATAATAAATATCCCCCAAAAACATATATAAAAACATTTTTTTTTCCTCAGTTTAGGCCGATACGTATTCTTCTACCTATTTTTGGTAAAAAAATAAAAAAAAATCGCAATAAGTGTTTATCGATTGGTTTGCGCAAAATTTATAGCGTTTACAAAATAGGGGATAGTTTTTTTTGCATTTTTATAAAAAAATAATTTTTTACTACTATTGGCCGCGATCAGCGATTTTTTCGTGACTGCGACATTATGGCGGACACTTCGGACAATTTTGACACCTTTTTGGGACCATTGTCATTTTCACAGCAAAAAATGCATTTAAATTGCATTGTTTATTGTGAAAATGACAGTTGCAGTTTGGGAGTTAACCACAGGGGGCGCTGTAGGAGTTAGGGTTCACCTAGTGTGTGTTTACAACTGTAGGGGGGTGTGGCTGTAGGACTGATGTCATCGATAGAGTCTCCCTATAAAAAGGATCACTCGATCGATACGCCGCCACAGTGAAGCACGGGGAAGCCGTGTTTACATATGGCTCTCCCCGTTCTTCAGCTCCGGGGAGCGATCGCGACGGAGTGGCTATAAACGAATAGCCGCGCCGTCGTCCCGGATGGCTCCCCGCGGGAATCCGCCCGCCGCATGCAGCGGGGGGGGGTCCCGATCGGAGCCCCCACCCGCTAGAAGGCCTGTCCGTGCCATTTTGCGGAGGTAAATAGTCGTGCGGCGGGCGTTAAGGGGTTAAATACATTTTTGACAGTCAAAAGAATATTTCTAAAATTCTCTGAAGAACCCAATCCTTAAAGTGGAAGTAAACCCTTCAATTTCATAGTTACAAAAACAGTTAACATTCCCGGCATGCCGGAAATGCTAGCTGTCACATTTGTTTGTGCTCTCAACCAAACTGCCAAACCATCCAATGGCTGGTTTCATAACAGGTCACATGTACAGCATCATGGCAGTTGCAGATTAAACAGAGGTCAAGATGGCCGCTTCCTTGGCTGAAAACGATAGGAGGGTTTACTTCCACTTTAAGACTACAAGGCCCCAGGCTTTAATGTTGACACTATTTTATGTCTGGCTTCAATATACCACTTATCAAACTATAAACATATACAAACAAATTTGCTTTAACAGACTGATTTTAGAAAACAGGAGACAAACAGAAAGAAGTTAGAGCCGGTTCACACTAGGGCGACGCGACTTCCAGCACGACTTTCAGAGGCGACTCCGACACGACTTGAACATGAACCACAGGGCGATCTGGGGCGATTTACAACACGACTTGAAGTCGTCTCCAGGACAGGAGACTTTCCAGTGGCCAATAAAACAACAATCAGCTCTGGGAGAGGGAGGGGGAGGGAGGGGGGCAGGAGAGATTTGCCTGAGAAATGTATGTTATCTTCCTGGAAAGTAGCTTCAGATAAGACAGTGATCCGACTTCTGAGGCGACTTCCATTGAAATCAATGGGTACAAATCGCCTACAAGTCGGATTGAAGTAGTACAGGAACCTTTTCTGAAGTCGGATCGCCTTGAGTCGTGTGTATTAACACAGCTCCCATTCACTTCCATTGTTTTTCTCTACAGCGCGACTTGGGACGACTTGAGGCGACATGAAGTCGGATCGCAAATCGCCCCAGTGTGAACCGGCTCTTAAGAATCGATAAGCACAAAAATAAACCTGGAACGTTGTCAGTGTGTATGTGTATAGTGCTCAGTAGAGCTGCACGAATGATCGTTAAGAATCCAGATCACCATTTTTCCCCCCTCACGATCTTAACAAAGCATTTTCACAATTCTATGCAGTTTCCTGCTCAAGCCGACGGATGTCAACAAACAAAAAACCCAGGCAGTCTGACAAGTTTCACAATATACCTCAGCCAAACATTGTAACTTCGGTCTGTAAATGAGGTCAGTTTAACCACTTAAACCTTTTTCTTACACTTGTTAGTTTCAAGTTTGCTGCCGTGTCCGTCCATGAACGGAAGAGAAAAGTATTTTTCCTAACAAATTTATTCAAGACCATGTTGCAAAAATGAATACACCTCAATGAAAGTCTTAGTAGCAAAGCTAAACTTTAGACAACAAAATCCTTATTCACAAGAATTGAACTACAGGCGAGTCCAATTATTCATTAAAAAGTTGTCCAGCAGACAGCGATTATAAAAGGGTGTTACCACGGTGGTGGTTTGGAGACAGGTCTCGAGGCTTCTGGTCGAGCCCGGATCTTTCTCCCCCCACGTCCCTCTGTGGGGCAACCCATCCTTGTCCCATCTGAGGACTGTGCCGGATCCGCAGCTGTGGGCGCGATATAACATTAAGACCCTGAGAGACGTCATGCCGGAGGGTCGTTTTCTCTCTTTTGGCGTGTTAAAAACTAAGTTTGGACTTCCCCCCTGGATGTTCTTCAGATTTCTTCAGCTTCGGCATGCGATCCGAGCGCAGTTTCCAGACCCTGTCAAGGTGGAGCCCCACTCGGTGGAGAGGCTCCTTACTTCACGTATAGTGGACAGGGTACTTTCTTCTATTTACCTTGGGTTGACCTGTGCTGGGGGGGCCGGGGCCTCACTAGGGTTGCCACCTCGTCCCTTTAAAACAGAACACATATGAATTACACAGGTTCTGAGGCCAATTTAATTTAGATAAGGCTCCACTTGAGTTCAATTACCACCTTAATCAGCCACAGAACCTGTGTAATTCATATGTGTTCTGTTTTAAAGGGTTGAGGTGGCAACCCTAGGCCTTGCGGGCCTTTTCGGCCTGGCAGCGGGACTTGCCGCCCCTCACATCGGAAGACTGGTTGGAGGGATTGCAACAGTACATTCCCCTCATGATATTGGCGAAGGAGCGTTTCATTCAGTTGAAATGTATTCATAGGGTCTACTATACGCCTCAGAGGCTGGCGGTTATTTACCACACCTCTGAGGATAAATGTCCTAGATGCAACCAGGACGTGGGGAATTTTATCCACATGGTCTGGCTCTGCCCGAAGGTCCAGGAGTTTTGGCGGCTGAGATTGAGTCGGTTGGTGGCGTGGCTGTTGGGCTGAACCCCCATAATCCTATTGCTGGGCATTACTGATAACCTCCCTACCTCCACACACAGGAAGCTTTTTATCTTCTATACAGCTTTTTACGCTCGTAAAGCGATCCTACTCCAATGGAAGGCGGCTGACCCGCCTGGCGGAAACTGGTGAATGACACCTTCCCCATGTATAAGCTAACGTACTTGGGGCGTAACTGCCCCAAGAAGTTTGACAAGGTCTGGGGGGCTTGGGTGGCGGCCAGGAAACTGACAGTGTAATGTGCTTGGGTCCCCTTTTTCCTCCGGGGTGGTCCCGGGGTTTCCCCTACCCCTCCTGGGTTCATGATTTGGGTTAGCGGGGCCCTCACACTTAGGTTTTTTGGTAATAATGCCATGTTTGGGAGACACCGTGGATGCACGTTGTGTTATGTGGTGTGGTCACTCCATTTGGCTCGCTGGATGGGATGTGGCTCCCCCCCTCTCCTCCCTCCCTACCTCTCCCCTTTTTGCTCTCCTTTCCTATCTGGATAAGCTATCATGTTTTCTAATGCAATTGGTTTTCCTTGCACTGTCTGTAACCAATGTTGGGGCCTTGTGGCCCTCTCTGTATTATTCGATTATTATGAGCATGTAACCATCTGATTTTCTTGAATAAATATTCCTTCTGTTAAAAAATAAAATAAAAAGGGTGTTACCTCAAGTGGTTGTATACCGCTGGACTTTTTTTTTTTTTCTTCCTGCAAGGTAAAGTGATAATGTGCTAGTATGCATCACATATGCCAGTGGTAATCAACCCTGTCCTCAGGGCCCACTAACAAGCCAGGTTTGGAAGTTAACTGAAATACATCACAGGTGATATAATTTCCTGCTCAGTGATTGCAGTATTCAAGTCTGCATCCCCCAAGGTAATACATAAAATCAGGCATGTTAGTGGGCCCTGAGGACAGGGTTGATGACCACTGACATGTGCAGCCACTTCCATTTTCATCCATCTTGCTTCTGGGTTCACTGGCTCTAGCTTCGTGACTGGCCGAAGCCGCAAAGTCCTTCCCGCACATGTGTTTGGTAGCCACGGTTCACGGCACAGGGCTTTCCTTCAGAGCGCATGTGCCAGTGATGTCACTGGCAGCATGTAATGTAAATATCTCCTAAACAGTACATGTTTAAGAGATATTTACACTACCTATAGGTACGCGTGATTATAGCCTTACCTATAGGTAAATGTCATCAAAGAAGTTTCACTTCCTCTTTAAAGGGGTTGTTAAGACAGTGCACACAACCACTACCAGGCCCTCTGCTAGGATTACATGTAGTATATATTGTATGCCGTTTTGTAAAATACCTTTTTTCTTCTCGCCGATCAGCATTCATGTGACCGCACATCTCTCTCTTCCTCCGATGTATGTACTTCATAGGAGAGGGCTAAGATCTCTGACATTTGCCAGGAGGTCATGCGATCTCCCTATGTAGTACATACATCAGAGGAAGAGAGCGTCAGCCAGTCACGTGACCGCTGATCGGTGAGAAGGAAAAGGGTATTTAGAAGAAGAATTTTTTAAAACGGCATATACTATATACTAAACGTAATCCTAGCAGAGGGCCTGGCAGTGGTTGTGTGCAGTAATTTGTATACTGCTCGGAACGGTGTTAGAAGGGGAGGGCACAGAGCTGTCAGACAGACAGGGGAAGGGGGAGAACACAGAAGGGCAGAAAGGAGAGACAGCGGATGACAGAGGCAAGTAAACGGACCACAGTGTGAGGGTTCAGCAGCCATGATAAACCGTGGTCGGTTTACACAGGGGAGAGCATAGCCAGGCAGGATCAGCCAGGTGATACGGGGCGCCAGATTACACAGCACAAGCACTGTGCTTTTATTCATTCTTTAAAAGGAACAGGATCTTTTTTTTCCTTTTTTTTGGGGTAACAAACACTTTAACAAAGAAAACTCCTTCCCATTTCATGCTGTCAGCAATGACACAATATGGAAGAGAAAATTTCTTTACACAAGAAAGGTGAATGCTACAAGAAGATCAACAAAGATTTACTTATCAGTCAGAATACTGTAGCAAAAGTGGTACACACATTTAACAAAGATGGAACTGCAACCATCTCACAGAGACGTCAAGGCCATCCACCGAAGTTAACACCATCACAGGAGTGTATTCTCATGCCATGCAAGTTCACTGCAATTAGCTAAATAGGTAGAAAACCAAACTGGGGTGATTGTTTCCATTACACATTACGGCGTACACTCCAGAGGAATGGCACGCATGGGTGTCATCCACGAAAGAAGCCTCTCCTAAAGCCCATGCACAAAAAAGCCTGCCTAGAATTAGCCAGGGCCAATGCTAAAAAGAATACGGCTACTGGGACTCTGTATTCTGGAGTAAAGAGACCAAGATAAATGTTTTGGCAACAAAACTATTTGACATCCCAAAGGTCAGGAGTACAAAGACAAATGCATGGTGCCTACAGTGAAACATGGTGGTGGCAGTGTTCTTCTGGGGGGCTGAATGAGCGCTGCTGGTGTCAGGGAGCTGCATTTCATTGATGGTATCATGAATTCACAGATGTATTGCTCTATAATGAAAGAGAAGATGCTATCACCAGTTCCTGCCCTTGGTCGTCATGCACTTTTTTAACATAACAATGATCCAAAACACATCTAAAGCCACTGTTGCATTTCTGAAGAAGAACAGGGTGAAAGTCATTCAGTGGCCAAGTATGTCTCCTGATCTGAACCCAAAAGAATACCTACCGAAAATTCTGAGAGACAAGATGAGCATCACTCTCCATCCAGCATCCAGGCTCTAAAAGAAGTTGTTCTTGAAGAATGGAAAAATATAGATGTTGCAATATGTTGCCAACTTGTTCATTCCATACCTAAAAGAATTGGTGTTGTCCTTCCAAATCATAGAGGCCATACAAAATACTTTTTTCTGTGGGGTGTATTCATTTTTTGCATCAAGTAAAACTGAAGATTTTGTAATCCAGGTTATATTAATAACCATACTTTCATGTAATGAGCTAAACAAATGTTCTATAGAACTCAGTTTTGTAAACATTTTGGAAATTGTTCATTGAGATGTTGATTAAAATATTACTTTTCAAAAGGGGTGTACTCATTCATTCTACTGTATATATAAGTGTTTATAGGAGGAAAAAAAACTTACGCAATGGGTTTTGTCCTTCACTAGCATAGTATTCATACATTCCACTTTTGACCAGGGTATCATAATGAGGTAAGAAATCAATTCTCTCTTGAGTTGATGAAGGAAGCAGTTGGTCAATTGCATTGAGAAGATAAAGCGTGATGCCATCTTTTATAATCAGATCTAGAAAATATATAAAAAAATAAAGAATTGCTTCAAAAACAAGGCTGGACGGTTCTAAAACTACTTTTACAAAGAAAACAAGAAAAAGTAGAAACATAAAAAATCAGTATGAAGCACATTGCGATTCTGTATGCATGCAATTTAGATATTTGTCTATAAATTTACTTTAACCACTTCGGCATCAACATGTTTCATTATCACACCATCACTCAGCGTGGTGATACTTTGACAGTTACTGTTATGCAAAACAGTCTTTCTATTTATGGGTTTTTAATTTACAAGTCACATGATATGACGATAAGCGTTGGAATTGGAGCAATAGGCAAAACCAGCGAAGTGACAAAAACATATGAGCCTGGCGCTCGTGGAGCCCTATCTGTATTTTTTAACGAAAAGTGAGTTAATCTACGTTATTATTCTAATAAATTGGCTTGTTTTAAACTGGATTACGCTATTGGGATTTCTCTTCCATCTTACATTCCCCCCATACTGAGCCTGTTAGCGATGAAGGACATACTACAATCCATCTCTGGAACCATCAAGGAGGGACCCTCTGCGGATTGCTGCATTTGATTTATTCATGCTGTAACCTTACAGCAGTAAGGTGAGGGGCTGGTACACATTTAGGTGTCACTACGGTGGATTGGCCTGGCATCGGCCATTGCTTTTACGGTGGAGGAATTTACCACTCATCTTAACTGCATTTAATTGACACAGTATTATCTGGGATTGGCTAACATGCCATAGATCAGACTCTCTTAACCAGTGTGCTGTCAGATGTTCTGCATGTGCCGCGGGATCAGGGGAAGAGAAGGGCTGTCAGATGAGCCCGATCCCCTGCCAAACTATACATCGGCACTGTGAGAAGCTCAGTCAGCCTCAAAAGTAAAAGTGCAGGGGAGTGTGCTGTGCTCTCTGCTTCCCCCTACAGTGCAGTACCCGGCTGAATGAGGAAACTGGAAAGATACTGTGCTAGAAGCTAGATTTGTTTTTAAAAGGGCTTTATACATGTGTGTGCATGTGTCTGTATGCGTGTGTGCAAGTGTCTGTATGTGTATGTGTGCGCATGTGTGTGCGCATGTGTGCAAGTGTCTGTATGTGCATGCGTCTCTGTACGTGTGTGTATGCACGTGTCTGTATGTGCGCACATCTGTGTGTGTTTATGCATGTGTCTGTATGTGTGTGTGTGCGCATATGTCACTTTTAATCCTGCCCCCCCCCCCCATTCCTGTACCATTAGAACTGCTTTTGTAGGGCTTATTTGTTATAGCAGCAAGGACTGCTGCTCCGCTGAAAAGCAATACATGCACAGATCGCTTTTCAAAGGCATTTGACAGGCGGAAAAGAGGCATTATGTTGCCTTATCACCACCTTTTTTAAGCCCATAAATGCAGCATCACTACACCACAACCGTGCAATGCAACCCCATTCATCCTGGTTATACCTCCAGCTGCAGCCACAGCATGTGTACACCCCCAGCTGATGCCTCTGCATGGAAAAGGGGAAGAAGTTGGGGGTGGTAAAAACTGCATAACCATGTGGTTGTGTCGCCCCTCAAACCTGGCAAGCCCTTGGTTCACATATGTGTGGCTGCTTGATGCATGAAGGGCAGCCCATTCTTTTTAATGGGCTTCCATACCCACAAAAATGCAGAGAAAGAAGCACCCGACCTTTTTTTTTTATTTTTTATTGCACTGCACCTAAAGCGCCCCACTTTTTCCAACGTGTGGGGTACCATTAAGAATTAATGGCACCCCTAAAGAGCAGAGCATTTGTCTGTGTGTCAGTAAAGAGCGCAATTTTGTGTGTGTTGTGTTCCGCGACATACAGTAACGTGAACCAAGTTATGGACTGGGGTGCCTCAAGACTGAAAAATAGGATTTTTTTGTACTCACCGTAAAAATCCTTTTCTCTGACGTCCATGGACGGACACAGCTCCTTAAATCTTGACAAGTGGGTTATGTTCCCTGTTTACAGGAGAGGACTAGGCAGAAACATGTTAGATAATTAAATACATGTTACATTAACAGAGTTGAACAGCCCCGCCCGCTCAGTTCGTAACAAGCAGTACAAACCTAAAAAAGGAGGGGTGGGTGCTGTGTCTGTTCATGGACTCAGAGAAAAGGATTTTACGGTGAGTACAAAAAATCCTATTTTCTCTTATCGTCCATGGACGGACACGGCTCCTTAAATCTTGACAAGTGGGACGTCCCCAAGCAGTGTCAAAACGAGGGGGTGGGAATTGTATCAGTAAAACCAATTTTAACTTCACCACAAAACAAGCAGAGCTCCTCAACAGAGAAGGTGCAACTTTAAACAACTGTCGGCAAAAACTAGCGGCCGAAAAAGCATCATAAGATGCACTCACAGCAACCATGTAAATTCTGGAAAAAGCGTGAACGGACGAGCAAGTCGCCGCCTTGCACACCTGTGAGACCGATGCATGATGTCGGAAAAAAAAACCAGGAAGCACCAATTGCCCTGGTCGAAAGTGCCGTGACCGGAATGGGGGGCCCACCCCTAAGGAGTCTAGGCCTGTATGATGGCCTGCCTGAAATGGTGGTCGACGAGACCGCTAGGCCCTTTTGTGGACCAGACACAGACACAAAAGAGAGTCAGAACTCTGAAACGGAGCCGTAGTAGGCTGGTACACCCGAAAAATAGGATTTTTATAACAGCTTACCTGTAAAATCCTTTTCTTGGAGTACATCACGGGACACAGAGCCGCATAGCCATTACATGTGGGTTATAGAGTCTACCTTCAGGTGATGGACACTGGTGTAATCAATTAAACAGAAGTTCCCTCCCTATATAACCCCTCCCCTACTGGGAGTTCCTCAGTTTTTGTAGCAAAGCAATAAGTGTCCCAATATCCCCAAACAAGAGGGGTGGGAGCTCTGTGTCCCGTGATGTACTCCAAGAAAAGGATTTTACAGGTAAGCTGTTATAAAAATCCTATTTTCTTTATCGTACATCACGGGACACAGAGCTGCATAGCCATTACATGTGGGATGTCCGAAAGCAATGCTTACTGAGGGGAGGGAGACACCAACAACGCAGACCGCCATCAGACGTGAGGACCTATAATGCTGCCTGCAGCATACTGCGCCAAAAAGCTGCATCCTCTAGCCGTCTTATGTTCACCTGATAGGAATTAGTGAACGTAAGCACAGATGACCAAGTTGTGGCCTTGAAAATCTGCGTCATAAAGGCTTGGAAATGCATTGCGCATAAAGCGCTTACCATCCCGGTAGGGAGCACCCCCACAAAAAAACAGGGGGAATCCTACTCTAAACCACAAGCCTGAATAATAACCTGATGAATCAACCTTAAAAACAGTTGATTTTAGACGCTGCCTGCCCTTTCCTGGGGCCTCCTGGTAGCGCCACAACATCAGTTTTCCGTATCCGAGTAGCCGCTTCAGATAGGCCTAGACCCTTCTTACTCCAACGAGAGAGAGAGAGTGTAACCATTTTAATAGCTGACCTGAACACTGCCTGCCCATCTAGGGTCTTCTGGCAGCCCAATAAAAACGTCAGCTTTCTATATCTGAAACCTTCAGATAGGTATTTAACTGCTCTCATCTCAAATGAGAGAAAAGCAATAACTTTTCCTTCCGTGAAACAAGGTTTTGAAAAAAGGGAAGGTAAGAATATCTAGATTCAAATGAATACTAGATCCTTCTAGTAAATAAGGTTGGGTGAGGATGAACATCACTCTACTTGTAAGAATAATTGAGTATGGCTCTAGTCTATACCAAGAAAGTTGCCAATACTGAAACTCTCTTGGAGGCTACCACAACCAAGAACACCAATTCCCTTGTTAAAGGATGAAGGGAAATATGGTGCATCGGCCCAAGGAGCTGACCCTGTAAGCCGACAAAACTAGAGCCAACCCTCCGAGCACAAGGGCGACCCAACTGGTGGACTTATGCACGTCACCCCTTGTATAACAGCCCGGACCAAAGAGTGTGAAGTAAGCGACCCTTGGAAGCAAGGCCGAGATCGGATCCTTGATATAACTTAAGGCTAGCTCCGTCTCCTTCCCAAATGTAGGAAGGCAGGAATGACAAACTTCCACGGATGCCACCATCTGGTTTCACACCAGGAACATGGGCCTTCCAGACCGTACGATATCTGGTCCTGGAGGCCAGCTCTCTTGTATGAAACAAGGGAATTGCCGCTAATTTTGAAAGCCCCGATCCTCGAGAATGTGGGCTATAATAGCCAGACCATTAATTCACCTGTTGCAAGGCAGGATGTAATACCCCCTGCAAAGTAGGCCTGGACAAGATGTAAGGGACCGTGGGTCCTCTACTACCACCCTTACTGTTCCTGCACCGAGAGGTCGTCAGGGTTATGCCGGAGTAATCAGGCCAGCTTCCGTTCTCCTCTAATGTAGCATAGAAGCCACAAAAGTCGCGGCACTGGGGGGAGACACACAACCAGTGACAACTGGTCCCCCCGGATTACAAACACATCTGCCCCGCATGCGGGTGGATCCTTTATCCTTGACCCCAAGCTGTTCAATTCCTTGATGACCCTGGACGCCAATACATCTTATGTACAGGGTACTATTTCTGTGACATTTGGTCAGGAAAACAGTTAGGGTGTAGAGGTCATTCTCCCGGAGACACTTGTTGACGGCTCCAGCGAATCGCCTGCCAACTCTGCATTTCATGAAATGACGAATGTCAATAGGCAAGGCACAAGCTCCTCCTTGGTAAATTAAGTAAATCACTAGTATGGCATAGTCTGATTGTACTCTGACAGAACCAACCTGCCACCTGAACGTTCAGGCCCCTAAGCCAGATGCTCCATCGGTAGCTCTAGCTGACAGATAAGGCTCCCTTGGAGCTTGACTACTTCCCCTGGGCCATGGTCTCTTCCTGACCTGGCAAACCCTTTTAGTTAAGAATCACCAAGAGGAATTCCAGCATATCTCTGAGACCGGGTTCTTTGGATAATGCTAGGTCAAGATCCACTCTTTCTAGGCCGACAAAATACTGTTTATAACAGCCCTGAATAAAAGTTAGTATAGGGAATTGTCTTGAATGAAGCCAGCATCTTCCCTAGTGCCTTATTCAAAAGGCCAAAAGTAAGGAACTGTTCCTTGCTGTGACCACATAGACCAGTTTTCTTATAGCGATGGTCTTGTCTGAGGCCAAAAAAACTCTCCTTTTTGGACTGTGCCAAACATACCCAGCTTCTTGTCAAATGAAAGAATGTATCTTTAGACTGGAATCCCAACCCAGGAGTTCCAGATACTTGACCATGCTGGACACCCTTAGGTCCAGCCATGCTACTGACTGACCCATCAGCAGGAGTTTGCTTCGGTATGCCATTACTGCTATACCCTGGGCCTACAGACCTGCTAGAGGCGGGGCCTTGCACCCTGACAACCCAGGCACGGAGGCTAACCCAAAAGGGCAAGACCACCAACTGGAGATAGTGCTGTTCCCCTGCGAAATGCAGACAACCTCTGCAGACCCAAGTAAATAAACACATATGCAACTGGCTCCCCATGTGTGTATGTGGCAAGTGTTAAAGCCATATGCCTCAATGGAAGTGTGTGTACATGGCAGCGTGTGTTCCTGGAAGCATGAATTCATATAAATATGTTTTAAGCAAAACATGCATATAGCATGTGTGCTCTGGAACAAGCATCTTGCAAGCAAGCATGCGCTATAAACGTGTTATGCAACAATGTGCAACATGAACCCATGCAGACACGTATTTCTATGCAAACACAAGGGATCCTGTATTGCTTAATTAGGCCGCCATGTGCAACTTTAAAGTAATCATGCATCCTTATGCGATTCAGCATCTTCCATGCGATCATCATCTTATGCATTTCAAGCACTATTGTGCGGACAAGAACCCTTGTGTGACCAAGGACTCTTGTGTGACCAAGCACCCCTGTGCGATCCAGCATCCTTATGCACTCAAGCATCTTAATGCGACTTTAGGCATTTCTGTGAAACAAGCCTCTCTATGTGATCAGGTATCCTTGGGTAATCCAGGATGCTGCTGATCCGACAACCATGTGTGATCCAGCTTATTTTTGCATTAAAGCATCTTTAAGCGATCTTTAGGCATTCTTGTAGAAACAAGCCTCTCTGTGCGACCAAAATATCCTTGAGTAATCAAGGACTTGGGTGATCGGGTAATCATGTGCGATTCAGCATTTTTATGCCTTCGAGCCTCTTTATGCGATTCTAGGCATTTCTGTGGAAACAAGCCTCTTTGTGTGACCAAATATCCTTGGGGAATCAAGGACTTGGGTGATCAGGTAATCATGTATGATTCCAGCATTTTTATGCCTTCAAGCCTCTTTATGCGATTCTAGGCATTTCTGTGGAAACAAGCCTCTTTGTGTGACCAAATATCCTTGGGTAATCCAGGACGCGGATGATCAGGTAACCATGTGTGATCCAGCATCTTTTTTGCATCCAAGCAACTTTATGCGATTTTAGGCATTTCTGTGGAAACAAGTCTCTCTGTGTGACCAAATATCTTTGGGTAATCCAGGACTTGAGTGATCAGGTAACTAGCATCTTTATGCACTCAAGCATTTCTATGCAACTCTAACAAACATGCAAGACCATACAGACAGAAACATGTATCCTTATGCGATCCACAATAAAACATGCTCTGTTACTTGTTTTTATCCCACATGCATTCCAAACTCATGTATCTTATGCAACATGCGGACTGGTAAAGAGGAAGTTATCCTCTGTAGATGTGCGTTTCCTCAATTAAGAGACGTTAGCAATGTGTACCAGCAACTGTGCATCCCTCAGATGTGCATTTGGTTAGCCTGAAGCCGACACCAGGCTGGGGACCATATGGAGGTCTTACTAGCCACCTATAGGAAAAACCTCTCTTTACACTCCAAGGAGAAGATAGAGGCTTTGGCCGAGTAGGCAGAGGGAAATTATATGCAGCATGAATCTCTCTGAAAAGACTGCAGGTGCAATCAGAACCTGTAGAGCTATTGATAGCTTCTCCTCGTTAGGCTGCAGCTCCTGTCTCCTGTCCTCTGACAGTGAACCTTCATCCCCAGCTCTTCTAATCCCTTTGTTTAAGGATTAAAGCAGGAAAAGGGACACACCCTGCTTTCTTTTTTTTTTTTTTTGCTTCTTGTGAGGATGCTGCGAACATAGCAGTTAACCTCTTGTAGAACAACAAATGTGATGCAAAAAACAAAACACATGCAGAGTGGCTGCAATGTTGGGGGAGGCTGCATTGATTGCCTGACAGGTCTGATGGCTCAATCTGTGAGCTGTTTAAGTCTCTACAGGGGAGAATAAGGGGCCACCAGGTTCAGGTGGCGATTCCTTTTTATATTCCTACCCCTGACCTTATTCAATGGGGAGACAAAAGTCCTAAGCTAAAAGCAGAGGAGCTTAACCCAGGTGCATCAACAGCTGAAGTCTGGCAGCAACAATGCCTGCTAATCTGCACAGCTAGATGCTGAGTAGGCGTCTTAGATGAATCTGTATCCAACTCACACAAGGTGCTTACATTTGTGTCCCCCTAGCTTTACAGAGCTCTGACGTCTGGGCCTTTTTGAAGAGCCCTCTCTGCGACTGCACTGAGCCGGTGAGCACGTGCGACATGGTAGAGCCTGAAGCTGAGGAAGTGGGACGCACAATAGCTAACACTTAAGCTTCCGTTTTTGGAAAGCATGGTAAGTGAAAACATCAGGCATGTCTTACTGCCCATAGTAGTGGAAAAACAGATAAGACTTGCAGCTACTCATGGAAGACAATCCTTTGCATAGGATTAAGGGGCATTTTTTTTTTTTTTTTTTTTTATGTACCAGCCCCTTCAAGGGGAGATATATGGGTACTACAGCCATCCTGTCTGAACAGACATAGTGGCCCAGGCTACATGCCGGCTAGGGGAGGTATATGGGTGCCCTGAGCCATCCCGTCTCAGAAGACATCGTGGTTTACATTGCCCATGCATAGAAACATAATATAGGCGAGACCCATAGTCCCCTACAGAAGACCTACTGTCGAACTAAGTCCCGTAGGTCCCTCTCTTACCTTTCCACGCTGCAGGGTATTGCCAAGCAAGAGGCCCAATCTTCCCCCTTCACCGTGGGTATAGTCCTAGACCTTCAGGGACCGGGATCCATAGCAGGAACACCACACCCCTGGACCTATATAGCACCCTGGCAGCAGAAAAAACATTTGGTCCTTAGAAGGCAACAAAGTTCTGGAACCCAGGATCCAGCCCTCCGCAGAGAGCATTATAGGCTAAACCTCGTTCTTCGTACCGAGGCCCGGGTACCGTCCACTTTGGCTATGAAGCACCTTGGACGGATCCGGATTTATGGAGGCTTTTTACATCCAGCATGGATCCCTCCAGTGGAGCTCCTCAGAGCACATGTTTACTCGTGACCAACACCTTAGACACTGGTGAAAAAAACTGAGGAACTCCCAGTAGGGGAGGGGTTATATAGGGAGGGAACTTCCTGTTTAATTGATTACACCAGTGTCCATCACCTGAAGGTAGACTCTATAACCCACATGTAATGGCTATGCGGCTCTGTGTCCCGTGATGTACGATAAAGAAATCGCGTACCACACCTAAAGTATGAAAGGCCGAAACCTCCTTCGGAAGAAGGGAAGGTCGCGGGCACACCATCACCTAATTCTTATGGAGGATCCAGCATGGCGGCTTGCAAGACAAGACCGCCAACTCAGAAACCCCTCTAAAAGAGCTAAAGGCCACTAAAGGGGCCACCTTCTGAGATAGTGTCAAGAGAAAATCTCTCTGATGTTTCCAAAAGGAAGGTTCCTGAAGAACCGAGAGCACCAGAGTCAAAACTCATGGGGGAAGACATGGGCCAAGAGGGGAAAGTATATGACAAACCCCCTGCACACAAAAAGGGGCCCACCAGGGAACGGGCCGCAAAAAGGCCACTGAAAGAACACAGCCAAGGCTGAAATTTGCCCACAAACTGTGCTTTAAAGCGGGAGTTCACCCGAAAAAAAAAAATTAACATTAGATTGGGCCAAATTACGGGAAGCAGAATCGGGTGTTTTGTTTAAAATCAATGCAGTACTTACCGTTTTACAGATAGATGTTCTCCGCCGCTTCCGGGTATGGTCTTCGGGACTGGGCGTTCCTATTTGATTGACAGCCTTCCGACAGTCGCATACAGTGCGCCACGAGTTGCCGAACGTCGGTGTGGCTCTATACGGCGCCTGCGCACCGACGCTACTTTCGAAAACTGGTGACGCGCTGTATGCGACGGTCGGAAGGCTGTCAATCAAATAGGAACGCCCATACCCGGAAGCGGCGGAGAACATCTATCTGTAAAACGTTAAGTACTGCATTGATTTTAAACAAAACACCTGATTCTGCTTCCCGTAATTAGGCCCAATCTAGTGTTAAAAATTGTTTTTTGGGTGAACCTCCACTTTAAGCAATTTTTAGATCCACTCCAAGCTTTAAAAACAGCAGGACCCTGGACACCGAGTACGTCCGTGACATCACTCCATCCCTTCGCACCAAGAGATGAAGGCCTGCCAGGTGCGACGGTAGATCCTCCGGAAGACGACTACGGTGCCCTCAGCATTGTTGAGATGACCGAGTCAGACAGACCCCGGTCACCTAAAGTCTGGCTTCCAATAACCATGTTGAGCAAGTCAGTGACTGTACAAATTAAAAAATTGGTGTAAACTGCGCTAATGTAACAAGACCGTAAAAACGGATAAGTGAACGTTTGCTGTGATACAAAAAATGTTAAGCTGCGATTCGCTGCGCAATACAAACAGTGAACAAAATGGAAAAAAGAAAGAATCACGCTAAACCTCATAAACACTGTGCATAAATAATATAACACTTTTAACAAATAAACATTCACATATGTAAATAAGGAATATACAGTGATTGTTTCCAAAAACATATAGAAGTTCTTGTGTCACGTGGTATAATATTAATGAGTCCTCATAAATTGGAAGCCAAATACTTACCAAAAGAGAGGGACCATAAATCAAACAAACAATCAAGAAAAAACAAAAGATTGGATGAAACAAAATTATCTATAAAGAAGGGAAGAAAAACAAATCCTCCTCCACCCATGTGAAAAAATCCTAAGTGGTGTAGTCTTGAGTGATGTACATATATGGTATTGATATTTGGTGACAATCCAACAGAAAGAGACCTCCACCGAAAGGGACGGATTAGTCCCCCAGCTGGGCCTTTGACGGCCTGGGAGGGTTGCACATAGTGTGTATGTATATTATGTAGGTGTATGCACACATGCCTTTGGAGGAAACCCGAGTACCTGGAGGAAACCCACGCAGACACAAGGAGCGACAATGCAAGCTCCAGGCAGATTGGCGTCAGTGTCCGGATTCAAACCAATGACTCTCTTGCTGCCAAGTAATGGAGTTAACCACTACACCACCGTGTGCATAAAACCATTCTGAAACAGATGCCTGGCGCAGCATTCAATGAAGCATCACAGACCTATATGAGGCCTTGGACCAGCTGGTCCGCTAGCCTAATAACTTTTGGAGAGAGTCGGTGCTCCTCCACTGTCTGGTTCAAAATGCTCACTCCGTTCAAAATGCTCACTACAGCACTAGGGGTCAGGACTACTCCAAGATGGCCGCTGAGCGTTCAGAACGCGGCCACAGGAAAATGGCCGACCGCAATGTAAGCTGCGCCATAGCGCAGCTACGACAAAATCAGTACTTCGGATCTTCTATCAGTCAGATCCATTCAAGCAGCTTTTCTCATTCTGCTTCTCAGAAATTATCAAAGAAGGGCACAGAAGGAAAAAACCTACACAGCGGTCTGATTTGTGTGATCCAAAAAAGACTGAGCCCTCGGCGGAAACCCAGCTGCACTATCCAGCTTAAGAGAGTCCCTTGCAGCAGTAAAAAGCGCATCCATAAATGCCTTAGCCTGTTTTTTTTTTTACTACCCAGGTACCTGGTCCATGGCTCCATAACAGAGCATTCCCCAGGGGATAACGGGGGAAGGGGGCACTCTTTTACTGCCCGTCCACAGTCCACCCCCACCCTGGCACAAACGTGTCCAGGACTAACAATAAAACCTCTGTGGGAATCCCACATAACATCTGCTGCCACCACCAGCATGTGGGGAAGGACCCAGATACTGACTCCAGATATTAATAATATTTACATAGTGTGTATTATAATATGCACACCTGTCCTTACAAATAAACAAAAGCTCCTAGAGCCCTATTCAGGGCCTCTCACCCACTTGCTGCGCTGACCAGGGGACTCACCTCAGGAGGAGACTGCCCAGAGCTGCCGTCCGCTCTCAGCACACAGCGTGTGACAGGAAAAGAACCGTGAGGTAACTGTGCGGCATCTGCAGGGACCTGTGTGCCAAATGGCGGCAAAATGCTGCGTTTAAACAGGAAAAGCCTCCTAGGGCTTTTTTTTTTTTTAAAGCGGTGGTTCACCCTGAGTTTACACATTCTGTCTATGCCAATGCTAGGCATAGACAGTAACCAAACGATTTTTTTTTTTTTTTTTTTTTTGTGCTCCTTACCCCTTTTTCGGAGCTGTTTCCGACCTGTCACTCAAAATCCCCCGCGGGGAATGGGCATGTAAGGCCATTCTCCCCCATCCTGTCAATCAGCTTCAGAGACTCCTCCGGAGACGCACTGTGCTCAAATCGCGCGAAATCTCGCCGGTCACGTGAGTACGCCGGCCGTTGCATCCGGTGGATGCAAGGGACCAGCACGCTCTTGGAAAAAGTCCGAACGGACGAAACGTCGAGCGCTGCGATCCAGCATCCAACCGGAAGTGACATCTGCGATCCACTGTCTGTGAACCCAGGAAGTTTAACACTGCAGGAAAGCCTTCAGAGCGGTCTTCAGGTATCCAGACCCTAACAGTGAGAGTTGCACAAAGACACATCTATATGTTATATATATGCCTGACTGATTTACTATCTGGTACGCATGTTTTTTAAGGGGATTGGTGTTCATGTATTTTTTGGGTGACATTAAAGCTTTTAAACGATACTGCACTATATGGATTTTTTTCCTTCCCTTATACATCTGTGGATACGATACCTTGAGAGTAAAAAGACATACACGGTGATCCAGAAGTAAGAAGGGTATGCAGATTTCAGCATCTAAGGGCAGCACACAAGGAGATATAGATTGAAACGCTATTTAAAAGAAACCGTCTGGTGAGTGTTTCCCCCGAAGGGGACCCTATATCCCCCCCACGTGGTGATTGTCCTGTTTGGTGATTGGAGCACATATTCTGACTACATCTGATCTGGCCATTCTACACTAGCCATTTTCTCTATCAAACCAGGAGTTTGCAGCGCTGCTGCAGGACTATTGACAAGCTCTGTGCGGGCTGTTTTAATTATTCTGCTTTTACCAATAATGTCTCCAGACCTTAACCCTATTGAGTATCTGTGGGGCATCCTCAAAACGGAGGGTTGAGAAGCCCAAGGTCTCCAACATCCACCAGCTCGGTGATGTCGTCATGGAGGAGTGGAAGAGGACTCCTGTGGCAACCTGTGAAGCTCTGGTGAACTCCATGCCCAAGAGGGTTAGGAGTGCTGGAAAACAATGGTGGCCACACAAAATATTGACACTTTGGACATTTTCACTTAGGGGTGTACTTACTTTTGTTGCCAGCGGATTAGACATTAATGGCTGTGCGTTGAGTTATATTGAGGGGACAGCAAATTTACACTGGTATACAAGCTGTACACTCACTACTTTATATTGTAGCAAAGTGTAATTTCTTCAGTGTTGTCCCATGAAAAGATGTACCGTATTTATCGGCGTATACCGCGCACTTTTTTGCCCTGAAAATCAGGGCAAAATCGTGGGTGCGCGGTATACGCCGATACCTGCTTTCCCGTGCCGAGTTTGAATACTGCGCCGACATATACCGAGCGCAGTACACTCGGGTATAGTCGGGCAGTCTCGGCTCCTTCCGCGCTCACGTCCTGGACGTACAGGACGTCAGCGCGAGAGTTGCCGAGCATTGCCGACAATACACGAGTGTACTGCGCTCTGTATATGTCGGCGCAGTATTCAAACTCAGCGTGGGAAACAAGCGGGGATGGACGCGAGGACGCCGCAGAAGGACGCCGGACCCGACGAAGAGGACACCCGAAGCCGCAGACGGACGCCGGACCCGTCGAAGAGGACACCCGAAGCTGCAGAAGGACGCAGGACCTGACGAAGAGGACACCCGAAGCCAAAGACGGACACCGGACCCGACGAGGCCGCCAATGGATGCTGCGCAAGACACCAAAACTAAGTACAAAAAAGTTTTTCCACAGGATTCGGGGCAACTTTAGGGGTGCGCGGTATACACGGGAGCGCGCTATACCGCGATAAATACGGTAACAAAATATTTACAAAAATGTGAGGGATGTACTCACTTTTGTGAGATGCTGTATATCCAAAAAAAGACAAGTATTCTAAATGCAAAAAAGGCTGGAGAGCAGATTTCTTGAAAATGATCGCTGAGCCAAAGGCCCTAGAGCCACTGAATTGTCTTTTGGACATTTGCTGAGCATTGCAAAGGAGATATATCCTGCAAGAGTAGGTTGTCTAGACAGCCTGTCACTTGAATGCCCGAGTTCTGAGAAAGGCAAGCAAGGGTGCCAATATCTTTCTAAACACCCCAACAGCAGAGGAAAGGGGGAAGGGCATGTTGACAAACTAAAAAACGGTTGTCTGCCACTGCAAAGGATAGAAATCACTGAAGAGATGGATAAATGAGGACATGCAGATAGGCATCTTGGATATCCATATATGCCATTTATTTCTCTTGTTTGAGAGAGGCAATCACTGATCTTATGGATTCCATGTGAAAAGCTGAAATTTTAAGGAATTTGTTGAGGGATTTTAAGTCCAGGATAGAGCAAACTTTGAGCCTTGGTACCACAAACCTGTGGTGTTACTGGTATAATGACTCCCTGGGTAAAGAGGTGTGGTTCAGGGCATTCTGCAAATCCAACTATCCTTTAACAGGTTTTGGTTGATTTTGAAAGAAGAAAAGGGCGGTTGTAAAGCCTTAAAAGGAGTTGTAAAGGAAAAACATTTTTTGCCTAAAATGTATGACTGCAAGTTGGACAGACAGAATAGTGTAATGATTATGTTAAAAAACGAGTAAATACCTATTAAATTCCTTCATCTATATCACCTCCGGCATTCTAGTTTCTGTTCTCTCATTCACTTCCTGGTTTGCGGCACTCGTTCATGAAGAACTACATTTCCCAGTATGCATTGTGGCACGCCCAGTAATTCACACCTTCTTGAAGTCTCTAACACGTAGAGAGCGTCCTGCCGCACAGATGTAGTTCCCAGGAGGGGGCGAGAACGTCACTGACCACCACAGTAAAGCCTCCCTTCACGGTGGTCAGTAAAATCAGACAAGCAGGAAGTGAACAGAACAGAAAAGAAATAGAGCAACTTCTGAGCAAAAACTAACAATGAGGAAGTGAAAAGAGGAATGTCTGCAGGTAAAGGATGCTTATTATGAAAAAAAAAAAAAAATTCCTTTACAACCCCTTTAAGTTTTTTTTTACCTGAAAGCATTTTCTGCATTCAGGTAAAAAACCTTCCATGGTCAGCTCCCCCCAGGCCCCCCTTAATACTTACCCGAGCTCGACCTCGAGCCAGTACTGTGCCCAAGACAGCGCTGCTCTCCTCTGTCTCCTCACAGGACATGGAGGCAGCAGCGGAAGCCATGGACTCCACTTTAATGAATAGGTCAAGTATCTCAAATAGACATCTTTCATGCAAGGGCATATGTGTGAGCACCTTATACAGGCAGCTTCCGCTGTCCAAGCTTTTAATCATAAGATTCAGCACATACAGAGGGGAGATTAAAGCCATTCTGGATAATTTTCTCATGACATGTTCCAGGTATCTAGACAAAAAAGCAGAGCAGAAGGCAACTGATCCTCGAATACAGGGCCATATTGGTTATTCATTCTCCTAGGCCAGTTAGCTGCAGCTTGACATACAGAAATAGAACCAAGAGCTGGTAGCAGGGCTGGGCCTGCCAGGTAAAAAAGTGCTTTTAAGAGCATCTCAAATTTTCTATCATTAGAATCTTTGAAAGAATGAACATCTTCAATAGGTACAGTAAGATATTTGTTTAGGACAGAAACGGCAGGATCAATAACAGGAACAGCCCACATCTTTGCAAATTCCGTTTCTACTGGAGAGAGCGCATCAAACATTTTTGAGAGATTGTGTATGTGGTGTTACCGGCGCAAAAATTGAGTTTTTTTATCAAATTATTACAACTGCTGCAGTTCCTGTAGACACCTCCAGGAGGTGTGATAGTATAAAGAATGTATATTTGTATATGATGCACATATACTAATGCCGCTGATACTGTGCAAAAATTAGCTTTTTACCGCTGGTGTTATTGTATATTTAAATGATTTATGTTACAAAGGAATTGAAAGTGTTATATTTATAGGGGTAAAAGCTAATTTCTGCACAGTATCAGCGCAGTAGTATATGTGCATCATATACAAATATACATTCTTTATTTTTGAGAGATTGAAATCCTTTCAGAAGTGACCCAATCATAGGACAGCACATTTTAATTGGTTCATGAACAAGGAAAGTTTAGCAAGTTTTTGAGGTCTCTTTGTGGCCAAAGGGGCATAGCAAGGTGGAGGAAAGTCAGTTTGCACAAATCCAAGGCTTTAGCAGACAGAAGCAATGAGCTTTTCAACATCAGCAAGCATGTTGGGTGAAGATCCCTCTATAATATATCGTATCTGTATTCCCTTCTGATTCTGCATTATCTAGGACCCGAATATCAGCGTCCTACTTTGGTTGAGACATAGGGGTAGGAGGAGAGGCATTTCTGAGCCCTAATTAAAGATGGCTGTATTAAGCCAAGGTCTTAATCTGCCCAATTAATTGTGATATTGATGCCGAAAATTCTGCTTTTGTCAAGTAGGTCACTTGTTATGTTCCGAGCTAGAATTGGATGCTGAGAGATGTGTTAGAACTGGTGCTCCAGAGCATGGGACACATCATGACTCTGAGGATGAGTCTTGTGCAGGCCTTCAGCAGCTGTGGGAGATTGACAAACTTACCCTAAGGCCCCATACACACGACCAAACATGTATGCTGAAACTGGTCCGCGGACCAGTTTCAGCATACATCGCGAGCGGGCAGAATTCCAGCAAACATTTGCCCGCCGGGCCTTTTCCCAGCGGGCAAATATTCCTGGACTTGTTTTAAAACCGTCCGCTGGAATCCTGCCCGCTCGGACATGTATGGTCGTCTGTACAGACCTACCATACATGTCCGAGCGCCCGCCGTCCCTCGCATGCGTCGAATGACTTTGACGCATGCGTGGAAGCATTTAAAAAGCAGGCCCGCCCACGTCGCCGCGGCGACGGCACGGACACGCCCTGCGTATTGTTTACGCGCGGACTTCTGTACGATGGTTAGTACAGCCATCGTACAGAAGTCCCCGGGCAGACATGTACGGTGAAAACGGTCCGACGGACCGGTTTCATCGTACATGTTTGCTTGTGTGTACCCGGCCTAAGAAGTACACGATAACCCACGTTTACAATGTCCTGAAGGAATCCTCATGGCGAAAGGGTGGGAGGAGGCACCTGAGTACTCGAAATTGGAAGTGGCATTATAGTGCGCGACCAGTAGTGTGATGAAACACCTGGTCATGCCTGAGACTGAGCCCTGAATGGTTGAATTTTTTTGACACTACTTGTTTACAAGTTAAAATCAGGGGTTTTTTTGCTAGAAAATAACCTAGAACCCCCAAACATTATATATTTTTTTCAGACACCCTACTAGAGAATAAAATGGCGGTCGTTGCAATACTTTATGTCACACTGTATTTGCGCAGCTGTCTTACAAGCGCAATTTTTGGGGGGCAAACAATACACTTTTTTGACTTAAAGCGGATGTGCCATGGGAACAAAATATTAAAAGTCAGCAGCTACAAATACTGCAGCTGCTGACTTTTAATATTAGGACACTTACCTGTCCTGGAGTCCAGCGCCGATCGCAGCAGAGCACGAGCGATCGCTCGTCACTCTGCTGCTCCCCCGCCATCCACGCTGAGGGAACCAGGAAGTGAAGCGCTGCGGCTTCACTGCCCGGTTCCCTACGGCGCATGCGCGAGTCGCGCTGCGCCCGCCGATTGGCTCACACGCTGTGTGCTGGGAGCCGAGTGTTCCCAGCACACAACGGGCGACAGACGGGATGTGACGGAATGCCCGTCTTTCGCCCGTATCGTGTGGCCGGAAGTGGGTGCAAATACCTGTCTTTAGACAGGTGTCTGCACCCCCCTCCCCCCTGAAAGGTGTCAAAAGTGACACCGGAGGGGGGGAGGGTTCCGATCAGCGGGACTCCACTTTAGGGTGGAGGACCGCTTTAAATAAGACAAACAGTAAAGTTAGCCCATTTTTTTTTATATTGTGAAAGATAATGTTATGTCGAGTAAATTGATACCCAATATGTAATTCTTGAAAACTGCGCCCGCTCATGGAATGGTGACATACATAGACCCTTAAAAATCTCCATACAGTACATGTTGCCGAGAATGTGTTTCTAGCACGACAGCATCGCGCTGATTCTCGGCGACAGGGTGCAGACATCTCGCACTCGCTGGAATAGACATAGCACATTCCAGCGAGCACATCATAGAAGCGACGGGAGATCTGACTTGGATTCCCGCCAATTCTAGCTGCGGCATTTGGTATGCATCCTGAGAGGGAGAACTCCACGCCAAATTTTAAATAAAAAACCGACATGGGTTCCCCCCCAGGAGCATACCAGGCCCTTAGGTCTGGTATGGGTTGTAAGGAGACCCCCCCCTACGCCGAAAAACCGACGTAGGGGGTCCCCCCACAATCCATACCAGACCCGTATCCAAAGCACGCTACCCGGCCGGCCAGGAAAGGAGTGGGGACGAGCGAGCACCCCCCCCCCCCCTGAGCCGTACCAGGCCACATGCCCTCAACATGGGGGGGGGGGTAGGGTGCTCTGGGGCAGGGGGGCCCACGTGGGTAGGTACCGGAGCATGATGGGACTGTGACATCATAAGAGAGGCCTATATAAATTGGATGCAAACGGCGCACCCGTCATGGCAGCGAGAAGAGGCGTTGTGTCAACATCGGAAGAAGGCAGAAGAAGAGAAGAGAAGAAGAAGAAGACGTCACACAAGAGCGGGCTGGCCACCTGCTAGTAATTGAGCTAAAACACGAAGATAGCGGCGGCCAGCCATGAAGGAGAAGGCACCGGACAGCGAGCGGGAGAAGAACCGGAGAGCGGAGAAGATAGAAGACCCCCCGGAGAGCGGAGAAGACCCCCCCGGAGAGCGGAAGAGAACCAGACGGCGGTGAAGAAGAAGCCCCCCCTGCTAAAAGAGCTAATAAAGACAGGGGGGCCCCCGGAGCAGACTAATAAATTATTTAAAAACCCTGTGTCGTGTGTTTATTTACTTTTACACTTTGCCTCCAGGTGAATGGGTAGGGGTACGATGTACCCCATATTCATTCACTTAGGGTGGGGGGCCGGTATCTGGGGGCCCCCTTATTTGAGGGGGCTCCCAGATTCAGATAAGCCCCCCGTCCGCAGATCCTGACAACCAACGGCCAGGGTTGTCGGGAAGAGGCCCTGTCCTTCTCAACATGGGGACAGGTTGCTCTGGGGTGGGGGGGCCCCCGCAGTGCGCCCCCCTGCCCCGGAGCACCCAACCCCCCCATGTTGAGGGCAAGCGGCCTGGTCCGGCTCAGGAGGGGGGAAGACGCTCGCTCGTCCCCACTCCTTTACTGGCCGGCCGGGTAGCGTGCTTTGGATACGGGTCTGGTATGGATTGTGGGGGGACCCCCTATGTCGGTTTTTCGGCAACCCATACAAGACCTAAGGGCCTGGTATGCTCCTGGGGGGGGGGGAACCCATGTCGGTTTTTTATTTAAAATTTGGCGTGGAGTTCTCCCTCTCAGGATGCATACCAAATGCCGTAGCTAGAATTGGCGGGAATCCAAGTCGGATCTCCCGTCGCTTCAATGACGGCTTTGTCTCCATCGCAGCAAGCCAGCTCGGCGCTGGCTCCCGCGATGGGGCTCGTAGGTGGTCAATCTCGCCGAGAAAGGGAGCGAGATTGACACAATATCGCGGTCACCTACTGTAGGTGACATTTAAAAATGTATACAAGTTACAGGGGAGTTCCAGTGGTATAATCGTTGCTCGCACTCCAATGATCACAGATATCTCACATGTGTAGTTTGAACACCATTGTCATTTGCGAGCGCCACTAACGTATGCGTTCGCTTCTGCGTGCGAGCTCGGTGGGACAGGGTGCTTTACATTTTTATTTTCTTATTTATTTTACTTTATTTTTACATTGTCCTTTTATTGGTCACTTTTATTCCTATTACAAGGAATGTAAACATGACTTGTAATAGAAAGAAAGCATGACAGGACCTCTTAAATGTGAGATCTGGGGTCAAAGAGACGCAATAAAAATACATTTCCCCCCTTAAGACCATTAGGCAGAAGTGACGTTTGATGTCGTTTCCGCCATTCAATGTTATGGAGCCGAGCAGGGGGACATCTTTTCCCCACTCGGCTTCATGTCTCAGAGCAGAAAGGATGCGATTGTCTAAGCGGTGGAGATGACCGGAACGCTGCGGGAGGGGGGTGGCCCTCTCCCATCTCCGATAAAAGTGATCTTGCGGCAAATCCACCGCAGAGATTGCATAATTGATGACACCCTCTAGTTTGTGCCCCATTTTAGAAACATCCTGCGGAATGCCAATTACCATCTAAGGCTCCTCAGAAAAATAAAACATCTATTCACGCAAAATAACAGATCACTACTTGCCAAGGCTTTTATCCATTCCCGGTTAGACGGGGCAAACGTATTCCTATTGGGTGCCCCGCAGAAATGGGCCCATAAGCTCCAGGTGGTTCAGAACCACACTGCTCGCTTTGTACTCGGTCTAGCGAGACGAGACCATATTAGCCTGGCCAGGAGATCACTTCATTGGCTCCCTATCGAGCAGAGAGTGATCTTTAAAACGCTCTGTATCTTCTTTCGTGCATACTGGGGACAGGGTCCCAAGTACTTACACAGCTTGGCGGTGCACTATGAACCCTCGCGCCCATTAAGATCCAAGACCCAACATTTAGCCACAGTTATTCCATCTAAACTTTCTTCCATGGGAGGCAAACGACTCCAGAGTAGGGGTGCCATGCTGTGGAATGCCCTCTCCTTAGAACTTAAGATGACACCTAACCTGCTCCTCTTCAGAAAAAAACTGAAGACGGAGCTGTTCGTCCAGGCTTATGGATAAATGTATTTATTTATTTTTTCCCTCTCACAGTCCGCCCCCTCATTGAAGGGGCCACTTGCCTCTCTAATAACTATGATGTCTTCTACCCCTCCTCTAGTATCCTTACTGTTCCTTTTTTTATTTTCTATTTTTTCTCATACACTTCACGGCTCTTTCCTCATGCTCCCCTAAGGGCTGGATACCCTTTCCTTTCACCGCCCTTTCTTCTCTTTTCCCTCTCTTCCTCACCATGGATTGATTCAAAGTAACATCTCACCAGCGGCGCTTAGATGCTCACTTTACAGTGGGCATTTGGCGCCTAACTAAGTTCAAAAATCAATCAATCAGAGACCATTTTTATCTGAAAGCCAGCCGCTTGCCACTGTTGAAAATACTGGGGTTATTACAGTTAGCTAGTCCCGACATACAATGACGCTGATTTATGCAAAGTGTTAAAAAGTTGCATTTTAACAACTTCAATATAGGGCACCTATACCCCTTCCTGCCCACATCAATTTTCAGCTTTCAGCGCTCTCGTACATTAGATGCCAAGTAATCATACAACACTGTACCCAAACAAAATTTTTATTATTTTTTTTCACACAAATAGAGCTTTCTTTTGGTGACGGGAGTCTCATTGGGCGGGGGGGCTCATGGAATACAGAATCCCTTGGAGGTTGGGAACAGGGTTTGACAAATTTGCTTGGAAGCTAGGAGCCAGCTAAAAAAGTTAGGAGCCAGAAAACGCTCCCCGTCCCGCCAAGCTTGTGCGCAGAAGCGAACACATGCGTGAGTAGCGCCCGCATATGTAAAAGGTATTCAAACCACACATGTGAGGTATCGCCACGATCGTTAGAGCGAGAGCAATAATCCTAGCTCCTCTGTAACTAAAAACATGCAACTTGTAGATTTTTTTAAACGTTGCCTATGGAGATTTTAAAGGGTAAAAGTTTGTCGCCATTCCACAAGCGGACGCAATTTTGAAGCGTGACATGTTGGGTATCAATTTACTCGGCGTAACATTATCTTTCACAATATAAAAAAAATTGGGATAACTTTACCGTTGTCTTGTTTTTTAATTTAAAAAAAAGTGTATTTTTTCCCCCAAAAAAGTGCGCTTGTAAGACTGCTGCACAAATACGGTGTGACAGAAAGTATTGCAACGATCGCCATTTTATTCTCTAGGGTGTTGGAATAAAAAAATATACATAATGTTTGGGGGTTCCACTTAGAGGGAAGGAGATGGCAGTGAAAACAGTAAAAAAATAAAACACACGTTAGAACTGCTGTTTTACTTGTAATGCCAACGGCCCCCACCAGATGGCGCCAGGTCACAGAAGGAAGCTTGGGCCTTCACAAGGCTGCAAAGCCGCGGCCTAAATTACCAGCCGTCGCGGGCCCGCCGCGATCACGCAGCGGTGGAGGCGCACGGAGACACAGGATCCTGTGCGCCCCCACCTCCCCTGCGCGATCGCGGCAGGCCCGCGACGGACGGTGATTTAGGCCGCGGCTAGTGTTAACCTTTTCCAGATCACCTCCACAGTTCAGATTTCACACTGCTTGTAGAGTTCACCCCGCCCAATTGGTGGGACTTATTGATCACCGTTTTTTGTTTTGTTTTTTTGTTTGTTGCTTTTTGCCTTATCCCTCCATACCCACACAGCGCAGTTATTATCACTTATTTCACTTGTGGCAGGTGATGTGGCAGGTGACGTGGCAAGTGGACAATCCACAACTTGTGGCAGGTGACGTGGCCAGTGGACAATCCACAACTTGTGGCAGGTGACGTGGCAGGTGACTTGGCCAGGTGACATGACAAGTGGATAATCCACAACTTGTGGCAGGTGACGTGGCCAGTGGACAATCCACAACTTGTGGCAGGTGACGTGGCCAGGTGACATGGCAAGTGGACAATCCACAACTTGTGGCAGGTGGTGTGGCCAGTTGACAATCCACAACTTGTGGCAGGTGACGTGGCCAGGTGACATGGCAAGTGGACAATCCACAACTTGTGGCAGGTGACGTGGCCAGGTGACATGGCAGGTGATGTGGCCAGTGGACAATCCACAACTTGTGGCAGGTGACGTGGCCAGGTGATTTGGCAAGTGGATAATCCACTTGTGGCAAGTGGACAATCCACAACTTGTGGCAGGTGACATGGCCAGTGTACAATCCACAACTTGTGGCAGGTGACGTGGCCAGGTGACGTGGCAAGTGGACAATCCACAACTTGTGGCAGGTGGTGTGGCCAGGTGACGTGGCAAGTGACATGCTAAATACACGTACACTGCTGCTCTCTCAGGCTCAGCTGCTACTCACTCTGATCTCACAAAATGGCTGAAATGGCTAAATAATACTGTTTTTTGAGCTTAGGGAGGGTCTTATGATGTTTCTTAACCAAACGCTTATAAACGCAAACGCGGTAAAACACAGCGAAATTCGCGGCAAAAACAGGCGTTTTAAACGCTGTGTTTAGATGAGTTTGCATCTGCGTCTCGTGTGCATGGGGCCTTAAATCATCAGGGTGTGTTAACTTTTAAACAGGGTCATTTGGGTAGTTTCTGTTGTGATTATGATTTAAAAAGAGTAAACACAGTTGATTGATAATAAATGGCTTCAGCCAAACACGAACCATGAGTGAAAGAAAAAGTTTGTGTTATCATTCATTGTCTCTGAAAAATGGCCAAGAAATCATAAATTCAGCTACAACAACAAAAGAAAGAACCTACAAATAGCAAGCACATCATTGTGTAGCCAAAACAGAAAGTGATTTTCCTTTACTGTCTGCACAACCTACAGATCTGAATAATATACACTTACTAAAGTCTGTGACAGTTACTTCTGTTCTGTTTGTTGTTGAAATGACAAACTTCTCATTTGAGTTGATCCCAAAGGCCTTTAAAAAAAAAAAAAAATGTATTCATCAGATAGAAGTAATTTTCTTGGATTTACAGTCAAACGGTAAAAACACTAAATAGGCTATTAGCAATGTAAAACAAAGAAATACTTACCTGTATATACTCAAGTATAAGCCGACCCGAATATAAGCCAAGGCACCTAATTTTACCACAAAAAAATGGGAAAACTTATTGGCTGGAGTATAAGCCTAGGGTGTCCATCTGCATGCCTCACTTTGCCTCACTGTGTCCATGTGCATGCCTCACTGTGCCCATGACTAGACTGACGTTTAACATGAAAGTCTATGGAAGGGGTGCCCGGCTTTGAAAAAAAGACAAAAAAAAACAGTGCTCCCCGATCGTAGGTCCCTCAGACAACAAACTTTTCACACTTGTAGAGGATAAGTGGGGCTACATGTGTGCCAAGTTTGGGGTCCAGGGTACCTACGGCTGGCTGGTACTGGGTCCCCAAAGTCCAGGAGATTAGGCACAAAAAGGTGACTGGAGAATAAGCCGAGGGGGGCATTTTCAGCACACACAAAAAAAAAGTGCTGAAAAACTTGGCTTATACTCAAGTATATACGGTACTCCTTCAGTTCCCACTTACTTTGCTAATGCAATGGAATTGGTCATGCAGTTTCTAATAAAGGGGATGGTAAGCATGCAAGAGCAGCCACCTATTGACTCTCTCTGCTTGAATGGCACTCCTTAGGTCCCATGAGCATAGGCCAAATGAACAATGATGTGATCATCTGAACAAGAGTATTTCTTTTTCCGATTACATACTGTATAACGGTTATCACATAGGCTGTGTATACAGGCATACCCTGCTTTAAATACACTCCCTTTACATACACTTGTGAGTAAGGACATACCCGTGAGTGTATGTAAAGTGCCTTACAAGTACTGTACATACATTTTGCAGCCGCAGTAGAAGGAGCTGAAGCTCTCAGAGCATAGCCCACCCTGTTCCAGTGTGCCTCTGACACCCCCGTTACAGACCCCGAGACCTCAACTACAGCTCCTAACACCCCCACTACAGCCCCTGACCCCCCACTACATCCTAGAAGTGAAAAAGGGTATTGTTTCACTTTAAGTACATTTTCATTTTACATACATGCTCTGGTCCCATTGTGTACTTAAAAGTGAGGTATGCCTGTACTATAAACTACACATACAGGACACATAATAAAGTGTGTGTGCGTGTGTGTGTGTGTATATAAGGGTATGTACATACACGTAATTGTATATGCACCTTTTTAATCTCTCTCTGCTAGTTTAGCAGAAAGATTAACCTGCATTTTGCCAGATAGGGGAACAATAACAGCTCAAGGAGGTGGTCACCAAGGGAGGTAACAAATTAAATTGTTTTACCTTCTTTAGCATCCACCAAAGTACAGACTGTGTACATGTGGTTCACTACACCTGTATGCCTAGTCTTCCTGCTCAGATGAAGCAGAACTGGGATTTAAAAAAAAAAAGCCTGTAAATAGTAATAAAAACGCGGCTGCTTTTAAGCCCCATTCACACCTGAGCATAGCGGTTTCAGGCAGAAAGTTACGCAAATTTACTGCGATTTTTGCAGCGTTTTTTTACAGGTCAAAAGGTCACCAATGTAAAAAGCAGAAAAACGCCCAAATCTGCCAAAGAAAAAGTCCCAGAACTTGTTTGCGTTTCAGGCGTTTTGGAGCTTCTGGCTTCAGGCATTTGGAGTGGAGATGTGAACCATCTCCATAGAGAAGAATATATTTTTTCCCCTCCAGCGTTTTGTAGCTTGAGGCTTCAAGCTACAAAACGCTCAGGTGTGAATGGGGTCTTAAGTAGGGATGCACCAAATGTTTTTTTTTGTGCCGAAGCGGATACCAAAAATGAAAAATACACTTGGCCGAAAACCGAAACCCATACCGAAACAGCACCGATACTGGAATACTGTAAAAAATTATACGGGAGGTAGTCAGAGACTGGGGACATGGTACAGGAGATGGTCAGAGACTGCAGTTTCTATGGACGTTAGTAGATAATGGCCGATCGGTTCTCACCTGACCCAGCGATACCCCCCAGCACAAACCACTCCAGGACAAACCAACCCCCCCCCCCATTAGTACAGACCCCCCAGGACCAACCCCCCTGGCCCCCTCCATTAGTACAAAACCCCCCTAGACAAACCAGTCCCACCCCATTAGTACAGACCCCCCCCACCAGGACAAACCCCCCCATCAGTACAGACCCCCTCTCCCCAAAGATTAGTACAGACTGCAGTTCCTATGGATGTTAGTACATAATGGCCGATCGGCCCTCTCACCTGACCCAGCGATACCCCCCCCCCCCCCAGAACAAACCAATCCCCCCCCCATTAGTACAGACCCACCCAGGACAAACCCCCATTAGTACAGACCCCTCCGGGACAAACCCCACCCCTCCATTAAGGTACATAAAAACAGATGGAAGAACAGATCGCAGCAGGCAGGAGTTAAGACAGGGAGGAGGAGGAGGAACAAAAATAGAAACAGCGTTTCATACTACGCCTCCTTTCCCCGCAAAAGCCCGTTTGGACGAAACGCCGCGTCGGGTGGAGCCTAGCACTCGCTGACGTCACCACGCTCACCAGCTGATCGGTATGTACCGCAGCTGGTAGTCACTATACACGCTGTTTCTATTTTTGTTCGTGAGGACTTATGTATGCAGTGTGGAACGCTTCTTAGCTTATGTCAGTATCAAACTGAATAAAATCTTTTAAAGATACCTACTGCACTATGAAGTCCTTCCTCCTCTTTTTAACCCCATATATCGTCTGAGCACAAGGATTTGTTTCCTGTTATATCCTGGAGCACAAGGTGGGGGAACGCTACGTCTGTGCACCTGAGTGTCCAAGAAGACATCTTTGGAATATCCCCTGTGACCCAGAGAGCGACATCCTTACTGAGTGCCTGACTGACCCCTTGTGGGTACATCTTTCTGGTAAGCGGCCATCATTTTCCTCTTTGGGATAGAGGTTATCTGCCTGTTGAAGTCTCAACAGCAGCATATGTTTGTGAAGAGCCAAAGTTTCTGAGAACCAGTTTTTTTGATGTTTCCCGGATAGGACTTATTCACCATTTGATTGCACCGCCTGTGAATAATTATCATGGGACATTTGAATTTATTATTTTTACTAATTTAATTCACATTTCTTTGATGTTTGATAGTAGCGCACCTTTTCTTTGTTTAGATATGTTGTCTGAAGCCCAATATTAGGCTCCTTTGTATTGGAGTGCAGCACTTCACATTTAAGTATCAGCCACTATTTTCATAAAATCTTTCAAATTAATATAATCACTTCATTCGGGGTTAGCGCGGATTGCTTGTGCCTTCCATTACCTTCTTAGGACTAGTCACCGACACGAACAGTGAGTCCGACCTCCGAAACGGAGCCGTAGCAGACAAGTACACCCGTAGGGCCCGAACCACGTCCAAGGAATGCAAGGTGGCCTCCTTCGGGTTCTTCGGCCGAGGACACAAAGATGGCAAAACGATGTCCTCATTAATGTGAAAAGCCGAAACAACCTTTGGAAGGAATGATGGCTGCGGCAAGACAAGGCCGCCAGTTCAGATACCCGTCTGAACAAAGTAATTGCCACCAGAAAAAACACCTTCTGGGACAGAGTCAACAAAGGAATCTTCCTTATGTCCTAAAACGGAGCTTCTTAAAGCACCGAAAGAACTAAATTCAAGTCCCATGGAGGCAGTGGAGGCCACACAGGAGGGGGCACAGGTCAGACCCCCTGCACAAACACACGCACCAAGGAGTGCGCCGCCAAGGGTCGCTGAAAGTAGACAGCTAGAGCCAAGATCTGACTCTTAACCGTACTTAAGGCGAGAGACTGATCCACTCCACGCTGTAAAAACAGCAGAATCCGGGACATCACGTATGTACGGGGGTGCCACTTAATCTCTTCACACATAGAGATGTAGGCCTTCCAGGTACGATGGTAAATCTTTCGTGAAGTGGCCTTTCGTGCTCGTAGCATGGTAGAGATCACCGAGCCCGACAGACCTCGGTCTTTCAACACCTGGCTCTCAACAGCCACGCCGTTAAAGCCATCGACTGTAAAGCAGGGTGAAATATAGGACCTTGCGACAGAAGGTCTTCTCTCAGGGGTAGACGCCAGGGGACGTCTGCCACCAGACGCCCCAGGTCCATGTACCAGGGACGGCGTGGCCAATCCGGAGCGATCAGGATTGTTGGTATCCCTTCGGCTTCCACCCTGCGCAGCAGGCGAGGAAAGGTGTATATTAGGTGATAGTGACCCCAAGGTGCCACCAACAAGTCTGACGCGTCCGCCAACGGGTCCCTCGACCTGGTCACGAATCGTGACACCTTCCAATTGAGATGGGACGCTAGAAGGTCCACGTCTGGAGTGCCCCATTTTTGGCACAGACTCTGAAACACCTCCGGGTGTAGCGACCATTCTCCTTGGTCTAGCTTTTGGCGACTTAGATAATCGGCTTGCCAGTTCAGCACCCCCGGAATGTACACCGCCGACAGAGCCGGCACAATGTAAGCTGCGCCATAGCGTGGCTACGACAAAATGGGCGCCAATGGGAGTTTTCAATGTAATTGAAAAACCTCCCAAAAAAATGGCGCCAGCGCCAACTGAGACCCCAGTGTAGTGGCCACAATAGGTCGCAAGTCAGACCCCAGCATGGTAAACATGGAACGGGTCAGTACTTTGGATCTTCTATCAGTCAGATCCATAGAAGCGGGGGTTCCCGCCCGGCGGTGAGGGACCACCAAAGCCCTCAGCGGCTTTTCTCATTCCGCATCTCAGAAATTATCAAAGAAGGGCACAGAAGGAAAAAACCTACACAGCGGTCTGATTTGTGTGATCCAAAAAAGACCGAGCCCTCGGCGGAAACCCAGCTGCACTATGCAGCTTAGGAGAGTCCCTTGCAGCAGTAAAAAGCGCACCCATAAATGCCTTATTCTGCTTTTTTTTTTTTTTTTTAACTAGGTACCTGGTCCATGGCTTCATAACAGAGCATTCCCCAGGGGATAACGGGGGAAGGGGGCACTCTTTTACCACCCGCCCGCAGTCTACCCCCACCCTGGCACAAACTGTGTCCAGGACTAACAATAAAAACTCTGTGGGAATCCCAGGTGCTAACACCTGCTGCCACCACCAGCATGTGGGGAAGGACCCCAATACTGACTCCAATATTTACATAGTGTGTATTATAATATGCACACCTGTCCATACAAATAGACAAAAGCTCCTCTCACCCACTTGCTGCGCTGACCAGGGGTAACCAGGGGACTCCCTCAGGAGGAGACTGCCCAGCGCTGCCTGTGAGGAAAAGAACCGTGAGGTATATTCTGCAGGGACCTGTGTTTAAACCAGGGCTGTGGAGTCGGTAGATAAATGTTCCGACTCCGACTCCTCAGTTTTATGTACTTCCGACTCCGACTCTCCGACTCCGACTCCTCTGTATTAATATGCGAATGTATTTTATACATTCCTTGAGGGAAAGAAACGCAACCTACCACAGGACTACTGGCTGGGAAGCCAACAGTCTACTGTATTGCACAGTTTAAGCAAAAGACAAACACAATGAAAACAACGTTTTATAAAAAAAAAATTATTAATCAATCAAGTGGCTGGATAGTAGCAGCAGGCATAAACATCAGGAACAGGATTTTTACCAGTTCAAAAATACAAGCCACATTATTTGGTTGTTTTAGAACAAAAACAAAGCTTATCTATAATGAACCAAAAACAAAATCTGTAAAACCTAGAAATGGTTTATATTCATCTTGAAATGTAGTTATAGGCTTAGCAAATGCAAATCAATTCAATGTAGAGTTCTAAGGAAGAGAATTGCCTCTGCCAGATTCCTGCCTTTCATAGAGGCTCTTAAGTCAGACTTTATTATTTTTAGGGCTGAAAATAATCTTAGAGAGGTAGTTGGGCTGCTGCTTTCTCCTTTGTGTGCTTATCTACTGCTGAAGATAGGGCAGTGGGAGGATCCAGGAAGGGGCATTTATTCTAAAACATGATTTTCCTAGGAGAATCCCATAGTCATGTTTAAAGTTTAAGCTAACAATCGGAGTTTACAAGTTTTTATAGCCTTAGCTAAATGACAGCAGTTTTTCCAATGGTTTACAGCTTCAGTCTTGAACTATTGGCCCTCCATTCCCTTCACTTATACAAGTGTCTCACTCTCTAGTCCTGCAAAAAACATATTTATTTAATCCCTTATCAGTGAGAGGCTAGGTTACACATGGACGCTGCGTTCCCTGTAAAAACAGAACACAACACTATGGAAAGTATAAGTATTGCAGCTCCTAATTGTGCGTTGCGTGCCATATAGTGAAGCACATGAAAAGCATGCTTCTTCACGGTCACTTAACGTGTTCGTTTTGCGGTTACGTGAGGCACTGCATGCATTGGTCTTTATTCTTACAGTAGAGGAGTCATTAATTATAACTTTTTGTGAATTGGGACATTTAAACTTGCTTTTTTTTTTTTTTAATTCCAATCTAAATTTAGTAGGAGTCGGAGTCGGTGCATTGTTTGCCGACTCCGACTCCAGGTACCCAAAATTACCCCCGACTCCGACTCCACAGCCCTGGTTTAAACAGGAAAAGCCTCCTAGGGCTGTTTTATTTAACCACTTAACAACCGCCCTATAGACGAAATACGTCTATGTAACGGACACATGCATGCTGCCGAGACAGTTATAATCTTCGTGCAGGGGGACTACAAGGAACTGCATGGCTTGTCACAAGTGGATGTACCGCATTGTATTCTGAGCTCAAAGGGTTAATTGGACAAGTTTCTTTTCATTGTTGAATGCTAATGTTCCCTTCGCATAGATAATGAACTCTCTTTTGTGTGCAGGTAAACAGCCCCCCTGTGAGGTGTATGCTGATGGGGATTATGTGTGAGTGATAATTGTTTTAAAGGTTAATTGAATTTGTGCCTGGCCAGGAAATGTTAAGTGGGGTGAGGTGCCGAAGTGGCTAGAAACTGGCCAAGTGATTAATTCAAGGAGATGTCATTGTTCTTGTAACAGTTGTAACCAGATATAAGCAGGTATAAGCAGGTGAAATATGCCAAATAAAGTCAGTCTACTTGACCCTTCAAACGTAGCACGTCTCGTTTCTTGGAAGGGCGTTCGATGGGATATACCGGCGGTACCTGCATATCGCAGCTTGCCAGGGAAAAGGACGTCTCAAACGGCTGAGACCCTCACACCAGTGGGTAGCCGTTACATTGGTTGGCAGCGGTGGGATGATCCTTTTATCCAAAGAGCAAGTGCTGAATGGAGTCGCAGTACGCCAGGCTGAAAAGATCCACACTAAAAGATCTATTGGAGAGTCGTGGTAGGAGCGCCAGCAACAGACCACGGAGAGAGCTGATAGCTGACCTGCTGGAGCTGGACGAAATGGATGGATCTATGGAAGGAACGGAGCCCCTTGCACCTGTCAGCAAAGAAGATGTAATTACTGGGATTGTACAGCGGAGATTATCCTTGTATCCAGAAACGTCTGCGGAACTAATCAACCAGCTGTTTCGGGAAGCAAGGGAAGAGATACAAACGAAGAGGGGACAAGAACTGGAACTGGTAAGAGCGAGACAGCCCATTACACCTGCAGTTCCTACCCCCCCCCCCCACCTGCTGCTACAGGAAAGAAAATACCGTTCACTGCATTTAAAGCTTTTGTAGAAAGTGAGGAGGAAATCGATGGATATTTGGCGGACTTTGAGAGGCAGTGCTCACTACACCAGGTACCACCAGACCAATGGGTCACTATTTTGTCGGGAAATTGTCGGGCAAAGCCAATGAAGCCTTTCGGGCTCTCGCTCCAGAGGATATTTTACAATATCAGCAAGTTAAAAAGGCGTTGCTAACCCGATATGCCGTAACGCCAGAAGCCTACCGCCGGCGCTTCCGGGAGTCCAAGAAGATGGCTGTGGACTCCCACATGGAATGGGCCAACCAGTTACAAAGGATGGCATTCCTTTGGGTCCAAGGGTGCAAAGGCCAACACCGGGGAGGAAGTATTGCAGCTGTTCCTAATGGAACATTTCTTCCAAGACCTGGCCGCAAACATACAAGACTGGGTACGAGATCGCCGTCCCGCTAACTTAAACGAGGCGGCTCGGCTAGCAGATGAGTACGCGGAAACAAGGAAAGTAAGCCAGGGTACTACACGGCTGGCTCATAAGGTAGAACCGCGTACTCCAACCGTCACCCCACGCCCAGAGTTTTCGGCTCCAGTTCCACCACATCCTCAGGGGCCTAGCAACTACCCCCGGGATTCGCCTAGGGTGACGTGCCATCACTGCAGCGACACGGGACATATTGCTCGTTATTGCCCTTTGAGAGCTACAAATAACAATTGGAGATGCACAACACCCAACACAGAGGTCACTCCATCACGTCCCTCTGCGGCCCACTGCCTGGAGACCGAGGGGGGCCCGGAGGAATGTCTGGGAATTTGGTATGAGGCAGACCCAATACAAGCGGCCTCTCCGGATAACCGTCAGCATCACCGTCAGGAGGTACGGGTGAATGGACAAGTAGCACAAGGCTTAAGAGATTCCGGGACTACTATCACTCTGATTCAAAAACATCCGGTAAAGCCAGAGACCGTGTCCACTCGCACAGTTGCCGTCCGGGTCGCAGGGGGTGCTGTATTTCGCGTACCCACCACCCGGGTGCACTTAGACTGGGGAGCCGGGTCAGGAAAGACCACAGTTGGTATCATGGACAACCTACCTGCCGAGGTGGTGCTGGGCAACGACATTGGCCCTCTGACTTCGGCTTATTTACCTACACCTGCTGCTGCTTGTCCCGTGACCACCCGCGTTGCTGGAATCAACCCGCGTGCTGCTGAGAACCGGGTAAGACTACCTTCCCGGACATGTACTGTAGATCCGGCACAATATCACAGTCTAAAATGGGAATGTGACAAGTTGGCCAGTGAGAAATCAGAGATACAACGACACTATGTCATGTATTATGAGATGTCCCGTGGCTTGAACATTGAAATGCACAAACAGGCGGAAATTGTCAAAAGATTAAATGGGATTTGCATCCAGGTGGTGCCGTATCTGTCCCAATGTTACGGAACCATGAACCAGACGTACAACAAGAGATAAGTGAAAATAAGAAGGCTTTATTGAAAATCAAGCTGTAAAGCAAAAGTCCAACGGATGGTGAAACCAGAGGTCAGGAACCAGAAGGGTAGTCAGACGAAGCCAGGATCAGGAACCAGCAGGGAAGTCAGACGAAGCCAGGATCAGGAACCAGCAGGGAAGTCAGACAAGGCCAGGATCAGAACCAGAAGCAGCAGCAGTCTTAGAAGCATGTGCACACAGGAGGACCAAGCAAGGAACTGAAGTCAACGACCTCCTATATATGTGAGCCAGGTATCCAGCTCCTCCCAGTGGGAAGGAGGAGCCGCAGGGTGGGAGGCTACAAGAGACCTAGAAACCAAGATGGCCGCCAGCACATGTCAAACGAAGGAGACAGGAGAGAGGTAAGACCATGACAGTACCTCCCCCTCAAGGGCCCCTCCTCCGCGGTGCAAAAAACGGTTTCTGAGGGAAGCGTGCGTGGAAGGCTCGGAGCAAGGCAGGAGCATGGACATCTGCGGAGGGAACCCAGGAACGCTCCTCAGGACCATAACCACGCCAGTGGACCAAAAACTGCACCCGACCGCGGACCAGGCGTGAGTCCAGGATATTGCTCACCTCATACTCCTCGTGATTGCCCACTTGGACCGGACGAGGCCGAGGAACCGAGGAAGTGAAGCGATTGCACACCAGTGGCTTCAACAGGGAGACATGAAACACGTTGGAGATCCGCATGCCAGGTGGAAGCGCAAGGGCATAGGCTACCGGGTTTACCCTGCGAAGCACTCGGAAGGGACCAACAAAGCGAGGAGCCAGCTTGGGAGTGGGCACTCGAAGGTTGAGGTTGCGGGTGGACAACCATACACGGTCTCCGACCTGGTAGGAAGGAGCAGGCGCTCGTCTGCGATCAGCCTGGAGTTTCTGGCGCTGCGCAGAGACCTCAAGGGACCTCTGGATCTGTACCCAAGAAGCACGTAGAGCAGAAAGGTGATCCTCCACAGCCGGAATATCCTGGGGAGAGAATGCCTCCGGTAACACGGCAGGTTGGAACCCATAATTGGCCATGAAGGGAGATGTCCCAGAGGAAGAGTTCACAGCCGTGTTCCTGGCAAACTCAGCCCAAGGCAGGAGGTCAACCCAATTGTCCTGGTGATCGGAGACATAGCAACGAAGGAATTGCTCCAAGGCCTGATTGGATCGTTCTGCGGCCCCATTGGACTGAGGGTGGTAGGCCGAGGAGAAGGAGAGATGAATCCCCAACTGGGAGCAAAAGGCGCGCCAGAACCTGGACACAAACTGACTCCCCCGATCCGACACTATCTCTTTGGGCAAACCGTGCAACCGGAAGACCTCCCGGGCAAAAATCGTGGCCAACTCTTGTGCAGAGGGTAACTTCTTGAGAGGAACACAGTGGCACATTTTGGAAAACCGATCCACAATCATGAGAATAACCGTATGGCCTCGGGATGCAGGGAGGTCCACAATGAAATCCATCCCCAGGTGTGACCATGGGCGCTCCCCGGTGGCTATGGGTTGCAGCAGGCCCAACGGAAGGTGCCGAGGGGACTTACTTTGGGCACAAACGGAGCATGCCGCTACATATGCGGCGATGTCGGAACGTAGGGAAGGCCACCAGAACAGACGTGAAACAGCCCAGGACAGCTGATTCTTACCAGGATGCCCCGCGGTCTTGGAGTTATGGTAGGTTCGCAACAACGGAGTGCGCAACTCCTCAGGCACAAAACATCTGCCGTTGGGTGTCCCAGAGGGAGCACCAGACTGAGCCGCCAAAATCTGCTCACCAAGGGGAGAGGTCAGGCTGGTGCGAATGGCGGCCAGGATCTGATTCGGAGGTATGACCGAAGTCGGTATAGATTCCTCCCTGGACAGCTCGGAGTACTGCCGTGATAAGGCATCCGCCCTGATGTTCTTGGAACCAGGTAGGTAGGAGACCACGTAATTAAAACGTGACAAGAACAGAGCCCATCTGGCCTGACGTGGTGTCAATCTCTTGGCCTCAGAAAGGTAGGTCAGATTCTTGTGGTCCGTCAGGATGAGAACCGGAACCACCGAGCCCTCGAGCAAGTGCCTCCACTCTTTGAGAGCCTGCACTATGGCCAATAACTCCCTGTCACCAATCTGATAGTTGCACTCCACGGGTGACAGTTTCCGGGAGTAAAACCCACAAGGAAGCAGCGGACCCTCTGGTGTCCTACGCTGAGACAGAAGGGCGCCTACTCCCGTCTCGGACGCGTCCACCTCGAGGACAAAGGGCAACCCAGGGTTGGGATGAGACAGAATCGGAGCTGACACAAAGGCGGATTTTAGGGCCTCAAAAGCCCGGATGGCCTCGAGCGGCCAGACCTGGGAATTACTGCCCTTCCTGGTCAGATCCGTGAGAGGCTTGGCCAGCATGGAGAAGTCCCTGATGAACTTCCGATAATAATTGGCGAAGCCCAAAAAACGCTGCAAGGAACGAAGACCACTGGGCTGAGGCCACTGTAAGACAGCCGAAACCTTCTCAGGATCCATGGAGAACCCCTCAGCGGAAATGATGTAACCTAGGAAGGTTACCTGGGATCGGTGAAATTCGCATTTCTCAAGCTTACCGAACAGCTTGTTCTCTCGTAACCGTTGCAACACTCGTTTGACATCCAGAATGTGGGCCTCCCTGGATTCAGAATATACCAAGATGTCATCCAAATAGACCACCACACACTGCTGCAACAGGTCACGGAAAACATCGTTGATGAATTCCTGAAAGACTGGGGGCGCATTGCACAACCCAAAGGGCATAACCAAGGATTCATAATGACCGGTCCTGGTGTTAAAGGCGGTCTTCCACTCATCGCCCGCCTTGATCCTTACCAGGTTATATGCCGCCCTCAGGTCGAGTTTGGTAAAGACCGTGGCCCCTTTAAGGCGATCGAACAGCTCGGAAATCAAGGGTATCGGGTAAGCGTTCTTGATCGTGATGCGATTGAGACCCCTGTAATCGATGCAAGGCCTCAACTCACCGCCCTTCTTTTTCACAAGGAAAAATCCAGCCCCTGCCGGGGACGAGGATTTGCGAATGTGACCACGGGACAGCGCCTCCATCACGTACTCCTCCATGGCCTCATTCTCCGCAACCGACAGTGGATAGACCTTGCCGCGAGGAGGAACGGCACCAGGTTGTAACTCAATGGCACAATCATATGGGCGGTGCGGAGGTAGGGCAACTGCGCGTACCTTATCGAATACATCCCGGTACTCCTCGTATTCAGGAGGCAACAGAGAGTCCGAGGAAGTACACAGCAACTTGACAGGCCCATGGATGCACTTAGCCCCACACTGTGGTGACCATGAGAGGATCTCGGCCGATCTCCAGTCAAAAGTCGGATTATGCTTCTGGAGCCAGGGGTACCCCAAGACCACCGAGTAGTGTGGAGACGAAATAACTTGGAAGCAGACCGACTCTCTGTGAGCGGCACCAATGGCTACCCCCACTGGAAGGGTCTCATGAGTCACGTGTGACGGTTGGAGGGGTCTGCCGTCTATCGCCTCTAGAGCCAGCGGGGAACCTCGAGCCTGTAGAGGGATGGAATTGGCGGCAGCGAACTCACTATCAATGAAAAAACCACCAGCACCAGAGTCCACCAACGCCTGGGTCGTCACCGAGCACCCGACCCAGGAGAGGACAACAGTGATCAGTGGTTTATCAACACGGGAAAGCGGGGACGAGGAGACTCCACCCAAGATCTGCCCCCGACAGGATCTCAGGTGCGAGCGTTTCCCGGACGGTTCGGACATGCCAACCGAAAATGCCCATCGAGACCACAGTACATGCATCGGCCCTCGCGTCTCCGGAGTACCCTCTCCCCCTCGGACAAGCGAGCAAACCCCAGCTGCGAGGGTTCACCCCCAGACAAGTCAACACCAGGAGGCGTGGGAGGAGAGGGAGGCACGGGTGGGACAGCAAACGTAGGCGCCAAACTGTTAGGAGGCCTCCGCAGGCTCACCTTAAAGGAAGGTCTCTCCCTGAGTCTGGTGTCAAACAAAATCAGGAAAGAAATAAGAGCCTCGAGCTCCACTGGTAGGTCCTTAGCTGCAACCTCATCCTTCAAGGCATCCGAGAGACCATGAGAGAAAGCAGCGACCAGGGCCTCATTATTCCAACCTACCTCTGCTGCCAGGGTACGAAACTCAATGGCGTATTCGGCTACGGATCGTGAACCCTGTCTGACGGACATAAGGAGCTTCGCAGCAGAGGCGGCGCGAGCCGGCACATCGAATACCTTCCGAAGAGAAGCAACAAAACCGGAAAACTCGGCAACCACCGGATTGTTGTTCTCCCATAAAGGACTGGCCCAGGCCAAGGCCTTGTCCGAGAGCAGCGAGATCAAGAACCCCACCTTTGATCTCTCAGTGGGAAAGGCATGTGGCAGCAACTCGAAATAAATGGCCACTTGGTTAAGGAAACCTCGGCACTGAGTTGGCTCTCCCCCAAATCGCTGTGGAAGGGGGGCAGAACCGGACATACCCCGAAACACCGCAGGCGCAACAACAGGTGTCGAGGTAGACTCTGGCGCAACAGTCGGATCGGCCGTAGGAGCGGGCCCAGGAGCGACGACCGACCCATCGGCAACGGGAGCGAAATGAACCGTGCGTTCAAGCAGGGTTTGCAACGCCACGGCGAACTGACCCAACAGGGACTCCAGCTGATCAAGTCTGGCAACCAGCGTGGGTAGCGAGGATGGCTCTGTACCGTCAAAATTCATGGCTTGGTCCTAATGTTACGGAACCATGAACCAGACGTACAACAAGAGATAAGTGAAAATAAGAAGGCTTTATTGAAAATCAAGCTGTAAAGCAAAAGTCCAACGGATGGTGAAACCAGAGGTCAGGAACCAGAAGGGTAGTCAGACGAAGCCAGGATCAGGAACCAGCAGGGAAGTCAGACGAAGCCAGGATCAGGAACCAGCAGAGAAGTCAGACGAAGCCAGGATCAGAACCAGAAGCAGCAGCAGTCTTAGAAGCATGTGCACACAGGAGGACCAAGCAAGGAACTGAAGTCACCGACCTCCTATATATGTGAGCCAGGTATCCAGCTCCTCCCAGTGGGAAGGAGGAGCCGCAGGGTGGGAGGCTACAAGAGACCTAGAAACCAAGATGGCCGCCAGCACATGTCAAACGAAGGAGACAGGAGAGAGGTAAGACCATGACACCCAAGAGCATCAGCAACAGGTTTTGGGAGCCATTGAGAGAGCAAAGCAAGTGACTGTTCCAGAACTGAATTCCATTATTCACCTTCACCATCAGCTACCGACCTGGTAAGCCAATGGGAAGGCTGACGGACTGTCCAGGCAAACGGAACTTTTACCCTAACAGCAGACCGGACATCCCCAAGTTGATCCGAAAAGGATCAATCCGGGTCTGCCGGAGTGTTCCACAAAGGGGGAGTAGTGCAACGGACACATGCATGCTGCCGAGACAGTTATAATCTTCGTGCAGGGGGACTACAAGGAACTGCATGGCTTGTCACAAGTGGATGTACCGCATTGTATTCTGAGCTCAAAGGGTTAATTGGACAAGTTTCTTTTCATTGTTGAATGCTAATGTTCCCTTCGCATAGATAATGAACTCTCTTTTGTGTGCAGGTAAACAGCCCCCCTGTGAGGTGTATGCTGATGGGGATTATGTGTGAGTGATAATTGTTTTAAAGGTTAATTGAATTCTATGTGCCTGGCCAGGAAATGTTAAGTGGGGTGAGGTGCCGAAGCGGCTAGAAACTGGCCAAGTGATTAATTCAAGGAGATGTCATTGTTCTTGTAACAGTTGTAACCAGATATAAGCAGGTGAAATATGCCAAATAAAGTCAGTCTACTTGACCCTTCAAACGTAGCACGTCTCGTTTCTTGGAAGGGCGTTCGATGGGATATACCGGCGGTACCTGCATATCGCAGCTTGCCAGGGAAAAGGACGTCTCAAACGGCTGAGACCCTCACACCAGTGGGTAGCCGTTACAGTCTACAAGGCGGTTGCTTAACTCTGGGAGGGCGTCAATGTACGTCCTCCCAGAATCGCGCGCACACGGGAGTCTCCGATTTACCGGATCACGGTAAATCGCCGCTGATAGCGGCGGTTTACCACGTGATCGCTCCGTCCAATGACGGAGCGATCACTAGTAAACAAACCGGCGTCATGTGATGACGCTGGTTCCTCCCTCTCCTCTCTGTACCGAACGGTACAGTGTGAGAGAGGAGAGGGGAGAGAGCGGAAGCAGCAGCAGCTGCTGCTGCGGGCTGGATCTGTGACACATGCAGTCACAGATCCAGCCATCCATCCCTCCCTGTGCAATAGTCTGCAATGCCCCCATACTCTGCAATGCCCCCATACTCCGCAATGCCCCCCAATACCCTGCAACGTCGTCTATGGGGATTTTTAAGTAGCGAAGTTTGGCGCCATTCCACGAGCGTGTGCAATTTTGAAGGGTGACATGTTGGGTATCTATTTACTCGGCGTAACTTCATCTTTCACATTTATGCAAAAAAATGAAGAAAAAATACTAAATTTGACAAATTTTATAACAGAAACAAAGAAAAATTATTTTTTTTTACAGAATTTTCAGTCTTTTTTCTCTTATAGCACAAAAAATAAAAAGCCCAACGGTGATTAAATACCACCAAAAGAAAGCTCTATTTGTGTGAAAAAAGGACGAAAATTTCATTTGGGTACAGTGTTGTATGACTGAGTAATTGTCATTCAAATTGTGAGAGCACCGAAAGCTGAAAATTGGTCTGGTTATTAAGGGGGTTTACTTGCCCAGTGGTCAAGTGGTTAAGGATAAGACACAGATACAGCATAAAAAGCAAAACCCTTACAGGTGTCACCAATCAGTCAGCGACTGCTGAAGTATAATTATAAACATCTGTGCTCATCACAGGGCTTAACAGTGAAAAATCCCTCACAGGAAAGCCCAAGAAAAAACACAGGCCAGATAACACAGTCCCCTCAGGAAGGCCCCCTCCCCCCTGACAGCGGCAATGTTAGCAATGCAGCAAGGGAAAGGAGCAGGGAAGTAAGGGGAAGGGACCCCCGAACCCCAGGAATGCCCAGCCGTACCAACCCACCGAAGCAGGAGGGACTGTACTTACCCGTCCAAGCGAGGACTAGCTGACGCATTCCTGACAGAACTACAACCGAAATGGAGGTAGCTGTCGGCCCGGTCCACTGTGAGTGAGACAACACCACAGCCCAGTCATATGTGGACCTCGGAGCAAAGCTCACCGGCCACCCCAGGAGTCATGGGGTATGGCGTGGCAGACCAAGCCTCTTTGCAAAGGTGTGCCCACGCTTGCTGGTCGGACAAGGATCTATATTATCCAGCCTGTCTCCTCAGGGCGCTGGGCCCAAAGGGAGCCAAGCGTCCTTCTCCTAGCTAGGCAGAACAAAACTGGGGCTGCAAGCTGCAGTGAGGAGGGTTATGTCTGGAGGGACCGCCCCCTGGGCGGGGCTGTTCATCTCTGTTATTGTAACATGTATTTAACATGTTTCTGCCTAGTCCTCTCCTGTAAACAGGGAACATAACCCACTTGTCAAGATTTAAGGAGCTGTGTCCGTCCATGGACGATAAGAGAAATACTGATTTAAACTTGTAAACAAAAAGTGCCAGAAAAAGCCTGGTTGGCAAGTGATTAAAGGCTCACCTAAGCGCCCTCTCAATCCAGCAATGTGCATGAGAGCTGAGCCTCCCCGGAGACAAATAGAGCGGGGCTCGGGACCGAACACGCACCGGTGCCCCCAGACCAAGTGGCTTGCTCTTGGGGGCACTGGCTGAAGAGGAGGAGCCAACAGCATCGGCAGGGTACACAAAAAGAGGAGAATTGGGGCTGCTCTGTGCAAAACCATTGCACAGAGCTAATAAGTATTACATGTTTGTTATTTAAAAAAAAAAAAAAGTTAAGCCTGAAGCCTAGGTTCACACTGACAGCAGGACTGAAATTGTGCGAGTTCAGCTGAACTTGCATGATTTCATACCTGTATGTCAGTCCAACTTCGGGTGCGATTTCAGAGACATCTGTGCGGGTTCCTGCACAGATGTCTATTGAAATCCCATCCCGCCAAAGGTAGTACAGAAACCACTTTTGGGAATCGGTGTGGCGCTGCAAATGCTCCGATTCGGACGTACAATTGCCGGCAATAGCAGCCGATTTGAAATGCAATTTAACATGTTAAATTGCATGCCAAATCGCATCAATGTGAACCTAGGCTTAATGTCACTTTAACCACTTGCCGCCCGCCAATGACAAATTGACGTCGGCAAAGTGGTTTCAATATCCTGAGTGGACGTCATATGACGTCCTCAGGATATTGAGCCGCTGCGCGCCCCCGGGGGCCCGCATCGCGGCGATCGTTGTTGCAGGGTGTCAGTCTGACACCCCGCAACACCGATCTAGGTAAAGAGTCTCTCACAGAGACTCTTTACCACGTGATCAGCCGTCTCCAATCACGGCTGATCATGATGTAAACCGGAAAAGCCGGTAATCGCATCTGTCAGACGCGAGTAGAGGAGAGTCGATCGGCTGCTCCTGTGACAGGGGGGGTTTGTGCTGATCGATTATCAGCACAGCCCCCCGAGGATGCCCACTGGACCACCAGGGATGCCCACTGGGCCACCAGGGATGCAAAAAAAAAAAAAAAAAAAACACAGGTATGCCACCCTAGACCACCAGAAATGACAATGACACAAAAAATGGATGCCAATCAGTGCCCGCAATGGATGCCAATCAGTGCCAACAATGGGCATCACTGATTGGCAGGCATTGTCCCATCTATGCCGCCCATCAGTGCCCATCCATGCCGCCCATCAGTGCCCATCCATGCCACATCAGTGCCACCTTATCAGTGCCCATCAGTGAAGGAGAAAAAGTACTTATTTACAATGTTTTATAACAGAAACAAAAAAAATATATTTTTTCTAAATTTTCGGTCATTTTTTTATTTTTTTTGCAGGAAATAAAAATCCCAGAGGTGATTAAATACCACCAAAAGTAAGCTCTATTTGTGGGTACACAATTATAAAAATTTAGTTGGTGTACAGTGTATGATGACCACGCAATTGTCGTGAAAGCTAAAAATTGGTCTGGGCGGGAAGGTGTATAAGTGCCCAGTATGGAAGTGGTTAACATTTGTTTTACCCTTAGGCACAATGGGGGTTAAAACTTTCAAGTGTCTTTCATCAAAGTAGCTCTGAGGCTGGGTTCACACTACTACACTACTTTCATCCTACTTTGCCCTGCTACATTGGTCCTACACTGATCCTACATTGGTCCTACATCCATCCTACTTTCATGAACAGGATATTACTTTGGTCCGACTTAAATGATATTCAATGGGCTGAAGTAGGATCAATGTAGGACCAAAAGTAGTACAGGGAGCATTTTCAAAGTAGAACCGACTTGTGTAGGACCAGTTAAGACAGCTCTCATAGGGAAACATTGATTTTCACACGTCATGCTACATGAGGCTCCCAATGTAGGACCGTTTGTCGGACAAGCGTGAACCCAGCCTGAGGCTGGGTTCACACTACTACACTACTTTCATCCTACTTTGCTCTGCTACATTGGTCCTACATTTATCCTACATTGGTCCTACATTTATCCTACTCCCAAACTAATTTAATTATTTGGACTCCAGATATGCAAACTACTGACTCCAATTAGCTTTTGTTGAAGTAATTAGTCTATGGGTTCACTTACTTTTTTCCTTCCACACTGAATGTTTAATGGGTGCGTTCAATAAAGACTAAAAAATTAGAACTGTTTGCGAGTTATCAGTTTAACATCTTCAGCCCCGGAAAGTTTACCCTTCATTACCAGGCTATTTTCTGCAATATGGCACTGCGTTATTTTAACTGACAATTGTGTGGTCATGTGCCGCTGTACACAAATAAAATTGATGTCCACAAACAGAGCTTTCTTCTGGTGGTATTTAATTACCTCTGCGTTTTTTTTTTTTGCGCTATAAACAAAAAAAAAAAAGTGACAATTTTGCTTTACGCTACAAAACATAACCAATAAATAAAAAGAAAAAAAAAAGATTAAAAATCAAATGTATTCTTTAATTTAGGCCAATATGTATTCCGTTACATGTCTTTGGTAAAAAAAAAAAAAATCCAATGAGTGTATATTGATTGTAGATGCTATAACTTTTGCAAAACAACTAACTATGGGAAATTGTTGATTTTTTAATTGTTTTTACTAGTAATGGCGGTGATCGGTGATTTTTAGCAAAACTGTGAAATTGCGGTGGACAAATCGGACACTAAGGGGTTTATTTACTAAAGGCAAATCCACTTTGCACTGCAATGCACTTGGAAGTGCAGTCACTGTAGATCTGAGGGGGACTTGCAAGGAAAATAAACAGCATTTTAGCTTGTACATGATTGGATGATAAAATCAGCAGAGCTTCTCCTCAGATTTACAGCGACTGCACTTCCAAGTGCACTTGTAGTGTAAAGTGCATTTGCCTGTAGTAAATCAACCCCTAAGTGACACTTTTTGGGGACCAGTGACACCAATACAGTAATCAGTGCTTAACCACTTAACGCCCGCCGCACGACTATTTACGTCAGCAAAATGGCACGGACAGGCAGATGGGCGTATATATACGTCCTTGCCTTTGCGCGGGTCCGATCGGGACCCCCTCCGCTGCGTGCGGATTCCCTCGGGGAGCGATCCGGGACGACAGCGCAGCTATTCGTTTATAGCCGCTCCGTCGCGATCGCTCCCCGGAGCTGAAGAACGGGGAGAGCCGTATGCAAACATGGCTTCCCCATGCTTCACTGTGGCGGCGCATCGATCGTGTCATCCCCTTTATAGGGGAGACACAATCGATGACATCAGACCTACAGCCACACCCCCCTACTGTTGTAAACACACACTAGGTGAACACTAACTCCTATAGCGCCACCTGTGGTTAACTCCCAAACTGCAACTGTCATTTTCACAATAAACAATGCAATTTAAATGCATTTTTTGCTGTGAAATGACAATGGTCCCAAAAATGTGTCAAAATTGTCTGAAGTGTCCGCCATAATGTCGCAGTCACAAAAAAAAAAAAAAAAACCCTGATCGCCGCCATTAGTAGTAAAAAAAAAATAATTAATAAAAATGCAATAAAAATATCCCCTATTTTGTAAACGCTATAAATTTTGCGCAAACCAATCGATAAACTCTTATTGCGATTTTTTTTACCAAAAATAGGTAGAAGAATACGTATCGGCCTAAACTGAGGGAAAAAAAAAAAATTATATATGTTTTTTGAGGATATTTATTACAGCAAAAATATTTTTTTCAAAATTGTTGCTCTATTTTTGTTTATAGTGCAAAAAATAAAAACCGCAGAGGTGATCAAATACCACCAAAAGAAAGCTCTATTTGTGGGGAAAAAAGGACGCCAATTTTGTTTGGGAGCCACGTCACACGACCGCGCAATTGTCTGTTAAAGCGACGCAGTGCCGAATCGCAAAACCTGGCCTGGGCATTTAGCTGCCTAAAGGTCCGGGGCTTAAGTGGTTAAAGGGGTTGTAAAGGAAAAAAATGTTTTCCCTAAATAGCTTTCTTTACCTTAGTGCAGTCCTCCTTCACTTACCTCATCCTTCCATTTTGCTTTTAAATGTCCTTATTTCTTCTGAGAAATCCTCACTTCCTGTTCTTCTGTCTGTAACTCACCACCGTAATGCGAGGCTTTCTTCCTGGTGTGCAGAAAGCCTCTTGAGGGGGGAGGGGGCGAGCAGGAGTGTCAAGACGCCCAGTAACACACAGCTCCTGTCTCTATCTGCAAAGTAGAGAGTGTCCTGACTTGCCTGCTTGCCCCCTCCCCCCTCTGCTTGCCTCCTCCCCCCTCAAGAGGCTTTCTCCACACCAGGGAGAAAGCCTTGCATTACTGTGGTGAGTTACAGACAGAAGAACAGGAAGTCAGCATTTCTCAGAAGAAATAAGGACATTTAAAAGCAAAATTGAATGATGAGGTAAGTGAAGGAGGACTGCACTAAGGTAAAGGAAGCTATTTAGGGAAAAAAATGTTTTCCTTTACAACCCCTTTTAAAAAAAAAATGCACGGTCACTTTACTAATGACACTGGCAGGGAAGGGGTTAACATCAGGAGCGATTAAAGGGTTAAAAGTGCTCCTAGGGCGTGCTTTCTAACTGTGTGGGGAATGCTTTGACTTGGGGAAGACAAAGATCTGTGTTCCTGCTCACAGAATGGTGGTCTGCCTTGTTTACCTCACCTGAGAACGATCATGAGGTGCTGCCGAAAATCAAGGTCCGCCGGACCCACAAAATCTGGTAAGAGTCCATCTTATGATGGTGGTGGAAGCAGATCACTTATGCATTTGGATTTTAATGATTGCACGCACACTCTTCTTTCTTTGGGACTTACATTTCATCTTATTTTTCTTGGACTCTTTATTTTGATGTGTCATTTCATTTTTTGAATGCATTTGCACACTGTTTTTTATTATTAGCACTGCATATATTTTATTCCACGTACAGGTACATGATTTCATGCAGGAGGGCCGCCCTGCCACAGTATATCTGCGTGGGGCAGTACTGAAGCGGTTACAATTCCTACACTGTCCACAACACTAACCTACCTGATTCCAACACCGACCACTACACTTACGTACTTGACTCCTATGCTGACCACTACACTGACCTACATGTCCACTACAATACCTAATACACTACACTGACCACTACAATACCCAATACACACAATAATACCCTCAACACTAAAGTGACCACTACAATGACTCCTACAATACCCACTACACTGGTTGACGGCAGCAGGAGCCAATGGCTGTAGTAATCAAATCCAGTAAAAAAACGGGAAAAACACTGCGCTAAACAAAAAATTGAAAATGCTGCTAGTACCAAAAATATAGATACAAATATTTAAGCAAAATAAAGAAGAGGTACAGCGCAAATTCTAGTGTATAGAAATTCTGATGTGATACCAAAAAATTCCTGGCGCGACACAAATAAGTGAAGGTGACACAAAATCGTAAGGTCAATTGCTATGCATCACTGAAACTAAACAATTGACTATAAATAAAAATGCACGTGAAAAACAAAAATAACTTGTAAATGAAAACAATATATGAATGTGTATAAAGTCTGTGAATGAATGAGATTGTGCAAGCAAAAATGACTACAGGTGAGGTATTAGTCCATATGCTCCCAGATATCTTAAAGAAAACTTATTTAACCACTTAAGCCCCGGACCAATATGGTGGCTAAAGACCCAAGGGGTTTTTACAGTTCGGGACTGCGTCGCTTTAACAGACAATTGCGCTGTGCGACGTGGCTCCCAAACAAAATTGGCGTCCTTTTTTCCCCACAAATAGAGCTTTCTTTTGGTGGTATTTGATCACCTCTGCGGTTTTTATTTTTTGCGCTATGAACAAAAATAGAGCGACAATTTTAAAAAAATGCAATATTTTTTACTTTTTGCTGTAATAAATATCCCCCAAAAACATATATAAAATTTTTTTTTTTCCTCAGTTTAGGCCGATACGTATTCTTCCACCTATTTTTGGTAAAAAAAAAAATCGCAATAATCGTTTATCGGTTGGTTTGCGCAAAATTTATAGCGTTTACAAAATAGGGGATAGTTTTTTTGCATTTTTATTTTTTTAATTTTTTTTACTAGTAATGGCGGCGATCAGCGATTTTTTCGTGACTGCGACATTATGGCGGACACTTCGGACAATTTTGACACATTTTTGGGACAATTGTCATTTTCACAGCAAAAAATGCATTTAAATTGCATTCTTTATTGTGAAAATGACAGTTGCAGTTTGGGAGTTAACCACAGGGGGCGCTGTAGGAGTTAGGGTTTACTTTGTGTGTGTTTACTAGTGTAGGGGGGTGTGGCTGTAGGAATGACGTCATCGATCGTGTCTTCCCTATAAAGGGAATGACGCGATCGATGCGCCGACACAGTGAAGCACGGGGAAGCCATGTTTACACACGGCTCTCCCCGTTCTTCAGCTCCGGGGAGCGATCGCGACTAAAAACAAATAGCCGCGCCGTCGTCCCGGATCGCTCCCCGAGCGGACCCGACCTCCGCATGTACCGGGGGGGGGGTCCCGATCGGACCCCCCACCCACGTCTAGCAGAGGACGTACAGGTACGTGGATGTGCCTGTCCGTGCCATTCTGCCGACGTAAATGTACATGAGGAGGTCGGGAACTGGTTAAAAGAGTGAACTTCACAGCAAATGTCTTCAGAGAAAAGGATAGTACAGGGCTGACACAACCTTCCACCAAGGCACACCTGAGTGACAAAACAATGCCCTTACCAGATGTGGAGACCACAACGGTGGTCAGACTGGACCCGGGTATATTGAGAGTCACCCAAATGACTGTATGTAGCACACTGGATCTGCTTCAAGCTATTTCCCATCGGTCAGAACGGATGAATGGCTCAGATGCAAAAAGAAAAGAAAAGGGCCCATAGTGCAACTTTGCAAAACAATTTAATGATCAAAGTTTGCAAAGTTGCACTATGGGCCCTTTTCTTTTCTTTTTGCATCTGAGCCATTCATCCGTTCTGACCGATGGGAAATAGCTTGAAGCAGATCCAGTGTGCTACATACAGTCATTTGGGTGACTCTAAATATACCCGGGTCCAGTCTGACCACCGTTGTGGTCTCCACATCTGGTAAGGGCATTGTTTTGTCACTCAGGTGTGCCTTGGTGGAAGGTTGTGTCAGCCCTGTACTATCCTTTTCTCTGAAGACATTCGCTGTGAAGTTCACTCTTTTAAAGAAGTTTTCTTTAAGATATCTGGGAGCATATGGACTAATACCTCACCTGTAGTCTTTTTTGCTTGCACAATCTCATTCATTCACAGACTTTATACACATTCATATATTGTTTTCATTTACAAGTTATTTTTGTTTTTCACGTGCATTTTTTATTTATAGTCAATTGTTTAGTTTCAGTGATGCATAGCAATTGACCTTACGATTTTGTGTCACCTTCACTTATTTGTGTCACGCCAGGAATTTTTTGGTATCACATCAGAATTTCTATACACTAGAATTTGCGCTGTACCTCTTCTTTTCTTTAATCAAATCCAGTGACACGAGAGTCAAGGGCAGGGCTGAGTCCTGTGTCTGTGTCAATGGACGCAGCAGCAGGACTCGGGAGTGTGCCGGTGCAGTGTCATATTCTGCTGCCTATCCTAGAATGCTGCGGAAGTCACGTGACGGGCAACTGCGCATGCGCAATGCGCTCCAACGGCAAATGTGATGCTTTCCAGGGGATTTACGACACTACCCTTCAGTAAACCATCACAATTTGTCACAGAAGGGACGTATTACCATACACGGAGCGGGGGGAGAGAGAGACCCATTCACAGCGAGAGAGAAATAGACATATAGAGATACATTCAGAGCGAGAGCGAGATGGTGTACATATATTTTATATAAGGGAAGTAATGCACATAGGGGAGGTAATCCCATCCCTGAGCCCCGGTTCTCTCTCAGTATCTCTATATCTGTATCCCTCTCTCGCTCTGAATGTATCTACGTATCTCTATATGTCTATTTCTCTGTCGCTCTGAATGGGTTGGTCTCTCTCTCTGTCCCCCCCGCTCTGTGTATGGTAATACGTCACTTCCGTCACAAATTGTGATGGGTTCACTGAAGGGTAGTGTCGTGAATCCCCTGGAACGCATCACATTTGCCGTTGGAACGCATTGCGCATGCGCAGTTCGCCGCCACGTGACTTAGGCAGCATCCTGCGATAGGGAGCAAACGGTGACACTACACCTGCACAAGTGCCCCCAGGGAATGCCGCTCTCCGTAGGGGCACTCGAAAAGAGGAAGAGCGCCGCTGGGGGACCCCCAGAAGAGGAGGCTCGGGGCCACTCTGTGCAAAACCCTTCCACAGAGGAAGTATAACATGTTTTATTTTTTTTAACAAACCTTTACAATCCCTTTAAGCACATTGTGTTTGTCTCTTAAATGTGGGTCAGGTCACCTTGTGACAAATTACAGCAGATTTTTTTTACACACATAAAAAGAAGAAATAGAACATGCAATATTGAGGTAAATTATATGAAGGAGTGAGCTCCCTTCTATTTATATATTAGAATGTGTGGCATTTGACACTGTACACATAATGTGGTGACAATGACTTCCTGGCTCAATAAATACATTGTGTATGTGTGTGTATATACACACAGGGAGGTGACACGTGTGTCTCTTGTTGTCAGTGGTGTGCTCCCAGGCTCCGTTGGCGCCAACCCAGCCCCCACCTGACAGGACTTCCCTGTAATGGCCCTCATTAGCACACAGCTCCCCTCATTACCTCACACACGTCATGACGGAGCTCCACGAAGCCGCCGCGCACAGCCAGGCTCTTCTCCTCGCACGTAGACTGCTCTAAGCGGCGGTCAAACAAGAATACGATGAGGAGGGGGTCGCCTTCTCCGTGCTGGTCCAGCGGACTTACGCTTGCCGCGGCCATGGCGCCCGCGGGTCGCTGAGTAAAGAGAGAACTCGTGTCCGGAGGGTACAACCAACACTATAACCCGGCACCAGGTTCAAACACGGGCCTCTGACGTCACATCCGCCGGGGTCGCCTCGCAGAGCTGTGTGGAGCGGAAAGGCTGAGAGGTTGTTAGTGATGCTGCGTGTGTGTGGAGAGATGAGCAGCAAAGGGATGATTTACTGCAAATAAAGACTTGTCACAGCTCCTACTTCTTATCATAACTTCTATCTATCTATATATATAGATATATATATATATATATCCTCCATATGGAGTATGTATTCTGTGTGGGCTCAGGGATAAGACAACATAATAAACACAGATCAAAGTCCAGACATCCCAACCTTCAAAACCTAATTTCAGGGAGGTGGCACTTTGCTCCCGAAACAATTTCATTTTTTTTATTTTTTTTACAGTTCAGTTAAAATTTTTTTTTTTTTTTTTCATTTTTTGTGGGTCCAGACATCCTCCTCAAAAAGCCCCACAAAAAATGAAAAAAAATAAAAAAATGTAATTGTTTCGGGAGCAAAGTGCCACCTCCCTGAAATTAGGTTTTGAAGGTTGGGATGTCTGGACCCACAAAAGTTGAGTTGTCAGGGGTCTAAACAGACCCTTGGCATCTCCCTTTGAGAAGGACAAAGGGACTGAGTACACAGATTCTCCAGTCCCTTTCTCAGCACTAAAGATGAATGAACAGGAGATAGAGACTCCTGTTCATTTATAAACTGAGCAGAGTAAAACACAATGGGGGTTATTTACGAAAGGCACATCCACTTTGCACTACAAGTGCAGAATGCACTTGTAGATCCGAGAAGGACATGCAAGGAAAATAAACAGCATTTTAGCTTGCACGTGATTGGATAATAAAATCAGCAGAGCTTCCCCTCATTTTTAGATCTACCCCTCAGGTTTATAGCGACTGCAATTTCAGGACTGAAGTCGGAAGGCTGTACTCGGAAGGCCTATCAGAGCCGCTGGCTCTGATAGGCACTTCCACACAGCCAACCAGCTGCCTTTATTCAGGTGGCTGGCGCTCACCATCCGGCCATCTGAATAGTCGGCGGCGAAAATACATAGATTCGTGCAATGCATGAATCTATGTATTTCAGTGGCATTGCGAGAGCCAGAGGGGGCGGCGCTCCGGCGCCCCCTATGGACGAACCGCCACTGAACTCCGCTAACTAAGGATGCTGTTTCTCCAAGGAGTCCCCTGAACATGCAGCATGGCCAGATGATTAGATCAGACGCTTGCATGGTTGCAAGCTCTGGTGTGAGACTAAATGTTCCATGTGATAACTGTAGTATTTAAACTTGTGTAAGGAATAGACAACCTCCAAGCCAACTCCCTTTGCAATATGACCCCTCAAGGACAATGCCAGTTAACAAAGAAATTCCTTTGGTATAAGATAAAGCTATGCTTATGTTCTTATATGGCATCCTTAACCAGAATATTAGAGGCTTTATTACATATTTGTGATGCCAACTTTAATAAGAAATATGCAATTTCCCTATAAAGCAGTCGGTCCTTCAATGTGCATTAGTCGAAGCAAGTGTAAATGAGCTAAAAAAAGCAATGTATAAGCATCCACTACATAAAGTAGAATTATAGGCAATTTTTTTTCATTTCCGGTAGCATAAGGGAGGGTTATAAGTAACCCATGTCAGGTTTTTTGTTTTGCCCTTTGTGCCCTATTGGGGAGATTTCCCCAGGAAGTGAGAGAAAATCCCTCCAAAATGAGGGAATCCTGCAGTGTCACCAGTAGGGATGAACTTCTTGTTCGAGTCGAACCCATGTTCGACTCGAACTTCGTATGTTCGACCGTTCTTTGAAATACGAACGTTACGGGCCGTTCACGCCAAATTCGAGTGGCGCGCCACGGCCCATAATTCACTGCGGCATCGCAGTGCATTGCTGGCTGATGATTGGTCAAGCATGCACTATGACCCGCATGCTTGGCCAATCACAGCGCGCAAAAAACGGAGAGCCATAATTGGTAAAAGCTAGGGTGGCTTTGGCCAATTATGGCTCAGGGGGTTTAGTACACGCCCCACACTATAAAAGGCCGCCTGCAGGTCGGCCTTGTGTAGTGTGTTGCGGCGGTGGTTAAAGGCAGACAGAGAGAGAGAGACAGTGTAATTTTTTCTAGGTAGATAGAGCAGGCAGGCTAGTCAGTTAAAGTTACAGTGTGTAGAGGCTATATATGCATCCCAGGTGTTGTACATATATTTATACACTGTATAGTTTAGCTAGATCAGCTATTCCTAATTTACTGGCAGGCAGGTGATTGTGCTAGCTGCAGTAATCTCTCGTAGTGTATTGCCTGTGTCCTCTGCAGTGTGCACCATAAAGCTACTTGGTGTGTACTGCCCGTGACCTCTGCAGTTTGCACCTAAAGCTACTTGGTGTGTACTGCCTTTGTCCTCTGCAGTTTGCACCTAAGCTACTTGGTGTGTACTGCCCGTGTCCTCTGCAGTTTGCACCTAAAGCTACTTGGTGTGTACTGCCTATGTCCTCTGCAGTGTGCACCATAAAGCTACGTAGTGTGTGTACTGCCTATGTCCTCTGCAGTTTGCACCTGAAGCTACTTGGTTTGCACCTTTAGGTGCAAACTGCAGAGGACAAAGGCAGTACTGTCTTTGTGGTGTGTGTACTGCCTTTGTCCTCTGCAGTTTGCACCTAAAGCTACTTGATGTCTACTGCCCGTGTCCTCTGCAGTTTGCACCTAAAGCTACGTAGTGTGTACTGCCTGTGTCCTCTGCAGTGTGCACCATAAAACTACGTGGTGTGTACTGCCTTTGTCCTCTGCAGTTTGCACCTAAAGCTACTTGGTGTGTACTGACAAACAATATACTGACAGTATATATATATATCACCGCGCTACCTAATATAACATGTGAATGGCAGCCAACACCACAGAATCAGATCAATTCTGTAAGTAGAAACATAAAAGACAAAAAAAAGTGTAGCGCTAATCAAATGTGAAATGACTAAGAACAAATGTGAATAAGTCTCAGAAGCATGTATAAAATACACCAAAACGTGCTCAAAGTCCTTAAATGAGAGTCACAATTTCACTGGAATAATAAAGTCCCATAGAAGATTCAAAAATTGAAAGAAGTCCAACAATTGTGATCTAATGTTGAAGACATAAAGTGACGATGTGCAAAAAGATCCACCACCAAGGTAAATTGGAGGCTTACCGAATAATGTGGACCCAAATAAGCGTATACTTAATGGGTCATGAAGGCTAGAAATAATGTCCTGAATCCAGAGGCGTCTTGAGTGAGAGGCAGGAAGATGATTTCCACTACTAAATAGTGTATGATATCCAGAGGCAGGAATTATCTCAAAAACAGCCGATAATAATGAGGGTTTGGGCCACCATTATCAAACAAAAATGCTCAGCATTTCAGAGGGTTGACATCAGGCATGTAATAAAATAAGCAGTAAGGTCAGCGGGTCCCGACGCGTTTCGATCTCTAGATCGTCATCTTGGTGTGTACTGCCCGTGTCCTCTGCAGTTTGCACCTAAAGCTACTTGGTGTGTACTGCCCGTTTCCTCTGCAGTTTGCACCTAAAGCTACGTAGTGTGTGTACTGCCTTTGTCTTCTGCAGTTTGCAACTAAAGCTACTTGGTTTGCACCTTTAGGCGCAACTGCAGAGGACAAAGGCAGTACTGCCTTTGTGGTGTGTGTACTTCCTTTGTCCTCTGCAGGCCATTAGTATGCCTGGAAGGACAACAAGGAGAGGCAGAGAGTCACGAGGGCAAGCAGGCTCTGCGTCTAGAGGCAACAGGCCGTTGGAAACGCTCGTCCTTGTTTTCGGCAGCTGGCCGTGTTGAGCTGCAACATCCCGAAGACTTGGTAGAGTGAATGACCAAGCCGTCCTCATCCTCTCTCACCCAGGCTCAGGGTACTTTGTCTGGCAAAGCAGCTGCCAAGGCGTCCTCTTCCCTTTGCTCAATGGCATCAGTCACTCCTTCCCTAGCCCCACCATGTCCTCCTAAGGATTCCCCTGAACTGTTTGACCACAGTGTTGGGTACATGCTGCATGAGGATGCGCAGCGTTTTGAAGGCTCTGATGATGGTACACAGCTAGAGGAAGGCAGTAACGTGAGCCCAGTGAGAGGAGGTGCCCAAGAAGGACAGCAATCTGGCAGTCATGTTCCCCCAGCTACAGCATACTGCCAGGTTTTCTACAGTAATGAGGAGGGAGGGGATGATGAGGTCACTGACTCTATGTGGGTGCCTGATAGGAGAGAGGAGGCACAGGCACATCTCCAACGAGGCAGGATGCCCTCCAGGGGCCAGCTAAAGGGCAGCATACCGACTGCATCACAACGCAGAGCTACGCATATGCAGGGCGCTGCTGTGTCTCAGCGTTATTCTAAAGTTCTTTGGTGTGGGCCTTTTTTGAGACGAGTGCATCAGATCGCACCGCTGCTATTTGCAACATATGTCTCAAGCGTATCTCGCGTAGCAAAAACATCACCCGCTTGGTTCACATGCTTGTCCAGACATATGTTTACCTGCCATGCAGTTCGTTGGCAAGCGTACCTCAAAGACCCACACCAAAAAACAAAGCGGACCTCTCCTTGCCCCTCATCAGCTGGGATCTCCAACCCCACTATACCCTCAGTCCTCTCTGAAGCCTGCACTGATAGGACTGAAGGTGTAGAATTAGGTGTGTCACAGCCTAGTACATTAGGTGTGTCACAGCCTAGCACACCGATGGCAGATTGTTCCAGGCAAATTTCCCTGCCCCAGCTGCTGCAGCGCCGAAAGAAGTTCTCTCCCAGCCATCCACATGCCCAGCGGTTGAATGCTAGCTTAGCTAAATTGCTAGCACTTCAACTGCTGCCTTTTCAGTTGGTAGATTCTGCCCCCTTCTGTGAGTTTGTGGAATGTGCGGAACCTCAGTGGCAAGTTCCCAAACGCCACTTTTTCTCACGGAAGGCGATTCAGGCTCTCTACCGCCATGTGGAAGGCTATGTCCATGCCTCGCTGGACAGGGCGGTCAGTGGTAAGGTGCAAATTACTGCTGACTCATGGTCCAGCAGGCATGGACAGGGACGTTGCCTATCTTTCACGGCACATTGGGTGACTCTTCTGACAGCTGGGAAGGACGCAGGACAAGGTACAGTAGTGTTGGAGGTCTGCCACCACGCTTCCAAAATGCTAATACTGGTTGTGACACACCTCTCTCTTCCACCCCCTCCTCTTCTTCTTCCTCTGTGGCCTCTTCCTGTGCTGATGTGTCCTCAGAACCAGCAGGGCTCTGTAGGCGTTCAGGAGCCACACTGGGCCAGAGGTTCTGTCAGCTCTGCAGGGGCAGGCTCAGAGGTGGTTGACACCACGCCAGCTTAAGCCAGGAATGGTGGTTTGCGACAATGGATCCAACCTCCTCTCCGCCCTGCGACAGGGACAACTGGCCCATGTGCCCTTGGGCAGGTACCCGGGCTTGCAGGATGTCCTGAAGCAGGCCAGGAAAGTCTGTGTGCATTTCCGACGGTCATATAATGCCAGTGCTCGGCTGGCAGACCTCCAAAGGGAATACAACCTGCCCAAGAACTGCCTAATCTGTGACATGCCCACCAGGTGGAACTCTACGTTGGCCATGCTGCAGCGGCTGCACACGCAGCAGAGGGCCATCAATGAGTATATGTGCCAATATGGCAGCAGAACAGGATCAGGTGAGCTTGTTTTTTTTCCCCAAGCCAGTGGGCCATGATCAGGGATACATACACTGTCCTGTCACCATTTGAGGAGGCCACAAGGATGGTGTGCAGTGACAGTGCATGCATCAGTGAGACTGTCCCTCTTATTCACATGTTGGAGCACACGCTGCGTGGAATAATGGACAAGGCCCTTGAGGCAGAACAGAGGGAAGAAGAGGAGGACTTCCTTACCTCTCAAGGCCCCCTTTATCCAGACAGTGTTCCTGCTTGCCTGCCTATCACACAGGAAGAGGAGGAGGAGGAGGATTGTGTCAGCATGGAGGTGGAGCCTAGCACTCAGCATCAGCAGCAGTCTTCAAGGGATCAATTTCAGTCCCAAGGAACCCATGGACTTGTACGTGGCTGGGATGAGGTGGCTGCGGATCCTGTCGTCCTCAGTGACCCAGAGGACTCCGCACCAAATGCCTCAGCAAACCTACGTTGTAGGCCTCCCTGATCCTGTAAAGCCTGAGGAAGGATCCTCATATTCGTGCTTTCAAGGAGAGGGATCATTACTGGCTGGCAACTCTCCTTGATCCACGTTACAAGAATAAGGTTGCAGACCTTATTTTACCCGCGCAGAGGGAGCAGAAGATGAAACATCTTCGGGAGGCCTTGCAGAAAGGTCTGTGCAACGCTTTCCCAGAGACCTGGACAACGTGTTGCTGAGGCTTCGGTCAGTCACAGAAGAGCAGTGGAGAAGGTGGCCATCTGACCGATGCGTTCAGACAATTTTTTAGTCCGCAGCCCCAAGGTATGACTGGTTCCAGCAACCATCGTCAGCGTTTATTTTACATGGTGCTGGAATACCTAGGGGCAAGATCAGACTTGGACACCTTTCCCACCGAAAATCCTCTGGCTTACTGGGTCTTGAGGATGGATCACTGGACAGAGCTTGCACAGTACGCAATTGAGCTACTGGCTTGTCCTGCATCCAGCATTCGTTAAGAATGCACATTCAGTGCTGCTGGAGGCTTTGTAACCGATCACAGGGTGTGCCTCTCCACCGACTCAGTCGATCGACTGACCTTCATAAAAATGAATCAGGCTTGGATCACCAGCTACCAAGCACCTGAATATTTTTTTTTTAAATGTCAGATCCCTTCAAGACTGCCTATGCAGATGCTGAGTGACTATACTGTTATGCTTGCTGAGTGACTATCCTTTTCCTCCTCAACGATCATGCTGATAGCTTGTAAGAACATTTTTGGTTCTGGGCGACGCCACCAGTGGCTAAGGCCCGATTTTTCTGCCCCTGTCTAACAGGGGCGTGTAATTAAAAATTTTGATGCAATACTTTGTAGCTGGCTCATTCCTGCGCTCCAACTAGTTGCAGTGTTGTGGCACCAGCACCAGTGCCTAAGACCCAATTTTTCTGCCCCTGTTTAACAGGGGCATGTAATTACAAATTTTGATGCAATACTTTGCAGCGGGCTCATTCCTGCACTCCAACTAGAGTATCTGTGAGGGGTTACAGTGTTGTGGCACCAGCACCAGCACCACCACCAACAAAGGCCCAATTTTTCAGCCCCTTATCAACAGGGGCATGTAATTTACAATTCTTGATCTAATATTTCACAGCAGGGCCCATTCCTGGGCCCATCAAGGGTAACTGTGAGGGCTTACAGAGTTTTGGCACCAGCGCCAGCACCAAAGGCCCAATTTTTCTACCACTGTTCAACAATGGCATGTAATTACAATTATTGATATAATATTACAATTCTTGATATAATAGTTCACACAGCAGGGTGTTCCAGCACCCACCAAGACTAACTGTGAGGGCTTACAGTGTTGTGGCAACACCAACACCTAGGGCCCAAATTTTTGCAGAGTATATACGGCAGGCACCTAATTTCAAACATCCAACTTACAAACGACTCTTACTTGCAAACGGAATGAGACAACAGGAAGTGAGAGGAAATCTACCCCATAGGAAGGGAAATTCTCTTCTGTAAGAGGTGTCTCCTGTCCACTGATGCTTTATCACCAATCCTTGTTTCACTAAAAAAACAAATTTTCAAAACATAATTTGTCATTGGGACAGAAAGTAAATTGCAATCTTCTTAACAGATGCACACAGACAGCAAAACAAATGTTTACAGGGGTGATAACCCTTCTCTATGTTTTCAGAAAAGATTAAAAATAGATTGTATGGCTGGAGCCATAGTACCAGTTCAAAATTACAAACATTCTACTTAACAACAAACCTACAGTGCCTGTCTTGTTTGCACCGCCTGTATAATGCTGTTCAAAGTATATAGGGCCAAAGGGGCTTGTAATGACCTGGGGGGAGTGGGGGGAAACCCATGCTTTTTTTTTTCACTTTAAAGTGGACCTTCCATCCCAAAATTATTTTTTCATTATTGTGCTCATTAGACCTAAAAAAGTAAAAAAAAAAAAAAAAAAGATTTTATTTTTACTCATCTGGAAATGCCTGTTGCTATGCGGTCCCACGAAATCTGCCTTTGAATGCACCTAGGATTCTGACATCATCTCCCTCTAATGCTCCTGGGAAATGTGTGTCATCATTTCCCAGGATGCAGGGCCCTGTCCAATTATCACTCCCCATCCAAGACTTCCAGGAAGTAAGTGCTTGTAGGCTTCACAATGCCCACAAGCAAAATGACAACGGTGTAGACATAGTTTTATAAACTATCTTTTTTTAATATCTATGCGGATCGGCGGCAGATTGTAAAATAGTAAGTGACTGGATTTATATTATAAAAACGCAGGATGAAAGGACATACATTTAAAAAATGCTAATTGTGGTTGGAACTCCGCTTTAAGCATCATTAAAATCACTGCTCCAGAAAAAACGTTTTTAAAACTTTTTTTTTCCATTGATACATGTTCCCTGGGGCAAGACCCGGGTTCTTAAACCCGTTTTTTCGACAATAACTTGCATATTAGGCTTTAAAATGAGCACCTTTGAATTCGAACGTTCGAGTCCCATTGACGTCAATGGGGTTCTAAATGTTCGCATGAACATTCGGTCCGTTCAAAGGTTCTGGTGCGAACGGGGGGGGGTGTTCGGCTCATCCCTAGTCACCAGAACTCGTGTCTCCTGTGGAAGATTTCCCCTCTATTACTGTTCTGGCCTGGGGACAACCCAAAATTTGAGATTTTCTTCGACTTTTGATAACAAAAAATGGGACAAATAGGATAAATCTCCCTAACAGAGGAATAGACAACAATAAAATCTGACAGGTGATCTAATCCCACTTCACTCTATCCTAAACTAAACAAAAGTGCCTTTAGTTATACTTAAATAGCCCTATAGTCTGTAGCACACCCCACAGGAACCACTAGTTTGGTAATCCCTCTGGAGTTATCCTGATTTCACCAAATTGAGTGGTGTAATGCTGCAACCACTGTGACACACCCTAAACACAAAAAAAACAAAAAACAGCAGTTTGAATTGAACTTGAGTATTTTGGAAGTAAGTGAATCAACAAAGACAAGATTAAACAGCTATAATCACAACCTTATAATAATTCCACCACGTTTATAACACCAGGGTCCAAACATAGTAGCTACAAGAATGTAAAAAACAAAAACTTCAGTGATTCTGGAATGCCCCTACTAAATACAAGTTGCCTGCAGGGCTTTTATTTATATATAAAAATTATCTTTATTAAAATAAATAGTGAGGCAGGTGATAATAATTAAGATAACAGGAGAATGTCCTCAAAATTGTATCTTTCTTTTTTGTTTTTGCTAGCTTAGTTGGGGCCCTTCTCTGAGGGTGCACAAGTGATGAATCATGGTTAGGTCTATCAATCCTTCCAAAAATGTTTGTAGGGTCATAATTTTGAAAATAACAAACACTGATCAGTGAAGATAATTTGAAATAAGCTCAAATGTGAGGAGAGAGTAGGATGAATTCTATTTCTATTGGATATCTTAAAATGTGATGTAGCAGTGTCTGTTTCTGCAATTTGTGTAAAATGGGTTTAACGACCCTCTCTCACCAATCCTTGTTCACTGGTTCTTATGGCAGAGGGAATCTTTTCAGCTTTATAGCTCGAAGCCAACTAGGCTGATGTATGAGGTATGACTAGGAACCACCAGCTTCATACTAAATGATGTTTAGCAAGATTTGCCTTGCCTTACTGAGAAGTCACTATATTGTAATTGGCGTATACAGATATATACTACCTAACTCCCTTCAAGAAATCACCACGGCCACATCTTGTTGCAATGGTAGCTGTGAGTGAAGCTGACAACTCCCCCTGGGATTGTTGCTGACTATTGAAGATGGCTGCCATCCTCTCCCTGAGGTAATGGTGGATGCAGGTGAAAATTGACAATTTCTTTGAAATATTGCTGACTGTTTAAGATAAGGTGACCAGATTTTTAAAATGAAATCCGGGGACATATTTTTTCTTTACTAGTAATGGCAACAATCAGCGACTCTCTGCTCCTCGCCGCCCACCTCGCAGCCTCTCAAGTCTAACTCTTCGGGCCCCAGCTACTACTGGATGGGGAGCGGTGGAAGATCAGTCCGCCAGGGAAGGCAAGGAGATAGGCAGGTGGCTGGCCAGGATTTGAGCCAAGGCAGAAGAACATGCAAGCGAAGCTGAATGGGCATGCGCCTGAAACTGAAGAAATATTCCCTCCGCTCCGACCAGCACATGATCATCAGAAAGGGGCACGGACAATGGGAAAAATACAACCCCCCCTATGCTAGTAGGCACGGCGGAGCGGGGTGTGTAATTCTATTTTTTTTATTTTAATTCTGAACTGACTGTCTTTGAAATTGCCCCTGCCCCCTATTAAATCCAATCTGAGGACAAAACCAGGGACAGACTTGGTCCGGGGACAGTGTGAACATTCAGGGGACTGTCCCCTGAAACTGGGGATGTCTGGTCACCCTAGTTTAAGATGGCTACCGTTCTTTTTCTCTGAGGTAATGGTAGCCGGAAGTGAAACTGACAGCTTTCTTGACTGTTAAATATGGCTGCTGTCCTCTCCCTGAGCTAATGGTGGCTGTGGATGAAAAGTGACAGTTCCTCTGAAATATGTCTGACTATTAACGATAGCTATCATTCTAATTTTCTGAAGTAAAGGTAGCCAGAAGTAACACTGACAGATTTGCTGATTGTTAAAGATGGCTTCTGTTCTCTCCCTAAGGTAAAGGTGGCTGAGGGTGAGACTAACATTCGGATACTGTAGCTTGCCTGAGGCTGCCAACGCTCCAATTGTTAATGTGTGTCATATTTCCGGTCAAGGCCACTCCTCAGCAGATGCATTGGTTGTGCTGCACAACAGGCAAATCCACCAGGCTCTATGCTCTGATTCCTTCATCCTTCTTCTTCTCCAGTCTGACCACTAAGGCCCCTTTCACACTGGGGAGTTTTTTCGAGCATTTTTCGAGCGAAGCCTCATCTGCAATCGCAATGTGCTGGTAAAGCACCGCTAAGACCCTAACGTTTTAGTGCGTTTTTGCAGTGCCTCAGTGTGAAAGGGTAAGGCGTTTTTACAGCGCTTTCAATTCATTTCAATGGAGAGGGGCGTTTTTGGAGCGTTTTTTTTCAGCACCCAAAAGCTGCTCCAAAGATGCTGCTTGCAGGACTTTTCTCAACGCCCCGCCAGTGCAACGCCTCAGTGTGAAAGGGAAGGCGTTTTTACATTGCTTTCAATTCATTTCAATGGAGAGGGGCGTTTTTGGAGCGTTTTTTTTTCAGCGCCCAAAAGCTGCTCCAAAGATGCTGCCTGCAGGACTCAGTGTGAATGGGTCCATTGAGATGCATGGAGAGCGTTTTATGAGCATTTTAATAGCGCTATTTTTAATGCTAAAACGCTGTAAAAACGCTTCAGTGTGAAAGGGGTCTAAGACCTAGAAATTTCCAGAGGCATTGCATTGCATTGCTGCGAGCTAAAATTTGCAACATGTGAGCTTTCACGTGCGTTTTTAAACAGATATGGCCAACACGTTGTGTCCCAGATGATACTCTATATATGCTAACACAAAAAAGCTCATATGCTGTAACAAAATGCACATAAAATTTGATCAGGTGTGAAAGCAGCCCTACTTTGTCTTTCTGCCTCCTTATCACTCCCTTTGTTTGCTACCTAGTCTCTCACTTGCTTCTTGCTCACTTCTATAGTAATCTTGAGAGTGAGAAAAAGAGAGTGGATATGATTCTACATAGAATGGGTTCATGGTTCACCTGCCAATCACCAATAGATGGATTCATGCATTGCATGAATCTATTTATTGTCGCTGCTGCCGCCCCCTATTCAGGTGTCCGGCCCCTTGTCGGGGGCCGGGCATCTGAATTATAGTGGCGGGGGTGTTTTTGGAAGTGCCTGATTAGAGCTGTGGGCTCTAAGAGGCATCCTGATTAGAGCCGTGGGCTCTAATAGACTTCCAAATTGGTATAGTAAGCAGCGGGCGCAATGCTCTGTGTTCGCTGTTTATACAGTGTTATGTCTTAGGGAAGCGAATAAATCGCTTCCCTAACACTGACCCACCTCTCAGCCAATCAGGTGCACCGGGTCTAGTTACCTGTCACCTGATTGGCTGAAGCTACAGGCGCTTTGATTGAACGCCATCGATGACTCGGAGGGAGCGTGGAGGACAGCGCTGTGACCCAAGACAGGTAAGTGCCGGGGGGGGAGGCACACTGGCAGCATTTGATGGGGCAAACTGGTGGCAATTGATGGGGCAAACTGGTGGCAATTGATGGGGCAAACTGGTGGCAATTGATGGGGCACACTGGGGGCAATTGATGGGGCAAACTGGCAGCATTTGATGGGGCAAACTGGTGGCAATTGATGGGGCAAACTGGTGCCAATTGATGGGGCAAACTAGTGGCAATTGATGGGGCCCACTGGTGGCAATTGATGGGGCACACTGGCAGCAATTGATAGTTACAGTAGCTGCGTTTGATGACACAGTGGTGGCAATTTATGGGTTCAGTGGCTGCGCTTGATGGCACAGTGGCAGCATTTAATGGGCACAATGGTGAAAATTTATGGGCACAGTGGCTGCGTTTGATGGGCACAGTGGCTGCAATTGATGTTTTTTTTTTCAGTTTGTTTGCCCCCCCCCCCAAAAAAAAAAATTGAGCACCAGCCACCACTGTCTATAGCATTAAGCTGCGTTCAAGATGTGTTATAGTGCATTAGTAAACACAGCTCAAATGCAAAGGTGCCAACAAAGTCTAAAGAATGTGGCACGCCTTAAAATACTTGATACATAGGAGTATACTATTGCATTCACCTGCCATTGTTTTAGGGTTCTTTCAGACAGGCAATAATGCTTACTGCTCTATCACTTCGGTGGATCACTTTTCAGAAAGCAGTATAGCTAGGTTTGCCACCTTTTCTTTAAGTCAAATCTGAACACTTTAGCGGTGCACAGCAAGAAAATATTATAGTATAAACTATACATATATTTTGCTATTAAATAACATTTCGAATTATATGCAGAGTTCCCTTTCACTGTAAGGGGGGACTCTGCAGACTCTGATGTAAGGGAGAACTCTGAGGCCTCTAACATAAGGGATTATCTGGGAAGCCTGAATTAAGGAAGAACACTGAGAACTCTGATGTACGGAGAAGACTCTGGAAACATTGTGGCCTCTGGTGTATAGGGTAACTCTGATGTAAGGGGTGCTCTGAGAACCCCAATTTACCTTAGTGTATTTACTCAGTGGCAGGAGAGGGAAGGGGGGAGACGTCAGTCACAGACAGGGATGGATGGTGAGCTCACTCACCCCTTGGCAGCCAGCACCTCTCATCCAGATGTATCTGAGGCTGCTGGACTCTAAATCTCCGGCCCCAACTTTCCTTTTCTGAGGCACAGCTCCGGAGATTGGAGTGAGCACAGGCACAGAAGGGTAGGGGTGTTTGGGGGGGGGGGGTTGTTAGTGCTGGCTTTGGGCAGTGTGAAAGAGTGTAACAGACACTCTCAGATTAAACAACTAACTGCAGCCAGATACCTGCTGGGAAGCCATAGTGCAGTCTAAATAATGTGTCTGGGTTTCAGGCAGTATGAAACCCGGACGCATGTTTCAAACCCTGAACTGTCCGGGTGAATCCTGGACAGGTGGCAACTAGACATGTGCAATTTGTTTAGTTCCAAATTCATTTTTTAACAAGTTTTTCCATCATTTCTGAATTTTTTTATTTTTGAATTTCCGAAATAACTAATTTCCGAAATTTCGACATTCGGAAATTCAGAATTTCCGGAAATGTGAAAAAGAGATTTTGGAAATTCAAAATTTCGGAAATCTTAAAGGGGAGTTCCAGCCTGTTTTTAAGTTTATTAAAAGTCAGCAGCTACAAAAAGTATAGCTGCTGCCTTTTAATAAAAAGACACTTACCTGCTCCACGGTTCCAGCGACGCGCCGGCCGGGGCTCCGCTCCTCGCCCCCCCTCTTCATTCCTAGTGTGGGCACCCGGCAGTGACAGCTTTCGGCTTCACAGCCGGGCACCCACTGCGCATGCGCGAGCGCCGTTCGATTGGACAGGTGCTCGCCTACAGGGAGGAGCTTCAATAAGGCGATTAAACTATTCGCCTTACCAGCCCCTCGGCGGAAGGAGGAAGTGGGACAGGAAGTCCCACTCCTCCTGAAGCCCCCACTCCCCCCCAAAAAAAATTACATGCCAAATGTGGCATGTAAGGGGGCAAGGAGTGGATTAAGCGGAAGTTCCATTTTTAGGTGGAACTCCGCTTTAACAAAGGTCAAGTGGTTCATATCGATACTAGACAGGGATGTCCGCTATCACCCCTGCTTTTCATCTTAATTTTAGGGCTTTGAAAGGCAATAGATATATGGCTATATGTCCAATCTGAAAATCAATTACACTTTGGGAGTTATTTATGAAAGGCAAATCAACTTTGCACTACAAGTGCAAAGTGCACTTGAAATTGCACTGAAAGTGCGCTTGGATGTGCAGTCGCTGTAAATCTAAGGGGTAGATCTGAAATGAGGGGAGGCTCTGCTGATTTTATTATCCAATCATGTGCAAGCTAAAATGTTTTATAGCAGAAAGTAACTTTTTTATTTATTTTTTAAATTGTCTCTTTTTTTTTTAATAGCGCAAAAAAATAAAAACTGCAGAGGTTATCAAATACAACCAAAAAAAAAGCTCTATTTGTGGGGGGGAAAAAAGGACATATATTTTATTTTGAGTACAGTGCTGCATGACTGCGGAATTGTGAAAGTAACACAGTGCTGTATCACAAAAAGAGACATGAAGGGGGGCAAATCTTCGGGAGATCAAGTGGTTAAACCTTGCTCTGGGGCAAAAAAGATAAAATAATCTGATTTAGAAGTGTATTTAAATTCAAGAAGTCAGGCGTTTTTGCCCACCGGAAACAGCATGTCTGGAAGTGTAAAGAGAGCAGCTGCTCATGCCTTTAATGCATTCTTGAAGTTTGCAAAACTGACACAAGATGGCGCTGTCGACGAGGAAGTGTGTATGAAGGAAAGCTGTGTGCGGGGGAATGAGATATCGGTCGGACAGGAAGAAGAGTCTTCAAACCTACGAGCGGTAGAAGCTTCATATACCATGCTGTGTGATCACAGCACTCTGATAATAGAGGCGAGACGTCTGGGTATGGGCACGGCTCTGGCCTGACATGGCACATTAGTGACAGTATACTTGACTCTCACCATGGCTGTAGTGTGTGAGACCAATGCAGGGTGGCTGCTGGATGAATTGTCTCTAATAAAAGGGTGGTATGAGGCTATGGGAGAACCCCCCACATGTGAGGGACAGGAGAATACAAGGACTGTGTACAGGATGAAGGATGAGCTGTTCCAGTTGGTTAGACCTTACTTCTCATTGAACCTCTCCGCCACCTCCAACCAGAATACGGCTGCACCGAGCGACAGGCAAGACAACGCGCCCCCCGCCGCCTGCAAGCCTGTCAGAAAGGTACTGGGCATGGAAACTGGGTGGCTTCTGACTACAGAATCAGCTGCTTGTCTTTAGGGTCAGCCTGCCCGCTGCGTATTCATTTATAGATATGAGTGTGGGTGTTCAGAGCCTAGTCCTAGCAAGCCTGCCAGGAAGCTGCCACTGTACTGGGCCCAGCCCGCTGCAAGGGTTTTCGTGTACACAGGCAAAGGTGAATTTTGGTGTCCCTCCCCACCTTCCCTCCAGCAGCTCTGCATGGTGGAAGGGACTCAGCGCCTGTCTAAATGAGCCCCTTCATCAGAATCTGCAGAGTTCCTCTTTTACACTGTAAGGGGGAACCCTGATGAAAGGGGCTCTGGGCACCATGATTTAAGGGGGAAAGCTGGCAACTCTGATGTAAGGGAGCTCTGCATCAGAGTTCCTCTTTACACCAGAGTTTGCAGAGTTCCCCCTTCTATCAGTGTTTTCCAATCCCCCCCCCCCCCCCCCCCCCTTATCGTAGGGCTGTCCTATCAGGTCTGTCTGACCGTTTTTCAGGCGCACATGATCTGACCCTCCTGTTTCTTCTTTGAAATGGTCACGTCCGCTGCCATCCAATCCGATCCTGTTGACCAAAAAAGGATGGTGGTGGTGCTAGTCCCTACCTGTCCGATGGATTGGATTGAAACTTACAGGCAGTTTGTTTCCATCCAATTGCTCTATAGAGGAGAGCAGGACTGTCCATGTCTGCTCTGCATAGTGGAAGGGACACAGACTTGTCATTCGCCTGCTCGGCAGGGATCAGCGGAGAGATCCCCCACTGAGCAAACGGATTCCACTTCACAGAGGCGCCTGTATTAAAGAGGCTTTAGGGTTCCCAGTCGCACTTCCAAAAACTTACGGGTGCACCTTTATTGTCTAAGTACATTTACACACAGGAGACAAGCATCTTTTTTTTTTTTTTTTTTTTAAACTGTCCATACATTTATGAATGGTTGACTGTCCCCATGTTTTTTGCTTTTAACAGCCCCATCTCCCCTGCTCTGTCTGTTTCTGACCCGTATGTCCCCTGCTCTTTTCCCATCTGCCCCTGCTCTGCCTGTCTCCAGCCACCTATGTCCCCAGCTCTGCCTGTCTCCAGCCCCCTATGTCCCCATGCTCTATTCCCATCTCCTCTTGCTCTGCCTGTCTCCAGCCCTCTGCTCTATTCCCATCTCCCCCTGCTCTGCCTGTCTCCAGCCCCCTATGTCCCCTGCTCTATTCCCATCTCCCCCTGCTCTGCCTGTCTCCAGCCCTCTGCTCTATTCCCATCTCCCCCTGCTCTATTCCCAGCCCCCTATGTCCCCTGCTCTTTTCCCATCTCCCCCTGCTCTGCCTGTCTCCAACCTCCTGTGTCCCCTGCTCTGCCTGTCTCCAACCACATTTGTCCCCTGCTATATTCCCATCTCCCCCTGCTCTGCCTGTCTCCAGCCCTCTGCTCTATTCCCATCTCCCCCTGCTCTATTCCCAGCCCCCTATGTCCCCTGCTCTATTCCCATCTCCCCCTGCTCTGCCTGTCTCCAGCCCCCTATGTCCCCTGCTCTGCCTGTCTCCAACCACCAATGTCCCCTGCTCTATTCCCATCTCCCCCTGCTCTGTCCATTTCCCACCATGTCTTCTCCGTTTTATATATGTGTGTACCGCTGTACTTGGTGCATGTGAACAGAACATAAAATAAATGAAAATATGAGTGCAAATACAAATCAATATCATCTATGTGAAAGCGGCACACTAAAAGGCGCCAGAATACATCAACACCAAAATCTTTTGCTATACCAAAATTAGGTGTGCTGTCCCTTTAAATAATTATTAATGCTACTAAAGTGCTTTTAAATGTGCAAAACTGCAAATAAAACAAAATGTCTTGCATAAGCAAACAGAAAAACAAAACAAAAAAAACGCCCATCAAATAAGTGTGAACCACAATAAAGTGCAATGTGATATCAAGAATAATTATTATATGCACATTCCAAAGTGCTAGTGCAATAAATAATATGCATAAAACATACATTTCATACAAAAAGTCCAATAAAATTGTGCTGTGATCCACTGCCAGCTGTTTGCACCAACTTTAGTGTACCATCACCAAGACAAAACGCACATCGTCTGAGTAATAAAGAAATTAGACCTTTTAAACATATGAGATCTTGTGTGCCATCTGCCAGATATTTGCATCCAGTGAACTCAAAAAGCTACAATACAGGTACAGTAGCTTTCTCCCAAAAGTGGCCTTTCACCCCTCCGTCCGGTACCAACCACAGGCAACCCCGTATATGTAAAGGATAAAGCACACTGTAGTGCAAAAGTTTAAGAGGTCAAATTTTTTGATAAGCAGATGTGTGTTTTGTCTTGGTGATGGCACACTGAAGTTGGTGCAAACAGCTTGCCGTGGAGCTGCACATTTTTATCACAATTGTATTGGGCTTTTTATATGAAATGTATGTTTTATGCATACAGGCGGTCCTGGGTTACAAACATCCGACTTACAAACAAATCCTACTTACAAATAGATGGAGACTACAGGAAGTGAGAGGAAATCTACCCCTAGGAAGGAAAATTTACTCCTGTGAGAGTTATCATGGGGAAAAAGTGTCTCCATTGAAGCTTTATCATCAATCCTTGTTTTCACAACCACCCAAAATTTCCAAAATCCCATTGTCATAGGGACGGAAAGTTAGATGAAATCTCCTGAAAAGGGGCACAGACAGCAAAACAAATTATACAGGGGTGTTAACGCTTCCCTATGCTATCCAAAAAATGCAGTGGCCTGGGTGCATTGGGAAACTACCTAGGAGAAGTGCTCTCCTTGGGGGTCCCCGTGCAGGCACGCTCCTAAGTACAGCATTTGTGCCCATAGACGCAGAATGCCAAAATCAGCCTGCCCCCAGTGTCAATGGATTTGATTGACAGCAGCGGGAGCCAATGATTGCACTGCTTTCAATCCATCCAATCAAGAGCCGAGACAATGGACAGAGAGGGTTAACGCCTCTCCGGCAGGGGAATTACGGGGCTCAGGTGAGCATGGGCTGAATCCAAAGCTTTATTCACATGGGCATACTTAAGCATACACCCATGTGAGAGCTGTATTTGTTTCATGGGATGCAGAGGTGTTATGTGCATTCATGTGCAAGCAGTCCCATTCATTTTGATTTGGATGCAGCAGCTGCATGGTCACATCCATTGCTCCCAGTTTGACATTTCTGCAGGTGTATGTCCCTGAACACAGACCGAGTGAGTTCAGGAACTTGCACCCACACTCACATGTCCGATTGGAAGCAGTGGCTGTTTCCGTGCAGCTGCTGCATCCCAACTAACATGGATGCACAGCACACCTCTGCATCTCGTGCATGCAAGTATGGCCCTCACACGGGTGTACGCTTATGTATGTCTATGTGGATGAGACCTTGGTCTCAGTGCTGGAATTTCAGGACTTACACAGCTGCTGTATTCCAATTTACATGAATGGGACTGCCTGCACAGAACACTTGGGCATCCTTTGGAGGCAAAACATAGCCCTCACATAGGTGTACGCTTAAAGCATAAGATCACCTTTGCAGGAAAAAATAAAATGTGCATTTATTATTTTTTTACTAGGAGCCTGTAAAGCATAGCAACCCATGATCATCAGATGCCTGGTGCCATGCAGCTCTCCTGCAGACTGTCAGATCAAACTATCTGCTCATACCTCGTACAGGCAGGCAGTTTCATAATGACAGGAAGAAACAATGAACTACCTAGAGCACTCAACAGGGCCCTGGTAATTCATTGAGAACTACAAGCCCACAGCTGGGTCCCTTAGCATTTTCAAATTCAGAGCAGGACCTTGATGGACCCTGCTCTGGTTTTGATGTCAGGACCCTTGAGTGCAGAGGTTCAGAAGCTGTGGGGAGGATCTGGTAAGCACAGTATATTTCCTTTTATTGTTGCCCAAGACAGGGCTCGACAAATCCAGGTCGCCATGGCAACTAGAAATAGTGTCCTGGCGACTTGGCTTGGAAGGTGGGCAAAAAAAAAAAAAAAAAAAAATTGTGAGCTGGCGCCATCTGGTGGTGAGCCGTTGGTATTACAAGTTAAGCATTACAAGTTAATGCGGGGGTTCACCCTTAGAGGGCACTTTTCCCCCTTAGATTCCTGCTCGTTATTACTAGGGGAATCGGCTATTTATTTTAAAATATGTGCAGTACTTACCCGTTTACGAGACGCATCCTCTCCGTCGCTTCCGGGTATGGGCTTCGGGAATGGGCGTTCCTTCTTGATTGACAGGTTTCCGAGAGGCTTCCGACGGTCGCATCCATCGCGTCACGATTTTCCGAAAGAAGCCGAACGTCGGTGCGCAGGCGCAGTATAGAGCCGCACCGACGTTCGGCTTCTTTCGGCTACGAGTGACGCGATGGATGCGACCGTCGGAAGCCTCTCGGAAGAATGTCAATCAAGAAGGAACGCCCGCTCCCGAAGACCATACCCGGAAGTGACGGAAGAAGATGCAGCTCGAAAACGGGTAAGTACTGCACCTATTTTAATACAAATAGCCGATTCCCCTAGACCGAACGAGCAGGAATCTAGGGGAAGAAAAAAATTTTTTTTAGAAATGGGTGAACTCCCGCTTTAACCACTTAAGGACCACCCCATGTACATGTACGTCCACAATATGGCACGTACAGGCACATGGGCGTATAGGTACGTCCTCGCCTATTAGCGGGTGGGGGGTCCGATCGGGACCCCCCCCGCTACATGCGGAGGTCGGGTCCGCTCGGGGAGCGATCCGGGACCACGGCGCGGCTATTTGTTTATAGCCGCTCCGTCGCGATCGCTCCCCGGAGCTGAAGAACGAGGAGAGCCGTGTGTAAACACGGCTTGCCCGTCCTTCACTATGGCGGCGCATCGATCGCGTCATTCCCTTTATAGGGAAGACACGATCGATGACGTCATTCCTACAGCCACACCCCCAAACAGTTGTAAACACATACTAGGTGCACCCTAACTCCTACAGCGCCACCTGTGGTTAACTCCCAAACTGCAACTGTCATTTTCACAATAAAGAATGCAATTTAAATGCATTTTTTGCTGTGAAAATGACAATGGTTCCAAAAATGTGTCAAAATTGTCCGAAGTGTCCGCCATAATGTCGCAGTCACGAAAAAAATTGCTGATCGCCGCCATTAGTAGTAAAAAAAAAATAAAAAATAAAAATGCAATAAAACTATCCCCTATTTTGTAAACACTATAAATTTTGCGCAAACCAATCGATAAACGCTTATTGCGATTTTTTTTACTAAAAATAGGTAGAAGAATACGTATCGGCCTAAACTGAGGAAAAAAAATGTTTTTATATATGTTTTTGGGTGATATTTATTACAGCAAAAAGTAAAAAATATTGCTTTTTTTTCAAAATTGTCGCTCTATTTTTGTTTATAGCGCAAAAACTAAAAACCGCAGATGTGATCAAATACCACCAAAAGAAAGCTCTATTTGTGGGGAAAAAAGGACGCCAATTTTGTTTGGGAGCCACGTCGCACGACCGCGCAATTGTCTGTTAAAGCGACGCAGTCCCGAACTGTAAAAACACCTTGGGTCTTTAGGCTGCATATTGGCCCGGGGCTTAAGTGGTTAAACAGCAATTCTAATGTCATTTTTCACTGCCATCTTCTTCCCTCTAATTAGAACCCCCAAACATTATATATATTTTATATATATTTTTTATCCTAACACCCTAGAGAATTAAAACGGCGATTGTTGCAATACTTTCTGTCACGCCATATTTGCGCAGCGGTCTTACAAGCGCACTTTTTTGGGAAAAAAATTAAACTTTTTTAAATTAAAAAATAAGACAACAGTAAAGTTATCCCCATGTTTTTTTAATATTATTAAAGATAATGTTACGCCAAGTAAATTCATACCCAACATGTCACGCTTCAAAATTGCGTCCGCTCGTGGAATTCCGACAGACTTTTACCCTTTAAAATCTCTATAGGCGACGTTTAAAAAAATCTACAGGTTGCATGTTTTGAGTTACAGAGGAGGTCTAGGGCTAGAATTATTGCTCTCGCTCTACCAATCGCGGCGATACCTCACGTGTGGTTTGAACACCGTTTACATATGCGGGTGCTGCTCACGTATGTGTTCGCTTCTGCGCGCAAGCTCGACGGGGCGTGTTTTCTGGCTCCTAACTTTTTTTGCTGGCTCCTAGATTCCAAGCAAATTTGTCAAACCCTGGCCCAAGACATAAATGGACAATTAACCCTTGCAGTGCAGGCACAGCCTCACTGCATTGGATCATTTTTTATTTGGGCTTTTAAGTTGTGATACAAACGTCAAACTATCTGCATTAATCGGTGGTTACCTAAGTACAATACTTTACTACTGCTAACATTTTATAAAACAATGGTCTACTAATGTACCCACCATAGTTTATACTTGGGGAGAATTATGTTTTAACACTCTCTTCCCCCTGCAAAGTCGCAGGTAATGCAGCAATGTGCGCCTTGAAGGGGTTGCAATCCTAAAGCACGGCTTTTCCCAGGAGGACCCCTGCCTACCCTCTAGGTTTGCCACTGGCTGAACCACCCTTTGGTTCTGTGTCGACAGACTTTGAGCTTGTGTCAATGGCATAAGTTTGACAGTGTCAGACGCTTCTGAGCTCATTCAGAATTTGTTTATCGGTGCATTTAATTTGTAGTTTACTTTCTTCTAACCTGCATTTGACCTGATTCAGGTAGGATTTGTATTCCCATAGACTTGTGTGGGAATGTGAAACCTGCTTGATGCATACAAAAGCCCATGGGTGCAGGTCATTTGGCATGCTCTATCTGGCATTCAAGTATGATCTACTTATTGCAATTCCCAACTTTTTTAAACAGATTACTATAGTTTTTGATCCTTCTTTTTTTTTTTTTTTTTCTTGTATTATTTCTCTTTACCAAATAGTATTATTATTTTTTTGTTAACAAAATAAAGAAATTGTAATTATTGTGTTTTTATTTATTTTTTCTTTTTTTTTTTTATACATAATTTCAGACAAGTTTTTTTTGGGTGTTTTTTTTTTGCTTTACATTGGATTAACTTTCTTACTTATACATGTCTCATTTGAAAGTTATTTTACTTTTGTGTTCTGCAGATGGGTTACAATACATGCCAAAAGGTTATTACTAAGAAATTAAATACCTCTTGTATCCTAAATTCAGCTTCAGATGCCTGTCTGTGATGTCAAGTAAAGAAATGTTATCTGGTGACCACAAAGTGCATTATCTAACAAACATTTTGTTGAATCTTACAGAAGCGTAAAAGAGCAAATGCGTTAAATCAAGGTGAACTGGATGCCCTAGAGTATCACCAAAAGGTAACCATTACTGCTATAATAATATTAGCTTAAAGTTTATTTATGCTCAAAATTTCATCTCATATTTTCATTTTTAAATACAATTCAATTATTTCTAGCCTACTTTTATTAATTTAATTGTTCATGATGTTAGGAAACTGCCTTTTTTTAAGACAATTTAAAAGTTATGCAGTACTATATTCCATGTCCAAAATAAATAGTATTAAAATCGAAGGGCAAAACTTTTTCATTTTGGATACTGTAAGGGAGGGTTATAACCCCTATAATTTTTTATATTTGCCATATCTTTCACTGGGGAGATTTCCCTTCACTTCATGTGCCATAGCCAAAACAGGAAGTGAGAAGAAATCCCAACTAACAAAGAGAATTCTTGATTGTCACCAGGGTTTGCAGAACTATATTTTTCCTCTACTTCTGTCCTGTGGACAACCTAAAATTTTGGGTTTTCTTCTACTTTCACTGTCGGTGATGACAAAACAGGGGAAATCTCCCTAACAGGGGCACAGGCAGAAATAACAACCCGACAGGTGTTATATATATATATATATATATATATATATATATATATATATATATATGTGTGTGTATATATATATATATATATATATATATATATATATATATATATATATATATATATATATATATATATATATATGTATATATATATGTGTTTTGCATTTTAGTTATATGTTAAATCTCAGTGAAATAATATGTTGCTTTTTGTCTTCTGAAACAAGCACAGAACATATGATACAGAATAAATCTCTCACCAGATCTGCTGACTCCACAGTATAACAGGTCAGGTGTCGCTTGTGTACAGCAGTTTTCTGGATATACCTCTCTGACACCACTGTATCCATTAGAGCAGTGGTCTCCAAACTGTGGCTTGGGGCATTATTCCCCCCACTGTCAGCAACAGTGGGGCATGATTCCTGCCACTAACAATGGGGCACTATTCCTCCCATTGACACCAACGATGGTGCAAAATTCCTCCCACTAATACCAATCATATGGCATTGTCTACTCCCACTGACGCCAGGACATTCTTTACTCCCATTGCTCACAGTCCAGCCCCCCTAAAATTGGAAGGACAGTAAACTTTCCCTTTGTTAAGAAACCTAGGAGACCCCTGCACTAGAGGTAAGAGTGAGTTACTCTGGGACTCCTATCCACAACACTCAGAGCACTTCATACCCACTACAGATAGTAGTCCATCTCCACACTACAGATAGTAGTCCATCTCCACTGACAACTACCATAACACCACAAACCACTTGATCAGGATGTCCACAGTTATGTAGGCTGATTCTATAGGGAGCAGATCCAGAGGAAAGACTCGTATATGACATGGAGGCTTTTAGTGGGAAGATTCCGAGCAGATATTTGTGGTGTTGTGGCTGTTGTCAGTGGAGATGTGCTCCTGTCTGTAGTGGGTACAGGATGCCCTCAGAATTGTGAATTTGAGTCCCAGGGTAACTCGTTCTTACCTGTAGTGGGTATAATGGTATTGGAGTGGTATTTTTGAAGAGTGCCATGCACAAGCAAGACCTGATCTCTGTTGTACTGTGGTTTCTGTGAAATTGGTGAGTAATTTATCGTGATATAATATTTTCTGATGGATAAAAAGTGTTTGTTTTTTTTTATTTTATTTTGGACTTTAAATATAATGCTGCATAACATTTAAGTTGTTGAGATTAAGGACTGTATACTGTGCCCTCTTTCTATGCAGATGACTTAAACATTTGTGGGTTGCATGGACTTTTGATATTTAAAGAAGTATGGCCAAAGCTTTTTTGACATTGATCACAGAAATGTAGTTCATTCTGCACTCGTATGATTCTTTTTCAGTCGACAGCGGGCTAAAGCCTGCTTAACAGTTTTACAGTCAAGATCCACCCACATTCTCCGTCCCCAGCCTAACTCTCCAGTATATAAACCAATACTTCTCTTTTAAAGTCTAATTCAAGGAAAAGGGAACAGCAGAGGGCGCCTCTAAGCCCAGTAAAAAAATAAATCCTCACATTTATTGATAAAAACAATTGGCAACTCACATTTGATAAGAAATAAAGTGCCTGTCATAAGAACATTATACACTGTGGGCTGTCATCCAGACTACAACAGCAGAGGTAATCCAGTCCAAAGACTCTGTGCTTCCAATGGCCAGGAAATACTCAGGGAGCCATGTGAGTCAGTCAGACTGGTGGGCGTGGAGGAGGCATGACTATATGTTTTGAGGCCGCTCCGCCTTTTTCTCAAGTCTCTCTCGCTGGTAAAGGAGTAATCTTTAAATACTGTACTTAATGGATGGGATTTCCAGGCGGGACTGTAAGACACAGCATGCCTAATAAATGACCAAAATAAAGCTCAAACGACAAAAGTAAAGTTAAAAGGCAATACAAGTCTGCTTGGTGGCACAGAATGCGCCAAACAATACATAAGGGCCTGAAGTGTGTGTGTGTGTGTGTGTGTGTGTGTGTGTGTGTAAAATAAAGATAGTAAAAGTTCATACAATGTTTTTTTTTTTTTTTTTTTTTTTTAATCTTTTTATTTTGCTTTTAGCAAACGCAAAAAAAAACAAAAAACAGACGTACAACCAAACGGCCAACATCAAGGGCAGGACCCACGCAGGGGTCGCAAGTCAGCATAACGGAACCAAGAGATTTTGGGATTATTTGCGACTACCTTAATATACCATCATCCATGTGTTGTCCCGGCTCATGCTCCAGGGGTAGGTAGTTAATTAGCTCACCCAAGTTACTGTGCCAGCAAGGGTAGTTAAACAAGACTTCACAGGAGGTCAGCGGATAGCGAGAAACCTAGTCTGCTGCAGCAGTGGAGGGGTCCGCCAACCACTTAGACCAGACCCTGTCATATTTTTTCGGACAGCCTCCATGAATATAGGTATCTTTGTAAAGGGGAATCACATTGTTGACAAGAGTTTTCCATAAACCCATAGATGGGGGAGCTTTACGCTTCCAGCATAGGACGAAGGTTTATACAAATTTAATATAGACATATATAGATATAAAAAAATAAAGAGTTTTTAAAATGTATGTGCATGTAAGAATCACTACATACCATAAGAACAAAACAAAAATCTATGCATCTATGGCCAGTTTAAGGTGGGTTAATGCAGTATTGCCTGGATGGAAAACTAAAGTACAGAGAATGCAAATGTGCTCCCTGTATGTATCTCTACACCAGTCTCTTCCCAGGGATTAGATTGCAACACTTTAACTTTTTAGGAATTTACAAGGCGAGCAGTTGCTCTAGGAGCTGATCTTTATCAGTGAAGAACTGCAGAGGGGCCTAGTTTTACATAATTGTATCATCCTTGAGCCAGCATCTCCATTGAGGAAGTAGGTACTTGCACTGGGTGAAGCCTGAGCAAAGTGTGCTCTGTCCTTTAAACGCTTGCTTACCAAAGCAATTCTTTCTCCCTCGTCTTCCAGGACGGCACGCTGAGAGTAGACTGGCCACCTGACAGGAAACACAATCAAAAAAAAAAAGAGGTTAAAAGGCCCCACCCTTCCCGTGTGCCTCAGTTTCTGATTGTGTTTCCCTACAGCGAAACAGTTTTTTATTTTTCACCTGACCTAAGGCCTGGGGCTGGTGGTCCCCCCCCCCCGGAGTCTAGACCACAGGTACTGGGTGCTTTTGGGTCCGGTCAAGGTGCCTTGCACTTTCCCGGGGGGGTGTCCCTTCTTTATGGTCCAGGGAGGCTGAAAGTGCTAACTGAGAAGAGTGCCTCCCTGGACGCCAGAGCCTCCTAGCTAGCAGGGCTTCCCTAGTGCTCTGAGGCGGCCGTTCCTCTCTCCCCCCCCCCCCCCCGTCTTCCCTCCTACCTTACAGGGAGACTTCCCTCTCTGCAGCGTGGTGTCGGCTGGGCTGGGCGCCGCTCCGAGCGGCGCCATCACTTGCTGGGCGCGTATTGATGATGCGCACGACGTCGTGACGTCACTCCGCCCCTCCAAGATGGCGGCCTCCACCGACGGATGCCGCATTTCGCTGCAGAGCACAGCAGAGGCAGAGCAACACGCAGCCGGGGAGAGAGAAGGGCCGGGCGCCCTCATCATGGAGGATCGTCTAAACAGACCTGGCTGCTGAGGAGTCCACCCGGGGTGAGTCCTCCTTGTGTTCGGGGGGGGGGAATGGCTGCACTACCCCCCCCCCCCTTGTTGTAAAACCTCAGCTGTGAGAGTATGTTGCTAATGGGCCTTTCTATTTTACATTATGTTTTAGGAGAGGACCCTTCTGCCCAGGGGGAAGCCAGTAGATCTACTAAGCCCCCTAAAAAAATTAAGAAATGTGGGAATTGTAATGATAAACTCCCGACAGACTATAACAAGCCCTTTTGCTCCAAGTGTATCCTTAAACTAGCTGGGAAAGAGACCTCGCAAATCATGAAGGATTTTCTTTCTGTGCAGTCGGAAATGCTCGCCACTCTCAAGGATTTTAAATCCTCCTTGAAAAGTAGGGAGTCTGATCCCCCTGTGCCTGGTCCTTCGTCCCAGGAGGGATCCACTTCTGCGCGGCTGGGTTCCCGCCAGCGAACTAGGAAGGCTCCTTCCTCTGACTCCGAGGATTCTGAGGTTACTCTTCAGGACGAGGGCCTGGCGGAAAGCCAGGCGGAGGAAGAGGACGAGGATACCAGGTCAGGAAAATATATATTTTCCGCGGATGATATGGAGGGTCTTCTCGCAGCCATTTACGCCTCTGAGCAGATCCAACATCCAGCGGAGCAGGTTTCAGCCCAGGACAGGATGTATTTGGGTTTAATTAAGCCTCAGTCTAAGACTATCCCAGTGCATCAATCCCTCAAGGATATTATCCGGAGGGAATGGGCTGAGCCAGAAAAGAAACTTCCCAAATTTAAAACCTGGAAACGCCGCTGCCCCTTTAAAGATGAGGTGGAGGATACCTTTTTCAAAGTTCCCCGTCTTGACGCATCTTTAGCTCAGGTCTCTAGACAATCCGACCTCTCTTTTGAGGATGCAGGGAGTTTAAGGGATGCCATGGATAGGCGTGCTGATACCTCCCTCCGTAGAGCCTGGGAAGCCAATGCAGCCGCTTTGGGTCCTGCGTTAGCTTCAGCATGCGTCGCAAGGAACACTGCCGCTTGGACTTCCAGGCTGTTAGATCATCTAGCAAGTTCTTCCAAGTCTAGAGAAACTCAAGAGTCCCTCCAGGTTATCGGCAGTGCGGTAGCCTATTTGGCAGACGCAGCTATTGAGACGGTTCGCGCTTCAGCCAAGACTGGAGCACTTAATGCTTCTAGGAGAGCTGTCTGGTTGAAAACTTGGAGGGGCGACCTTGCGTCAAAAAAACGCTTGTGTGCGATTCCGTTTGAAGGTTCCCTCCTGTTCGGCACCGCATTAGATCAGGCCCTAGCGAGATCCTCTGAAAAAGGAAATAAGTTTCCCTCCAGACCTAGAGCAAATAGGGGGAAGTTTTTTCATCCCAACCAGAGGAAAAACCCTCCTCCAGGGAAGAAATCGGCGCCCGGCAGGCGCTGGGGGTTTGGAAAAGATAAGCCAAAGAGTGGGATCCCTTTTTCCAGCCCCAAGCCTGGTGAAAAGGATCCCAAGTGACGAGAGGGTAGGGGGCAGGCTCTCCAGGTTCCTTCCCGCCTGGGAGGAGATAACCAGGAGTCCTCACGTCCTTCAGATCATCAGGGAAGGTTACAGGCTAGAATTTCGCCAGTTTCCTCCCCCTATTTTTCTCCTCACACACCTACCAAGCGATCCTCGCAAAGCCGCTGGACTTTCCCAGAACGTTGCCAGCCTGGCCGAACAGGGAGTCATAGTCCCAGTCCCTCCAAATCAAGAGGGCCAGGGAGTATACTTCCATATTTTTGTCGTTCCCAAACCATCCGGGAAATTCAGATTGATCATCAATCTCAGACCCCTAAACGTTCATCTTCAATACAAAAAATTTCGTATGGAGAATGTTTACAGTCTCAGGGGCCTCTTGTTAGAGGGCGTGTTCATGGTGACAATAGACTTGAGGGATGCTTACCTTCACGTCCCTATTTGTCCGGATCACCAGAAATTCCTCAGATTCGCCCTCACCTCTGCCCAAGGAGTTCAACACTGGCAGTTCTCGGCCCTCCCCTTCGGACTGGCTTCCAGTCCGAGGGTGTTTACGAAGGTCCTGGCAGAGGTGATGGCTTTTCTACATTTGAAGGGGATCTCCCTCGTCCCTTACTTGGACGACCTTTTGCTCTTCAACCTAAGTCGGGATCAGCTCCTTTTGGACCTGGCCACTGTCATAACCACCCTGGAATCCCTTGGTTGGATCGTGAACAAGGAGAAGTCTTCTCTCCTTCCAGAACAAAGGAAGATGTACCTAGGTTTTCTTATAGACTCCCTAGTAAGAAAGCTTGTCTTAACCCAAGACAAAGCACAGGGTCTTATGGCAGCGGTCAGGTCCCTAGTAGCGGCTGTAGATTCCTCTTTCAGAGAAATCATGAGGTTGTTGGGACGGATGACTTCGTGCATCCCGGCAGTTCCTTGGGCCCAACTCCACTCATTGCCCCTGCTGGCCTTCCTTCTCTCATCTTGGGGGGGGGAACGGAAGAGACGTTGGATACCAGGGTCAGTATCCCGGTTCCAGTAAAAGACACCTTACAGTGGTGGCTGTTTCCCCAGAACCTTTTAAGGGGTCGTCTGTGGAGTCAGGTCAACCCGATCAAAGTCACTACAGATGCCAGCAGCTGGGGTTGGGGAGCCCATACAGAGGAACTTCGAGCCCAGGGTTCTTGGAATCCCCAGCAAAGGCGGCCTTCTTCCAACTACCGGGAGTTATTGGCGGTTGGGGAGGCTCTGGAAGCCTTCGAGGAGAGAATTCAGGGCCGAGAGGTCCTAGTCCTCTCCGACAACGCGACTGCGATCGCCTTTCTCAACCGGCAGGGGGGCACCAGGTCACACTCTCTCCTAGCCCTCTCCCTGAGGATCCTAAGTTGGGTAGAACAGAGGGTGCCCTCTCTTCTAGCGGTCCATATAAGAGGGACCCTCAATCTGGAGGCCGATTTTCTGAGCCGCCAGCCCATCCTTCAGGGGGAATGGGAATTATGCCCGGAGACCTTCAGCTGGATTTGCCAACAGCTCGGTCGCCCAGAAGTAGACCTCTTTGCGTGCAAGGGGAACAAAAAGGTGAACAGGTTCTTTTCCCTTTCCCGAGAGCGGGGTTCACTGGGGGTGGATGCGTTGGCTCAACCCTGGAGATTCCGGTTGGCCTACGCCTTTCCCCCCTTGAATCTCATCCCAAGGGTTCTGCAAAAATTGAACGCCTCAGACACCAACCTGATTTTAATCGCACCTTGGTGGCCCAAGAGGTCCTGGTTCCCCACCCTGAAACATTGGGCTCTAGCTCCCCCGCTTCCTCTCCCTCTCCGGGCGGGTCTTCTGCGGCAAGGGCCGGTCTCTCATCCGAATCCAGAATTCTTCAGCCTGACGGCATGGCTCTTGAGAGGTGGAACCTGCAGCAGAGAGGCTGTTCGGAAAAGGTGATAGGAACCCTGTTGGCTAGTCGCAAGAAAGTCACCAGACTCATCTATGCGAGAATTTGGGGGGTCTTTTCGTGCTGGTGCTCCGCGAAACAGATCTCCTACCCTGACATCCCCGTCATCCTGGATTTCCTCCAGGATGGGGTGGACCTAGGCTTAGCCACTAAGACCTTGAGAGTCTATTTTTTGGACAGGAGCCTTTCTGGGGATCCTCTTATTAGGAGGTTTCTGACAGCTAGGGACAGACTTTCCCCTATAAAAGTGTCTAGAGTTCCCCCTTGGGACCTCTCCCTAGTCTTGAATCAGCTATCTAAGGCACCATTCGAACCTATAGATAGTATTCCAATTAAATTACTTTCATTTAAATTTACTTTTTTGTTGGCTGTCACGTCTGCCAAAAGAGTTGGAGACATGCATGCTTTTTCCATTAAGGAACCCTTTCTTCGGGTTTTTGAAGACAGGGTGGTACTGAGTCAGGATCCTCTGTACCTGCCCAAAGTGGCAACTAAATTCCACAGATCCCAGGAGGTAGTCCTCCCTTCGTTTTGCGCAGATCCCAAGAATGAGAAGGAGGCTACTTTTCATTGCTTGGACGTAAGACGTTGTCTTTTGATTTATTTAGAGAGGGTAAGTGAGTTTAGGAATTCCCCTCATCTTTTGGTTAATTTTTCTGGTCAGAAAAAGGGTCAGTAGGCAACGAAAGCTTCTATATCCAGATGGATCAGGCAGGCTATTTCTTTATCCTACACCTTAGCGGGTAGACCAGTTCCTGTTATCAAGGCCCATTCCACCCGATCACTGGCAGCCTCCTGGGCAGAAAGAGCAGGAGCTTCCATAGAACAAATATGTAAAGCGGCGACCTGGTCAAGCCAGAATACGTTCGTCAGACATTACAGAGTCGAACTACTGTCACCGCAAGATCTGATGTTTGGTAGGAAGGTCCTACAGACGGTGGTCCCGCCCTAAGGTAGGCCCGAAGATTGCTTGTTTTTCTCTCAGTGTGCCGTCCTGGAAGACGAGGGAGAAATGACCAGTTACACTTACCGGTAGCTGGATTTCTACGATGTCTTACAGGACGGCAGGCCTACTTCCCTCCCTGTTAATTACTGCTATCCGGAGTTATTTTTTGTTAGGTCCTAGGACCGTGTTCTAATAGCGGTTACTTATCTACAAACTGAGGCACACGGGAAGGGTGGGGCCTTTTAACCTCTTTTTTTTTTTTATTGTGTTTCCTGTCAGGTGGCCAGTCTACTCTCAGCGTGCCGTCCTGTAAGACATCGTAGAAATCCAGCTACCGGTAAGTGTAACTGGTCATTTTTACATACATATTAAAATCCTCATTTTTTTTGCTAGAAAAATTATTAGAACCCCCAAAACCTTTATACTTTTTCTGAAACCAGAGGCCCTGGAGAAAAAAATAGTGGTGGGTGTTGCAATTTTTTTTATGTAGCACAATATTTGTGTAGCTGTTTATAAAACACAACTTTTCAGGAAAAATCACACAATTTTTTTTTTTAACAAAAAGGTTGTTTATTGATGTAAACAGACAGAGCAAATGTACAGTTGCCAGACATTGTTCATACATAAATCAGCAGTAGATGCAGCATTGAATACAAGAAAAGGCAAAGTGAATTAACATATAAGGTGACTGTCGCAGTAAATAATTTTTAGTGCACACAAACAGAGGAGTTGGAAGAACGAATGTTCCTCCATCTCTACTGGGATGCGGACTCAACCACTTACCTTGGTCCTGGGCTCCCCGGTGGAACGGGAGACCCTGGGAACGACAGCGGGTGGCGATAGAAGGGAGGAGGGTTCCACATCGCTGTAAAGGTAACAGCTACCTGAATCACTTTTACAGGAAGACCAAAAAAAAAAACATACTAGGATTATGGCTGCTGCTACAGGTTTGCTCCTGGTATAGCAGCTTGCTGACCATGATGTTTATATATATATATGTATGCTGGGCAGCAAGCGGTTAAAAGAAAAGCAGAAGATGACAAAGTGATCTATGTAATAAATACTTGTATTACATAATACTTGGCATACCTTCACATGACATTAAAAATATACCTGTGTTTATTTGGCCTCATTCACATGGGTGCCGTGACCCATACACTGTGAATGAGTGTCTTGTTTTTTTTGCAGCTGGCGCCACCTGGAGGTGTCTATAGGCAGCCAATGATTCTCTATGGGGACGCAGGGGCTCTGTGGACACAGTCACTCATCCTAATATGACAGGCATGCAGTTCAGGGTGAGCATCCCTGAGCGAAGACTCACAAATACACAAATATCCCGATAGCTGTAAAAAAACAAAGTTTGATTTTAAGAGCAGTATTTTTTTGTTGCGTGCTGAATACATAACTGTGATTTGATGACGGAACGTTATAATTATGATTTTTTATTTTAAAACGATATGTGACAGGGCAATGCTGTGCCACTGTTTAGAATGGCGGTCTGGGCTTGGTTTTCCAGGAAAGAGGCACACTAATGTGCTGGCTTTATAATAGAATCAGAAATAGGGGTCAGTGCCCCCCCCCCTGGGGATCAATGTGTGAAGGGAACAGTGAGAGGTTCACGTCAGGACAGACCAAGGCCCAAGCCTGAGAGCAAGAGACCATCTATGAGAAACAGAGCAGCTGGGAAGCTGCAGGAAAGACACAGAGCAGAGGTACAGCGTATGGTGCATGAGCACTGGGAAGTGTGTTTGATGGTCAGGAGGACCTAGGCATGAGGCCTGAGCTGCAGGGCTGATAAAGAGCCAGGAGGCTGAATTCTGTGTTTTGTTGTTCCGATGGTGAGAACCCCCTGCGTGGGAAGATATTAATGTGAACTTTTGCTATGTTTTAATAAAAGCCCTTAAACTTACCTCTGGCATCTAGTAAACTCACTGTTTGTTTGTTTTGCACTACCAACGAGCTAAACAACACCCAACTTGTCACAAAAGAAAATGATGAATAAACCTACTGAAAATTTACTGCAGTGTGTCTTTTCAGTTCCAATTCTTAAAAGCACATTCTAGTCAAAACTGAAAATGTAATCTTTGAGATACATACAGGTCGCATAGGTAACCTGATGAGTAGTTTAGTGTTCCACCAAAGCAAGTTTCCTTAAAGTGGTTATAAACCCTTGTTTACAACTTAATGTTACAGGTAAGCCTATATTAATTTAAGGCTTACTTGTAGCTAACAAGTATATCTCCTAAACCTGCATGGTTTAGGAGATATCCCTGTATTTGCATGTGCCGACGTCATGCGGCATATGCGCACTTAAGCCAACTGAAGCAATAGCACTATGTGCCGCTTCAGTTGTACTGTTCTGTTATCGTGCACATGCGCGATGTCATCGCGGCTCCGACCAATCACAGCGCCAGAGCCGCGAGACCCGGAAGTCACTCCGTGACAACATGTCGGCTACCGGAGGGGGAGATGTGGACCGCTGCGGGGGCTTCGATCACAGGTAAGTAAAACATAATCGGGTAGTATGCCGTGCATACTAGCTGATTATGCCTTTGTCTTGCAGGATTTTAATTGTTTTCATTTTTGAACGAAGGGTTTACTTCCTCTTTAAGTCTCCATTCACACTTGTGCAACTCAAAAGTCGCATGAGGAAAGAGAAAGATTTGGATGGCCACATTCCAATACAAAACACCTTTATTGTAGAAAATCAAATTTCATAAACAGCAGAGGTACGGTTAAAAATGCAGCTGATGCGTTTCACAACCTTACTGGTGCGGCTTTGAAATTGCGCTACTTGCGCTGCCAATTTTATTGTGGCTTATTTAACAGAAGTCTATGCAAGTCACAATAAAAAGTACTGCAGGAAACTTTTTCATAATTGCTACAGCATAGGTCATGGCGATATGAATGCTGCTATTGCCGGCAATGGGGTGCGACTTTCATGCAATTTGGAACTGTCAAATAACATGACAAGTCGCACTGGTGTGAACGGCGGCTAAAGGTTGAATGTGATTGGTGATGCAAGAAGCAGAGAGGGAAGGTTATACAGCTTCATGTACAGAAGAGTGCTGATTACACATGAGTCAGATTATTGTAAATTGTGTGAACTTTCTGACTTTAGCATTATTTCCCTGGGAGAAATATGATGTCTAAAAAGTTTAAGAATATCAGATCCATCTAAAAGAATCTTGCAAAACTGTCTGGTTTTGTGATGGATCTCTTTTTAAATAAAGACTTCAGTTGCGATAAATGGGAGATTTGGGGAATAGTTTGCCTCTAGTAACCCCATGCTATGTTGCATATTTTACCATTCTGGTGTCCACATTACCCTGAAATTTCATTTTGGATGAAGATTTATTTTTTGAGGTGCAACCTTAACTGCCATGTGATTTACATCCACAATTTCATTTGCCTTGGCCTTCTGAGTGAGATGTCATTTTAGCAGCTGCAATGCCATTTCAGTGTGATAAGGAGCTCAAATGACTTCTCTGTACAGAATGATTTATGCCTGCGATACCCCTGAGCCAATGCCGACATAACTATTAGTCTGTAAACCACAAAACATCCACTGAGCTACACCATTTATTTTAATGTGACTCAGACTCCACAGATCTACTTGTAAAAAGTTCTTAGACATTTCAAGAAATTAATTGCAGTTCCTAAGCTGGGGAAATAAGAGAATAATGACCTTTCCCATAGTGCAGCACATAACATGTCTGTGTGATGTGGAGGGCTCTGTGGGAGGAAAAGGGAATTTGTGTTCATGGCGCATTCGCTGAATTCATGCAGAACTCAGAGCTGCAAAACCTGTACAGACTCATTCAAATAAAGTACGATCATGGTTAAAACTGACAAATTCAATATTTGTGCTGGTGGCATTCATATACATCTGTATCCAGTTTATTATTTTATGGTTTGGATACCCTTTTGCCTTCCAAATATCTGAAATAATTTGCTGGCTTGATTTAAAAAGGTAATAAAACTTTGATGGGGATTTTGGACCATGCCTGGTGTATGTCCTCCATATTTCTGTACTGCAACGCCCCCGTGTTCCACCTTGCCCCAAAGGATTCATTATGCTAAATTTCTGACCTGCCATTTGTACATCATTAGACAAATCAAGATTCGTCAGACTTGGCTTTGTTTTTCCAATCGCATTGATTTATCAGTTATGATTCCCATACAGTAATTTGGTTCTGGATAGTCAGGCAAATTTATTGGTTTAAATTTCTGATTGTTAGGTGTGTGGGTCATAGCCTGAGGCCAAAATAATGGCAGGCTTTTGGAAAAAGAAATTTTTAATTGTCCAAAGAAGCCAGCCAAGATTTTTTTCTAATCAAGAGTTACCTATTCAAAGGGAACCTACCATAACATATGTGTTCAGGAGAATATCTAAACTGTATGAAAGGCATACATGTTCCTAGTGGCAGATGGCGAGTTTAGAGATGTATATTAAGCAGAAGATCACTGTTCGTGGAGTGAGATTAATGAAAAGACCTCATTTCCACAACGATAATCAGGAATTTTTAGAAGGTTGGGACAAACTTCAGATTGAGAATACTTTACGAACAATGCAGTAACTCTTAGATTTTGAGAGGAAACATTTTGAAAAATGAAACTCACAATTGAAAGAGGAGCAGGCAAACATTCTGAAGTTTAAGTCCCATACCGACTTCAAAACTCTATGACTCTGACAACTTAGAGCTGCTGGACGAGTCAAACCCCAGGGCAGTAAATGGCTGATTTGTCTCAGAACGGGCCTCCTATTCAAAACAAGGTTTCAGCTCTGCGCATGGAGTGGAATCTTGGGTTTCTTTAAAAAGGCAAGAATGGTGATTTTGATAATAATCATATTGTTTTTCTTCTGTTACATTGCTTTCAAAATCATAATGTGTGTAATTTAAAAAATAGCCTCAGCCAAAATACATAAGGAAGAAAGTGAAACTGAAATGATCAGATGGTATAGTGAGTAGTTGATCAAATGTTCTTAAGCAGAACATTGATCAAAAGGAGGGGTTGATAGGAAAATTGGGTGGTCTGGTCTCATATAGGCAATAAGAACAGGGGGGTAATAGCCTTTATTTTCATATAAAACTTGAAATTCTTTTTAAACTGTTATATTACAAATTATGTTCTCAGCTTGTGAAACAAAGGCAAAAAGGCTACAGGAAACTTAAAGGCTTGCAATTTGCAGAATGTGTGAAACATTCTTTTCAAAGTGTGAAATACTGGCTAAAATTTTATAGACATATAGGTTTTATTAACAAAGCTTATTAACAAGTTTTATACAATTATAGAAATGGTGTGAGACAATGGTCAGATGAGTACCGTAATATCTCTGATTGTGTATTTTAGGAAATCTTACTAACATTGTATTAAAATTTTATGTGAACAATTTTGGTATAAAATATAAAAAATATATATACTGTAAGAAATTGTAACTTGATTGGCTTGTCCACAAAGAGAGGGTGTACCTCCAGTTTTTTTTTTTTTTTGTAAAACCAGCTGAATCCCGGAAATAAATTGTAATCTTGCTACATGATACTCGTGTTAGTGTCTTGCTGATTGCCCGATCGATCGTAGGACTCCTCGCACCCAGAGAAAAGATAGCAAAACAGAAGTGTGAACTTACAGGTGATCACAGGTAACCACAGGTTACAGCCTCACCTTACAGTAAATACCCATAGAATCCAGACAACAACCAAAGAGAGGACAGGGGGAAAGGAGATCGCTGAGGTAAATTTGTTTTACCTCAGTCGACCTAATCTTTAAGAAATCAGGATCAATGGGAATATACAGGCACAAGAAGGGGAAAGTAGAGTTGGAAATTAGAGTTTCAAAGAATACCTTGGAATTTGAACTGACTAGTAGCTTAAAAGATTAATTAAGGACTTTCAACATGTCCTCCACTGTCTTAAACCCTGACCACATTAATGTCCTAGAAAAAGGACTATTGTTTGTCCCATCGACAGATTTCAATCTCTTTGGGTCAAAGATGTAAATTTGTTTGCATGAAAATTGGAGTTAAAAGAGGAATATAAAAAAATAAATAAAATAAAGTTATCATCATTGACTTCTCAAAGAGACTGAAAGTCTGAGAATATTGGAATCTTCGGAATGAGAAAACAAGAAGGGAAATGTTGAAGTGAAGGGTTATTTTACTTGTATCAATCTTAAAGAGTGACTATACACCACCTTTCCCACATTGGAGTAATATCCAGATATTTGTGAAATTGGTAGAGAATGATTTAAGCCAGCTTTGGAAGAAAAGAGTTAGCCTGGGTTCCCACTTATGCGAATTGGAGGCGGATTTCTCCACCTCCAATTTGCATTACAGGAGATTGTGACTGGCGCACATATTTCTGTTGCGGCTTGCACAGGAACGCTGTGCGTCTTTGGCTTTGTTTCAAGGCCGAATTCAGGCAAAATCTCGGCCCTGATTTGTTCCTGAAATGGAGAACAGGGACGCACCGGACCCCTGCTGCTAGCCGCATCCGTCGTAGGTGTGAAACCTGCTTTAGGAAAGATCACAATCTAACACCTGGTGAAATTAAGGCTTTGGAGATGTTGCAAGATAATAAAGAACTTGTCGTGAAACCCGCAGATAATGCCCCTTTTACACTGGGGCGGGAGGCGTGGTGGCGGTTTAGCGCCGCTATACCGTCGGAATTGCCGCGGGATTCGGCCGCTAGCGGTGCGGTAGCGGCCGATAAAGGGTTAATACCGCCCGCAATGCGCCTCCTGCAGAGGCGCATTGTGGGCGGTATTACAGCGGTTTCCCATTGTTTTAAATGGGAAGGAGCGGTATACATACTGCTCCTCTCACCACTCCAAAGATGCTGCTACAGGAGATTTTTTTTCTCTCCTGCTAGCGCATCGCCTCAGTGTGAAAGCCCTAGGGCTTTCACATTGAGATGGCTGGACAGGAGTTTTTCAGGCGGTATAGCAGCACTAATTTTAGCGCTGTACCGCCTGAAAAACTCCTCAGTGTGAAAGGGGTCTATGAGAGTAAACATAGTTCTTTTAGACAAGAGCCACTATTTAAGAATGCATTTGTCAATTCTTGGTAATCTGAATAATTATGCGCTACTGACTGGAGATCCGGTCAAAGAATACTATCATAAATTAAAACAGATACTTGACAATGCAATCAGTACAGAAGTGAAATTAAAAAGACAAATGTAATTACATTCTTAGGCTCCATGCACACTAGCATTTTTTTAAGCTAAAAAAAACGCTGGATAAAAAAGTGCTGGTAATAACTTTTTGTAGTAGCATTTTAGGAGTAAAAGAGGGGGGGAAAAAAGCTCAAACGCTATTAGTAGTGTTTAGGAGTGTTTCTGCTGGAATAACGCTCCAAGAAACCATTAGGGGTGCAACGGATCAAAAAACTCACGGTTCGGATCGTTCCTCGGATCAGGAGTCACGGATCGTATCATTTTTCGGATCCGCAAAAAAAAAATTGCCGCCTCCCTGTGCCCCAAATTGCCGCCTCCCTGTGCCCCAAATTGCCGCCTCCCTGTGCCCCAAACTGCCGCCTCGCCAGGGTGGAAGAAGTGAGAGGGCAGCCAGCAGGGCTGGATTTCCTTTCCCTGCCACCCCAAGGCCAGGTTTTGCAATGCACCCCCTCCCCACCAACCGAACCACCCCCCCCCCCCGGAGAATAGCAGTTGGATGGCAGGGGCGGCACGGTTAGTGCAAATATTTTTTGTTTCTTCTTTTTTTTTTTTTTATTACATTATCACTTTTTTTGTAGCTTGTCGTTTTTACTTTTTTAATTTTTGTATAATTTTCTTATTTTTAATATTATTTTTCTTCTTCTTTACTTTTTAATTACTTATTTTTTTATTAATTGCATTATTATTTCTTATTTTTTTTTACATTTAACTTTATTGCTATCACACAAGAGAAAACAATTCCCTGTGTCATAGCAATTGAAGGTGACAGGTTCTCTTTGTTAACCCTGTCAGCTCCAAAAACAGTCCTCACAGTTGAGATGGGAAGAGCACAGCTCACCCATCTCACTGTGTGCTATTTGCAGCAGGGACAGGAGACTCGGCAGCTGGGGGGAGGAGGAACGAACGGACGGACGGCAGCTGGAGGGGGGGGGACGGACGGACGGCAGCTGGGGGGAGGGAGGGGGGGAACGGACGGACGGCAGCTGGGGGGAACGGACTGACGGCAGCTGGGGGGAGGGGGGGGGGTTTATCAGAGCCAGCAGGGAGAAGTGTGGGGCGAACGGATGGACGGCAGCAGCACATTGTCTCTGCTAGAAACCAACTGAACTCACAGCCCGTATGTTTAAACGTCTCCACTCCTGCTCATACACAGCCCCACCTCCTCCTAAGCCCACGTTGTAATAGACAAAACACATCAGCTCATTGGACACGCATTGTGTCTATCACAGCGTGGTTAGGAGCAGGCGGGCTGTGTGCAAACAGAGCGGAGACCATTTCAATGTGTTTTTTTTACCGCTTTGCTCTGCAGTCCCGCGGCACGCCACGGATCACGTGTGTGCCGATCCTAAGTCATTGATCCGTGCGGATCACGGATCAATGACGATCCGTTGCACCCCTAGAAACCATACAATCTTTTTTTTCTTGCTCCTAGATGCTGAAGCTCGAAACGCTAAAGCTGCTTTCACACTGAGGTGGCGGTACAACCGTAGTTTTTGCGACGCTATTCGACCGCTAGTGGCCGAAAAAAGGGTTAAAAGCGCAACTGTAGAGGCTCGGCGGCGCTGCCCATTGATTTCAATGGGTAGGGGCCTCAAAGATGCAGCTAGTAGGCTTTTTATTTTTTATTTTTTTACCATCCTGCCAACGCACCGCCTCAGGATTTCACACTGGAGTGAAAGGGAGGCTCTGCAGGCGCTATTTTTAGCGCTATAGTGCCTGCAAAGCGCCTCAGTGTGAAAGCAGCCTTATAGTCTAAAGTAGTGTGCATGGACACATAGGATAACACTATTTATTTAGTTTTTAGGAGCAGCAACAAAATGTGTGCATGGAGCTTCAATCTCAATGTCACAATTGAAACATTTTATTCCTTACTGAAGGTACACAAACATCAAGATCCATCAGGCTGCCCTATTATATCAGACAATCAGAATTTAACCTGAAAGAGCGAGTAAATATGTGGACAGGATACCCTGCTCACATGTTTATTCTTTATTCTCATATATAGAGTGTAATGAGAGTCACTTTTGGGCACAGGGTGAGCAAGAAAATAATGGACATTAAGAATATATTTTGGATTACTTTAAAATGGGACTGTAATATTTATCCACAATTTTCCCCAGGATATATGTAAAAGACTATTTACTGGTTGTTTGATCCTGAACTCAACATGTTAGTTGAAAGATGCTAATGTCATTACCTCCAACCACCTGTCTGCCTGTTGTAATGTTAATGAATCCAGACTAACTTCTAAGGATCCTTTCATGGGGGCTTGGGCTAATTGACCCTGTATTGTATGAAAGGATTCCTGTGATAATGTGTCTTGAAGTTCAGGAGACAGCCAGGCTGCTAAAAGGAATTAGGTAATTGGCATGTTAATTAGGTCT